>NC_090437.1:770244438-770871008 GCF_031143425.1 Pleurodeles waltl
GGCACTGACACAAGTACTTACCGGTAATCTTCACTACCTCGATTCAAAGTCCTTATAATATGTGGACTTGAACGAGATGAGAGGGTAATGACTCAATTAATTACCAATAACCCTCATTACTCTGACTCAAAGTGCTCCTCATACAAGTTCGCATATTGTAAAGAACTTGGAAGTAGTGGGACAAGGAGCACAAGATAAGGGGTTAAAGCTGCAGTGGTAGTGAGAAAGAATGTTCTAGATCCAGTGAGGCACAAGGAGAGAAAGTTTAGAAGGAATTTGTAGGATCTGCTGTATCCATCAGAAACTGCATTACACAGTCTGGCATATAGGGAAATCAGGCAGTGCTCACAGCTGGTGAGACAGGTCAGTGAGTGGGACGCTTTTTTGAGGTTTGTGGACCTGTTTTATGATCTGCTGGATCGGTTTTTACTGCTAACGTACCCAATATTACAGTAAACATTGACTGTAGCAAGCAGACAATGCTTGCATTGTCCCATTCTTTGCAAAACACTTGTACAATGTGTCATTATAAATTCAAAACTGCCCTATTTTCAAATGTGACCACCTTTTTAGCTGTGTTGGAAAATGGGTTATTGGTAAGGGCAGGTAAGTACCTACACTTAGCAATAGGCCACTAACCTCCACTTAGGTCCAGTTAGGTCTCAGTAAATTAAACCCAGCTCAACCCTTGGTAGCTTGGCAACGAGCGCCAAGGCTTAATTGAGGAGACAGAGTGTAAAGAATTCAAATATCACAAAACAGTAATTAAATAAAACACAGGAAACAGTTTAAAAATCCAAAACCAATCTATAAAAATAGATGATATGTTTCTCTTTAAAATGACACAAGAACGAATAAAAGCAGATAAGGGGAACAGGAGATATGAATTTTTAAAGAATTATTGTTTTTTAGCGCCTAGAACCAAAAAGCGCCAATCGTGTCATCTGGTTGCACCTCGACCGGGGCAAAGTCAAAGTTTAAGGCCGACCGCGATGGAGTCCTGATCGGCTACAGCTCGCGGGAGGCCTCGGTCAAAAGTTTACCTTCGGACTTATGGGGTCATTACCACATTGGTGGGCGGCGGTAACCGCCGTGCGGCTGCCAATGCCAATGCGGCCGCACTCCCACGGCCCCCATTACAACATTCCCGCAGGGCCGGTGGGCGCAAACCAACACCAGCGGTGTTGCGGCCGTGCAACAGGTGCAGTAGCACCCGTCGCGCTTTTCACTGTCTGATATGCAGACAGTGAAAAGCTGGCCGGGGCCCTGTTAGGGGGCCCCTGCACTGCCCATGCCAGTGGCATGGGCAGTGCAGGGGCCCCCAGGGGCCCCAGGACACCCCTTACCGCCAGCCTCTTCCTGGCGGTGCAAACCACCAGAAACAGGCTGGCGGCCGCCGTGGTCGAAATAAGGGCCTCCGTACCGCCAGCCTGTTGGCGGTACGGACGCTACATTAGTCGTAATTACCCCCTTAGTCTCTTTTCTGAAGATTTTCTTCAGCGGGACGAACATGCCAGTCCAATCCGACCTCCTGGAACTCTTCTCCGGATACGCGTCGTGGCAGCCCTCGGTGGAGATTTTTACCTTTGGACGTAGTCATTTTTTTGAGGTGAAAATCCTTCGACCGGGGTAAACCTGGATCTTGATCCGACATCCTGGGAGCCCTCCTCGGATATGCTGGCTGGGAGGTCCCGGTGAACTTTTAACCTTCGGACTTAGGGGGTCATTCCGACCCCGCCTGCCTGGCGGGAACCGCCAAAAGACCGTACCGCGGTCAAATGACCGCGGCGGTCATTCTGACTTTCCCGCTGGGCCGGCGGGCGAGCGCCAGAAGGCCGGCCCAGCGGGAAAGCCCCTTCAACAATGAAGCCGGCTCCGAATGGAGCCGGCGGAGTTGAAGGGGTGCGACGGGTGCAGTGGCACCCGTCGCGATTTTCAGTGTCTGCACAGCAGACACTGAAAATCTTTATGGGGCCCTGTTAGGGGGCACCTGCACTGCCCATGCCAGTGGCATGGGCGGTGCAGGGGCCCCCAGGGGCCCCACGACACCCGTTCCCGCCATCCTGTTCCTGGCGGTAAGAACCGCCAGGAACAGGATGGCGGGAAGGGGGTCAGAATCCCCAGCAGCTCCGCCATGGAGGATTCCTTTGGCCAGGGGAAAACCGGCGGGAAACCGCCGGATTTCCTTTTCTGACCGCGGCATCGGAATTGGCCAGGAAGCACCGCCAGCCTGTTGGCGGTGCTTCCGCGGTCGTTGGCCCTGGCGGTCGATGACCGCCAGGGTCAGAATGACCCCCTTAGTCTCTTTTTCTGAGATTTTCTTTACCGGGATGAACCTGCAAATTAGGCCGGGTCGCGGTTGAGGCAAGCCGGCTAGAGTTGTCGCGGCGGGTCGGTCCCTCTATGAAGCTTTTTTTCAAAAGTTCTCCAAACTTCTCCAAACTTCTGGGTCTTCTCCCAGATGTTCTTCTAAGGTTCTTTTGGGGTCCACAGCTCACCCCAAGGGTCCAGAAGTTCTGAGATGATCCTTGGGGGTGTGGACTACAACTCCCAGTATGCACCTGGCGCAAACTCCTTTTTGGCCACTGGGCAGTGGCCAGCTGGTTGATTTCTTCAGGAATTGGTGTAGGGGACTCTGGTTGGCAATGTTTCACCTGTAGCAAACAGGGAGTCCCTCCTTGAACCAGTTGAAGGCAGGCAAAGTCCAACTTGTGTTGAAGCCCAAGTGTGCAGCTGGTGCAGTCCTTCAGAGTGCAGGTTCCAGGTGCAGGCCAGGGGTCCAGCAGGGCAGTCCTTCTTCTCCTTTGGTTCTTCCTTGTAGGAATCTGATGGGGATCTGAGGTGTGGGTGCAGGTCTGCCAGTTTTATCCTTGCCCCTGGGTGAAAAACAGGGGGGTCCTGGTTCTCCAGTCAGGTGCAGGGTCCTTCCCCCTGTGATGACCACTTCCTGGGAAGCGTGGCAAAAAATCAATCCCAGGAGGCAACATTCTTCAAAAATCCATCATGGCTGAATCTGATTTTTGGAGGTTTCATCTGGCTGAGTCCACCCACTAGTGTGGCTAAAAATCACAAACATACCCCTCTCCTAATCTAATTAAGGGGGCACCTAGTTGTCTGGGGTTGCAGGATGTGGGGTGTTGCTGGGTTGCTCCAAATGTCCTTCTCTGCCTTTGAAGACCAGTTTGGCAGCCCTCCCCCTTCCTGCCTCACCATCTGCTGAGGGGAAATTCCCTGCCACAGGCACATCTCTTTGTGTGAAGCCAGGCCACTTCACACCTCATCAAGGCAGCCTGGCCAGGCTGCCAGAGGCTGGCCAATCAGAGCACAGCAGCAAAAACAATGCAGGGCTGAAATTGGCAACTTTTCAGGTAAGGTTTAAAACTCTGGAAGTTGTGGGATTTATTATAACAATTAATTTGATACCAAACTCTTGGTATCCATTACTTAAGGGGACTTTTAAAATTAAAATAAAGTCTCCCCATTCTAGCCTATGGAGGCCGTTCACTACAATGAGGGAAAAACGAATTTGGCTGTTTTCACCTCACCAGGGCATATACAACTATTTTTGTACGGTCCCTGCTTATAGTTACATGGCACCCAGCCCTAGGGGCACATAGGGCACACCTTAGGGGTGACTTATATGTAAAAATAAGGTAGTTTAAGACTTTGGAACTACTTTGAATTCCAAAGTCGAATTTGCATATAACTTTAATTTAAAAGCAGCCAGTAAGGCAGGCCTGCCTTTAAACTTTAAAATGACACTGGTCACCTCAGCGGTGCACCTATGGGTGCATTACCTATGCTTTGGTCCCTAAACCTACATGCCCTATCATATACTAGGGACTTATAGGTAGGTTAACTTAGCCAATTATAATTAGCTTAATTTACATATCTATTTTACACAGAGCACTGGCCCTGGGACTGGTAAGCAGTACCCAGGGCACAGCCAAGAGTCAGTAACCACCAGTAGATGTCCAAAAAGTGTGGGGGTGACCAGGGCAAAAAGGAGGACTTTCCTACACTGTCTCCCCCTCACCCCCCAGATGAAAGGTGATGGGTACTAACCTACACCCTGGTAGTCCTCATCAGCTAAGTGGAAAAACCTGGAAAGGCCCTCTGCATTGTCATGGGCAGTCCCAGGTCTGTGCTCCACTGTGAAGTCCATCCCCTGTAGGTAAATGGACCACCTTAACAGTTTTGGGTTCCCCCCTTCATTTGCATCAACCATCTGAGAGGTCTGTTGTCAGTTTGTACACAGAAGTGAGTGCCAAACATGTATGGCCTCAACTTCTTCAGAGACCAGACCACAGCAAAGGCCTCCCTCTCAATGACACTCCATCTTTTCTCTCTGTGGAGTAGTCGCCTGCTGATGAAGGCAGCTGGTTGATCTTGGCCCTCTTAATTAACTTTTGCTAACACTGCCCCAATCCCTTTCTCTGAAGCATCTGTTTGCACTATAAACTCCTTGCTATAGTCAGGGGCCAGTAACACTGGTGCTGAACACATAGCCTGTTGTAGGGTGTCAAAAGCTTTCTGACACTCTGGGGTCCAAATGACCATCTTGGGTTGTTTTTTGGAGGTAAGCTCAGTAAGAGGGGACACTATGGTCCCATAATTCAGAACAAACCTCCTGTTGTACCCAGTCAGGCCAAGAAATGCCCTGGCCTCAGTCTGGGTTTTAGGAGCCTCCCAATCCAGGATAGTCTGGATCTTGGGCTGGAGAGGTTGTACATGGCCTCCACCAACAAGGTGGCCCAGGTACACAACTGAGCTTTGCCCTATCTGGCACTTGCTTGCCTTGATAGTCAGGCCTGCTTGAGGAAGGGCCTGAAACACTTCCTTCAGGTGGACCAGGTGATCCTCCCAGGTGGAACTAAATACAGCTATATCATCCAGATAAGCTGCACTGAAAGATTCCAACCCAGACAGGACTCTATTCACCAACCTTTGGAAGGTGGCAGGAGCATTTTGCAGGCCAACCGGCATCACCTTGAACTGAAAGTGGCCCTATGGAGTGGAAAATGCTGACCTCTCCTTAGCTCCTGGACTTAAGGAAATCTGCCATTATCATGAGGTCAGATCAAATGTGCTCAGGAATTTGGCAGCCCCCAACCTATCAATGAGCTCATCAGCTCTAGGTATGGGGTGAGCATCAGTCCTAGTGACTGAATTTAGACCTCTGTAGTCCACACAGAATCTCAATTCCTTCTTCCCACCTTGGGGATTAGGTTTGGGCACCAGTACCACTGGACTGGACCAAGGACTGTCAGAGGGCTCAATTACCTTGAGCTCCAACATCTTAGCCACTTCAGCTTTGATGTTGGCCTTGACCTGGTCAGACAGCCTGTACAGCTTTTTCTTGACAGGTACGCTGTCACCAGTGTCAGTGTCATGGACACACCAAGTGGTGAGTCCAGGGGTCAGGGTTAACAGACTAGCAAACTGCTCCAAAACTTGTCTATAGTCATTCTGTTGCTGGTCTGTCAACTTGGGAGAGAGTACCACTCCCTCCACTGACCCATCTTGCTCATTTGAGGACAGGAGGTCTGGCAGAGGTTCACTCTCCTCCTCCTTCCCTTCATCAGTGACCATCAGCATGGTCATGTCTGCCCTGTCCTGGTGGGGTTTCAACCTGTTAACATGCAGGATCCTATGAGGATTCCTGAGGGTGCCAAGGTCCACCAAGTAGGTAACCTCACCTTTTTTCTCCACAATTGGATAGGGCCCAGTCCATTTGGCCTGAAGTGCTCTAGGAGCCATGGGCTCCAAAACCCGCACCAGCTGTCCTGGGTGATACTCAGGCATGGTAGCCTTCTGATCATGCCAGAGCTTCATGAGCTCTTGGCTGGCCTCCAGGTTTCTGCTTGCCTTCTTCAAGTACTCAGCCATGCGTGACCGCAGGCCCAGCACATAATCTAGCACATTCTCCTTGGACTCTTTGAGAGGCTTCTCCCAAGACTCTCTCACCAAGCACAATGGGCCTCTTACAGGGTGCCCAAACAGTAACTCAAAGGGACTGAATCCAACCCCCTTCTGTGGCACCTCTCTGTAGGCAAACAGCAGGCATGGGAGGAGAACATCCCATCTCCTCCTGGGTTTGTCAGACAAACCCATGATCATGCCCTTCAGGGTCTTATTATATCTTTCCACCAGACCATTGGTCTGTGGATGATAGGGGGTGGTGAACTTATAAGTAACACCACACTCATCCCACATGTCTTTCAGATAGGCAGACATAACATTTGTGCCCCTATCTGAGACCACCTCCTTTGGGAATCCTTCTCTGGTGAACACACCAAGTAGGGCCATAGCCACTGTGGGAGCTGTGACTGTCCAGAGGGGTATTGCCTCAGGGTACCTGGTGGCATGGTCCACAACCACCAAAACGTGCCTGTTGCCTGAGGCAGTTGGTGGGTCTAGGGGACCAACAATGCCAATCCCCACCCTCTCAAAGGGAGTTCCAACCACTGGCAGTGGTATCAAGGGAGCCTTTGGCTTGCCCCCTGCCTTGCCACTGGCTTGGCAGGTGACACAGGAGCTGCAAAACTCCTTGACTTTTTCTGACATTTGGGGACGATAAAAAAGGTTGACCAGCCTGTTCCAGGTCTTGGTCTGTCCCAAATGTCCAGCTAAGGGAATATCATGGCTTAAAGTAAAGAAGAATTCTCTATACTTCTGGGGGACCACTACTCTCCTGGTTGCCCCTGGTTTGGGGTCCCTTGCCTCGGTGTAGAGAACTCCATCCTCCCAGTAAACCTTGTGGGTCCCACTGGTATCCCATTGTTCTTGCCTGGCAGCAGTCTGCCTTAGGCCCTCAAGAGTGGGACACTCTCTTTGTCCCTGGCACAACTCTTCTCTGGTGGGCCCACCTGCCCCTTACAGTTCTGCCAAGTCAGGCAGAGCTTGCAGGGGAAGTGGCCCTCCCTCAGAGGTCAGATCCTCCCCCTCAGGTTTGGATTCCTCTTGATCCTCTGTACTTGTAGGGGCTGGCAAGTCAGACCCAGTGCCCTTTCTCTTCTTCTTGGAGGCTTGGCCCATTGTTCCAGGGTCCAAGTGTCCAGCACTTCCCTGTTGTGCTGCCTGTGACCTGGTCATAGCACATACCCATTCAGGGTGGTCCAGCATCTGTGCATGGACCCTTCTCTCCACCTCTGACCATTCAGATTCTTCAAGATCATTTCCCAGCAGACACTCTACTGGGAGGGCAGGAGCTATAGCTACCTTCTTAGGGCCAGTCACACCTCCCCATTCCAGGCTCGCCATGGGATGGAGTTGGGTTCTGCTATCTGCATATGTTACTTGGTGGAAGACACCAGGTAAGACCTGTTCTGGAGAAACCAGCTTCTCTGTGACCATTGTCACACTGGCTCCTGTATCTCTCATAGCTTCCACCTCAGTCCCATTGACTTTAGGCCTCTGCCTATACCTCTCCATGCTGGGAGATAAGGTGGCCATAGTTGCAATGTCCACCCCACCCACGGATACTAAGGTGTACCCTGATCCCATCCCTGGGCCAACTTCCACCCCCAACCGTACACTAGCAATCACCTGGGATTGCCCACCAGTGGGGGGCTTCTTGAAGCAGATAGTATCTCCTCTTTTGTGTCCAGGTTGATGACACTCAAAACACTTGCCGGCCTTCGCAAGCTCCTGAAACTTTCCTGCTTTAACAGGATCATAATTCTTCCCCTGATACCCTTTCCCCTTAGAAGTGGAATGGCTCAGGGCTCCCCCACCCATGAGAAGTTTTTGGGGACTCTTGTGAGGACTCCTTGGGCAAATTATCATCATTCCCTTGGTTCTTCCCCTGAGAAGAACCATGTCCTCCCTTTTTCTGATCACCCCCTCAGGGTTTCTGGTTAACCCTAGTTCTTAACCAGTCATCTGCTGCCTCCCCCAGCTCTCTGGGGTTGGTCAACTTAGAGTCAACTAGATACTGGTGGAGCTTCTCTTGGACACAATTGGTTAGAAGGTGTGTCCTCATAATCAAATTGTACAGCCCCTCAAAGGTACTTACCTTGTTGCCCTGTATCCAGCCCTCTAGCGCTTTTACTGAGATGTCCACAAAGTCCACCGAGGACTGGGTACTTGTCTTTTGGGTGTCCCTAATCTTGAGCCTATACTGCTCTGGGGTCAGACCAAACTTTTTAGTCAAGCATCTCTTCATACTGGGGTATGAATCTGCCTCCTCCCCCCTCAAGGTTGGTAGCCTATCCCTCCCAGAGTTGGGGACCAACTCCCAAAGAAGTGAACCCCAGTACTGAGGCTCGACTCTGCTCATCTGGAGGGCTCTCTCAAAGTCCCCCAGCCACTTATCTATGTCATCCCCCTCTACATAGGCAGGAACCACCCCCTTGGATAATCTGGGGCAAAAACCCCCACCCATAGACACCTCAGCTTCTTTGTTGCTCTTCTCTTCCCTTGCCCACTTTTTATCGTCTAGGGCCAGCTTCTTGGCTTCCAAAGCTATAAATGCTAGCTGGGCCTCCAGCTCTCTTTCCCTGAGGGACAGGTTCTCTCCTCCTGAAGGCACCCTCTTTTCCCAACTAGCTTTGGGTGTGGGCCTAGTAACTGTGTGCAGTGAGGACCTGTCTTCCTCCTCCTCACTTAGGCTCAGATGCCCTCCCTCCCCTGAGTTGGTGGCACTAGCATCATCCCCTGTTTCTCCCGCCTCTGGAGCTTCCTCTGAGTCAACCTCTTGGTCCTCAGCCCATGCTGTCAGGGATTTGGTCAGGACATGCTTCCTGAAGTCAGTGGTTGCAGGCAACCCTCTTTCAGTACATAACCCCCTAAGCTGGACTACTGTCAGTGTGGTTAGGCTAGCCAGATCAAGATACATGGTTCCCTAGTTTTGTGTCAACAAAAACTTTTTGCAAAAATTGGAAACAAGAATTTACAAAAATCACAAAAATTCAATAATTGAAATTAATCATAATAAAAAATTAAAAACAATTTTTGCACTAGGACAATTTAAAGGATTTTTAATTTGTTTTACTTAAAACTGTAATGTGATACCTAACACTAGTATAGGATCCCACCACTGCACACCATAAATGTTGGAAATTGGGTTATTGGTAAGGGCAGGTAAGTACCTACACTTAGCAATAGGCCACTAACCTCCACTTAGGTCCAGTTAGGTCTCAGTAAATTAAACCCAGCTCAACCCTTGGTAGCTTGGCAACGAGTGACAAGGCTTAACTTAGGAGACAATTGTGATATTTGATTGAAGAATTATAGTCTGGCATTAACATTGTGTCCTAAACATCTTTAATAAAAAGATTGTACTGTTAGGTG
This sequence comes from Pleurodeles waltl, assembly GCF_031143425.1. Taxonomy (NCBI): domain Eukaryota; kingdom Metazoa; phylum Chordata; class Amphibia; order Caudata; family Salamandridae; genus Pleurodeles; species Pleurodeles waltl. The sequence goes on from NC_090437.1 coordinate 770,253,733, forward strand.
TAAATCTTATGCTATTAATGCCAACGGGCAATCATTTTGTAATCAATATTTTGAAACAACATTTATGTCAGATGATATTTTGACAATACCATGCTCTCAGGTCGCTACTAGATTAGTGTGATCTCCTATGCAGTGATGCTCTGTTTCAGAGAGGACTACTGCCTGCAAATTGAATGTGGGAGCTTAGGGTCAGATGTACACGACTTTGAAAGTCTCAAAAAAGTTCCAAAATGTTTTGCTGCTTTGACAACCTAAGTTTGAAATGTGTCCATTTGCAAGAAAAGTGAAGCAAACCACACCTTTCTAACACACTATTTTTACAGCTTTAAATATCGATTACCTATTACTGGTTTGCAAATTGAATTTCCTAACTGATATATATACTGTTCACAATTTCTGAACAGTTGCAAAAACGGCTTTTAGCATTTGCAAATTACCAACAAGTGGGATCAGGTGGTAATCAGATGCAAAGTAAAAAGGAGTTCTATCACCTTTTCTTTCTATCACTTTGGCTGGGCTGCTCTGTATGCACTCTCAAGGGTAATGAGGGTGTTTGCTCCTCAGCAGCAGGAGAGAAGACAAGGACAAGAAACAGACAGGAACGCATTTTAACAGTTAAACTAACTTTATTTCAGCAGATTGAGGAGCTTTTTAAAAACTCTTTTTATTAAAGAATTGCTCAATCATCAAAAATGCAGCAGCAAGCAGTACAAAATATTGTTCATCGTATCACATAGATAATATCTCTTGGGCAATCAGTGTAAACATCAAAGCATGGTGTATAAAGTCCCTTGGCACACAGTTTCCCCCAGAGGACCCAAAGACACATGTAGAACACATTCGAACTGTTGTAGCTGCCCCTTTATTTACATGCCCGGTAGTTGTTCCACCCTCCCCAGACCTTTACCCATTTGGGGGGACAGCTCACGTTCAGCCCTTTGGCACCAATCTAGATCTGCCTGCCAATCATCCAGGCTGGAAAGGGATCACCCCCATGTCCTTGCAATGCTACATTTGCCACCACCACCGCTAGCACCAGCCAGATCCTCTGGTACTTGGGCCACTGCACCTGAATTGCAATATTGAGGAGGATCTATTTAGCCCCCACAGAGACTTCTGGTCCTGTGACCTGGGCCATAATGTGTGCAACCCCCTCCCAGATGTTTTGGATTTTGTCAAAAGCCATTTTGACGTCCAGTGACAGCAATGCGGCCCATTTATGGGAGGAGTCTTTGGTTACATTCCTGATACCGCAGAGTTGGCGGAGGTTTAGTCACGTCCCTCTTTGGCATAAATCCAGGCTGGTCTGGGTGGACCAGCATGGAGATCACTGCCCACAGCCTAGTCGCCGAGGCATTTGCTAGGACCTTCCCTTAAAAATTAAGCACAGAGTTGGGTCTGCATGACCCGAACCTATTTGCTGGTTTACTCTTCTTAGGTGTTCTGCAATTTTGTCTGTTATACATTTATACCATTCTACTGGCAGGCTGTTTAGTCCCATTGACTTCCTGGATTGCATGATGCCTTCTACCCTAGTTATTTCTTCTCCCCTAAGGTCTTGGTCTAGTGGGGTTCAGTCTTTGGCCACGAGTGTTGGAAGGGTAAGGTCTCTCAGAAAGTCACTGCAATCCTCGCCGGTCATAGCAGAGAAGGCATACAAAGCCTCGTAGTACGCAGTGAAGGTTCTGCCTATGGCATCACCTATTGACTGTCATGTCCCCTCGTGGTCAAGGATCCCAGGGACCCAATTACAGCCTTTGCCTCACCGCTGCAACCACACAAGCAGCTTGTTAGATTTATCCCCAATGTCATACAAATGACGCTGGGTTGCCAGCACATCAGAATGTGCTTTGTCCTTTGCCCATTCCCTCAATTCATGCTGCTTCAGACCCAATCAGTGGTGTAGAATCTAACACCCATTTCAACTTTCACTCCTTTCGTAGGTCTCTAATCAAGGCTTGCACATGACCATGTAGGACTACCTTAAAAGCCTCCCATAGCACATAGGCCGAATCTACCAATCCCTCATTATCCACCCTAACATGTGCTTTTATCCTGAATGTCTTATCCTTTAAGTACCAGGGATTTACCCTAGGGGGTAAACCATAGTTTCTACTGGAACCAGTAAGCACCACCTCTAAGGAGGAGTTGTCGGATATTCCCTATGCTTTTTGTGTCGCAGCACTGAAGTAGCCAAAATGCATTGTTTGGGTGAAGAAGTAATCCAGCCATGCCAGACTCCCATGTGCTGCTGATAGGTGTGTATATTGCCGCATCACTGGATTGCGTGCCTGCAAATGTCAGTCAGTCCCATAGCTGTTACAAAATCCAGCCCTGGGCCCTCAGTCCTTATTGTCAAAGTCTTGACCAGCTATCTATGTCAGGGCCTGACACATTGTTCATATCTCTGCCCAGAATCAGCTGCCTAGTCTGGAGCTCAAGGAGCGTGGTACCCAATGCCGGGAGTGTATGTGTGTAGTCTGGGGGGTATAAAGAGAGAGCAAATGTCCAAGGTAAGGCCCTTCAAACTACTTGTCAGTACTAAGGCCCATATTTATACTTTTTGACGCAAAACTGCGCAAATGCAGTTTTACGTCAAAAAGGATAGCGCTGGCTTGCGTAATTCCAGAGTGCCAGCTGGACGCCATATTTGTGGAATCCCACAAGCCAGCACAAAGTTTGGGATAGCACCAGGGAAAATTATGTTAGCCGAATGGGGCTGGCAGTATGGTGAAAGAGAGTTGTGCACCAAAAAATGACGCTAGGCTGGTTAGAGGCAAAAAAAAAAGGCCTAGCGTCATTTCCTGATGCAAAACCTTCCATACCACATGACTCCTTTCTTATAAAAGACAGGAATCATGCCCACCACCCCAATGGCCAGCACAGGGGATACGGTCCCCGGGGCATGGTCATTGCACCCAGTGCCATGTAAGGGGAGCCATTTCAGGGCTCCCAATGGCCCTTAATTATTTTTTTAAATACTTACCTGTACTTACCCTGCTTACCTGGGATGGGGTCTCCTCGTCCTCTGGTGCCCCTCTGGTGTGGGTGGGGGTGTTCCTGGGGTTTGGGGTGGGCACCTGTGGGCGCTTTCCATGGTGTTTGACCATGGAAATGGGTCCACAGGTAGCCATAACGCCTGCCCTGACCCGAGCGTTAAATAATGGCGCTAAGTAAGCTTAGCGGCATTATTTAGGCCCGCCTCTTCATGCACCTTTTTTGCACTGGAGGATAAATAAGGCGCTAGGGGCTTTGAGTCATTTTTTGGATGGTAACTCCTACCTTGCATCTCATTGTCGCAAGGTGTTTTCATGCATCCAAAAAATGACTTTAACTTCAATATTTTTGACGCTAGACGGGTTTAGCATCAAAATAAAAATATAGAGTTAAGTTTGCACTGAATTAACGTGAAAAAATGATGCTAATTCAGTGCAAAGGAAGTATTTACCAAGATGGTCTGTCTACACTTGGACAGAAATAAAAGACACAAATTGTTTGCGTAGAATACCCACTCCCCTGGAGTCAGTCGAGTAGCAGCATGCGCCAATAAAGTGTATCCAAACATTTTCAATGCCTTATAGTGACAGCGACTCCACTGACCTTCTGGTCAGCATCTGCTTGTTTCCCTCTGTGCAGCTCCACCTGTTGCCTGTGCTGTTTTTCTGTGTGAGAGCTTGCCTGACTCTCAGTTTAAGACCCACCTCCACCCACAGTCTCCTGCCTGCGCCTCATCCCTTGTGGCCTAGTGGCCATCTGTATCCATCTGTCTCAGATGCCTTGTGACTTTCTCTGTTTTTCTGTCCTGTTTGTCTATTTTTACTCTTTTTCCTCTCTTTGAGCTTCTGTGTTGCTTGTACTGTTCAGCGCTGTTCCCGCACTCCATCCCTGCCACTGCTGCCCCTGTGGCCCTACCCCTCTCCTTGTGATGTGCTTTCCGGCTCTCCCACCTCCCAGCTGACCGGTCCCTTCTATCTTCCTCCCCTTCTTATTGGCGGCTGCTGTGCAGTGAGAGGATGGCTCCACTGACCTTCTGATTAGGCGTATGCTCACTCCCTTCTTTACAGCTCCATCTGTTGCTACTGCTGCTGATCTGAGTGAGAGCCAGCCTGACTCTCAGTTTGAGGCCCAGCTTCACCCACGAGCTCCCGCCCGCGCCTCATCCCTGGTCGCCTAGTGGCCATCTGTATCTGTCTATCTCTGCTGCCTTGTGCAACTCTCAGTTTTTCTGTTCTTTTGTCTATTTTTACTCTTTTTACTCTCTTTGTGCTTTTGTGCTGCTTGTACTGTTCAGTGCCAATCCTGCACTCTGTCCCTGCTGCCCCTGCAGCCTTCCCCCTCCATGCAATGCACTTTGTGCCCTCCCACCTGACCAGCCACTCCCACATTCCTCCCCTTCTTAATGGCGGCCACTGTGCAGTGAGAGGGTGACTCGACTGACTTTCTGGTCAGTTTCTGCTGGCTCCCCTCTGCACAGCTCCACCTGTTGCTGTAGCTACTGATCTGAGTGAGAGCCTGCTGATTCTCAGTTTGAGGTCCACCTCCACCCACAGACTCCCACCTGTGCCTCATCCCTGGTGGCCTAGTGGCCATCAGTATCTGCCTGTCTCTGCTGCTTTGTGCCTCTCTCTGTCTGTCTTTTTTGTCTCTTTTTACTCTTTTTCCTCTCTTTGGGCTTTTGTGTTCCTTGTACTGTTCAGTGCCATTCCCGTGCTCCATCCCTGTTGCTGCTGCCCCCGCGGCCCCACTCTCTTCCTGCAACACATTTTCCCACTCTTCCGCCTCCCAGCTGACCACCCCTCTCACCTTCCTCTCCTTCTTAATGGTGGCAGCTGCGCAGTGAGAGGGCAACTCCACTGACCTGGTCAGCGTCTGCTCGCTCCCCTCTGCACAGCTCCATCTGATGCTGCTGCTGATCTGAGGGAGAGCCTGTCTGATTCTTAGCTTGAGGCTCACCATCATCCACAGGCTCCCACCTGTGCCTCATCCTTGGTGTCCTAGTGACCATCTGCATCTGTCTGTCAATGCTGCCTTGTGTCTCTCTCCGTTATTTGTCTTTTATGTCTATTTTAAAACTTTTTCCTCTCTTTGTGCTTCTGTGCTCTTTGTACTGTTTAGTGCCATTCCCACACTCCGTCCCTGCCGCTGCTGCCCCTGCATCCCTATCCCCCTCCCTGTGATGCACTTTTCTGCCCTCCAACCTCCCAGCTGACCTGCACCTCCCACATCCCTCCTTTTCTTAATGGAGGCCTCTCTGCAACCGTGCAGTGGGCATACCACTGGTGTGCTGAAAGCAAGCCTGTCTGCACCTGTCCATGCCTGGGCTGCACCCAGATCCCTGGTTCCCGCACCACCCATTGGTACAACACCAATACCCTGCACACACTCTACCCTGGAAGATCTGCAGCCTGCCACTAAGCCGATCCGAAGAATAATCAAGGACCATTCTCTTGCTGCAGCTTCTCTCTCTCCTGCCTCCACATGCCGCATCATCTTGCTCCTAGCCTAGACGCTCACCTCATTTGCATACTCTTCAACACCCTCTCCCTTATCAAACACAAAGTAGAGGTATGGGACCTCCTTAAGTCAATCGCCCCTGATGTCGCCTTCCTCACAATGACCTGGATTACCCTCACCTCAGCCCCGGACATCGCCACCGCAATTCATGATTGCTACAAAATCTTCCACAAAGACAGAGTTGACCAGGAGGAGGCATTGCCATAGTCTACAGGAACCCCTTCCGCCTGATGACTACCATTGAGACACAGAACAAGCCAACCACCCCAAAGATCTACACCTCCAAATTCAGAATTACCTGAACACATTGCTCTGTGGCACTCTCATCTACAGACCTCCTGGACCCTGGCCCCAGTTCATCAAAGCCGTCACTGAGCTCATCCCCCCCACACACTCGCCTCCACCGACTACATCCTTCTGGGTGAACTCAACTTTCACCTAAAAAAACCACAACAACCCAAACACGGCATCCCTGCTGGACAACCTCGCCACCCTCAGTCTCAAGCAACTAGTCATCCTCCCCACTCAATCAGCAGGTCACACCCTTGACCCGGTCTTCTCGGCAGGAAACAACATCACCCTCTCTAACACCTCCGAACACCACTGGACCGGCCACCAATGTTCCCATTTCACTTTCATGAAGACCACCATACGCCAGCATGCCCCCCGGCAGAAACTGGAGGAAGGTCAACGAAGCCCAGCTCACTGATGCACTCAGCCACTCCCCCCCACTAGACAACACGAACGCTAATGACTCAGCACGCAACCTTCACCGCTGGATCAGGAATGCCAAATACCATAGCCCCCTTCAGAAAATCTGCCAGAAACCAGCACTGTAAGAAACCCAGCTGGTTCACAACAGAACTCCAAGGGTCAAAATGCACCTGCAGAAGTCTAGAATGAAAATAGAGGAACAGCAAAACAACCACAGACCACAGCCTACAAAGACACAGTCACCGTACATGATAAGCGCATCAGAGACTTCAAGAAAACTGAGTCAAGAACACATTGCCGCGTATGTTCTCATTAAGCTAATGAGACTACTGGATTTGGGAGGCAGGATCACTTGGATTGTGGGTACTTAGTACGATTCCACACCACATGACACCTGTCGGCCTAATCGGGGTTCTCCGGCTAACTAGCCGCGCCTCATCTCTGGCCGGGATGATTGTGGCAACTGTGCGCATGTCAAGGAAGACTACTCAGGGTAATCATGGTCGATCAGATCCCATCCCTTTCTCTCAGTTACAAAAAGTCTCATACAGGCAAAGACAACAGAGGCAGAATATAGTTCAATAAGGATTTATTGAGGTAACTGCATTTTAGATAAAAAGGCATGAATTGCAATAACTAGGATAACAAAACACAATAAAATCAAGCAGGTGACTACCAGCTAACAGAGTAAAACAGAAGAACAGTCCCATCATACTGCCACTAGGAGTGATATATATATTTCTCCTACCTACACTATGTTTGAGCACAGCCTAATAAGCCTAAACTGTCCTTCAGGTTTCCCCCCTGGAGGTACATCATCCCTCATACCTGGAGGAAGAAGCCTGTGGTCTAGAGAGACACTGTCCCCATGATGATCAAGGGTCCATCCGTCTAAGCGAGTAGCTGCAGCGAAGTAATCAGCAATCAGCATACAGTCGTGGTCATCTGGCTGGAATCTCCCTCTAATGTGTCTAGGACAAATGGGTGTTTTATAATAAAACAGCTGACATTCTAAGAAATAGTCCCCACATATGAGTGTGTGTTTTCTGTGAATATTGGAGACACAGAATACCACGTTTGTCAGCAACCCTATCTGACTGTAGCCTTGGAGAAAGCACAAAGTGAAATACATTTCCTACTAAGAACGTGATGCTTTCCTACGCGAAAGTACATTGAGATAAAGAAAATAAAACAGCACCGCAAATGTGGCTATTACTAGAAAAGTAAAGCAAAACTGGATAAAATGTAACTGGATTAAAGTGCGCATCGGCAGGTCTAGTATGCTAAAACATCATGTCTAAAACATGGCTAAAATAGCTATACAACAAGATCAGCACCAATGCACACAACAGCAAGGATCTTTTCACCATAGTCAAGGAATTTACAAACCCCGGAACGGACACTTCAGACATCCCCCTCTCAAGACCTTTGTGACAACTTCACCACATTTTTCCACTGGAAAATCCAGGACGTATAAGAAGGATTCAAGAACCAAAGCTTGCATCCACCGCCCACAAGCACCACCTCAGACCCCACATCGTAGCCGACTCTGTGCCATTGGACCCCTATCTCCACAGAAGACACCCCATAAACTCATGAACTCCATCCATTCAGGGGATCCCTTGTACCCTTGCACACATCACATCTTCAACCTGGCCAGCACCACCATCGCTCGCATCCTATGCTGGGCTGTCAATCGCTTCATCGTAACTGCCACCTTCCCATCCATCTGGAAGCATGCAGAGAACAACCCACTACTAAAGAAACTCTCCACTGACCCAATGAAGAAGAAGAATTACAGACCCATCTCTCTGCTTCCCTTCCAAGGTAGCCAAAAAGGCCATCAACATGCAACTAATGGAGTTGCGCAAGGCAAGCCATATCCTAGACCCCTCCCAGTCTGGATTCAGGGGCAACCACAGTACCGAAACAGCCCCCCTTGCAGCCACTGACAACATCTGCACCATACTGGACCATGGACACACGACCACCCTCATCCTCCTCAACGTCCCCTCCACTTTCCACAGAGTCCCCCACTCCACCCTATGCACCAGACTCGACGGGGCCTGCATCTGCAACAAGGCACTGGGATTAGTCCGATTCTTCCTCACCAGAAGAACCCAGAGCGTCAGACTTCCACCGTTCACCTCAGCACCCAAAGTAACCTGCTGCGGAGTACCCCAGGGGTCCTCACTAAGTCCGACCCTATTTAACATCTACATGGCCCCTCTCACTGAAATCATCGTCTCCGATGCTGACAGTACTCAACTGATCCTCTCTTTGAACGACAACCCATCAACAGCTAAGAGCAACTTTCACAACGGAATGACAGCAGTCTCTGCCTGGATGAAAGCCAGCTGCCTCAAACCCAACTCAGACGACAGCTCCACCTGAGAAGATTCCTAGTGGTCAACCGGCTTTAGTAACGCCCCCACCGACCACACAAGTAACCTGGGGATCATCCTGGACTCCACGCTATCCATGACCCGTCAAGGCAATGCCGTCTCATTGTCACGCTTCCACAATCTCCATCTACTTCGGAAGATCTTCAAGTGGATCCCCACAAGACAAGAAAGACAGTCACCCACAAACCCGTCAGCAGCAAACTGGACTACGGCAGCGCACTCTATGCCAGCATCACAAAGAAGCTACAAACAAGACTACAAAGAATCTGGAACGCAAAAGCCAGACTCTCCTGGACATCCCTGCTACATCCACATACCCATCCACATCAGAGACCTCCACTGGCTCCGAGTGAACAAAAGCATCACATTCAAGCTACTGACACACAACTACAAGGCACTGCACAACATCAGACCAGCCTATATCAACCGCTGCCTGACTTTCTGCACCCCACCAGACAACTACGATCCTTCAAATCACCAGAATCAGGAAGAGCACAGCTGGAGGCAGATCCTTCTCTTGCCTCGCAGCTGGGACTGGGAACATGATCCCACTCAACCTCAGACAGACCCCCTCGCTGAAGCAGTTCAAGAGTGATCTCAAGACCTGGCTCTTCAAATGATCAGTATGCCCACAACAGCGCCTTGTCATGATGGCAAATGACAAATGTTCCATCACTGTTCTCATTGACTCAGAAGCCACAGGTAATTTTGTAGATGCTTAGTTAGCTCTCGCTTTAAAGTTGCCATGCATTAAGAAACAAAAACCAGAGTTAGTACAAACTGTTGACAGGGGTATACTGACTCCAGGCCCCGTTACTAGACAAATCATGGAAATAATCATGACATTTACTTGAAATGGCAAAGCACATCAAGAGTTCATTTATTTTAATCTAATCAATGCCCCACAATGTGGATTCATTTTAGGCAGACCTTGGTCAATGTTGCATAATCCCAGAGTAGATTGCAAATCCAGGTCCATTACAGACTTTTCCTCGTTTTGCAAAGAGCATTGTCTTCAGACAAACTCAGTAATACATTTTCATTCTGTAGTAACAGCTGCGGAAGAAATGGTAGATTTACCTCCTCAATATGCAGCCTTTCAAGACATGTTTAATGAAAAACAAGCTGAAAGCCCACCCCTGCATCAATCTTACGACTGCCAAATAAATCTGGTTCCAGTGGTATCTATGCTTTGTCAGAAAGGGAAAATAAATATCTCAGAGAATACCTCAACAAATACTTGGCAAATGGATTTATTAGACCATCAAAATCTCCAGCAGCCTCTCTACTTTTTTTGTACCAAAAGCTAATGGCGAGCTTAGTGCTTGTTTAGACTTTAGACCATTAAAACGGATAATGGTACAGAATAAATATTCTCTTACGTTAATTCCTGTACTTTTAGATCAGGTGAAATCTGCCAAGATCTATACAAAGCTTGATTTGAAAGGTGCATACCATTTGGTTACAATGCGCAAGGGCGATGAATGGAAGACTACTTTTAAAACTAGATATGGTCTTTTCGAATATTTGGTCATGCCTTTTGGCTTATGCAATGCACCAGCTGCATTCCAATTCTTCTTAAATTATGTTCTTCGAGAATATCTAGACAAATTTGTAGTCCTTTATATAGACACATTCCCATCTATTCTTAATCAGAGAAAGATCATGTGCAACGTGTAACCACCATTTTAACAATTCTATGACAAAGTGGTTTTAGCAAATGTGAAATACACGTTACTGAAGTTGAATTTCTTGGTTTAATTGTGTCTCCAAAAGGTTTCAAAATGGCAGCATGAAAAATTCAAGCTGTTTTAGATTGGCCTCAGCCCAAAACGATTTGAGATGTACAGTGCTTCCTTGGCTTTGCCAACTTTTACAGACATTTTATTGATCATTTTTCACAAAAGGTATCCCCTCTAACTCGACTTCTAAAAACAGAATTTTACTTACGAATGGGACACCAAAGCAGATGAAGAATTCAAACAACTGAAAAAGGAATTTACTTCAGCACCAATTCTTATAACCCTGACCTGCAAAGACCATACATCGTAGAAGCAGATGCTTCTGATGTAGCTGTTGAAGCTATTTCATCTCAAAGAGACATAGAAACTGGTCGGTTGCATCCCATAGCATTCATGTCGAGAAAACTGTCACAAGCTGAAAAAAATTACACTATCGTTGAAAAAGAACTACTCGTAATTCAAACTGTATTCAAAGACATTATTTACTAGGGGCCAGACATGTTGTCACTATATACAGATCAAAGCAATCTTCAATTCATGAAAACAGCAAGAGTCCTAACGCCCAACAATTGTGATGCATGATTTTTTTTTCTGAATTTGATTTTGTGGTAATCTTTCGTCCAGGTTCCCAGAATCGAAAAGCTGATGTATTAACTAGACAAGAGTCCACTTCATCAGAACAAATGGAAAACCCACAATCTATCATCGCCCCTATAAAAGTTTTAAATATAATTTCAACTGAAGATTTTTTTGATCCGGTTTGCAAAAAATTAAAAATTATAGACTGGATTACATGGTTAAAAGAAGCCCCTAATCAACAAATAAAACAAGAATTACCATTTCATGAGTCCAAATTATATATTCCTACTGAGCAATTGTGCAGAACAGTTTTCGATTGGCATCACAATCAGCCAGATGCTGGTCATCCAGGACATCACAGAACATCTTTAACCATACATAGAAACTTTTGGTGGCGTAATCTAACCCCAGATGTTTATCAATGGACATTGGAATGTGAGGTATGTGTCAGGACAGAGCGAGATTATGGCAAACCCAAGGGCCTATTAATCCAATTACCCACTCCAGGTAAACCATGGGAACATTGCTCTCTTGATTTAGACCAAGGACATACCTGCATCTTAGTAGTCATAGATAGCTTCTCCAAGTTAGGACACTTCATTGACTGTAAAAACAAAATACCTATATGCAGTGAATTAACACAATTTTTGTTGCATAATGTAGTAGTTTACATGGAATTCCACAGAAAATAATTACAGATCAAGGGCCACAGTTTACTTCAAAATGTTGGAACCAATGATGCAAGGCATTCAACATCTCTCCAGCATTGTCTACCAGTCACCACCCTCAGACTGATGGGCAGACAGAAAGACTCAACCAAACCATTCAGCAATATTTGAGAAGTAATGAAACGTCAAGTACCTCATGGGTAAACACGGTTTTGTTAACAGATATTGCTTATAATTCATCACTCCAGTCCTCTATTCAAACTTTGCCTTTTCAGTGCGCTTATGGGTTTCATCCTATTTACCAGTACAAGTTCCTAACCCAAGTAAGAATACATTACTTAGTGTAACACCAATGATAAATGACATAGCAAAGACGCATTCTCACGTGTTCAAGCACCTTAAAAAGAGCCAAAGAAAAGTATAAAACTGCAGCAGATAAACATCGTAGTCCTGGTATTCAGTACAAACCAGGTGACAAAGTATGGTAATCAACAAAAATATATTGCTCATTGCAAAACAATTGAGTCCGGTAACATATAAACTGTGCCTTCTGCCACAGCTTAAAATTCATCCAGTTTTCCATACATCACTGTTAAAACCTGCAAAGCAACATTGTTTGACCAAACCACCCCCACTGATTATACATAGACAGGAAGAATATATAGTCAGCAACATATTAGACTCCCGGAAGCAAGGTAATAAGTTGTGGTGTCTTATAGCATGGAAAGGCTTTGGACCTAAGAATTATTCCTGGTAGCTCACTGATAATGTACATGCACCACGATTGGTAGAAGAATTCATATGTTACATCCCACCAAACCAGCACCTAGAGCCCGCTTTTAAAGTGGGGGGTACTGACATGGCGGCAAATAGCGGCTCTAGGACGTGTAGGGAATTCAAAGCGCGAGTTCGTTCTTGCGAACGCTTTGGCAAAATGCACCACGGTCTCATAGTCAACAAATATTGGCTACGGTGCCCACGTGCACCCTCTATCAGAATAAACTCAGTTTGAACATTTTGGTCATAACTGTACTTTAAGTTTGCACTGCTGATGTGCTTGTAATATTTATATTCCGATATTGCAATTGTCATAATTGTAATTTCACTTTGCACTGTTGAAGCTGTTGTACTATTCATATTCAGATATTGCAATGCTGTTAATATGATACTTATGAGCAGATGTGATGTGCCGTTGGAAACTGACTCCAAATTCCCAGGTGTTACTGTGGCGGCCATCTTGGGTGGGGACCATGTATAAAAGGGACACCGCCCATGATTACTTGCTCACTATTCCATTGCACCTTGGAGGCAGACTTGTCCTCAGCTCCAGGTCAGCCGCTCCTGTGCAGCTGTCTTCAGAGCAGTTATCTCTGCATTTCAGCTGTTCTACAGTTGAATAACAGTTCCCCTATGATTCTCTTGGGAACGCTCTGGATTGGACGTGTCATTCAGAGCAGGCCATGCTCTGTGCTCTAACAGCGTTGTCACAAAGATTCTGGATATTTCTATATCCTTGTATTATCCAAGCGAGAAATTCAGTGCCCATTTGGTGTTCGTAGTGGAACCGCATGATAGAGAAATTCCGTGCACATTTTATGTTATTGTAAAAGCGAACGCCATAGGAATTAAGGGTGCATTTGGTGTTCGTAGTGGAAAGGCATTACAGAGAAATTCAGTGCGCATTTGAGATTATTGTGAAAGCGCGTGACATAGGAATTCAGGGTGCATTTGATGTTCGTAGTGGAACCGCATGACAGAGAAATTCAGTGCACATGTGATGTTACTGTAGGAATACGCACCAGAGGAATTTATTGTGCATTTGGTGTTTGTGGTGAAAGCACACTGTTGAAGTATTTAGCGTGCATTTAATCAGTTCAACTCGGACGCAACTCCCCGTTTGGTCCTGTGTGATGCTATTAATTGTGTTTGACCAATGACTTTGTGTTTCACCACTGCGCATATTAGTTGCTCAATGGTCACCAGTAGCACATTATATGTTTTGTTCAGTTTAGCTGCCTATTGGTTTTGACATGGCATTAGACATTACATTCTATATTCAGTTTAGCTGCCTATTGGCTTTGACATGGCATTAGCCATTACATTTTGTATTCAGTTTGGCTGCCTATTGGCTTTGACATGACATTAGACATTACATTTTATATTTAGGTTAGCTGCCTATTGGCTTTAACTTGGGGTTAGACATTGCAGTTGAGACATTGCAGATGAGCTGTGTTTTTCCAAGCTGTGTTTTTCCACATGGTAGACCAAGCAGTGTCGTTCACACCAGACCTTAGCTGATAAGAGCACGTATATTTTGTGTTTACCTCGCAATCCAGTCTGAGAACGAGTGAGCTCGGGAGAATTGGCCACTCTCCAAGGTTCTTGTGTTCTCACACTGAGTTTGCTTTTAAGAATGACTCTGGGCTACAGCAGGGGTAGATTGAATCTGCTTGACTTCAGACAGGAACGGAGATGTCAATTGCCTGTCTTCCGTTTGGGTAGAAAATCTCTTTCTCGTAGTTGACCGGAGTCATCAACTTGCGGACCCCAGAAAGATGAAGCTGAGCTATAGGCCCTACAGTGACTAATTTTGACTTTTATGCTTTGCTTTGAAGTTATGCTATAATATAATCACATATATTTGCTGTGTGCATTGCAACTGAGAAGTACTTTGATATATTTTGCTTTCATTGCTGCGACTACTTTTGAACGTGTGCTTCCAATCTACTAATTTCGTCTCTCAGGATCCTTGTGGTGAACAACAAATGTCTTCTTTAAACTCAGAAGTGCATTCCAGAGAGGTTCTGTGAGCTCGGTTATGAGATAAGAGCAGGAAAGCAGAACATTTTGTCGTTGTTGGCAGTCTGGGAGTCAAATTGGAATTTGAAGTGCACAATTTAAAAGTGTAATTGTTTTTTGTTGTTTACAGAATTACAGAAGCACGGCAGACCATGTTTGAAAATGCATGTGAAGTTAAACTGCCTTATGGTGCTGTGAGAAACATGTTTTCTTGTTTATCAGGACTGTATGAGTCTTCGAATGAGTGCTGTGATAAAGCATATTTAGAAAATGTGCCTTTTGAAAGAAATGATGTTCCTTTTGTTCTTGACAGAAGGGTTTGGATACTTTTATCTGCTTACAGAAAAATGCAGGAGCGATGTAGGCAGTTAGAACATGAAAATAAGAATTTACGTGAGCAAATTAGCCAGAACACATTATAGCAAGATAATGGTGAAATCTATAAAACTTCTGTTTTAGAAGAATCTGGCTTTTCACACTCCAGTAATGAGGCGGTTAAGACAGCTGTGGGCCAGTCTGAGCATCCGTGTGAGCAAAACACCCCTCAGTTTTTGGCAGTTGAAGAGCATTCCTTAACTGATAACACTGAGAACAGAGCTTAGAATGTTATTTACAGACCGCTTCTGCAAAGAAAAATTAATTCGGACATGGTAGAAGTACTGTCGCAAAATGTGCAGTTACTGGCACAAGTAAAACGGAATATTTTAGAGTTTCTTACTGTTTGCACTAAGCAAAAGACACCAAGTTTCATGAGCTTGTTTGATTTTTGGAAACAGTATAGCTCTCATCTGAGTGAAATCTTAACACCTTGGTATAAAGTAACTAGGGAAAAAAAACATGAGCAGCAGCGCGCTTGTGATTTGGCAAATGAAAAAATTCAGACTTTAGGTTTCTGTGCAGTGTAAGAGGGAAACACTGATTTACATATAAATCAGGAACAGGGGAGGATAAGAGTGCCCCTGGAACTTTGGAGTATGAAACCTGAAATATCAAGCATGCAGTGGGTGATGAATTCACCTAAGTCTCACAGTATAGGACAGGCACAGGAAGTTAGTATCATACACTGGATCTGGTACATGCAAGACAGGGCTAGAGTCACTGCAGGTCTACATGAACAGGTGTCACAAGCCCCTTTTCAGGATGTGGAGAGGGTGCAGGGAGTACCACAGGTAAAAGAGTCACCAGTGAAATTGAGTGCACCATTTGAATTTGTGTCCCCTGAGGATAAAAAGCGTGTGTGTTTGACTAATGATTACAATCCAGTTACTGAAAAGTTGTTGTCTAGCACAGGAGAAGGAACAGTGTTGTACAATGTGTGTCAGACTTTAAAGCAAGAGCTGTTTGAGATGTGTTGTTTTTACACTGATTCTTGGTTCACTGCCAATGGTTTAGCCGTTTGGTTTTCCACATGGCTTGGACCTAACTGGTTCAATTCCCTTGCAGATGTTAAAGAGAAAAATTCAGAGCCTGAAGTGCTCACCCAGAATTCTGACTTAGTATGGATGGCTAAGTGGGTGCACCAGAAATGTGGACATCTGGGAGAAAAAGCCACTTACAGGTGGGCAGAGATTAGAGAGATGCACATTCCCCTAGATTTTATCAAAACTGTGCAGCACGCACAAGAGAAATCTGTCCCACGAACAGTACCAGGACAGATATGGCAAATTGATCAGGTTTTAGGGGGAGTGATTGCTGCAGATTACCAAGGAGAAATCAAAATTCAACTTGTCAAATGTGCAGTGAATGGAGGTTTGGTAAAGAAGGAGTCTGCCCCAGCCCTTCTGACAGTCCAAGGAAAGGGAAGCTGTGGTGCAGCAGATAAAAACCTCAGTGCTAAGGTTTGGGTTGAAGCCCCAGATGACCCTCCAGAACCTGCAAAAATCATAACAAAGGGCCCCAAAAATGTCCTGCTGATTATAAAACAGGGAAAGGAGGAAGGGCACATTTCAGATGACAAATGTTATTTGCAAGAAAAGTCATACTTTTTTCTTTTGCAGATCCTACCACGTTTCGCCACTGACCATGAGTGTGCTGTGTGGTCTCCCTTCTGGTGTATGCATGTAGGGTCGGGGGAGGGACCGAACCCCCAACCTGAACCTGATTGAGTAAAGTACAAGCACCATGGATCCATTTTGCTCAAATGGCGCCTTCAGTTCAAGTTCAACTTGTTTGATTACGTTCTTCCACTGGAACTAAGCTTACATTCCAGCAAACCTTTCAGGTAGACCGCGTACCTTTTCATGAGTAGAACGCATGCCACATCAAATTGCTATTTTAGAGACCCCATTATCCCAATCAGAGTATATGAGTTTCAGTCTTTTCTGTGTAGATGTATCTGATGTGAAAGGTTATGAGATCAATATGTTAATCCACTTCCATTGCTTTACAATGATTGCTTTGATCATTCAAATCTAATTTGCTTATAATGTTTTTTGTGTTGATTTTTTTTTGTCTTTGTTTGAAATAAGAGGTATGAAACAAAAATTAATTGGTCATAGGGTGGAATGTGATGCTAATAATTGTGTTTGACCAATGACTTTGTGTTTCACCACTGCGCATATTAGTTGCTCAATGTTCACCAGTAGCACATTATGGGGGTTATTACAACTTTAGAGGAGGTGTTAATCCATCCCAAAAGTGACGGTAAAGTGACGGATATACCACCAGCTGTATTACGAGTCATTATATCCTATGGAACTCGTAATACGGCTGGTGGTATATCCGTCACTTTACCGTCACTTTTGGGACGGATTAACACCTCCTCCAAAGTTGTAATAACCCCCTATATGTTTTTTTCAGTTTAGCTGCCTATTGGTTTTGACATGGCATTAGACATTACATTCTGTATTCAGTTTAGCTGCCTATTGGCTTTGACATGGCATTAGCCATTACATTTTGTATTCAGTTTAGCTGCCTATTGGCTTTGACATGACATTAGACATTACATTTGATGTTTAGGTTAGCTGCCTATTGGCTTTAACGTGGGGTTAGACATTGCAGTTGAGACATTGCAGATGAGCTGCGTTTTTCCAAGCTGTGTTTTCCACATGGTAGACCAAGCAGTGTTGTTCAAACCAGACCTTAGCTGATAAGAGCACGTAGATTTTGTGTTTACCTCACAATCCAGTCTGAGAACGAGTGAGCTCGGGAGAATTGACCACTCTCCAAGGTTCTTTGGTTCTCACACTGAGTTTGCTTTTAAGGATGACTCTGGGCTACAGCAGGGGTAGATTGAATCTGCTTGACTTCAGACAGGAACGGAGACGTCAGTTGCCTGTCTCCCGTTTGGGTAGAAAATCTCTTTCTTGCAGTTGACCGGAGTCATCAGCTTGCAGACCCTAGAAAGATGAAGCAGAGCTATAGGCCCAACGGTGATGAATTTTGACTTTTATACTTTGCTTTGAAGTTATGCTATAATATAATCACATATATTTTCTGTGTACATTGCAACTGAGAATTACTTTGATATATTTTCCTTTCATTGCTGCGACTACTTTTTAACGTGTGCTTCCAATCTACTAATTTCATCTCTCAGGAACCTTGTGGTGAACAATAAATGTCTTCTTTAAACTCAGAAGTGCATTCCAGAGAGGTTCTGTAAGCTCGGTTATTAGATAAGAGCAGGAAAGCAGAACATCCAGCACATTTATAGTTTTGTTTCTTTAAAGAATATGTTTTCAATCTGGAATAATTGGAACAAAGTTACAGTCATTTTATGAACAATAAAATACACTCATGCAAGAAATTATATCGATAGGTAAGACACCCTTGTTTCTCGGAGGTGATCTTAGAAACAGATAATCAAAATACTATCAACATAATTGCATTTGTCAGGTGACAACTGAGATGTTTATGCGTTTTCTCTGTGTTTAATGGTTTTCTTTCACAGATCTCCTTCCTAGTAGTCCCCTTACCAACACCCTTCCACCACCTGGCCACTCCAATAATCTGTGTTACCACAACATTCAGATTTGGTGGTGCCTGAAGTTGGAACATTCTATCAGCGTGCATCCCTGAGGAATATCCTATTGACAACACTGGTCATGAGCCATACTATACAAGTATTTAATTGATTGATTGATTTCCCTTTAAGATGTGTTTCATGCAGGAGAATCAAATCTGGGGCATGTCTACATAGGTGCACTAAATCCTACTGCCAAAACCAATGACATTCCACATCCATATTTGCAGAGTATAATGCTATTGAGGTCCTATTTGTAATGCTACAAAATGCTTGTATGTGCCCTGTTGTGCACCCTTTGCACCCAGGCCATCCTCCTCCTCTGTCTAGACCCCAAAGAGGTAGTTCAGTTGAGCTGTGCTGCAGCTGAGCATGAGGAAAACATAGAACAATGCTAACAGCGAAGAACAATAATTCCTAACTAATTAAGTACCCCCACCCTGTGATCCTTCAAGGCAGGTCGCAAACCGCCTGCCACCCCAACCTGCAGAGTGCCTGCCATCCAAAACGCATCATGCAAAAAACAAACAACCAAACAGAGGGGAGGCTGCCACCACCTAAACCAGCCAATGGAATCTCTTTTAGACCATGGTATTGCATCCCTTTATCCATAATACTCAGAAATACAGTACCTGAGGCATCACAGCAAATTCCAAACATTTTGCCTGCCTCAATGGAGGCAGACCTTCAATCTAGCCCATCATTCTCTGATTCGACCCCCGGACCACCATGTATAGTTTGCCCTATCTCAGAAGGAAAGTCACCATCCCCCCACCTGTGTCCAATCCTGTAGACTTGTTAGTTGCAGATAGAGTTATGGTTTATACATCCTTTGAAGAGGTTCGGAGTGTCATCAGTATCTTTTTTCGAGTGTCCACCCCACCGTTCTGCTTTGGCCACCGGTATTTGGGGGTCACCATGTTTAGGTGGGCGTATTGGTGCTCAGTGTGCCCTCTCGACTGAAAAGAACTAGGGTGTCGGATGTCGGGCGTAGGGTGTGGACTACAAGATCCTCCATGAGTAGGTCCACATACTGGCCCTCGGTCCCCTCTGGAACCCCCACCACCATGATGTCACTATGCCTCACTCTTCACTCCTAGTACTGAAGCCTCACCGCCATAGCTGTGTCCTGCTGCATGGGAGACTGTACCTTTTCCTCAAGACTGGTAGTGGTAGACTGAAGATGTGTACTGTGTGTCCGCGTTGTCACTTTTTCACTTATTTTCTGAACGTCAGCTCGAAGGAGGGAGACGTCAATCTTCACTATGTCTAACTTAGGTTCCAGTGTAGCTTTGAGGTCTTGGATCACTGCCATGATAGCGAGGGCTTACCAGGAGACATAGGGCTAGATGTAGCAAACTGTTTGCACGTCACAAACAGCGAATTTCAATGTTTGCGACGTGCAAACTGTACTTTGCAATGCACAAAACCCCTTTTGTGATTCGGTAACCTGGTTACCGAATCGCAAAACGGGTATGCGAGTTGCAATTAGGTAGGGGAGTCCCCTTCCTAATTGCGAGTCGCAGTGCAATGCCACATTGCTTTGTGACCGCAAACGCAGTCGCAAACCAATCACAGTTTGCACCCATTTGAAATGGGTGGTAACCCATTTGCAAAAGGGAAGGGGTCCCCATGGGACCCCTTTCCCTTTGTGAATGGAACTGCAAACATTTTTTCTGAGATGCTCTGAAAAAATGAAACAAAAACGTTAAATTTTTGGGAGCTGCATTACTACAACAACAAAAAACTGCTTTATTTAAAAGCAGTCACAGACATGGTTCTCTGCTGTCTCCAGAAGGCCACCATCCCTGTGAGTGCCGTGAGTCTCAAGGGGGTGTCAAATTGCGACCCACCTCATTAATATGAATGAGGTGGGCATTTGCGACCCCCTTGCGAGTCGCAGATGGTGTTACGGACACCATCCTACATTCCAATTTGCGACTCGCAAATTGCGAGTTGCTCTGACTCGCAATTTGCAAGTTGCAAATTAGAATATACCTACATCTGGCCCATAGACTCCACTCCTCTCTTTACACTTGCCTCCTTAGGGCCACATAGTTGTCCATTTTATTCATTTGGGGTGCAGTGTTCTCCTTGGGCTTCATCATGTTAAGTTCCTTTGCAAGGAAACACCACTGTCAGGGGATAGTAGATAGGATCTTGTCCATTCAGCATATTACATGAGCAACAAGATCAGGTCCCAAGTACCACAGGTGATAGGAAGTTCAGTGTGCCTTGACTAGTAATGCAGTACAGAGTACCCCACCCATCTAGGAGCAATGCATAATCATGCTATATCAGCTGGGGTGGACTGCAGTTCAGATTCATTCCAAGAGGAGTGGGGTGCCACAGTGGACAAGGCAGTTCCATAGCGGGTGAGTCAGGTCAATAAGCAAGAGGCCACACTCTTAAGGCCCAGCTGGGACCTTAAAGCACCACCAGTTGGGGAAGGGGAGGCTTTCCATTACAAAGGGTGGCCAGCCCCAGGTCCATGCTCTCTGCCTTGCGCCCCCCCTCTACCAGTGCACTCACTGTCACAATTGAGTCAAATGTACTCACTGCCCAGTTACAACACAGTTCGGGGGCCACAAATCCATTCACGAAGGGCATCACTTTTCACTGCACTGACTCGGCTCAACTGCCACCATCCCGTGGCAAGCCCAGCACATCTTCCTCCTTGCTCCTCACTTCAGCCGGACTGCGGGCGAGCTGGAGGTTGTGGTGGAACAATAAGGGAGGGATGAGGAGATCTCCCCCCAGGCAGCACCACTGGTTCTGTGGCCCAGTCACACAGGACTCCACTTCATCCTCCATTTACCGACTCTGCAGGCCTCAGACCTTCCCCAGGATAGAAGGGTCACAGATTGACACATCAGGAGAGCTTACCTGCAGCAACCACCATTTGCCTTCAGTCCACCAGTGGTCTTCCACCCTTTCAGTGCTTCAGCCAGTAGTCCTGAAAGGGGAGGAGCAGTCGCTCCCCAGAACAGTCCTCAATCTCTGCTCCATCATGCAACCGTCATGCAACCCCGCCTCTTGTGGGTCGTCCAACCTGACGGCTCCTTCACCGCCATCAGTGGATCCGGAATTGCAGTACAGCCACACCCGCAGCCATAGCACACAGTGCAGATCTCTGATTGCCTCAGGTCACAGAGATTGGGTCAGATGTAGGGGTTTGTAAAGGCTGCTGCCATGGAGCTCTTTCAGTATGTGGCCTTGTTGGCTGATGCCATGTCAAGCCCCCCAGATTGAGGAGATTTATGAAAAATATAGGCTAAGCAGCAATGTTATTTTAGATCTCATTGCATACTTAGACCCAGTCTTGTTGGGGCACACACACAGAAGTGTGTCTATTTCCACACATTTAATATTTCCACATTGTGCCATAGAATATTTGTAAAGGGATCGCACAAGCCAACATTCTTTAAATATGCATATAGTTTGCAATGCAGGCTGTTCAATAACTGATCTAATAGCTAAATCTTTTGGTGCAACACATATTTCCTCCATTTTCAGGTACTGGGGCCTACATCGACTTCAAAAGGATTTTGCTGATAACAAGCTATTAGGTATTACATTTAATGTAAAAGTTATTTATGTAAATGAGCCATTGCAAATTTGTTAACTTTAACATTATATTTGTTGTGGGTGAGAAATTATTTTCTCTACACCCTTGGATAGGAGACAGTATCTGAATGCTTCTACAACTAGTGAAAGAAGATAAAATGTTGCTCACAGACAACAATGGCAGTAATAGAATGTACTTATGGATGTCTGAAGTTTAGATTCATACAAGAGTTGGTGCTCTTCAATACTTCCCTGAAGTGGCATGTTAAATCATTGCAGGTTGTGCTGTCTTACACAACATCGTAACAGAAAGGGTCTTCTCCTACAGCCTAATGATGCCAGTTCTGGTGAGGAAGAAGAATTTCCACACCACAATCCATTTTGTGATGCCACAAGGGCTGCACCTGGGAAGTATGTGTGTACATATAGCACACAACAACCAGTTTCTAAGGTAAGAACTTTTATTATCATATGCATTAATAACGAGTCATATATCAAATGTTGGTGAGAATATTTTTTCCATGTTTAGACAAGGGAAAATGAAGAAACAATATCATCACAAAAAAAGATAGTTGGGTTAAACCATGAACTTTAGATAGATTTACATTGTAGTGTAGAATAAAAGTTTATTTTTCTCTTTTCATAATCATCTTTGTATGTGTCTTTCTTGCGTGAAGTAGGTCAGCCAGTATTTGTCTCTAATATCCCACCTTCTCTCTCAGTAGTCCAACTCTGAATATGTACATCTTATCACAGACAAGCTACTTTGGCTAGAAAGATTTGCCTGATCGCAGAAATGTGTTTACTTAGTTTACTGCAATTCCAGTGATGATGTAACCTACCGCAATCATCTACCTACATTTTTGCTACAGTGTGCAAGTGAGAAATTGAGTTGTTGGTTTAGGACGTTAAACTCTTCTTAAACAACAACCAATGCCCTCCTCAGGGGAAACTACAAAAGTTCACTAAATTAACCTGAGCCTAATCCAATCCTCTTGCAGTTTGGCACAAAAGCAGTCAGGCTTAATATGGAGACAATGTGTAAAGTATTTATGCAGTACACAAACGGAAATAACGTGAAAACACAACCCAAGAAAAATCCTGTATCAATTTTGAAAAATAGGATAACATTTAATGAATAGAATGACAGCAGTATGACAGACATCCAATAAGTAGAAGCGGAGATGTGCAATTTTATAAAATTTGGGGAAGTATAGTACCTAAAAGCACAAAAACTATTGGTTATCTAGTCGAGTAAGGCTGTTGAAAAGTCATAAGTTCAGACTGACCACAATGGAGAATGGACAGATACATAGACCAGGTTAGTCCAACTGAAAAAGGTGCCTTATCAAAGTCTGGCACAAAGAGTCCAGTTGGTGGGAGAGGAGGTCACGAGGAGCAGGGAGAATGTTGTGGATGGTCAGCAGGATGGGCGTAAGAGACTGTCATCGCTGTAGCATGAAGATCATGTTGAGTGTCTCTGACAGTCATTGCTGGAGCTTTACATTCACACTCAAAGCATGCTGTTGATGCTGCAGGATAAAGTGTCAATCCCATGTTTCTGGTGGATGCTGGCTGTCGCTATAGCCAAAGAGTCAGCTTCACTGGAGTTTCGAGTTTGTGGTCGGTGCAGGCAGCAAGATCTCAGCACGAGCAGGCCCATTCAAATAATGAAAAGCCCAAAACTTTAGGATTTTGCCTTGTGTCAAAAGGAGTACACTCTGAAGCTATCCAAGGGCTCAGTACCTGGAAAGGCACCACATAGGGATCAGCCACTCACTCTTACATGGACCAGGAGGGCTCAGGCAGGTCCAATTGCAGGTTCCCAGGTGCTAGTTGCAGAGGCCAGTTGGGCCACTGCATGGAGGTCTCTGAAGGCTGTTGTGTCCCTGTAACTCAGACAGGAGGTCAGTCAACTGGGATGACCTTGGGATATTCAGGGGAGTGCTTGCAGTTCATGCCGCCAGCTTAGGAATAACAATGATTTTCATTTGTTTTAGCCATGGGATGAATTATTTTATCAATGGGACATTCAGGAAAGTGCTTGCAGTTCATGCTGCCAGCTTAGGAGTAACACTCATTTTCATTTGTTTTAGGCCTAGTCTCCATTGAGTAACTTCTAACCAAACACTTTTGATTTTTCCAGAACTAAATGCAAGAATACTTTCTTTGTCCTACCTATTCTATAATGTCAGTGTTAGCTAATGGGCAAGACACACATGCCAAATACTTTTTATAGTCTGGCTTGACAGCGCAGTCTGGCAACTGCACTGTCAAGCCAGACAATAAAGTGAGTATCACTAGAGATAGGTTTTGGCTCTGCCCACATGTTGGGAACCAGGAGTACATGTTTTGATTGTGCAGAAGTTGTGTGCTTCCACAAAAAGGTGCTTGTCCCCCACACATCTCTGTTCATTTTGTTTATTTATCAGCTGCCTGAGTTTGGTGCATAGATAACATAGTAATGCTGTAAAAGCATCTTAAATAACCAGGGGCCAGATGTAGGAAGAAAGCAAATTGCGACTTGCAATTTGCGAGTCTGAGCGACTCGCAAATTGCAACTCGCAATTTGCCATGCAGAAAGGTGTCTCAGACACCTTCTGCGACTCGTAATGGGGTAATATTAATGAGGTGGGTCGCAGTTTGCGACCCCATTGCGAGTCTGGGCACTCACGGGGATGGTGGCCTGCTGGAGACAGCAGACCTCCATGTCCGTGACTGCTTTTGCAATAAAGCAGGTTTTTTTTTCTATCTGCAGCCCGTTTTCCTTAAAGGAAAATGAGCTGCACTTAGAAAAAAAAAAACGAAACCTTTTGTTTCGGTTTTTTTCAGAGCAGGCAGTGGTCCATAGGACCACTGCCTGCTCTGAAAAAATATTTTTTTGATCATTCACAAAGGGGAAGGGGTCCCATGGGGACCCCTTCTCGTTTGCGAATGAGTTACCATCCACTTCAAGTGGATGGTAACTGGGAGTTCATTTGCGACCGCGAAATCAACTTGCATCGCATTGCGAGTCGCAAATAGGAAGGGAACACCCCTTCCTATTTGCGAGTCGGAAACGCATTTTGTGAGTCGGTTCCGACTCGCAAAATGCGTTTCTGCATCGCGTAGAGGCTTTTGCGCCTCACAAACGGCGTTTTTCGGTTATGGTAGCAAGTGAGTTCTCTTGGCTAAAACCCTTATCTGTCTATAAAATGTTATGATAAAGGCACTGGGCCTAGCATATCTATTGTGAAAAGTATATGTTAAAGTCAATGGGCATTTAAGTGTTGATTTGCATTATTCTATAATGAAGCTTACCAATAGGTATTTTGTTATGTAGAATCTCACAGATTATTTTAGTGTTGGTTACCCATGTGAAAACCAATAGATGTATAAGGTTGTCTCTGGGAGAATCCTTTGTAGGCCATTTTAGGAGAGAGAGAGAGAGAGAGAGACAGTATTTTACTTTAACTTTAATTTTGTATTTCTTTCTATTTTTATGACTGTGTTTGATGGTTGATTTGTGGAGAAACATACTTCAAAACAGTAGGCCTCAGTTGGTTATGGTGACAAGCTATTGGTCTGATTGGTGCACTGGGAAACATTATGGCCCAGATTATGACATTGGCAGTTAATCCCGCTTACCGCAACGGTGATGGCTGCCAACATACCACTACAGTGGCAAATATCCGTTCTCCATATTATGACACACACACACACCAATCCAACAGAATACTACCACATACACAAATATGCCAATCCAAAGGTCAATGCTAAAGTGTCAGGACCAGCCCCCATACCGTTACTCCAACAAAACAAGGCCCACTACATGATGGCCCATCATGGCGGACATTAAACGGCTGTAAACCATTGGCGGTACATACCGGCACGCTTAGGATAGACACCCAAAAACTAAACTGCACAACATCGGACAATGCCAAAAACAGACACCTGACACTCATACACACACCCACACCCACATCAACCACAACCCTTTACAAATACAAATTATTGCCACCAGACCGACACCAAGACAACTGTGACAACTAGACACACACACCACATCCATACATAAATCCCTCACGCACACCACTACGCACACCCAGCCACACTACCCAACATCCACATACCTACACACACCACACAACACCCATGTCCCCACAAAGGCACCCCTGTTTCACAGATGAGGAGTTGAGGTCATGGTGGAGGAAATAGTCAGGGTAGAGCCACAGCTGTTTGGAGCACAGGTACAACAGATATCCATTGGCAAGAAGATGGAGCTATGGTGGAAAATCGTGGACAGTGTGAACACCATGGGACAGCATCCAAGAACAAGTGAAAACATCAGGAGGAGGTGGAATGATCTACGGGGGAAGGTATGTGCCACTGCAGCAAGGCACCAGCTCACCTTACAGAGGACTGGCGGTGGACCCCCACCTCCTCCTCCACAGCTCACAGCATGGGAGGAGCAAGTCTTGCCAATCCTGCATCCTGAGGGACTCACTGGAGTTGCCGGAGGACTGGACACTGATGAGTCAACATTTACTACTTATCACCCCCCATACCTGCAGGCCATCACACCCCCTCACCCTCACTCCATCACTCCACTACATCCCACACACTGCACCTACACATATGACTAACCGCAATGCCCACTAATGCATGCAATACCAATGCATATATAGCCCTCCCAGCCCTGCATGGACACCCATCACAAAAGCATGCACAGTATAGGTAGTAATAATCCCACAATACATCATCATACACAAAAAAAGGTGGCAGGGAAACAGCAACGATAGAGGTGAAGCTAGGGATGTACAATATATCACAGGCATGAAGCATAATATATCACTTACATCCCGGCAAGTGTCCCAGCCAATGTCGGCCGAGAGGAAGTGCCACGACAAACCAGTCCTCCAACAGATGCTCCCAGTGATGACAGTAACTCTGGACTTCAGGATCTGGATCAACAACCTGGCCCATAAGGGATCACTGGACAGTCGGTCACCCCAGCCCACTCACAGTCCACCACAGAACCTCCCCCATCAGTATCCAACGACACAGCACCCCCCAGTATCCCCACACCGTTCTTCCCAGGACACATCAATCAGCAGTGTGCCCACCTGTACCGGGACCCCAGTCCACCCCTCACACCTAAGACAATCAGGGACCTGGGGTCAGTGGGCACACTGTCCAGGGAACAGGGGCACAGGGCAACAGGGACACTGGGAGGACTGCTGTGCGCCAGGGGGAGGATAGGCCTAGAGAACCGACTCTCCAGGAGGCACTCACCAAGATCCTGGGTGCCTACCAACAATCACAGGACATGAAGGGCCAGATCCTTGACAAAATGCAGAAGAACAAGCGGCTGCAGGACGAACACAGTTAGGAGATCAGGGAGGATTTGCAGGCTCTCAACACGACAATGATCTTCATAGCAGGGGTGCTGCCTGACATGGCCAACATCATGAGAACATGGACAGCACACCAGCGGGTCCTTACCACTAGCCAGTATACTGACCAGCCCACCACCTCTGCTGCAGCTAGTGGGCAGGAGGCTCCGTGACAGGACCCACACGCCACCAGCACCCCTCCCCCTGCAGAAGGTGAACCACCCCACAAACATTCCCTGCAACCCAGACAGAAGCCAGAGACACTTACCACAACCAAGACCACTGCTAGGTAATGAGACTCTCCTGATTGTCCCCCTTGTGTCCCACCCTGTCACCTTGTTCACTTTGAACTGCCTTTGTTCCCCTTCCTATAGCCCTTTGGCTACTGCACCTGTGCTACAATCAGACTGGAACAATACCCTTCCATTTCCTCTACCATCACCCCATTTGATTGCACTTTATCCTCAATTTTATATCACCACAATAAACATCCTTGAACACAACTTGACTGATAGTATTTTATGTGTTGAAAATGTGCATTTAGGGGAACAGTCACATCTGGTGCAAATGATATCGACACTGTGATTGCATACAATTATTGACCTGTATCTGTCCGTAGTAATCACATCAGGACGCTGTTGTCATATCACCAACATCTGTAAGATGACAAGCCATAGGTGACAGTAAGTTTAGATGCAAAGGAAGCAAATGCCATCATGCCACAGTCACACAGATGAAATCAATATTCAGAGCATTGATCCGTTCCACTGTCTCACCTGTGTACCATTGGAAGTATTGATGTATAACTGATGTTCTATTGTCCACATCCTCATCCTCTGCCTCCTCATCCTCACTGTTCTCAGAATCCACTGTTGCCACAGGGGCCTCTCCAGTCTCCTCCTCCTGCAGAAAAGGCATATGCCGTCTGAGGGCCGGGTTGTGCAACATGCAGCATGTCACTACTATCTGGCAGACCTTCCCAGGTGAGTAGCACAGGGATCTACCTGCCAGATGAAGCACCTGAAACTTTCGATTATTTTTCTGTTTGGCCCAGGTGCCTCATTATAACAGTTCTCTACCCTATTCTGGTATTCCTCAGATGGGTCAGGAGCCACGAAAGGTTTGGGTAGCCAGAGTCACTGGCAAATAATGAGGGACAAACTTTAGCCTTACACAATCCTATGGGGATAACACCTCAAGGCATTCACTGACATACAGTGGGTGGGGACTCTGTCTCACCTTTTAGCCATACTTTGTGCCTCTGTAGTTGGTCTATCACATTTGAGATGCTGCTATTCCTCAGGACAAAGGTGTCATGCACCGAACCAAGATACTTGGCAGTGACGTGGGAGATGTACTGGTCAGCCAGGCACACCATTTGCACATTCAGTGAGTGGAAACTCTTCTGATTCCTGAACACCTGTCACAATCTGGCAGGGGGGACTAATGCAATATGTGTACAGTCAATTGCCCCAATAATATTGGGGATATGGCCCATTGCATAGAATCCTGCCTTTACAGTGGCCAAATCTTCCATCTGGGGGAAAACAATGTAGCTACACATGTGTTTCACCAGGGCAGACAGAACCCTTGCCAGCACGATTGAGAATGTTGACTGTAACATCGCTGCTGCCAAGCCTATTGTCACTTGGAAAGAACCAGTTGCCTGGAAATGGAACACTGATAGCACTTGCCCAAGAGGGGTGATCCCAGTTGGATGACAGATAGTTGACATCAGGTCAGGTTCCAACTGGGCACACAGCTCTATGATTGTGGCCCTGTCCAGTCTATAGGTGAGTATAATGTGCCTGTCCTCCAGTGCAGTGAAGTCCACAAGGGGGCTGTACACGGGGGTTTGTCTCCTCCTCCTATTCATCCACAGCGGTAGGTAACTAAGGGACACAAGAGTGAGTAGGCTGTCACAATTTGAACAATAGAACCACCACCTCAGTGTACATAAAGCATCAATGTGATGGGACAGTGGAAATGGCAATGTATGCGCTATTTTAGGCAATGAAGCAGTTATGGTTTATCTGATTGGTGTTCACCACCATGAAATGGCGACCGCCTGTTGTGTATCTTGGGACAGGTGGAAGTGAGGTTACTCAACTGACATTAGGCGTCGTGCCGGAAGGCAGTCTCTCACCGCCGTGCAATTCCTCACTAGCTAATATGGGGCTGTAAGGAGTACAGTGGCTAATGGGGATCTGCACCGCTGTGGACATAACTGCCATTTTGTATCCAAATCCTCACTTGTTTCCTGACTTTCAACAGGAAAACCCCTACACTGCATATGCTGCTGTGACCTGTGTCTGGAACCTACCATGGCCTGTGTGACTGGGGAATGGGCCCCTGCCTTCACTTAGGAGGAGTTGGAGTGACTGGTGGATGGGGTCCTACCCCAGTATGAACTGCTGTATGGGCCTCCTAACCAACAGGTGAGCACACAATGGGCACGATGCATGTGGGAAGGATGCATGAGGATGTGTGTGCAAGCATCGTGTCATCGGGGAGGGATGTCTGGTGGTAGTGTACATGGTGGGCGCTGGAAGATGTGTGTGTCAATGGTGATGGAAAAGGGATTGGTTGGCCATATGTGTGACAGGCTGGATTTTATGGTTAATGCTGTCCTCCTGTCTGTGTTTCCTCTTCAGGTCAGCGGCCATCAGAAGAAGGAATTGTGGCATGCCATCACCAAGGACGTGCAGACCCTGGGGGTCTACAGCAGGTGGAGCACCCACTGCAGGAAATGGTGGGAAGACGTGAGACGCTGGGCACTGAAGACCGCGGAAGATCAGCTGGGGATGGCCTCCCTAAGAGGAAGGGGTGCCCTTCTTAACCTGATCCCCCCCGATGGCCTGCATACTGGGGGTGGCCTACCCAGAGCTGGATTAGTGCTTGAGGGCATCACAGCAGCCACAAGGGGTTGAGTACACTGGGCATTACTACAACAATTGGTAGGTGGCATGGGATCGGGGTGCTGCATGTGAGTTAGTGGGTGCCCCTGAATGCCAGGCCAGGCATTGCAGCGTGATCCAGCTCAAGGGTGATGGGTATGTGGGAAATGCAGGTAACCTAGCTTGTTTGCATTCCATCTCAGTCAAGGCTTAGTGGTCCCAGGAGGGGTACAGTTGGCAGGGTTTGGCCCTCATCTTGCTGTGGCATCTGGCCAAATCAATGGCAGTGCAATGCACAGTGCTCAATCCTGATCTCTGTGTGTGACGGTGCTGGGTATGTAAACTGTGGTGTTGGAGCTGTAATTGACCCAGTGTTCCCTTTCTCTCTCTCCCCCCTTTTTTTTCTGTTATCCTGTTCATGTGTGCGTTAGCATCATCTGGCGGAGGAGCAGGGGCACCGGTGACAGAGGGAGCTGCATCCCACAGGACCCAGGAGGCAGAGTTCACCGACGCTGAGGGAACCAGTGGGACGGAGGGCAAGGGGAGCATCACAGAGA
Organism: Pleurodeles waltl; assembly: GCF_031143425.1. Lineage (NCBI taxonomy): Eukaryota > Metazoa > Chordata > Amphibia > Caudata > Salamandridae > Pleurodeles > Pleurodeles waltl. The sequence continues at coordinate 770,284,511 of NC_090437.1, forward strand.
AGACAGGAGGTGACAACACAGGCTCAGATACCTCCTCCGATGAAAGCTTGTAAACATCAGGGCAGTGCGCGCTCTACGGACGACTACAATGCAAAAACCCAGCACTTTCAAGATAACGTGATTTATGCATTGTGCTGATATGCTGTTGTTTAACCTTTTGCATTGCAGAGTTTAATCCTGAAGACTTATGTTCACGGTGCTTATAAATACTGTTCATTTGCAATGTACTGCTGCAGGCTTTCAGAGTGTGTCAGGGTGTGGTCCCTTTCCAGGGCCTTCTAGAAGCTTTCCCTGCAGCATGCCTGGGTGTGGTTTGTGGGCTGGGTCAAAACTCTATATAAGGGAGCCAGCCCAGCTCCACGTTCTCACTATTCAGAGGTCCCGGTGCAGAGCAGCAGCAACTTCCTGAGCTCCTGTTCTGGAGGCCTACTTTGATCTTCCAGGCCTTGCCCTTTCACTTTGTCAGTGATTCTTGATCAGGGCGGTAAGACAGAGGTCGGGCTGGGCCCCCAATCCCGTTCTTGAAGGTTTTCGAGTTCTTGTGCCTCATTTGCATGATAAAACAATTTTGCTCTTGTGCGTGTGAATGTGCGCTTGGTGTTTTATGGCATTTGCATGCTGACAATCAAATCGGCAAGATGCGCGATTCTTTACTCGTGTACAAATCTTGATATTCAATGTACGCTAACATTTCATGGCATTCACATGGTGGCATCCGAATCAGCCAGACGCGCAATTCATTTCGTGTGCTTAATTCATGGTATTCATTGTACGCTACCATTTCTTGACATTCACATGGTGGCATCCGAATCGGCAAGATGCGCGTTTCATTTATTGTGCTTAATTCATGTTATTCATTGTGCGCTACCATTTCTTGGCATTCACATGGTGGCCTTCGAATCGGCAAGATGTGCAATTCATTTCTTGTGTTTTAATTTGTGAATATTCTGTGTGCGCTACCATTTCATGGCATTAACAAGGTAGCATTTGAATCGGCAAAACGTGCAATTCATTTCTTGTGCTTAATTCATGATATTCATTGTGTGTTACCATTTCATGGCATTCACGTGGTGACATTTGAATCGACAGGACGCGCAATTCATTTCTTGTGCTAAACTCATGTTACTCATTGTGCGTTACCATTTCATGACATTTACGAGGTGACATTTGAATCCGCAGGACATGCGATTCATTTCTTGTGCTAATCTCATGTTACTCATTGTGCGCTACCATTTCGTGGCATTCACATGGTGGTATTCGAATTGGCAAGTCGCGCGATTCATTTCTTGTGCTTAAATCACAATGTTCATTGTGTGCTACCACTTCATGGCTTTTGCTTGGTGGCCTTCGAATTGGCAAGATGCGCAATTCATTTCTTGTGTCTAACTCATGATATTTATTGTGCACAATCATATCATGGCATTTATAAATCCTTGTGGAAATCTGCAATGTGCGCAATTCATGTTCCTGCATTTTAAGAAAACGGAAGTGTTAGAATTCTAGATGTTATATTGTATGTGCATAATAAGTCCCTTAAGTACAATTCATATGGTGTTATAGAAATCATTCAGATTATTTCCTGGTCCTCATGCTAAATACCATGCTTGAATTTGAAAGTGTAATTCTAGAAGGTTCTGATGTTTCTAATCCATGTGTAACATTTCATTGAGAGGTTCATTGGAAAGTTGTATTAATCTTTCTTGACTCAGGTATCCAGACATCGTGAGGTCTAGTTATTTTAGTCCATGCTAAAGTTATCCATGTTTCCAGTAGGACAATGCTTAGAATCATAGTCTAGTAATGATTATTATGATATAATGTTGATATTGTGTGTTTTAACCTTTTGCTTCCCACAGGTCTCCTTCCCAGCTGTTCCTTTCCTATTCCCCTTTTCCCCACTTGGACTCTCATAGACTCTGTGACATTATAATCAGAGTATTGGAGCTGTCTTGTGGTAGACGTGTTGGGAACGTGCACAGACCCCGAGGATCTGGTGACTCTGACAAGCTCCCTGGTGGTGATGGACACCTCTGTGACCACCCCAGCTGCAGGTACAGCCGCCACCCCTGTACAAGCACTGCCCTCCCAGTAGCCCCTCAGCAAGTTGCCCGTGCCCGCTCACCCAGGAGGGTGGACATCTTCGCCTCAGGCACCTCAGGCCCTGCCCCAGTCCTGAGTGAGAAGGCTATTGACCTCCTGAGATCCATCTCTGTAGGGCAGTCAACCATTGGGAATGCCATCCAGGGGCTGCCATCCCAGATGCAGCACTGCAATGCATTCCTGGAGGGCATCCACAGTGGATTGACAGCCCAACAGAGCTTGATTCAGGCTCTGGCCTCCTCTCTGATGGCAGCCATTGTCCCTATTCCTACCATCCCCCCTCAAACTATCACTTTCCAGTCCCAGTCTCTTCAACCCCAACCCATCCCCTGCACACATACAGACAAGCATGCACACAAGACATCACACAAGAGTTGCACAGTCAAACACAGGCATCACACTTCAGCCCACAAGCACTCACGCAAACATCAGACAGTTGCACACACAACCACATCCTCTGCCTCCACTATCTCCCCTCCTCCTCCACCTCCCTCACAGTCACTTCCACACTCACACCTGCATGCACTTCTTCAACATCCACCACAAGCATCACCACACCAAGCAGCACACACCTCACTAGCAGACACCTCCACAACATCCATTCACACATTCCCTGTGTCCTCTCCCACCCTGTCTGACTCACTCAGACACCCAACAGCCATCCACCTCACATCAGCACACTGCCCATGCACCTGCACCCAAGTCCATCAGACATAATACTCCAACCTCCACTCCCTCAACCTCCAATCCCATCCCTCCTCCCTCATCCTGCCCTCCCCTCCCTAAGAAGCTTTTCCTTTCCCAACTTGACCTCTTTCCTCCCCCTTCCTTCCCTCACCCCGCCCGCAAGAGCAGGGTCCCAACGACCCAGCCCTGCACCTCAGACAAACAATCCACAGGGACAGGGGAGGCACCTCCTAGTCGTGAAGGCAAGACAGTGAAGGATCCCACTCCACCAGCCAGCAAGGGTAAGGATCCCACTCCACCAGCCAGGAAGGGGAAGGATCCCACTCCACCAGCCAGGAAGGGGAAGGATCCCACACCAACAGCCAGGAAGGGGAAGGATCCCACACCAACAGACAGGAAGGGGAAGGATCCCACTCCAACAGCCAGGACAGGGAAAAAGCCCTCACCTTCTGCCATGAAAGTGAAGAAGCCCTCACCTCCAGCTACCACACAGCAGCCCTCGCCTTTAACAGAGGCTGCCCAGGAGGCACCTTCCACAATTGAGACACAGCAGCTCTCACCACCAGCAGAGGCTGCTCAGGAGGCACCTTCCACAGCTGAGACACAACAGCCCTCACCTCCTGCAGGGGCTGCCCAGGAGGCACCTTCCACAGCTGAGACACAGAAGCCCTCATCTCCAGCAGAGGCTGGTAGGGTATCACCACCACCAGTGGTCACGGAGCCCTCACCTTCAGCTGAGATGGTGCAGCCCTCTCCTCTAGCAGCGGCCACCCTCCAGGGACTGCTGTGCAAGGAGCCCCCTCCAGAAGCAGTGGGCGAGTTCCCCACCTGAGAGACTGTGACCTTGCACTCCTCCGCAAAGGGAAATGGGCATGGAGCCCCCTCCAGAAGCAGTGGGTAAGTTCCTGACTTCGGCTGAGGTACCCCCCAACTCCCTTCCCCCTGAGGTGCCTGCCCACTTCAATAATGATGCCCCTGCACAGTTCTGTGAGGATGTCGTCACAAAACGAGTTGGGCCTTGGACTATTCTCTGTGGCCGTGTGAGCCCTTAGTACTTTGGACTGAGCCTTGGCCCTTTGTGGACAATTGTACATATCTGGTTCATATGGTGGCTTTTCCCTTGCTAATACATTTTCAGTACTTCCGAAATCTAGTCCTTGTTTTTATTATGCTGTGTGGCATGTGCCATTGTTTTATGTCTGCAGTTGGTTGTGTATATGGTGTGTGTGTGTCTGGTGTGTGTTGTGCATGTGTGTCCCTCTCCTTTTCCTCCCTCCTTCCTTTGTGTGCTAGCTAGCTGAACTCATTGTCATCTTCTTTGCCGGCGTTGGTGTTCCGGGTGGAGCATGGAGTAGAAAAGCATCGGGAGGACTTGAGGTTCTGGTTCCATGGCGGTGTTGTTCTTCTCTGTGTCTCTGATGGTGAGTCTTTGCTCTTCTGTGCAGTGTTTCTGCCAGGCTTTTGATGGCATTGGTTCTGCCCTGGAAATTGTGACGGATTGCAAGGTCATGATATGGTGGGCAGTAATTTGTCTTCGCCTGGCTGTTGTTGGCTACAGCCATGGTGAGTGGTGTTAACGCCCTGGCGGATGGTGAGGTACATTGGCTGTCTAAGGGAGTTCTCACTGCCATGGTCATAATTTGGCAGTAATTACCGCCAGCCTGTTGGCTGTATTTCCGCAACTTTATCACTCACCGCCAATGTCATAATGACCACCTATATCTGATACTACATTATATCTGATACCATGGTTGTGACAATTGGTCATGTTTATTGTAATAAGCATCTATTAATGCCAGTAAGCCTTTAACAGTTGATTGTTATCACAGTATGTGTCAGGCTTTAGACACATAGGTGGTCATTATGAGTTTGGCGGTCCTGCACCACCCCGCTAGCTGTGGCAGTAACACAAGATGGTGGAGCAGGACCGCAAAATTATGATCACGGTAGTGAATGGGATGAAAAGCAGCCAGTTCACCGCATGTACCGCTAGGGCGGTGGTACCGCCGGCCTGAAGGTGTACCACCTTCGTCCTGGCGGTCCACCTTATACTGCCAACAGTATTCTGAGCCTCCTTTCTGCAAGGGATTTCCTGGTGGCAACCCCGCCAGGAAATCCCTGGCAGAAAGGATACTGGCGACAGGAATTGACATGCCTGTTGCCAATATGCGACTCTCCTACCCCCCGAAACAGCCACGGCCCCCTCCTACCCCTAAACCCCATAGACATAGACACCACCCATAGACAAACCCAATGGACACCACCCTCCCCCACCCACAAACCCAGTACAAACCCCCACCTCCCATCCATGCATACACACACTCACACATCCACGCACACACATTCACACACATACACACGTCCACGACACCCCCCTCTGACTCGCATTCACACATTCACACAGATACATGCACACACACGCACACAAACACCCTCCCCTCCGTCCACACACACACTTACATCCCCATTCACTCACACAACACTCAAAACTCCTCCCTACCGCCGTGGGACGATCACCTTACGTGCTCGCAGTGGTCATCCGGGAGGGAACAGGGTCCATGGGGCCTGCTCTGCTGGCACTGCCCCATCACAACAACACTACCACACCTATTACAAAGTTGTAATATGGTGGGCGGTGTTGTGATGAAGTGACTGTGCCAGCTAAGCAACCTCCACTAGCCCTCCAGCCGCCAGCTTGGCTGCTGGTGCTCCCCCCCCATGTGCACTTGAATAGGTCAATGTTGGGCAAGGTGTAAACCCAATTGTAAAGGTTTATTGGTTCATTGGGAAAAGTCATGCCAGATTTCATAGTTTTGATCTGCATATTATGAAACATTATGACAAAGCTATTTGGCCTGGCCTACTTATTGTGAAAAGCATGTGCTAAAGACAGCAGGCTTTTCAGGATGGATTGTTATTACAATGTGCTAAAACCCGTAGGCAGGTATTTGGTGACATGAATAACCAAAGGTTTTGTTCTTTGTGACTCACACAAACAAACCGTAGGGATAGAAGATATGTCCCACAGTAATCCTTGTTAGGCTCTTTGGAGGGATCACATTTGGTGCTGCCAACTGTAATTCTCTATACATTTGTACCTTTAAGACTGTGGGGGTCATTCTGACCTCGGCGGTAAAAGGCCCTTACCGCCGGTCAGAAGTCCGCCATTCTACCGCCGCGGCAGCGGTAAACCGCCACGGTCATTCTGACCCACAACTGTGAATCCGCCAAAAATCTGACATCCAAGGAAGGCCGCCTCATCAGCGGGCCGCAGAAAACTGGAGATGACCAAACCTCCACCGTCACGCCAACACAAACACGCCCATGCCATTCTGACCCACGAATCCACGCGGCGGTCTTTCAACCGCGGTATTCCATTGGCGGTACACACCGTTGCGCTCAAAATACACACACCTTTACAAAACACAGCCACATTGGACAATTCGAAATACACACACCTGATACACATACACACACCACTCCCACACACCCATTGCAATATAAAACACACACCCACAAACCCCCACTATTTGGAAATCGGAGCGAAGGCGAGAGCGAGAGAGATAGAGATAGAGAGAGCGAGCACAGCAATAGAAAACCCCAACACACACAGGAACCCAACTTCATCACCCACACCACATCCACGCACACATCACCACATATCACCAGGCACATCACCACAAACACCACCCCACACCTCATCCACACCACCCCATGGCACCCCAAAGACACCCAAGGTTTTCGGACCAAGAACTCCGGGTCATGGTGGAGGAAATCATGAGGGTTGAGCCCCAGCTCTTCGGCACACAGGTGCAGCACACCACCATAGCAAGGAAGGCTGAGCTATGGCAAAGGATCGTAGACTGGGTCAACGCTGTGGGACAGCATCCCAGAAATCGGGAAGATATCAGAAAGCGATGGAACGACCTACGGGGGAAGGTGCGCTCGATGATCTCCAGGCACAACATCGCTGTGCAGAAGACTGGCGGTGGACCCCCACCCACTCCACCCCAATTCACAGCATGGGAGCAAGAGGTGGTAAACATCCTGCATCCTGATGGCCTCGCTGGAGTACACGGAGGAATGGACTCTGGTAAGTCGAATCTCAACTACTTCACCCCCCCAACCACCAGCATGCCAACCCCCCCCCCTCACCCCCAATCTCAACCCCCCAGCACACAACCTCCCTGCCAATGTCTCACCAGCACAACCCACCCTAAACAACACCAACCCCTGAATGCCAACACAAACCATAGACAGCCACCACCAAAGCATGACCATTGCACATACCCATACACCCCCCCCCCCCAAACCCTCACAACACCTCCCACAAGGGAATGCCAGCACTGGGGGACAAGGGCACTCAAAATGCACGCCATGGCACACACAGAAACAATAACCATACTCCTTTACCCCTGCAGGGCCCGAACGCCAACACACCGCCACGGAGGGTCCAGATTTTTCCATCCCACCCCCAGAACAGGCCCCCAGCGAGGACAGCAGCTCTGTCGACCTAGAACCTGACGACCAGCCCGGACCATCGGGGACCTCTGGACAGTCGGTTCCCCACACACAGACACAGGCCACAGCAGACCCAAACCCCTCTGGGAATAACAGCACAGCTCCCACCCAGAGGGCTCATGCCTCTGTCTCGCGGACGCGTCAATCAGCGGTGTGTCCACCACTACAGGGCACCCAGGCTGACCCAACACCCCAACAACAACAGGGACCTGGGGGCAATGGTAGTGGGCACACCGTCCAGGGGACAGAGGCCCGGGGAAACAGGGCAACTGGGAGGGCTGCTGTGCGACAGGGGGGGGAGGACAGGCCCAGGGAACCGACTCTCCAAGAGGCCCTCACCACCATCATGGGAGGATACCATCACTCCCAGGAGACGATGGCGACGGTACTGGCCAGGTTCACCGAGATCCAGGCACAGCAGGAGGAACGGTACATGGGGGTTCAGCAATGAACTCAGGAACATCGCTACCGCTATGGGGACCATAGTCCAGGCCCTCAACCGTATAGAAACAACATTGCGGGACCATGTGGCACCACAAAGGGCCCCTGTCACTAGCCAGGAACAGCCTACCACCTCCGCCGGCGCTAGTGTCAGGAGGCCCCCACAGAACGACGGGCCACCAGAACCCCACCTCCTGCTGAAGAACAACTACCCGCAAGAGGAACCTGAGATCTCAAACGAAGACAGAGTAGGATGCCAAGACCCCCGCCAGCCTAATATACCCCCGGATGTCATTCCACTGTCCCACAGTGTCACCCTGTCCAACCTTGAACTGCCCCTGCTCCATCCTTCCACAGGCATATGGACAATGCACCTGTGCGACCGAGAACTGGACTCTGCCATGGACATAACTCCACCCTCACCCATCACCGTTTTAATATCATGTACCAAAATCTAGCACTAAAAATAAATCACTCATTGCACTGAAATCATTCTGGAGTCAGCCTGTATTATTGACAAATGTATAACACATTACTTATCAATAATGTTCTGTAATTTATGTGATGACAACATACCAATGTCAATAAGCATTAGTCCATGGGCTAACCAAGCCGAAGTCACGCAGTGGGTCATACAGCACTGAAAAGGGAAGGGAAAATCAAACATCAGTTTAAAAGAACTGGGGGGAAATACACAAAGTAAAGATGCAGGGGGCTTTCTGTAAATGTTAAATGGCGTGGCTGATTCCTACCTGTGTGCTACTGAAAATACTGTTGGATAACTCTGTCCCTGTTGTCTGGGTCGTCCTCTTCGTCTTCCTCCTCTTCACTCTCCGCAGGCTCCACAGCTGCTTCAACACCACCATCTGGACCATCCTCCTGCAGGAAAGGCACCTGACGTTGCAATGCCAGATTGTGAAGCATACAGCAGGCCACGATTATCTGGCACACCTTCTTTGGTGAGTACATCAGGGATCCCCCTGTCATATGCAGGCACCTAAACCTGGCCTTCAGGAGGCCAAAGGTTCTTTCAATGATCCTCCTAGTTCGCCCATGGGCCTCATTGTATCGTTCCTCTGCCCTGGTCCGGGGATTCCTCACTGGGGTCAATAGCCAAGGCAGGTTGGGGTAACCAGAGTCACCAATTAGCCACACACGTTGTCTCTGTAGCTGTTCCATCACATAAGGGATGCTGCTATTTCGCATCACATACGCGTCATGCACTGACCCAGGGAACATGGCATTCACATGGGAGATGCACTGGTCAGCCAAACAGACCACCTGGACGTTCATCGAATGGTAACTTTTCCTGTTTCTGTACACCTGCTCATCGTCTTTTGGGGGTACTAAAGCCACATGGGTCCCATCAATAGCACCAATTATGTTGGGGATATGTCCAAGGGCATAAAAATCACCCTTCACAGTGGCCAAATCAACCTCCTCAGGGAATACAATGTAGCGCCGCATGTGTTTCGACAGGGCAGATAACACTCTAGACAAGATTTTTGAAAACATAGGCTGAGACATTCCAGATGACATGGCCACTGTTGTCTGGAATGACCCACTTGCCAAAAAATGGAGGACTGACAGAACCTGCACTAGAGGGGGGATCCCTGTGGGTTGGCGGATGGGGGACATCAGGGCTGGCTCCAGCTGGGCACACAGTTCATGTATAGTGGCACGGTCAAGTCTGTAGCGTAGTATTATATGGCGTTCTTCCATTGTCGACAGGTCCACCAGCGGTCGGTACACGCGAGGATTCATCCTTCTCATCGCAAGTCCCAGCGGACGGTGCCTAGGAAGGACAACATGGAGCACAGAGTCAAGCAACCCACAGGTACGTAACCACAGCTTGCACAGTAATTGACTCGAAATGCAGTGAAAGGCTTGTATGAGTGGCAATGCAAGGCCTAGGCCTCTGTGACGCAGTTGAAATGATGCCATGTGGGCCCTTGGAATGGCGGCTGCCTGACCTGTGAAGTGGGACAATGGGATGTGAGGTCACTGCGCTAGCGTGGCACACCGTGGCGGTAGGCGGTCAAAGACCGCTGTACGAAGGCGCATTGGTTAACATTGAACCCTATGGGTTTCATGAGCCAATGACGATGTGCGCCGGCGGTCGCGGTACGCACCGCCGCGGGCGTGACCGCCATTTTCTATCTCCTTAATCACTCGAGACCTGATCATCCATAGGAGAGGACCTATACTGCAAGTGCTGCTGTGACCTCGGTCTGGAAGATACAATGGCTACTGCGACTGGGGAAAGGGCCCCTGCCTTCACTTCTGAAGAGTTGGAGAAACTTGTGGATGGGGTCCTCCCCCAGTATGCGCTACTCTACGGTCCTCCAGACCAACAGGTAAGTACACTGAGTGCACATTGAATGGGTTATGCCTGTGTGGAGTGGGGTGGATGTAAGTTGGTGGGGTGGGGAGAAAATGAGGAGTGCAAGGCACAGCAGATGAGAGAATGTGCCACATGGCAAGGTTGGGGAGGGGGGGGCATTCACATCTAACAAGCAGAAAAATAACGTTTTTTCTTTCCCACCCTGTACATGTCAAACAGGTCAGCGCCCATCAGAAAATCGACATTTGGCGTGCCATCGCCAAGGAAGTCCGGGCCCTGGGGGTCTACACCAGACGGGGCACCCACTGCCGCAAGAGGTGGGAGGACATCCGACGCGGAACCAGAAAGACCGCCGAGTCACTGCTGGGGATGGCCTCCCGACCTAGGAGGGGTGCCAGTCGTACCCTGACCCCCCTGATGTCCCGGATCCTGGCGGTGGCCTACCCTGATTTGGATGGGCGCTTGAGGACATCACAGCAGACACAAGGGGGTGAGTATCTGCACATTCTGCTATCTTTACGCGCAGTTGAGGCGTCTGGGTGGGGGAGGAGGGCTGTGGGTGACAGTAGGCCAGGGCGCTTTCTGTAGTGTAGTCCCCTCCCTTAGACATGGCCCTGTGCCCCCGCCCCTCACCTCTGTAGGGTGCCAAGTACAGCTAACCATGGTCCTGCATCACACATGTGCGCGTTTGTTGTCCCTAGACCTGTTGGCCGAAATACTGAGTAGTGTACCCCGATTGCACGGCTTAGTGCATGAGGCACCTGTGTCTGTCCTCTCCGCCAACGGTGTTGACATGGCATGCACTCAACCTGTTTTCATTTCTCCCCCCACCCTTTTTCTATCTCTTCATGTGCATGTGTGCATTAGCATCATCAGGCGGAGGAGATTTGGCATCGGAGCACGAGGGAGCTGCAAGTCACAAGGCCCCGGTGGGCACTGGAACAGACACCGAGGGCACCAGTGATCCGGAGGGCGAGGGGAGCACCACCACGGGGACCGGTGAAGACACCAGCGACACGGACACGTCCTCGGTTGGGAGCTCCCTAGCGGTGGCGGCAACATCCGGGCCCCCCGCCTCTACAGGTACAGCCGCCACCCAGCGCACCAGCACCGCCCTACCAGCAGCCCCTCAGCCTTCGCTCCGTGCCTGCTCGCCCAGGAAGGCGCCTCAGGCACCTCAGCCCCTGCCCCTGCCCCTGTCACCCCTGCTGCCCTCAGTGAGGAGGTCATTGACCTCCTTCAGACCATCATTGTTGGGCAGACTACCCTTTTGAATGCCATCCAGGGGGTAGAAAGGGAGGTGCATCGGAGCAATGCCTACCTGGAGGGCATTCATTCGGGTCAGGCTGCCCATCAACGATCGTTCAATGCTCTGGCCTCAGCACTGACGGCAGCCATTGTCCCTGTTTCCAGCCTCCCTCTTCTAACTGCCTCCACCCTTTCTCTGTCTCCTGTTCCTCAGCCTATCCCATCCACACCATCAGACCAGCCTGCACACACCTCAACACCCAAGAGCAGCTCATCCAGACACAAGCACCACAGATCCCACAAACACTCACCCAAGCAACACCCAGATGCAGACATTCCAACAGTCACTACCACCTCTGTGTCCCCCTCCTCCTCGTCTCCCTCCTCCCTCCCTGTGACGTCTACACTCACACATGCATGCACACCACCATCAGCCAGTGCTTCCATCACCAGCACACCCTCCAGTCCAGTCCGCACACGTACAGTCACCACCCCCACTGCCATTTACACATCCCCTGTGTCCTCTCCCACTGTGTCTGTCACCCCCTCTTCCAAGACACATAAACGCAGGCAGACACCCAAACAACAGCCAACCACCTCACGACAGCCTACGTCTCATTCACCTGCACCCAAAGACAGCACACCTGACTCTCCTACAACCACATCCTCTTCCTCCACTTCCATCACCACTACTCCTACCCTTTACCTTGGTCCTAAGAAATATTACCTCTCTAATCTTAACCTCTTTCCCTCCCCTGACCCACCCCCTCCATCTGCTAAGAGTCCCAAGAGCACCTCAGCCACCACCAGCCCTGCTTCGAGTGTCACAGTGGTGCATGGGTTCTGGAGTCCACCCTTTGGCGGCAGTGACACTTCACTCAGCAGCAAGGACACATCCAGCCCCCCCCCAGGCAAGAGGACCCGGAAACTAAAGGGCCGCCGTGAGAGGACCGACACGGCTGCCCCCAAGGAGGTCACTTCGGCCACTTCACCTGCCACAACAGCCAGGGGAGGGAAGGGCCCGAGAGCCCCATCTAAGGAGCGAAAGGACTCCGTCCCCGAAGGGGCCTGCCACTGCATGGTCGGAGGGCGAGTGAGCAGGGAGTCCAGGCCAGGTCTGGCTCCCTAGACTTACTGGAAGAGCACCGCTGAACAGGGCCCTGCCGTGCAGAAGAGCACCGCTGAACAGGGCCCCGCCGTGCAGAAGAGCACCGCTGAAGAGGGCCCCGCCGTGAAGACAGTCACCGCTGAACAGGGCCCCGCCGTGCAGAAGAGCACCGCTGAACAGGGCCCCGCCGTGCAGAAGAGCACCACTGAACAGGGCCCCGCCGTGAAGACAGTCACCGCTGAACAGGGCCCGCCGTGCAGAAGAGCACCGCTGAAGAGGGCCCCGCCGTGAAGACAGTCACCGCTGAACAGGGCCCCGCCGTGCAGAAGAGCACCGCTGAACAGGGCCCTGCCGTGAAGACAGTCACCGCTGAACAGGGCACCGCCGTGCAGAAGAGCACCGCTGAAGAGGGCCCCGCCATGAAGACAGTCACCGCTGAACAGGGCCCCGCCGTGCAGAAGAGCACCGCTGAACAGGGCCCCGCCGTGCAGAAGAGCACCGCTGAACAGGGCCCCGCCGTGCAGAAGAGCACCGCTGAACAGGGCCCCGCCGTGCAGAAGAGCACCGCTGAACAGGGCCCCGCCGTCTCAAGCACCGCTCCGCTGGGCCCTTCCTGTCAAGCACCGCTCCGCTGGGCCCCGCAGTCTCAAGCACCGCTCCGCTGGGCCCCACCGTCTCAAGCACCGCTCCGCTGGGCCCTTCCTGTCAAGCACCGCTCCGCTGGGCCCCGCCGTCTCAAGCACCGCTCCGCTGGGCCCCACCGTCTCAAGCACCGCTCCGCTGGGCCCTTCCTGTCAAGCACCGCTCCGCTGGGCCCTTCCTGTCAAGCACCGCTCCGCTGGGCCCCGCCGTCTCAAGCACCGCTCCGCTGGGCCCCACCGTCTCAAGCACCACTCCGCTGGGCCCTTCCTGTCAAGCACCGCTCCGCTGGGCCCCGCCGTCTCAAGCACCGCTCCGCTGGGCCCCACCGTCTCAAGCACCGCTCCGCTGGGCCCTTCCTGTCAAGCACCGCTCCGCTGGGCCCTGCCGTCTCAAGCACCGCTCCGCTGGGCCCCACCGTCTCAAGCACCGCTCCGCTGGGCCCTTCCTGTCAAGCACCGCTCCGCTGGGCCCGCCGTCTCAAGCACCGCTCCGCTGGGCCCCACCGTCTCAAGCACCGCTCCGCTGGGCCCTTCCTGTCAAGCACCGCTCCGCTGGGCCCCGCCGTCTCAAGCACCGCTCCGCTGGGCCCCACCGTCTCAAGCACTGCTCCGCTGGGCCCTTCCTGTCAAGTACCGCTCCGCTGGGCCCCGCCGTCTCAAGCACCGTTCCGCTGGGCCCCACCACCTCAAGCACCGCTCCGCTGGGCCCTTCCTGTCAAGCACCGCTCCGCTGGGCCCCACCGTCTCAAGCACCGCTCCGCTGGGCCCTTCATGCAAGCACTGTTCACGGTTCACTGTGCACACCATGCATCCTCCTTGACCAGTGGAGAAATGTATCCAACGGATGGACTGTGGCTTTGCACTCCCCAGGATGGTACAGTGGGCACCCCACCCACTGTAGAGACATTGAGAGACTGTGGCTTTGCACTCCCCAGGATGGCACAGTGGGCACCCCACCCACTGTAGAGACATTGAGAGACTGTGGCTTTGCACTCCCCAGGATGGCACAGTGGGCAACCCACCCACTGTAGAGACATTGAGAGACTGTGGCTTTGCACTCCCCAGGATGGCACAGTGGGCAACCCACCCACTGTAGAGACATTGAGAGACTGTGGCTTTGCACTCCCCAGGATGGCACAGTGGGCATGATGGCCCCTTCGTGGATCTGGCGTCGTGGACTCATGTGGCTGTGGTGCCCCCCCCCTTCCCTTCCCCCTGAGGTGCCTGTAGTTTTGTCATCAGATGCCCCTGCAGTGTTCTCTCCAAAGGACTCAGGTCTCCTGTGTGGGCTTTGCCCTTGTGTCGCAAAACTTTGGCCCATGGACAAATCGAAATTCGTAATATTTGCTAGGCTAATTGCTTCGGTTATCCACTGCTGTGTATATGGACTTTTGGAAATGTAAATATTTTTGATAGTTGACCAATACTTCTCAGAGCCTATTTTGTACATAAACTTTTATTCCCAAATTGATTATGTAATTGCATTTTTTATGGGGGTTTGGGTGGTGTCACTGTGACTTGTTGCTCTGCATTGGTGTGTACATATTGGGGGGGGGGGCATCGCATATGTGTGTGCCCGTAACATTTTCTCGTCCCCCCTCCCCTGTGTCGTAGGTGCGGTACTCACCGTTGTCGTCTGCGCCAGCGTTCGTACTCGTGGTAGATGAGCAGGTAGACGAGAGCAGGTAGGATGTTTAATTCGGGTTCCATGCTGTCCTCCTTCCTCGTGGAGTGCGTAGAGGTGAGCGTTTTACCGTTCGTAGTCTGTTTCCGCCGTGTTTTTATCAGCGGTGCTCCCGCCCCGGAAAAGGCGGCGGATTGGTGAGTTGTGATAGTGTGGGCGGTACATTGTCTGCCGCCTTCCTGTTGGCGGTGACCGCCGCGCTGTTTGTCTGTCCCGCCGTGGCGGTCGGAGTGTTAAAGTGGCGGGCTGTGTTGGCGGTTCCCGCCGGGGTCAGAATTCCATTTTTTGGACCGCCAGCCTGTTTGCGGGTTGGCCACCGCTTTATCACCGACCGCCAGGGTTAGAATCACCCCCCGTATGCCAGATGGTTGCTGTGTAGAAAGCTTATGCTCAGTACAACATGCTTGAGCTGTTTACAGTAATAGGCCAATTGTAAAGAGTAAAGGTCTGATTATTACGAAAAGTAGCAATAAAGAGAGTGGGCCTGTCATTTTGCTTAAGAAACACATATGGTAAAACCAATAAGCATTTAAGGGTGGATTGCCATTACTTTGAATTGAAGCCCACAGGTTTCTTGTTACAACAAATCTATTTGATTTCCTTAGCAGGCAATGGTTTTGGTGTTGGTTAACCTCTTTGACAAACCACGGTTATGAAAATTTACATTGTGAGATTTCTTGCTTAGCCCTGTTAGGGGAGATATTATTTTGCTTTGCCAACTATACTTTTGTGTACGCTTGAAATTAAATTTTAAGACTTGTGTCTGGTGATCACCTTGTGAGAAACCTTGTGCTCAGTACAGTAGGCATGAGTGGTTATGATGACAAGCCAAAGTTATGAAAAGTCGTTACAAATGCAGTAGGCCTGATTTGTTTATTTTGAAAAGTGGATAGTAAATCCAATATGCCACTAACAGTAGGTTGTTGTCACATTATGTTACAGTCCTACATGAACATATTTGATTACGTGTAATCTCACAAATTATCACTGTAAACAAGGGTTTTGGTGTTGGTCACTTACCGCAAAAAATCCAGCGTGCAGAATTTCACTGTATTGATTCTTGTTAGGCCATATTGAGAGGAGTTGTATATTGTTTTGCCAGCTGTAATTTTGTACATATTTGTAATTTTACAACTGTATGCATTACGGTCGCCAGTTTATGCACGCCTCAGTTGTCCTATGTTTTCTATAGTGTCATGCTTTTGATTAAGGCTAGAAGCCTTAATAGTTCACTGAGAAAATATATTTTAGATTCCTTAGGTGTGATCTGTTTATGAGTAAAAGTTATGACAAAGCAAATAGGCCTTATGTAAGTATTGTGAAGAGCATGTGTCAAAGTCAATACGCTTTTAAGGGTGCATTGTTATTGTACTGTGTTAAAGCCTAGAGGCAGGTATTTTGTTACATGGAATCTCACAAATCACTTTAGTAGTAAAGGGTTTTGGTGTCGCAGACACACCCACACAAACCATGGAATAAACAATTTGCACTATAGTAATCCTTATTAGTAAGTCATTTATATTGTTTTGACACCTACATTTTGTACACATTTGTAATTTTATCATGGAATACCTGATGGTTGTCTTGCAAGAAGGCTTATAACCAACATAGTAGCTCTGAGTTGGCTTTGGTGACAAGTCAATGATAATAGCTAGAGGCCTCATTGGTTCACTTCAAAAGAAAGTATTTCCGATGCCACAGACCTGATCTGTTTCTTGTGAAACGTTATGATAAATGCAGTAGGCCGGACATATTTATTGTGAAATGCATATTGTACACTCAAAGCGTATTTCACTGTGGCTTTTTGTTTCTCTGTATTAAAACCTACAGATAAGTATTTTATTAAGTGAAATTTCACAAATTACCTTTGTAGGGAAGAATTGGTTACCTTCTCTGACAAAAGCTAGGGGTGGAAGATTCGCACTGTATTAATTCTTGCGAGAATCTCTTTGTAGCTGCCTACAAAGATCTTGCACAGCAGACAGCTCCATTGGTTAAGTGAGAGCACAGATTCCAGACCATACTCAAGCCTTCGTAAAGCTAGAGAACATCTATTTAACAATGTCCCTGCAAGGTCTATTTTAAAGTGAGACCCAGGTACTTAGGCACAAAAGGTCAATTGAGGGACTGCAGGTGGGTTGCTTGGACACAAAGTGGGGGTAATGGGGTAGAGAAGTACATAGAATAAGAGCTCTAGGAGGATGGTGCATACAGAGGGCTGCAGGAGGCCAGAGGCAAATAATGATTACATTGGGGAAGTGAGAGGCTAAAAGGCGTGAAGGAGGGTTTAGAAGGGCTGCTGGGTGAGGCAAAGTGATACACAGAGGTGTTCCTGACCAAGGCTGGGTGACACACAGAGGTGCTGTCGTGCAAATGCAAAGTTGTACACATGTGCAGGAGGGAAGTAGTGGGGTGTTGCACCAACACACTCACCATCACACATTCATATCTTGCAGCAACATACCCATTATCATACACTGATCCCACTACTGTATTCCACACAACCAACACCACAGGTCAACTATCATCATTGTAGTGGATCCTATTTAATTTTAATGGGACTCAGGAGTGTAGCTTAGCCTTTGGCTTGGAGGCCTGTGCCCCCGTCACCCAGTGACACTCTTATAGAAACGCTTCTGGTGGCCAGGTCTATACAACCAGACCAAGCAATATGTTCTTTGCTGTGACAGTTGCCAGCAGATAAAGGGCTCAAACATCAAACGCCCTCCGCAGACATCCCTCTTAGTGTCCAACAGGCCACTACAGTGTTTGAAGCTGGACCATTGTAGTCCCCTACAACCTGGTGGTGCATGCAAATACATCTTAGTCACCTTAGATTCTTGTTCTAGATTCCTGTGGGTCTGGTCTCAGTGGTCGGCTGACACTTGAACTATTTTCAAAGACTTGCTGACCTTTATCAGTACTTATGCGTTTGTAGCATTCCATTCAGACCAGGGCCCTGCTTTTGCCTCTAAGGCATTCAGCAACACCATGGGGACGATGGGTGTTGAACTCCATTGCTCCTCACCATACCATCGAGAGGGAAATTCAGGTGTGGAGAGGAGTGATCGAGATCTAAAGCAGTCCTTAACAGCTAGAGTATTAGGTTCTGGCCGCAACTGGCTTTATCTCCTATATGGGACCCAGAGAGCACTGAATAATCTGCCAAGATAGTCCTTGGGGAGACGGACTTCTTATGAGGTTCTCTTTGGGATACCTATGTATGTCCCAGATCTAGATGCCCCTGGTTTGGTGGCAGCAGATACACCTTTTGGCTTAAATGAATGTCTCACTGTCTTACAGGAGCTTCAGCAATTTCATGATGATAAATCATCCTCTATTGCTGCCACTTTAGGAATAAGGGATTTGCCAACAACTTTTACTGGTTGGATTCCTAAAGTTGGGGATCTGGTTCATGGGAAGATCGCTGTGAAGAAGGAATTCAGTCAATCTTACAGAGCACTAGTCCAAGTCCTGGGAATACAAGGTACCAGAACTATCATCTTACCACTGCTGCCTGGTTCCAAAGCCAACAGATTCTTCTCTACTGACAACATCAAACTTCACCATGTGGCCGATCCTGCATAGTAGACCCAGAGGTCCCTCAGGTAGTTCCCAGACCCCTCTTACTACCCAACAGGACATACCTCTTCAAAGAAAAAACGACTACACTCCTGACTACACAAGCATGTCCAACAATGCTACAAATACCTCCTTGAGCATGGGAGGGCAGAAAATGAGCTCTTGCTGGTTCCAGTTACCACCTCAATGACAACACCTGTCCACGATGTGGTTGTCTTTTATTCCAACACAACACAAACTGACAACATTGTCTACTATAAGCCTCAACGTGAAGTGGATTCTCCCACTAGTAATGTGCCTGCTCCTGTGTTTGCAGAGTCTGCTTCTGGTCACTTCATCGACCTTGATGACTTTTCTTCAACTTCGTCCGCACCTGCTATTGAAACTGTTTCAAAGACACGTAGGGGGTCATTCTAACCCTGGCGGTCGGTGATAAAGTGGCAGCCAACCCGCCAACAGGCAGGCGGTCCAAAAAATGGAATTCTGACCCTGCCGGGAACCGCCAACACAGCCCGCCACATTAACACTCTGACCGCCACGGCGGGACCGACAAACAGCGCGGCGGTCACCGCCAACAGGCAGGCGGCAGACAATGTACCGCCCACCCTATCACAACTCACCAATCCGCCACCTTTTCCGGGGCGGGAGCCCTGCCGATAAAAACACAGCGGAAACAGACTACGAATGGGAAAACGCTCACCTCTACACACTCCACGAGGAAGGAGGACAGCATGGAGCCCGAATTACACATCCTACCGGTTATTGTCTACCTGCTCATCTACCAGGAGTACGAACGCCGGCGCAGACGACAACGGTGAGTACTGCACCTACGACACAGGGGAGGGGGGAGGAGGAAAGCTTACGGGCACACACATACGCGATATACCCACCCCCCCAACCCACCCCCCCAATACCTACACACCAATGCAGAGCAGCAAGTCAGAGTGACACCCCCCAAACCCACTGGAAGAATGCAAAGACATAATTCAAATGAAGTTTAAAATTTATGTATAAAATAGGTTCATTTAAGTCATGGTAAATATGCCATATGAAATATACAAAAGAAAAATGAACATAGTGCAAAGTATAAACATAGTCAATAAGTCCTGCACAGTCCGTTCAATATCCATAGTCTGTGGGCCAATGTGTACAAACACATGGGCAAAGCCCACACAGGAGACCGGAAACAATTGGAGAGAACACTGCTGGGGCATCAGATGAGAAAACAACAGGCACCTCAGGGGGAAGGGAAAGGGGGGCACCTCAGCCCCATGAGTCCACGACGCCAGATCCACGAGGGGCCTTCATGCCGACTGTAGCATCCTGGGGAGTGCAAAGCCACAGTCCATCAGATGGATAACCGACTCCACTGGTATTGGAGGAGGCATGGTGCCCAGAGTGCTTCGTGAACACCTGCTCGACACAGAACCGGCACTGTCAATGGACCAGCGGTGCTTGAGACGGCGGTGCCCAGCGGAGCGGTGCTTGAGATGAAGGGCCCAGCGGAGCGGTGCTTGAGATGAAGGGCCCAGCGGAGCGGTGCTTGACAGGAAGGGCCCAGCGGAGCGGTGCTTGAGATGAAGGGCCCAGCGGAGCGGTGCTTGACAGGAAGGGCCCAGCGGAGCGGTGCTTGAGATGAAGGGCCCAGCGGAGCGGTGCTTGACAGGAAGGGCCCAGCGGAGCGGTGCTTGACAGGAAGGCCCCAGCAGAGCGGTGCTTGACAGGAAGGGCCCAGCGGAGCGGTGCTTGACAGGAAGGCCCCAGCGGAGCAGTGCTTGACAGGAAGGGCCCAGCGGAGCGGTGCTTGAGACGGCGGGGCCCTGTTCAGCGGTGCCTGTCTTGGCGGGGCCCTCTTCAGCGGTGCTCCTCACGGCGGGGCCCTGTTCATCGGTGCCTGTCTTGGCGGGCCCTCTTCAGCAGTGCTCCTCACGGCGGGGCCCTGTTCAGCGGTGCTCCTCACGGCGGGGCCCTGTTCAGCGGTGCTCTTCGCGGCGGGGCCCTGTTCAGCGGTGCCTGTCTTGGCGAGGCCCTCTTCAGCGGTGCTTCTCACGGCGGGACCCTGTTCAGCGGTGCCTGTCTTGGCGGGGCCCTCTTCAGCGGTGCTTGTCCTGTCTTTCAAGGGAGCCAGACCTGGCCAAGACTCCCCGCTTAGTCGCCCTCCGACTTTGCGGTAGCGGGGCCCTCCTGTGATGGAGTCTTGTGCCCGTGGGTGTCGTCCGTCACACCCGGTATGGGGCTGGTGGGGCCCTCCTGGTGCGCTCGGCTGCTGAATGTCTTCTCCGCCCTGCTGCCCTTGCCCTCCTTCGCTGCAGCTCTCGGCCCCTTGCCTCCCTTAGATGATGTGGCAGGTGACGTGGCAAGGCCACTCTCCGTGGTGGCAGCCGTCTCAGGCTTTTCGCGCCGGCTCTTAAGTTTTCTTGTCCTCTTCCCAGGGCGTGGGCTGGCTGTCCCCTTGCTGCTGGCCGATGTTCCTTCCCTAGGAGCTGGTGGACTCCAGTAGCCCTGCGCTATGGTGATACTAGATGCAGGGCTGGTGGTGGCTGAGGTGCTATTTGGACTCTTACCAGATGGAGGGGGTGGGTCAGGTGATGCAAAGAGGTTAATTTTGGAGAGGAAAAGTTTTTTAGGAGCAATGGGAACGGTAGGTGCAGTGGGTATGGGAGTGGAGGAAGAGGATGTGGTTGTAGGAGAGTCAAGTGTGCTGTCTTTGGGTGCAGGTGCTTGGGCTGGAGGCTGTCGTGAGGTGGATGGCTGTTGGGTGGGTGGCTGCCTGCGTTTGTGTGGTTTGGAAGAGGGGGTGACAGACACAGTGGGAGAGGACACAGGGGACGTGTAAATGGCAGTGGGGGTGGTGACTGCACATGTGCTGACTGTAATGGAGGGTGTGCTGGTGATGGAAGTACTGGCTGTTGGTGGTGTGCATGCAGGTGTGAGTGGAGACGCCACAGGGAGGGAGGAGGGAGACGAGGAGGAGGGGACACAGAGGTGGTAGTGACTGTTGGCATGTCTGCATCTGGATGTTGTTTGTGTGAATGCTTGTGGGATCTGTGGTGCTTATGTCTGGATGAGCTGCCCTTGGGTGTTGAGGTATGTGCAGGCTGGTCTGATGGTGTGGATGGGATAGGCTGAGGAACAGGAGACTGGGACTGGGTTGAGGGAGTTAGAAGAGGGAAGCTGGAGACAGGGACAATGGCTGCCGTCAGTGCTGAGGCCAGAGCGTTGAACGATCGCTGATGGGCAGCCTGACCCGAATGAATGCCCTCCAGGTATGCATTGCTCAGATGCACCTCCCTTTCCACCCCCTGGATGGCATTCAAAAGGGTAGACTGCCCAACAATGAGCATCCGGAGGAGGTCAATGACCTCCTCACTGAGGGCAGCAGGGGTAACTGGGGCAGGGCCTGAGGTGCCTGGGGCGAAGGAGATGCCCGCCTTGGTGTGCGAGCGGGCACGGGGCGAACGCTGAGGGGCTGCTTGGAGGGCGGAGCTGGTGCGCTGGGTGGCGGCTGTACCTGTAGTTGCGGTGGGCACGGATGTTGCCGCCACCGCAAGGGAGCCCCCTTCCGAGGACGTGTCGGTGTCGCTGACGTCTCCACGGGTCCCCGTTGTGGAGCTCCCCTCGCCCTCCGTCTCACTGCTGAACTCGGAGTCCATTGCATGGCCCTCCGGGGCCATGTGAGATGCAGCTCCCTCGTGCGCCGATGCCACTTCTCCTCCGCCTGATGATGCTAATGCACACATGCACAGGAAGAAAATGAAAATGGGTGGGGGGGAAAAATGAAGACAGGTTGAGTGCATGCATTGGCAACACCGTTGGCGGAGAGGACAGACACCGAAGCCCCCTCAACTACGCTGCGCAATCGGGGTACACTACTCATTTCTTGTGACTAGGCCTACAGGTCTATGGACGACAAATGCACAAATGGGTGATGCAGGACCATGGATAGCTGTACTTGGCACCCTACAGAGGTGGGGGGCAGGGGCACAGGGCCATGGCTAACGGAGGGGACTAGCCTACAGAAAGCGCCCTGGCCTTGAGTTACCCACAGCCCTCCTCCCCCACCCAGACACCTCCACTGCGCGCAAAGATAGCAGAATGTGCTGATACTCACCCCCTTGTGTCTGCTGTGATGTCCTCACGCGCCCATCCAAATCGGGGTAGGCCACCGCCAGGATCCGGGACATCAGGGGGGTCAATTGGCGGCTGGCACCCCTCCTACGTTGGGAGGCCATCCCCAGCAGAGACTCAGCGGTCTTTCTGGTCCCGCGGCGGATGTCCTCCCACCTCTTTCGGCAGTGGGTGCCCCGTCTGTTGTGGACCCCCAGGGCCCGGACTTGCTTGGCGATGGCACGCCAAATGTCGACCTTCTGATGGGCGCTGACCTATTTGACATGTACAGGGTGGGAAAGGAAATATCATCATTTTTCAGCATGGTAGATGTGAGTGGCCCCCCTTCCCCAACCTTGCCATGTGGCACATGTTCCCATCTGTCGTGCGTTGCACTTCTCATTCGCTCCCCTCCCCACCATCTTACATACACCCCACTCAACACAGGCATAGCCCATTCAGCGTGCACCCTGTGTACTAACCTGTTGGTCTGGAGGACAGTAGAGTAGCGCATACTGGGGGAGGACCCCATCAACAAGTTTCTCCAATTCTTCGGAAGTGAAGGCAGGGGCCCTTTCCCCAGTCGCAGCAGCCATTGTATCTCCCAGACCGAGGTCACAGCAGCACTTGCAGTATAGGTCCTCTCCTGTGGATGATCAGGTCTCGAGTGATTAATCAGATAGAAATTGGCGGTCACGCCCACGGCGGTGCGTACCGCGGCGGTGCGTACCGCGACCGCCGGCGCATATCGTCATTGGCTCCTGAGACCCATAGGGTTCAATGTTAACCAATGCTGCTTTGCGCCGCGGTCTTCGACCGCCTACCGCCACGGTGTGCCACGCCAGCGCAGTGACCTCACATCCCACTGTCACACTTCACAGGTCAGGCAGCCGCCATTTCAAGGGCCCACATGGCATGATTTCTACTGCGTCACACAGGCCTAGGCCTTGCATTGCCACTCATACAAGCCGTTTCATGCATAGCGATTCGTGTACTGTGCAAGCTGTGTGAACGAACCTGTGGGTTGCTTGACTCTGTGCTCCATGTTGTCCTTCCTAGGCACCGTCCGCTGGGACTTGCGAGGAGAAGGATGAATCCTCCTGTGTACCGACCGCTGGTGGACCTGTCGACAATGGAAGAACGACATATCATACTTACATACCGGCTTGACAGAGCAACTATACATGAACTATGTGCCCAGCTGGAGCCAGACCTGATGTCCCCCATCCGCCAACCCACAGGGATTCCCCTCTGGTGCAGGTTCTGTCAGTACTCCATTTTTTGGCAAGTGGGTCGTTTCAGACAACAGTGGCCATATCATCTGGGATGTCTCAGCCTATGTTTTCAAAGGTTTTGTCCAGAGTGTTGTCTGCCCTGATGAAATACATGCGGAGATACATTATTTTCCCTGTGGTGGGCGAATTGGCTACAGTGAAGGGTGATTTCTATGCCCTTGGATATATCCCCAACATCATTGGGGCCATTGATGGGACCCATGTGGCTTTGGTTCCCCCCAAAGACAGTGAGCAGGTGTACCGAAACAGAAAAAGTTATCATTCGATGAATGTCCAGGTGGTCTGTTTGGCTGACCAGTACATCTCCCATGTATATGCCAAGTTCCCTGGGTCAGTGCATGACGCGTATGTCATGCGAAATAGCAGCATCCCTTATGTGATGGAACAGCTACAGAGACACCGTGTGTGGCTAATTGGTGACTCTGGTTACCCCAACCTGTTGTGGCTACTGACCCCAGTGAGGAATCCCAGGACAAGGGCAGAGGAACGCTACAATGAGGCCCATGTGCGAACTAGGAGGATCATAGAAAGGACCTTCGGGGTCCTGAAGGCCAGGTTTAGGTGCCTGCATATGACAGGGGGATCCCTCATGTACTCACCAAAGAAGGTGTGCCAGATCATCGTGGCCTGCTGTATGCTTCACAATCTTGCATTGCGACGCTAGGTGCCTTTTCTGCAGGAGGATGGTCCAGATGGTGGTGTTGTTGCAGCTGTGGAGCCTGTGGAGAGTGAAGAAGAGGAAGACGACGGGGACGACAGGGATACAGTCATACAACAATACTTTCAGTAGCACACAGGTAAGAAACAGCCACCCCAATTTACATTTACTTGAGGCCTCATGCGTCTCCACTGTCTGTGTTTCCCCCCAGTTCCTGTTAACTGATTTGTGACTTTCCCTTCCCTTTTCAGAGCTGTATGACCCACTGCCTGACTTCAGCTTTGTTTGCCCATGGACTAAAGCTTATTGAAATTGGTATGTTGTCATCACAAAGTAACTGGACATTATTGAACCGTTATGTGTAATACATTTGTTAAGAATACAAGCAGACTCCTGTTTATTTAAGTGGAATAAGTGATTTATTTAAAGTGCTAGATATAGGTAAATGATTGGGAAGCGGGGATGGGTGGGGGTGGAGTAATGTCCATGGCAGAGTCCAGTTCTCAGTCGCACAGGTGCATTGTCCATATGCCTGTGGAAGGATGGAGCAGGGGCAGTTCAAGGTTGGACAGGGTGACAATGTGGGACAGTGGGATGACATCAGGGGGTATCTTAGGCTGGCGGGGGTCTTGCAATCCTACTCTGTCTTCTTGTGAGATCTCAGGTTCCGCTTGCGGGGTGGTTCTTCTTCTGCAGGAGGTGGGGTTCTGGTGGCCTGTCGGTGTGTGGGGGCCTCCTGTCCACTGGCGCCGGCGGAGGTGGTAGGCTGTTCCTGGCCTGGGCTAGTGACAGGGGCCCTTTGGGGTGCCACATGGTCCCGCAATGTGGTGACGATCTGGGTAAGGGCCAGGACGATGGTCCCCATTGCGGAACCGATGTTCCTCAGTTCCTCCCTGAACCCCATGTACCGTTCCTCCTGCAGTTCCTGGATCTCCTGGAACCGGGCCAGTACCGTCGCCATCGTCTCCTGGGAGCGGTGGTATGTTCCCATGATGGTGGAGAGGGCCTCTTGGAGAGTCGGTTCCCCGGGCCTGTCCCCTCCTGTCGCACAGCAGCCCTCCCAGTTCCCTTGTGTCCCTGGGCCTCTGTCCCCTGGCCGGTGTGCCCACTACCACTGCCCCCAGGTCCCTGTTGTTGTTGGGGTGGTGGGTCAACCTGGGTGCCCTGTAGTGGTGGACACACCGCTGATTGATGTGCCCTGGAGACAGAGGCATGGGCCCACTGGATGGGAGCTGTGCTGGTGTTCCCAGAGGGGGTTGGGTCTGGTGTAGACTGTGGCTGTCTGTGGGGAACCGACTGTCCAGAGGTCCCCGATGGGCCGGGCTGGTCGTCTGGCTCCAGGGAGACAGAGCTGCTGTCATCGCTGGGGGCCTCTTCTGGGGGTGGGATGCACATCTCTGGACCCTCCGTGGCGGTGTGGTGGCGTTCGGGTCCTGCAGGGGTATAAAGGTATGGTTATTGCTTCTGTGTGTGGGATTTCGTGTGATGTGTGGGTGTCCGTGTACCCATGTGCAGGCATTTCCTTGTGGGGGCTTTTGTGAGGGTGGCTTGTGGGGGTGATGTGTGTGTGCAGTGGGCATGCTTTGGTGATGGGTGTCCATGCTTTGGGGTCGCATGCAGGGCTTGGTGTTGGGATGGGTGGGTTGTGATGGTGAGGCTTTTGCTAGGGGTTGGTGTGATGGGGGAGGGGGTGAGGGTGGGGGTATGATTTGGCATTCAGGTGGGGTGGGGGTGGGAAGCAGTAGTGAAGATTTGCCTTACCAGAGTCCATTCCTCCGCCTACTCCAGCGAGGCCCTCAGGATGCAGGATGTGCAAGACTTCCTCCTCCCACGCGGTAAATTCTTGGGGAGTAGGTGGGGGTCCGCCGCCAGTCTTCTGCACCGCTATGTTGTGCCTTGATACCATGGAACGCACCTTCCCCCGTAGGTCGTTCCATCTCTTCCTGATGTCCTCCCGATTGCGTGGATGCTGTCCCACCGCGTTGACCCTGTCCACTATCCTTTGCCATAGCTCCATCTTCCTGGCAATTGTGGTGTGCTGCACCTGTGCCCCGAAGAGCTGGGGCTCTACACGGACTATTTCCTCCACCATGACCCTGAGTTCGGCGTCACTGAACCTGGGGTGTCTTTGGGGTGCCATGGGGTGGTGTGGTTGAGGTGTGGGGTGGCGTTTGTGGTGATGAGTGTGGTGCGTGTGGTGGTGTGTGGTGTTTGGTGCGTGGATTCTGTGTGGGTGATGGTGTTGTGTGCCTCTGTGTTGTGGGATTCTCTATTCTGTGCTCTGTCTCTAGCCTTCGTCAATGATTTCGGGTGGTAGGGGCTTGTGGGTGATGTGGGTGTGTGTTTTATATTGTGTTGGGTGTGTGGGAGTGGTGTTAGTATGTGTATCAGGTGTGTGTATTTCGAAGTGACCAATGTGGCTGAGTTTTCTATGGGTGTGTGTATTTTGACCGCGGCGGTGTGTACGGCCAATGGAATACCGCGTTTGAAAGACCGCCACGTGGATTTGTGGGTCGCAATGGTATGGGCGTATTTCTGTTGGCGTGACGGTGGAGGTTTGGTCAGCGCCATTTTTTCGCTGACCTTTGGTGTGGCGGATTATTGAGGATGTCTGGTTTTCGGCGGTTTGGCAGTTGCGGGTCAGAATGACCGTGGCGGTTTACCGCGGCCGCGGCGGTGTTATGGCGGTCTTCTGACCGGCGGTAAGCGCCTTTTACCGCCGAGGTCAGAATGACCCCCGTAATCTGCACATGTGGCTTAAAAATTACTATTTAATTTATCCATAGAACTATCTGTGGTTATCTATGACAGTGCTTGCACATTTTCTATGGATTGGTTTTGTGACTGTTTTCTTTTTGCTTGTAAATGATCATTACCGTCCTGAACGCTCCTCTGTTGAGCTTGTGAATGAAGTTTTAACTCCATATCTTTCCTCACATAAGGTCCAAAGAAATTTGTCCCTTGTAAACATTTCAGCAGAACCGATTCCTGATGAGACTGTGTGAGATAAAGTTCCATTTGACATATACAGACCTACTGAGGTCATTCAAATTCTTAAAAATGCCTATGACTGATGTAATTACACCTGGTGTTGTATCTGATGACTGGGATGTCAAAACTGTTGATTCCATGTTACACAAAATGAAGGATTGCACCGTTTGTGAGAGTGATGATGTGTACACCAACACAAAGAATTATGGGTAAATGTTCTGTTATAACAACTGGGGCATTACTACCTGCACCGTGCCACAAGACACAGATTAGTTTTCAATTACACACAGTGGGAACACTGTTCAACTCCACCTGTTGGGAGTCCAAAACATTATTCCAATAAATTCACATCTTTTTCTGGGCACAACCTTAAAAATGCAGAATCGTACTATTTCAAGTTACCACCTTCTAAAATAAGAAAATGTTGCTAACAAACACAAAATTGATTTATTCAGATTCCTTTGATTCCCGACTTGCAGTTGAAGGTTACGAATACTGGAAGAAAACTATTGACGTAAATAGTGTATGGGGAACACAAGGTTGGCAAATTCTGGGTAGGGAGGCTTTAGTTAGAGCATGCCTTATTCCTGTGAAAATGATATTTTTAAGTGACACAATTCAAAAGACATCCTGTCTAGGGTTAGCATAGATTAAGGAAATTAAATACCCCCAGTAGCCCCTCACCAGCGAAATTCAACAATTGGCAATCCTTCCTCAATGTCACAGAGGAAGTACTAGATACAAAGGTTCAGTCTGGTACCTATAATTCTTCACTTTCCAGTCCCAGCAAATGGTTACTGTGGCCAATAGACACAAAGGGGTATCAGTGGTGTTTTGTGAATCCCTCAGGGGGTTTCAAGATTAGCCATCCAGACCCTCGCTTTGTCTCGCGTCAACACTCGGGTAGAGTTACTACATACAGTGTGGGTAAACTGTGCCAACAATGGTTACAGACTAACACGTAAGCAGCAGTTAAACATCTTAATCTATTTCTGAAGATATAAACTTGCATGACTTCTTGTTAGGTCCAAAACAAAATCACACTCTAAAAGATTCATCTATGCCATATGAGGTCTGGAAGCTTTATCAAGTAGAAGCTGCTACTTATTTAAGGCAGATAGATTAAGAGAATTTGGACAAGGCTTTAGCTGTTTTCGATAATGGCATGAACACTCTGTCCAACAGGATTTACTCCCTTAATAACACAGTGTCACCTGCAATTGATATCATTCAGAATGACATGTCCTTTTTACACAATGGACAAAGTCAGCTGCGTTCCATAATTCAGTTAGTTTGGACACTACTGATTCTAAAAAACGTCAGCGTTCCATGGAAGTATAATAACAGTAGTAACTTGTTTGTTGCTTTTAATTTATCCAGGGAACAATAGACAATGGCTAAAACGGAAGTGAGTTTCATCATCTTTCACATAGAAAAGAGTTGCCTTTCACTGTTGCAGAATGTCCAGTTTGGCTCGTACATGACATTATAAATCTGCCCATTTCCACTTTTCATTTTTTGAAATGCTTGAAACATCTTGCTGTCGGCAGATACGAGTAGCTAGGTGATAGCTGTATTTAGGAAGAATGGGAGTTGCCCTTTGAATATATATGTCTGAGCAGCGAAACTGAGGTCTTTCTTAACGGAAGCGAATGTGAGACTACTGTTAGTCATTCAATGATTTGCAAACAGGTGTCTCTTCAAGGTTTTTGAAATGCGGGGGTTGCATACTTGGCCTGCTTACTGAAGGTTACTCCCTTCCCTTTGATTCGTTCAGCATTTTATGTAATTTTGAATGGAAGTTATGTAGTGCTGAGCAACCAAAGCTGTTGCGGTATGCGACCAAGACTTGCCTATGCAATTTCGGTCTCTAAGATCGTAACGTGTTGCAGACATGTTTTATTCCCCCCCACCAAGAGATATGAGTAGCAGAAATGTGGCCTCACATTGATACTACTAATGTACATTATGACAAGCTGAGCATACTAAAGGCACTACTGTTCCAGAAACAAGTTGCATTGACATCGGCTAGAGAGACGCATGCTCTCCAGATAGCAAGATAATCTGCCGAGATACAATCCCTATTAAATACCACTTCCCCAAACACTTTGGAGAGCTGGGATCCAAAATATTCAACGCTTTAAGTACTATAGGGATTGTGCATTTCTTTAAGGCTGTCGAGTCTGGATTTGTGTCCATCTTCCAGACTGTCTTCAGAGTCATTCCTTCAGCCATCCATTCACTCTTTTCCAGTGTGGTTGGCGGCTTCCCTGTAACTTTGGCATTGATCAGCAGGATACTACTGCTGTTGTTCCTGATTCAAAGTAGCTGTGCCTTCCAAGCTAAGCGGATTGATGGAGCTACTACCACCAGCCCAACTGTGTTGTGATCGCATGGTGCAGTTCTTTGGTGCTCTGTTGCTGGAAGAATTGGAGCATGATTGGTCATTCTCATTCCGACCAGTCCTATGGTGTGTGCAACCTGCCTTTCATTGCACCTGGTGCCTCTTCGAACATCTAACTTCTGTGTGCCTTGCTATTCCGCCAGTGCCTCCTGTGGACAAGGAACTACTGATGTTGCCGATGAAGGTTCATTCACGGTCGTGCCCCATGAGACTGAGGCTGATTTGCGAGGCCACTTACGAGCCGCCCTTGGTGGACTGTCTGGCTCTTTGGGCACTATGGATGGTGTTGCTTTAGCGGGAGATCCTGCGTCTGAGGCTGCCACATACTACTGCTCTGGGAATCTGTTTGCCAATCCTGTCATCGATCTGACATCTGACTATGTGTCACCTTTCTTGAATGCCTTTCCTTTTGATGGCTTTGAAGACATTCTTCAAGATCATGACTACTGTTAACTAAATTTGACCATTGCCGATTATAAAATTTTGAAGTAAACCAACATTGCCTTTAACTTTGGCTTGCTGTGCTTGTCATGGTCAACATTGTGGGGGTCATTCTGACCTCGGCGGGCGGCGGGCGGCGGGAGCCGCCTGCCTGGAGGGAACCGCCAGAATACCGCTGCGCGGTCAAAAGACCGCCGCGGGTATTCTGGGTTTCCCACTGGGCTGGCGGGCGACCGCCAACAGGCCGCCCGCCAGCCCAGTGGGAAACACCCCTCCATGAGGTTGCCGGCTCCGAATGGAGCCGGCGGAGTGGAGGATGTGCGACGGGTGCAGTGGCACCCGTCGCAAATTTCAGTGTCTGCTAAGCAGACACTGAAATTCAGGGTGGGGCCCTCTTACGGGGGCCCCTGCAGTGCCCATGCCATTGGCATGGGCACTGCAGGGGCCCCCAGGGGCCCCACGACACCCCTCACCGCCATCCTGTTCCTGGCGGTCGGAACCGCCAGGAACAGGATGGCGGTGAGGGGGTCGGAATCCCCCATGGCGGCGCAGCAAGCTGCGCCGCCATGGGGGATTCCTCAGGGCATCGGAAAACCGGCAGGACACCGCCGGTTTTCCTGTTCTGACCGCGGCCAAACCGCCGCGGTCAGAATGACCTGCGGGGCACCGCCAGCCTGTTGGCGGTGCTCCCGCCAACCCCGGCCCCGGCGGTCCTTGACCGCTGGGGTCGGAATGACCCCCTGTGTCTCTTTGTATGTTTTATCTATTGTTAACAAGATTTTAATTAGATTTTAGTTCTTTTTGTTATGATTTTAGCTTGTTTTTAGTCCAGGGCATTTTAGCTTGGCGTCATAATTTTATCGTCATACTTGTTCTAGCAATGAGGAGGGTGTAGTGAATCCTATTTAGTTTTAATGGGAATCAGGAGTGTAGCTTAGCCTTTAGCTTGCAGCCTGTGCCCCTGTCACCAAGTGTATTTTAGCCTACTTAGCTTGCTCTGTGGTAGCACATTTATTAAATTTTTACTTCCAAGATGGCTGCCATGTTTATAGTTAGGAAGATGTTTTAGTTTCACGTTATCAGTGCTACTCTGTAAAGGCATCACTATCAGTAGCAAAGATAAATGAGATACATAGGTATTTATATCATGTACTTTCCCACTTTCATGTGACAGTAACATAATGTACCTTTTCAAGGAATTGTTTACATAATTGCTGCCCCAAGTATGCCCTCTTATCTATTGTTTGGGAACATACCTGTGTCAGGGGTACTACAAGATCTGTATAAATTCATCTCACACAGACAAGATAATCTGAGGGATTCCTACCAGATGCCATTAACGCTATCTATGTTACACTTCCTTTTGATGCTGACCTAGTCTCCGTGCCCCCACAGAGTCTGATCTAAAGACCTCAATCCAAGGTAACAAGGGTTGGGGGCTCTTCTCATGGACATGGTACTGGCACATTAGGTTTAACACACTTAGCTCTCTTTAGGTTAGAGATTAGATTCATCATGCTAGGGTATTAGGGCATATTTCACATCTATTTAACATTTTGTATTATTGCAAGATGGTGGGGGTCTTTGTATTCATGACTCTCGTTTCTATGATTCTGTTTCTTACATTATTCGTTATCCTAATCATTGCAACCCATGCAATTTATTTTAGATTACAGTCTTGTTAATAAAACCTATTGAAAACTTCACTGCATCTCTTTCATTGCCTGTGTGTGACTGAGACATGTTGTTCATATGAGAAAGGGGTAATCTCCTTTTAACTACGACCTCCCTTAGATGTCGCACTCTTCAGTCCATGTGTAAAGGCTGCCCCAAATCACCTTTTACTGTTTGGGTTTTTGATAAAGTACTGCTTGTGAGCCGAGAGGGTTGGGCCAACAGTTGTGACTTGTTGTAGAATTGCCCTAGTCACCTACAAACAAAAGAGCTGTCATCCCTAAACCAGCAGTCTTACCTAGAGCAAGAGTCAAACTACGACAACATGACATTATAAATAAAAGCAAGGAACATCATGTGTCCTTAGATCATCTTCGGTCCATTAATCACTCATCATACATCAACTCACCCATCATCATGCCCCCACAGATCCACATCATATGCTAAAACACCCACTACGAAGGTCCAATACATTCACCATCACATGTACACACAGTATCATAAACCATCTCTCTGACCCTCATATTTTCAGACAATAGACATAAATAATATACAAAGATACCCACCATTATACATTGACACACCCACCATTGTGTTGTCTCACAATCGACATCACACACAAATACACTTTCCATCAAAACAAATAGACCATTGTGCATCCATAAAAAGAAAATCATACACCTACAAACCCACCATCATACAGCAAAAAACTAAATTTAATTTGCAAATGTGAAAAGTTAGCTTTCACACAATTAAGCAACATTTTGGGAAAACTACACAAAATGTGTCCAAAATCCATAATTTGCTTTATATCTGAACACAAAATGCACCCTCTCATCAATTTCTGGTGCAAGTATGTGTTTAAACAAAAGCACTGCAAACAAATGCAGTCCACATTCTGTTGTTCCTTTGTGTGTGCTGCAAGAATTTAGTGCAAATGGATCATTTGTGGTAATTTTTTAAAACAAATTAAACATAATTACATGGAGTGGCATAATGACATACCAGAAATTTCGTATAAAAAGCATAATACAACATTCCAAAAATTCCATGAATTAAGCCGGTGTAATTGAAATTTTATGACATTTAAATTTAATTTGCAAATGTGAAAAGTTAGCTTTCACACAATTAAGCAACATTTTGGGATAACTACACAAAATGTGTGCAAAATCCATAATTTGCTTTATATCTAAGCACAAAATGCACCCTCTCATCAATTTCTGGTGCAAGGATGTGTTTAAACAAAAGCACTGCAAACAAATGCAGTCCACATTCTGTTGTTCCTTTGTGTGTGCTGCAAGAATTTATTGCAAATGGATCATTTGTGGTAATTTTTTAAAGCAAATTAAACATAATTACATGGAGTGGCATAATGGCATATCAGAAATTTCGTATAAAAAGCATAACACAACATTCCCAAAATTCCATGAATTAAGCCGGTGTAATTGAAATTTTATGACAAGACCGGAGGCTCCTATTATGCGTTTCTTTTCTTGCTTTATTAAACAGCAGCAAGTGAAGAAAAAACTACAAATCCCATAGGTGAAGAGAAACTAACCAATGGGAAAAGATTTGTAGTCCATGTTAACAAGAACCAATAAACAACACAGAATGCTATTTTGACGTAACTTGACTGCGAACAGCCCGCTTTTCTTGCTGCTCCCAGCCAAATTAAGTCATTTTTGTTATTACGCTCCATTTATTTCCGTGTTTCATGACATCTGTTTAGTTATTTAATTGTGTTTGCTTTTCAAATGAGGCGCGCTTCGCGAGTCGCTCGAATGCTGTGTTTGTAAAACCTATTGTGTAGCCGGCAAGTTGCTGCCTACGTTTTTATTTTTCGTGCCTCATAACACTTTCCCTCACGCGCTGCCCTCGCGCGCGCTCCCTTCTCCAGCGGTTCTAACCGCTTCTGACGCACCGGACCGGCATTTCCCGATCTGCGCATCAGGAGCGAGGAGCCTCTAGTGTGCCTCACCTTCTGTTCCACGCTCCGGAGCCCCTTTACCTTCTTGCGTCAGTGTGCCGGAGAGCAGTAAGGCTTTCCTCATCCACGCCCAGGGGTGGGGTTTTCTTTCCTGGACAGAAAGATTAACCCTTTCTTCCCTATTTGCCCTGTATCTGCCTCTAACCTGTTTTTTCATTATTGTTTTTTTTTTTTTCACTCAGGTCAACCTGGAAACTAATAGTTCCTCTTCCATTCAGGTTGACACTGAGGAAGTTTCTGCTATTAAGCAGGATATTAATATATTTATTCAGAATTCTGTTCAACAGGCTGTGAACAGTTCCATAAATAAATTATCTAAAAACCTGGAATCGTCAGTTTTGAAAATGTTGAATCAAACCATGTCTGCCCAGTCTGCAGGGGAGTGTAGATAGCGCCTGTCCCCCAGTTCCCAGTCAAAAGGTATTAAAAAATTGGCGCTAAAGATTTGTGAGGTTCCCTCACCCATGGTGGAGGACGCGGTTCCTCAAAAGACTCTGTCTAAGGAGAATAAAAATCAAGAAAATTTGACTGTTTCCCAAAAACGTAAATCCAAAACCAAGCTTATTGTGTCCCCCTTGGTGATTTTGTCCATTCAGGACACTGACGATGACTTACCTGATGCAAGCTCAGACTTGGACCCCTATGACCAGGATGATTCCTGTGCTTCTCCTGCAGCAAAGAAATCCAAACACTCTTACGAACCCTCCAATTCTACACCCCTGCTAGACTGCCAGGGTTTACCGATGTTTGATCCTTCTTTTATTTTGCATCCCAATTCTACCGAATGGTTTCCAGCTACTCCTGTGGGCGACTATGTGTCCGCCAAACTTTTCAGCCCCCTAGATAAGCAAACAAGGGCCAAACTCAAGTCTGAGTGTCCGCGCCCCTATCTTGCACACAAGTCTTCTCTCACTCCTTCCATTGATCAGCCCATACTAACTTTCTTTACCAAGTTCAGCAAAGATCCTCGAAAAGGCATTGACAAAGCCTGGTCCTCCTGTCAGGACAAGTTGATGGATGTCATCAATCCCCTCACCCGCATATTTGACATCGCAGAGGCTGCCAGGATCGATAGTTCCATTATTGATCCTGAAGAACTCTCACTATGGGTTCAGAGAGCGGTCTGTCTTCTCGGAAATGCCAACGCTGCCATTTCTCTAGAAAGGCGTAAGGGTCTCCTACTCAAATTGGACTCAAAGCTCGTCAACTTGGCAACGATCCAACCTCAAGCGAAAACAGAGGGTTTTCTGTTTGGTGACAGTTTTATCAAAGAACTCAGCAGATATGTAGCCACCTTTACCTCTTTAGATAAAGCCCAACAATCTTTAAAGAAGATGTTTAATCAACGGGTTTTCGCCAGGGCCGGCAGAGGCTCTTCCTACTACAATCAAGGCTCCCGTGGCGCTTACAACTAAGCTTACCAGGATTTCAGACCACAGTTTTACCCACAAAGGGCCAGAGGTTTCCGGTCCAGAGGTTACAGGAACTCCAGGAGTTCCAATCAATCAGGTAAATCAATCTCTTTCCCAGTTTCCAGTGGGCGGTCGTATTTGTAATTTTTTCCCAAATTTGTTATCGATCACCTCAGACCCATGGGTGCTAAACACAGACCAAGGTTATATGATAGAGTTTTATTCAACTCCGATTCAGGCCCTGCTACCTCCACGTTTTTCTATAGACATGTCCGCTCTCATTTCTTCGGAGATCCAGTCTCTTTTGCAAAAACAAGCTATTGCAATTACTCGTCTCGATCCTGCCGGTTTTACCAGCTCCATTTTCCTAGTCCAAAAGAAGAACAAGAACATGCATCCGGTTATCAATCTAAAATTCTTCAACCAGTTTGTGGTTTATCGACATTTCAAGATGGAAACCATTCTCCATCTCAGGGATTCTCTTCTTCAGGACGACTGGATGGTTCACCTGGACTTGCAAGACGCGTATCTAGTTGTTCTAATTCATCCAGATCACAGGAAGTTTCTCCAATTCCAGTCGCTGGATCAAACATTTCATTTTACGTCGCTACCCTTCGGTCTTTCATCGGCTCCTTGGTGTTTCACCAAGCTTTTGAAGCCAGTGGTGGCTCACCTCAGGGAGTAAGACTTCTTATTTATCTCGACGACATTCTTCTGATGAGTCAGTCTCCACAATTGCTTCTAAATCATCTCAACCTGACCAGTTCGCTTCTTTCGAACTTGGGTTTCATCATCAACAAAGAGAAGTCCCTTCTTTGCCCTACCCAAATTATAGAATTCTTAGGTTTCCAAATCAATTCGCTTTTGGCTACCCTGCTTCTTCCTTCTGCAAATAATAAAATCTATAAAATCAGAAATTCTTCAGATTTTACGCATCCTTACATTTCTCTAAGAACCCTCGCCCGCATAGTCGGTCTTCTTTCTTCCTCCATTCAGGCCATATTCCCAGGTCCCTTACACTATCAGGCCCTTCAGCGACTAAAGATTCTACATTTGCACAAAGGCCTTTCATGCGCAGACACCATTCCACTAGATCACGATTCTCGCACAGAATTGCAATGGTGGATAGACCGTTTAGATGCCTGGAACGGAGGAGTTATCTTTCCATCAGCCCCAGATCTTGTATTAGAATCAGATGCAAGTCTGACAGGTTGGGGAGTCCGTTGTGGTCCAATCTCGACTGGGGGTACATGGTCATTACAGGAGTCCAGATTGCATATCAATTGTTTAGAGATGCTTGCGGGCTCCTTTGCAATCAGAAGCCTCGTAAAGGACAGGGTTTGTTGCGCCATCCTTCTCAGTATGGACAACATTTCGGCAGTCCGTTATATAAGTCATCTTGGAGGTACCAGATCCAAACCTCTTACAGAATTAGCAAAGGGATTTTGGGAGTTCTGCCTTGCAAACCAAATTTCGGTTCATGCAGAGTATCTTCCAGGAACCCTCAACTCCATCGCCGATTGGCACTCTCGTCATCTCCACGATTCAAGCGATTGGAAACTCCATCCCGAGATCTTTCAAATTCTTCAACACAAGTGGGGTCCCTTGTCGATCGATCTATTCGCATCTCGCCTAAATTGCCAACTTCCTCTATTTTACAATTGGTGTCCGGATCCTTTGGCAATGGCCTCGGATGCATTTCCTCAAGATTTGCCCAAGTTCCTCTCTTACGCTTTTCCCCCTTTTGCTATGATCAGCAGGGTGCTAGCGCAGGTCCGACGTCAACATGCCACTCTAATCATAATTACTCCTTTTTGGCAATCCCAGATTTGGTTTCCATCACTTCTAGAACTTGCCATAGATTGTCCTTTCCTTATTTTTCCTTTTCCGGATCTTCTTTTAGACCCCCATCAGCGTCCTCACAGTCTTGTCCTGGAAAAGCTTCTTTATCTTTCAGCATGGAAAATTTCGGGAATTCCTCATCTTTCCTTATTTCGGCGCAAGCTGCTGACTATATCAGACAGGCCTGGGCTCCAGGAACTAGAAAGGCCTATAAGTCAGCATGGGCTTTATGGCACAGCTGGTGTTTGGGAAAACATATCGATTCCTTTTCAGCAGATTGCACCTTTATGGTGAACTTTCTGGCCACTGAAGCTAGCAAAGGCAAAGCTTTCCATACTATCAATCTGTACAGATCAGCTATTTCCTCTGGTCATCAGTTCGTTAATGGAAAACCTGTGGGTGAGCACCCTCTCATTTGTCATCTGTTAAAGGGAGTAAAGTTTTCTAATCCACCTTTACCCAAATATAGGTTTTTATGGGATGTTAATGTAGTGTTGAAGTTCCTCCTTGCATGGCCGGATAATTCCTCTCTTACTTTGAAAATGCAAAACTCACTATGCTGTTATGTCTCATTTCTATTAAGCGTATTTCTGATGTTAAAGCGTTGGATATCTCTTCCAGGCAATTTACTCCTTCTGGTGTATTATTTTCTATATCTCGCAGAACTATAACAAATCTACATACTGTCTTTTATCCATATTTCCCGGACCAACCATATTATGTGTTGCACAATGTTTAAAAGTTTATGAACAGAGGACAGCTCATTTAAGAACGTCCTCAACTCCACAACTCCTTATTTCTTTCAGGAGTCCTTATCGTCCTGTGTCTGCGGCTACTTTAGCTCGCTGGGTTAAATGGATAATGTCTTTGGCCGGCATTGACACCTCCAGATTTGGAGCTCACTATCCAGAGGTGCTATGGCATCTAAAGCCTTCTGGATGGGTTCCCACCTTGAGGACATTCTTAGATCCGCTGATTGGTCTAATAATAATGATTGCAGAATTTTTTACTGTAAACCAGTTGATAATGTCTCTACCAATGTTGTTAATTTACTTTGAACTTGCATAATAGGAGCCTCCGATCTTGTCATAAAATGTAGATTTTACTAGTTTTAATGACGGAAAGTCTTAATTTTATTAAAGACATGGAGGCGAGTATTATCCCACCTCTATTATCAGTAACTGCTGTTTGTTTTCTCTTTTTTCCCCACCCCTTCAGTGTCAACATCAGCTGTTCAACCATTCTCCTAAGAAGTTATCTCAATCTTCAGATGTTGCATCATCGTTTGTTCATCCTTCCTCTTCTACACTCCTGGGTGTGACAGACCACCAGTGTGCTTCTATTCATCTACACTGTCCTGGACTAATAAACTGTTGTTCTGAATTACTATCCTTTATTATGGCAGTTCTTATTTTAGCTTCTATTTTTCCTTTATTTCTTTCTAATTGACTTTAACACGCAAGAAAAGAGGGCAAAAAGAGGGCTGTTCGCAGTCAAGTTACGTCATAATGGCATACTGTGCTGTTTATTGGTTCTTGTTAACGTGGACTATAAATCTTTTCCCATTGGTTTCTCTTCACCTATGGGATTTGTAGTTTTTTCTTCACTTGCTGATGTTTAATAAAGCAAGAAAAGAAACGCCAATACTCGCCTCCGTGTCTTTAATAAAATTAAGACTTTCCATCATTAAAACTAGGAAAATCTACATTTTGCCTAGAACTTCTCAATATGCTAACACAGATAACATCAAGCACCGACACAACAAACATCATTCTCTAACATACCCACTATCGTAGGGCACACACTGGCCATCACTCACTAGCAAACTCATTTATAAATCCACCCACAAACCTTTTATTTCCCCACAGTCACCATTATATGCCACTGCTAACACACCAACTATCGTACATCAATATAACCAGTATCATACTTTCATACAGCCAATGTTATATGGCACCCCATAAAAGCAAAGTAATTATCTAAAAGTACTATTGATTAAAAATCTTCAGCTGAAAGGGATTTAAGGTTAAAAATATGTTAACAATGGCTTCTCCATAAAAATCTAAAACGCCTTGAAATTCATGACAAAACATTCTACCTGCACCTCATGTCCTAAAAGCACCATAATAAGTCAACTTTAAATTTCACCATTCTGTCAGAAGGCAGGGCTTACCACCAGCTTTAAAGTGAGCACAGGGGGTCTTGCTTTGAGACTGTGTGCTCTTAGTACTGATCGCAGGTGAAGAGGCTGGCAAAGTACAAGTTTCGGGACACATCTTTTGGGGAGGTTTTGCACATTTTAAGGTTGCTGTACACAGCAATACCCACAACGTACTATAGGTCCCAAAACCGTCTCCACTCTGAAAAGCGATGGAAATAACAGCAGCCATCTTTGACAGTTGAGCATAACTTTCCTCATATTTCATGCTATCATTGCTACACAGTTGTGCATTAAGGTTGTTGCAACTATGCATCTTGCTTAGAGGATTCATTGTTTGAGTTTTTGTCAGAACTTTATTCAACTTAAAAATTGCTCTGGTTTTCTGAGAAGTATTCTGGAAACATATGCCAAATGGAAAGCAAACTATGAACTGTTATTTCAACTTATACTTTGATGGTGAAAACCTTGACATATTATATTATTTTTGAATTTTAATTATTTTTTGAAGGAACAGAAGGGATTCTTTAATCAAGCATTAATGATTATGATGTGTATATATAATGAGCATTTGAGGGACAAGCCTCTTGAAGGAAATTCTACTTATGTGTTTGTTTAAGGCTAGCAATCACAGTGAGTTAATGAATGTTAATTATGTTCAAGTTAGGCTAGAGACAAATCAGAACTTAAAGGACATTCATATCAGAAAGCATATATTTGAAGATGGAGGTAGTGATATTACTAAGGGAGAGGGAGGTCTATACGTGCCCATGTGATTATACATTTCTCGCAACATTTCAGTTGCAGGAGAGTCAGCTTCACATTAAGAATGCAGAACATTGGTTACAAAGAGATAGCTTCAAGGTATATCATTGTCACTTTTAGAGTTAGATATTGACCACTCATTACAGAATATTAAAGATCTCTGACTTGTTTTGGGATATCTATTCCTACCTGCTGATATCAGTGTCCAGCAGAGTTCAGTGACCAGAGATAATATCGGGTTGTCATAGGATTCTTCCCAGGTAGGTCACCTGGCTTCTATTTATCCTTATGAAATCGGCCGGACCAGGGGGTGACAATTCAAATGGTATTTATTTGAATTCCTATACAGAATACTAAACAGTGGATATGGTCATATGTATAACTCAGTATATCTAGTCCTTCTCTTCTTCTCCTCGTTCCTTCCCGGGGGTTACTGTTTCCTTTGTTCTTTATTCTTTCAGGTCATCTGGATTTCACTGGTATCCAGCCCTCGGGTAGCCAGTGAGCAGAAGGGAAAAAAACAACAAGAAGCCGTGGTCAGGTATGTGTTTCTATCTTGTTTTTATTTGCAGTCCCTCTGTGAAGAGTGCTTCATCCTGCCAAGGACTGGAGTAGTGGATGCTTTTCTCCACTGGTTCTGGAGGGGGCTTTGTGCCCAGAGTGCTTCATCCTGCCAAGGACTGGGGTAGTGGATGCTTTTCTCCACTGGTTCTGGAGGGGGCTTGGTGCCCAGAGTGCTGCACATGGTGTGTGGCAGTTCCCATTCCCTCACCTGGGTGTCAAAGCCACAAGATTTTCTGGGAACAGGTAGCCTGATACTCCATGGAGGCAGAGACACACTCCACCCTCCGGCGACTTTGCCTGCCAACTGCTGGTACTGCCAGTGCTGGTTCCGGTGCCTCATGTAGTGTGTGCAGGGTCCAGGACGTCTCCTGCAGCCTCGGATGACTGCCCACTGGGGATGATGTTTATGTCGGCTGTGGTGGCACTGTCTGAGCATGTTGCGGGGCAGGTGGCGGTGCTTGTGGCAGCGGCCATCACCGTACAGGTTGCTGTTCTGTCTTGCAGAAGGGGTGACACCTGTCCCTCACCCGGAGGCTCCATGCCCTGAGCTGACTTCCCCTTAGCCTTGTGTCCCTTCCCCACCTTGGAAGTCGCTGCTGGGACCCTGGCACTGTCCTCTTTTGTTTTGGAGGAGGCCTTGCTGAGTGGTTGGTGCAGCTTTTCCCTATGGCATGTGGGCCCATTCTTCACCTTGGCAGGTGGCGGAATAGGGTGATCCTTGGCTTCACTAGGTGGCACACCGGGAGCCCTGATGGGTGCCGCCCGCGATGTTACTGGACTTGCAGGGACCACAGTGCTCGAGGATTTTGTGGCTGAGGTGCTTAGCTGGGATCTGGACACCCTGGCACCAGGGGAAGGACGGGGGATAGGTGTAGGGAAGAGGTCAAGGTTAGCGAGGAAAAGTTTTTTAGACACACTGGGATGGGAAGAGGAAGGGGGTTTGGGAGTGGAGGAAGAGGTAGTGGTTGTAGGAGGTGTACGTCTGCTGAGTTTGGGTGAGGGTTCGTGGGCTGAAGGCTGTTGTGAGGTGGATGGCTGTTGAGTGAGTGTGTGCCTGCGTTTGTGTAGTTTGGGAGGAGGGCTCACAGACACACTGGGAGAGGACACAGGATATGTGAATGGTAGTGGGGGTGGTGATTGCATGTGAGCAGTGTGTGGTGATGGGCGTGCTGGTGATGGAGGTTTTGGCTGAGGATGTAGTGCATGCAGGTGTGAGTGGAGATGAGACTGGGAGGGAGAAGGAGGATGTGGAGGAGGGGGACACAGTGGAGGCAGTGGATGTTGGTGTGTCTGCATGGGGATGGTGCTTGTCTGAGTGCCTGTGGGATGTGTGGTGCTTATGTTTTCCATGTCAACTCTTGTGTGTTGATGAGTGTGCATGCTGGTCTGATGGTGTGCTTGGGATAGGCTGAGGTAGAGGGGATTGGGTCTTGGTGGTGAAAATTGGAGAGGGGAAGGCTGGACACAGGGACAATGGCTGCCATCAGTGCTGAGGCCAGAGCCTGAAATGCTCTCTGCTAGGCTGCCACGCCAGAATGAATGCCCTCCAGGTATACATTTGTTTGCTGCAAATGCCTCTCGACACCCTTGATGGCATTCAGAATTGCTGATTGCCCAACAGTGAGGGATCTCAGGAGGTCATTAGCCTCCTCACTGAGGGCAGCAGGGCTGACTGTGGCAGGACATGAGGTGCCTGGGGCGAAGGAGATGCCCACCCTCCTGGGTCAGCGGGCACGGGAAACACTCTGAGGGGCTGTTGGGAGGGTGGTGCTGGTAGGGGGGGTGGCGGCTGTACCTGTTGATGTGGGGGGCACAGAGGTGCCCGCCACCGCAAGGGAGCTTCCATCAGAGGGGGAGTCGCTGTCACTGGTTTCTTCTCCTGTCCCCGTCGTGGAGCTCCCCTCGCCATCCATCCCACTGGTGCCTTCAGACTCCGTACATTCACCCTCCTGGGCCATGTGGGTTGCAGATCCCTCCTGCTCTAGTGCCAATGCTCCTCTGCCAGATGTTGCTAATGCACACAAGGACAGGGTGACAAAACAAAAAGGGGAGGAAAGACAGAAGAGACACATGGTCAATGCCTGCAACAACACCACAGTTGGCGGACACAACACACAGGGAGCAGCCCTATGCACTAGGCCATGCACTAACAGTTCAGGGGAAAATCACATGCCCATGGGGGACTGTGTCTAGACCCATTTGCTGCACACCTGGAACCCACAGGAGCCTGACTAGGTGTAGATGGCCCCTACCACTTTTGGGGTTGGAATGCCACTGAGCCTGCCCAACAAAGGTTCTACCCTGGCCTAGGGGATCCCACAGCCCACTTCTCCCACCCAGAAACCTCATAAAGCGCGCAGAGTCAGCTGAATGAGACTGTACTCACCCCCTTGTGGCTGCTGTGATGCCCTCAAGCGCCCATCCTACTCAGGATATGCCACCGCCAGGATCCGGTACATCAGGAGGGTCATGGTGCGACGGGCACCCCTTCCATGTTGGGAAGCCATCCCCAGCTGGGCCTCCTCTGTCTTCTTCCTCCAGTGGCGCAGGTCCTCTCATCTTTTGCGTCTGTGGGTGCTCCGTCTATGATGGACCACCAGGGTCCACACTTCCTTGGCGATGACATGCCAAATACCCTTATTCTGGTGGTCGCTGACCTAGAGGAAAAGTGAAGTAAGAATGGATTTTACTCCCCCGTCCAGTTCTTTTTCTTCATTGGCCACAACTTCCCACCTTGGCCCAGAAACACATACATGTCCCATCCGTCATGCTCACACTGTACTCACCTGTTTGTCTAGAGGACCGTAGAGTAGCGTGTACTAGGGGAGGACCCCAGCCACCAGGTTGTCCAAGTCCTCCGCCGTGAAGGCAGGGGCCCTTTCCCCAGATACTGTAGCTATTGTTGCTTCTGGACTCAGGTCACAGCAGCACTTGCAATGTAGGTCCTCTCCTGTTGAAGGTCAGGCATCAAGTGAGTGAACAGATAAAAAATGGCGGTCACCTCCACGCCAGTGCGTACCGTCACCGCCTGCGGACATCGTCATTGGCTCCTGGAACCCATAGGGGCCAATGATAAGCAATGCTGAATTGCACCGCGGTCTTTGTCCGCCTACCACGACACTGCACAATGCCAGCGCAGTTACCTCATTTCCCCTTGTCCCTCCTTACAGGTCAGGCAGCCGCCATTTCAGGGGACCACATGGCAGGGCAACTAACTGCGTCACATCACTTTTGTGCAGGAATACAGACAGACAGCGCAACACACCGATTACATCACGATTGTTCAAAACACCCTTGTGAAACCTATGTGGTGTATGACCCTCTGCTCACCCTTCTCCTCCATAGGGCATGTCCGCTGGGGCAGATGATGAGATGGCATCATCCTCCGGTATACAGACCCCTGGTGGACCTGTCGACAATGGAAGACATACACATCATTATCACCTACAGACTTGATCGTGCCACAATCCATGAACTGTGTGCCCAGTTGGAGCCAGACCTGATGTCAGCTATCTGCCATACCACAGGAATCCCCCCTCTAGTGCAGGTCCTGTCAGTACTCCATTTCCGGACAGTGGGTCCTTTCAAACAACAGTGGCCATGGCATCAGGGATGTCACAGCCAATGATCTCTAACGTGTTGTTCAGAG
Organism: Pleurodeles waltl; assembly: GCF_031143425.1. NCBI lineage: Eukaryota > Metazoa > Chordata > Amphibia > Caudata > Salamandridae > Pleurodeles > Pleurodeles waltl. Next base: position 770,328,814 of record NC_090437.1, read on the forward strand.
TGGTGTCTGCCCTACTGAAACACATGCGCAGCTACATCGTTTCCCCTTAGGTGGAGGATTTGCCCACAGTGAAAGGTGACTTCTATGCCCTAGGACATACCCCCAACATCATTGGTGCAATTGGTGGTACACATGTGGCATTCGTCCCACCCCGCAGGAATGAACAGGTGTACAGAAACCGCAAAAGCTACCATTCCATGAATGTGCAGATGGTGTGTTTGGCAGACCAGTACATCTCCCATGTGAATGCCAAGTATCCTGGCTCTGTGCATGACGCTTACAGTTTGAGGAATAGCAGCATCCCTTATGTGATGGGCCAACTCCAGAGACACCGTGTGTGGCTAATAGGTGAGCCCAAGTTCCCCACACAGTTTAAATATGTGTCTGGGTATGGGAGAGTCCCTAAGGGTTGGTGTGTGTCTAACAATTGTCCCTCAATATTTGCAGGTGACTCTGGTTACCCCAACCTGTCATGGTTACTGACCCAGTAAGGAATCCCAGGACCAGGGCAGAGGAACGCTACAATGAGGAAAATGGGAGAACTAGGAGGATAATAGAGCTGGCTTTCGGCCTCCTAAAGGCCAGGTTCCGGTGCCTCCATCTGACAGGTGGCTCCCTATACTACTCACCGAAGAAGGTGTGCCAGATCATCGTGGCATGCTGTATGTGGCACAACCTGGCTTTGCGACTGCAGGTGCCTTTTCTGTAGGAGGATGCGCCTGATGTTGGTCTTGTGGCAGCTGTGGAGCCTGTGAACAGTGAAGAAGAGGAGGCAGAAGAAGAAGATATAGGTAACTGAAACAATATCATCATGCAATACTTCCAGTGAGACACAGGTAAGAGACTGCCACTGCTCCTCTCATATCAGACTACAGTAGGACATTGCATGATTCTGCCTTTTTACCTCTGTGTATGGACCCTGACAGTTCACTTTGGCTTTCCATTTCACAGATCTGGGAACCACTTTCTGCCTTCTGCTATGTTTACTGCTGCCCAACAACTTTCGAACACTGGTATGTGAAAATGAACATTGCCATTGCTATTTTACTGAGAGGTTGCAATAACACATTTGTGAAAGTACAGACTGACTCCAGATTGATTTGTGATTCAAGGGTGTTTATTTCTGTGCTAATAAGTGGAGGGGGCTGTGCAATGGGCTGGGGTGATGGTGGAGGAATGTCCATGGTGGAGTCCAGTCTATTGGTATCACAGGTGCATTGTCCAAGGGGGATAGGAAGTGGAGTAATGGCAGTTCAAGGTTGTCAGGGTGAAATAGTGGGACAAAAGGGTGACAATCAGGAGAGTCTTATTTCCTGGAAGAGGTCTTATCAATGTTCTCTGTCTTGTTCCTGGATCTCAGGGTTCTCCTTCTGCAGGGGGTGGGGTGCTGGTGGCCTGTTGGTCTTGTGGCGGGACCTCCTGTCCACTAGCGCCGGCGGAGGTGGAGGGTTGTTCATCGTTCAGGTTAGTGTCAGTGGCCTGTTGGTGTGCCACTGTGTCCCTCATGGTGTTGGCCATGTCTGCCAGCACCCCTGCAATGGTGACCAGGGTGGTATTAATGGACTTAAAGTCCTCCCTGATCCCTAGGTACTGTTCCTCCTGCAGCCACTGGGTCTCCTGAAACTCATCCAGTGCTGTGCCCAGGGTCTCTTTGGAATGTTGGTATGCTCCCATGATGTTGGAGAGTGTCTCGTGGAGAGTGGGTTCCCTGGGCCTGTCCTCCCCCTGTTGCACAGCAGTCCTCCCAGCTTCCCTGTTATCCTGTGCCTCTGTCCCCTGAACCGCATGCACACTGCCACTGACTCCAGGTCCCTGATTGTCTTGGGTTAGCGGGTTTACCTGGGGTCCCTGTAGTGGTGGACACACTGCTGATTGACATGTCCTTGGGACAGAGGGATGGGCCTGCAGGGTGGGTGCTGTGGTGGTGTTTCCTGAAGGGTGAGGTTCAGTGGTGGTTTGTGACAGTGGCAGGTGAACCGACTGTCCAGAGGTCCCTGATGGGCCGGGCTGGTCATCTTGATCCAGGCATGCAGACATGCTGTCGTCATTGTGGGCCTCTTCTGTGGGGGGGCTGGATATGTCTGGTACCTCCTGTCCAGTGACGTTGGGTAGGGGTCCTGTTGGGGTGTAAATGCATAGTTATTGTATCTGTTTGTGCCATCTCGTGCAATGTGTGAATAACCATCTACTCCTGTGCTTGGCTTATTGCCTTTGCCCATGTGTGATTGGTGATTTTGGGGCCTGTGTGAGTAACTGTACTGGACATGCTTTGGTGATGTGTGTCCATGCATTGGTGTAACATGCAGGCCTTGGTTTTGGGATGTGTGGATTGTGATAATGGGGTGTCTGTGGGGTGTTGGGGTGATGGGTGTGAGGGTTGGGCTAGGAGTTTGTGATAGCATGCAGGTAGGGTGGGAGGGATATAGTATTAATGATATGACTTACCAGAATCCAGTCCTCCTGCTGCTCCTGAGAGGCCCTCAGGTTGCATGATCGCCAAGACTTGCTCCTCCCATGTTGTTAGTTGTGGGGGAGGAGGTGGAGGTCCACCGCCACTCCTCTGCTCTGCTACCTGGTGTCTGGATACCACGGAACGCACCTTTCCCCATAGGTCGTTCCACCTCTTCCTGATGTCATCCCGTGTTCTTAGATGCTGTCCCACTGCGTTGACCTTGTCGACAATTCTCTGCCATAGCTCCATCTTCCTTGCAATGGATGTCTGCTGCACCTGTGATCCGAATAGCTGTGGCTCTACCCAGATGATTTCCTCCACCATGACCCTGAGTTCCTCCTCAGAAAACCTGGGGTGTCTTTGAGGTGCCATAATGTGGTGTTGGTGATGTGTGAGGTGATGTTTGTTGTGCTGTGTGATGTGTTGTGTTGGTGTGTGTTATTTGAGGTGCGTGGATGTTGTATGAGTTATGGTGTTGTGTGCCTCTGGATGCTGGTGTTGTGTTTGCTATTCTCTCTCTCTCTGCTTCTTCCAAAAAATTCCTTTTAAGGGGTTGTGGGTAATGTGGGTGTGTGTTTTATAGTGGTGTCAGTGTGTGGTGTGTGTATGTGTGTCAGTTGTGTGTATTTTGAATTGTCCAATGTGGTTGTGTTTTGTAAATGTGTGTGTATTTTGAGCGTGGTGGTGTGTACCGCCAATGGATTACCACGGTTGAATGACCGCTGCATTAATTTGTGGGTCGTGATAGTGTGGCCATATTCCTGGTGGCGTGACGGTGTAGGTTTTGCTATCGCCAGTTTATCATTGACCTCTAGTGTGGCAGACCTGTGTGGGTGTCTGTATTGTGGCGGATTATGAGATGTGGGTTATAATAACTGTAGCGGATTTCCGCCACAGTATCTTGACGGCTGTCAGCACGGCGGTAAGCGGGATTTACCGCTAAGGTTATAATGAGGGCCTATGTGTAGTACAAGACTGATTGGATGTGCAGCTTGATCTCTGCCTTCCTAGAAGAAGCAACTGATAAAATATATAAAACAAATTGCTAAAAGCAGGCTTACTAAAATATGTATACACATGCCTGCAAATGTAAAATAAGGCACAAGCCATGAAACTAAGCTAAGGCAGGGGTGCCCAATCCTGCTTCAAAAAGGACCTCACAACAATACGATTTATTTTGCTGCTCATAAAAAGAAGGAAGCAAATGCTCAACACAAGCTCCTACGCAATAACATTAAAACTATGAGCACATCTATTTAATTTAAAAATCAAATGTTGTGATGAAGGTCCATATCAAAGCAAAAATGTAATTAAGTAAAATTTTAACCATTGATGCTTGTAATGTTCTTCCACTTTTTAAGTCTAACTTTCATAGTGGATAGAACAAATTGAGTACAATGTTAGCCAACTATAAAGAATAGAAGTGAGGTAAACTAATATGCAGTTTTAACAAGAAAGTTGATCATTGTATTTCTATTACTAATGATGAGAGTTCTTACTTGTTGATAATTTTTTTCTACTATTAAAACACGTTTTATGGAAGTCCAACGGTGAAGTCCTTGAAAGAAACAGTTCTCTACAGAACGTATTACAAACAATAACACTTGAAAAGATGTAAAGCACCCCGTCATGTATTACTCATTTCTCTTCCTTTTTGCCTCAAATCTATTGGTATGTTGATGTTCGCTTGTTTGTGAATGTAGTATTTTGTGAATCCACTTTTTATCAGAAAAGCATATGTAGCTATTCTTGATGTAAACCTACAGCACTCTCCATAATACATGCTTCTGTAGAAAGACATTTCAAAATGTTGTTCCAAGTGGGATTCTATTCGTGCACCTGTGCATGTGTTAAATACTGAAGTGTTGTATCACCAAATCTCTCATTCTGCTTTCAACGTCCCTTTGTTGGTGAAATACATGATATTGCTTCCTGACACCGGGCTATAGTGGCTCATGGTTTAATCAGGTTTGCTGACTGTCAGTTCATTGTTAGCATTACTGTTTGTCTCACCTGCTGGCAGTGTGGTGCTACATAATTTGGCCACGATAGATCTGTAAATGGGTATCTGTGAACAGCTATAAAGTAGTTTCTTTTAATCATAGTAATACAGGAAATTGCCACAAATGCTCTGAGCGGTTTAGTCAACCTCACACATTTTGTAAATGGAATGCACACTGTCAGCCAGTTGTAATAAAGCATTATATTGTCAAGAAGGGAAACATCATTTTTGTCAGTACTCTTTTTGCAATCCGACTCCTCACAATCCACCTTTTTATTAAGCTTAGTCGCACGGGGGCCATGACTGAAGAGAATAATTGACTAGGACAAATGGATATCAGATATTTAAAAAAAATGTTAAATTAAGTATTTTAGCTATTTCTATGCATCAGATTGTACGTTTTCTGCAGTCCACAAGTATTCATTAGATTGGCACCTAGACGGTTAAATCTCTAGCATTCATTTATTTCCTGAAGACTGTTTGAATCCTTGTTGGAATTTGTTGCTGTGTGTAAACGCTTTGTGTACTAACGCTTGCTGTCCGAACTGATAACACATTTTCAGGGCATAGTTGTAAGACATGGCATAGTTCAGTTTATTTTCCCAACCAGTAGTAACAGATTTTTATCTAATTTGATTTTAATAATACCAAAGTCGAATAAAGCGTGTGTCGACAGATAGATAACAGCCCAGTTTGATTTTTAAAAATTCTGTGAGAACTCTCTTGAGCCTTGAGCCTTCGGCTCGGGCCTTTAACACGGAGCGGGCCTTTGATGGCCGGTAGACCCCGCTACAAGGGGTTCTAAGGCTGTATTAAGTGATCACTACTGAGACTGAAATCAAGGCTTCCTGTATTTCGTCAACAGCTGGCACCAAGAACCTCCATTTCAAAGTGGAATTTTCAATTTATCTGGGCTGATCCTAGTTTTCCTATTATACCATATACATTCCATCATTTTGTTGATAAAAACAGATGCTCATATCATTTTTGCATTGAAGAGCTACATTTTGAAAGATGTGTGGTATTTTATTTTACAGCGAGAGTTCATCTTTCTTGAATGTATTCAATCCCATACTTAAATGCAGTCTTGTTTAATTAGCTGATGCATTTTTTACTGTAGCGTTATTACGGTATTCGTATTATGTGTAATAAAAATCCCTAGTTACCTAACATTGTTTTCATTAGGATTCAAATAGGAACAAAACATGATCACTTTCCTATCTGCTTAACCAGAAAAGTTGCCACATTTATATCCATGTCTTGAATAAAATACATAGAATGTGAGTACCATATGGTTTGCCAGTAAGAGACACTGTAATATCTCAGTGCCTATTTTAATGCCCCCTGGACTGGCATGAGCAAGATTCGCATTGGCTATTTGTGCATGGTAGTCAAATTATAGCAGCCTCCTTATACATTGGAGCTTGCCAGGAAGTGTGTCGCAAGGAATACCCCAGAAAGGCCAAGAGACCCAACATCTGAGGTACTGTTATGCAACTGGGCTTCGCAAGAGTATAATAAATGAGTCTCGGTGTTAATTCAAGATCACTTTTCATTAAAAAAAACTCCGGCCTTGGTTCACCCTAATGACTTTTGGAAAAACATAAAACAACAACCTACCACTTCGAGTGTGTTCTTATTGTCTTGGATAATTTCCTTGAATCCGGGACATTTGGTCAACTCTTGCTGACTATCACAATTGCAGAGATACAGCCACAACCTGCATCACAGCATCATTTTAATGCTGAAGGACCATCCCATCAACCATGAACCTTAAACACCACATCATGCATATGTTCCTTCCTTATATGTTCATTACGTAAATAGTGAGTGTAGATACATTTTGGATATATTGCGCTTCTGTTCACTTTAGACTGCAAATTAGCCTACCCAACCCAAAATAGAATCTAAAATGAGTGTAATCACTTCCATTCAGTTTATTATATTTCATATTGATTTATTAAACAACGATTTCAGCTAATTTTAATATCTGCAGAAAAATATGGAGAAGTTTGTAATAAACTAAGTATAAGGAGGCTTTCTCATTGTGCAAATTCTCTGTTACTAAGTCAGTGTCATCCATCAGAATTGCCAAGCAAATACCATTTGCTTTACATGATAGCTACTTTGTTTAATTGCCTCTGGCATAAATGCACCAAAATGCATAAAATAAATTATTGACAACCACTTTTCGGTTTCATATACTGCAATTTACACCAATTTACCAACAAATGAACAATAAAATACAGACCTCCTGGGACACTGTTGGCAATTTGAAAAGCATACTGTATCTGCTGCCAGTGCAGGACTGGAATAAATAGAACAGCAGGGAGGTTAGCTGATTCAGTCAATTAAAATGCTTGTTGGCTCAAATGTTCTTTTGTTACTGTCACTGTGTCAGTATCTATTGGTATTTACTTGCATACATGTGCACTGCAGATGTCACAAACGAAAATTCAGCAGAGAAGGCAGACGAGTAATCAGAAGGTACAAGTGCACGTTGTGTTTTCTGTGTTTAATGCCATCCTTCTTTTTCCATGCTTCATGCACTCATAAAGGTGATGTCAACATACATTAACCTGTGCTAACACACCTTTTTGTCTGTTATATTCATTTACCACCAAGAATGGGAAGAATATGTGAAAGCTACGAGCTACGATTCCCCATGTGGCACTACACCCACTGACTTGCCTCATGGTAATCCAACATGCATGACCTCTTGATCCCCACAAGTAGTTACGGCAATATTATATCAATATTCCTCACACGTCAAAGGCATTTTACATTTTCTTTGAGGTACGTAACCCTGTTGGTTTATAGTGGGTTATGTGATAGTCCCTCGAACCAATCTTCCTGCAGGGCCAGGCAGACTCCTTCCTTCTCTAAGCATGAAAGCAGTTTTCTTGGCACTTAGGTAGATCAGTAGAAAGTGCAGACTTCAGGTGTTGGCCCCTCAGTCTGGGAGATTGGCTGTCAGGCATACACAAGCCCTGGCTACAAAGCCTTCTTAGGTGATCATGAAGGACTGGAATCTGGATCAAAGTGGATGGTTGAGTTGTACTTTTATTCACATTTTTAGAGAGAGGATGAGGATTCACAGCCCCAATCTTCGGAACTGGTTTTGTGTGATTATCTTTTCGAATGTCCCTCTCAGGCTTCTCTCCAGACCCAGCCTTTGTGTACAGTGATGCTTCTCACAGTAGGTAGCACTTGGACTGCCTCCAAAATGGAGTACCCACAACATAGGTACAATGAAGTGTGGTATTTCTGTGTCAGGCTGTCACTATCCTCAGCAGCACCTTGCTGATAAATGTCCTTGTGGAATGTTTAAAAATAGGCCTGTTTCCTTAATCCTCACTTCAGTGTCTGGAGCTTCACCCTTCAGCCACAGGAAAGCATGCAACACGCTTTCACTGTTGGAGAAGCTATCCTCATTCTCCAGCTTGTGCTGTGTCAGGCCAGGGGCATACAATATGGATCTCACTAGCGTAAGTACTCATTCACACATAGAGCCCTACAACTGCAAATGTTCAACACACACACAACACACACATATGATCACTCAACATACAAACAGGAAGCGGGCATAAAGTTCTCAGAATACACATAAAAGCACCACTTTACAGAATAGGGGCCTGTAGACCACAATCTCAATAATAGAGATAAAAAGTATGGTAACACGATCCGTCTTAAAATAACATATGCTGCCACCACTGCCGGCATCATGCGCTATTGTGCTGTTCCCAAAGCAGAGACAGTAGGTCTCTAATCAGCATGATGGTCCATATGATGCATCCCTCTAAAGCACAGGATAGGTCCAGGACATCACATAGTCTGAGCTAGATCTAGACCTTTGAGCTATAACAGATTTGCATGACTCTAGCATGAAAATAAAAGTCAGGGTATCAGACATAGAAGGAGTTGGACACTGAAGGCATGGAAACAAGCCCATATACCATGCAGGGACATTCCGATCCCAACAATATGGGAGAAAGTGGAACCTCTCTCCTTCAATGGGATTTTACCTATTGAGAAGAATTGTATTCAGCAACAACTGAGGAATGGCATCAGAAGGACATGTTTTTACTGTGTTGTGCTGTGTTAAATATATTTTTTGTAGAGATGCGTGAAATCCAATTCAGACACTTTAAACATTAGTTGTCTCCTTTGCTAGCCAGGAATTTAGAGACATTTAAGGACGAGGTTGGTTCTTTTCCTGACATTAACTTTGCATCTCATTTGCTGATGTTGGATTACAACATTTTAAATCAAATTGTTTCTAGTGCATCTTTTCTGCAATCCTTTTCTAACAATTTAATTTCTGGACTATATAAATTGAAAATCTGGCAACATTTCCCTTCAAATTGTGGAGTGACCTGAAGAATAGTATGCATTGAGAAACTGTAGCATGTCTCGGAATGTAATAATCAAAGGTAACACTGCTGTTGTTGGTCCCAGAAGTAGTTCAAGCAGATGCACAAGTGCAGTTGCTTGTGGCGGCAACAGGAACAGCACCAATCTTAGCAGGTTTACGTTTATATAACTCTGTGAATCCTTGCAACCCTCATATGCCAGCAAAAAGCCACTGTGTCATTGAAAATAAGGTGACATTCCAACTCCAAACTTATTATCAGCCAGAATCACCAGGTGCAGCATTAACAACTGCAGCACCATTGCAGCTCCCAGCCTCTCCATGCAAATCATTGCATGTAAATTGCATGTAAGTTCCTTTGTTTCCTCCCACATTAATGCCATTCCCATGTTCAGTGGTATTCAAATTCAGTGTTGACTAATGCTCTTAAACTGAATGGGGGTAACTCTCCATCTAATCTAATCTCTTTGCTAGTTTGTACATGTAGGTAGAGGAAGACCAGATCTCCTAGGCTCTAGCTTTCAAACCACCCTCTGCACCATAATCATCACACCTACAGTGACCCAGTTCCACTCACAACTTCTGACTGCCACACACTTTTCAACTACACAGTCTACAGGGAGTGCAGTTCGAATTGAAGCTTGGGACTCATTCAGACCTGTGTTTAAATGATCAGCACGATGGGAAAAAAACACGGCTGCCCGAATATTGACAGCTTACTGAGAGTGCTCCACTTTGTGTTGCATTTTCATTATCTGCAGCCAAGCGTGGTATGTTGTGAACCATAACTTCCAAACTGCTCTCAGCATTGGGAAAAACTAAGCTATGGTGGTAAGGAACCTACATCCAAATTCGAGGCAGCATCCTTCCATACGATGTAGGTTGCCATTCTAGAATCTGCATAGAAGAATAATGTGTCCGGGCACTAGTTATAAAAGTCTAGCTGTAGTTTCCCAATCACTCCTTATAACAAATATGTGCATTTCCTTGTGATGTTGTCATAGTTTGGACTCTTGCTCTGGGCAAGACTGCTGGTTAAAGGATGACAGTACTTTTGCTTGTAGATGACTGTGCCTTTCCCACAACAAATCGCAACTGTTGTCTCAACCTTACTGGCTCACTAGCAGCACCTCACCAGAAACACAATAGTAAAAGGTGATTTGTAGCAGCCTTTACGCATGGACTCAAGAATAGGACATCTCAGGGAGTGTCGTGGTTAAACGGAGATTATCCTTTTCTCACAGATATATCATGTCTCATACAAACACAGGCAATGACAAAGATGCAGTAAAGTTTCAATAGTTTTTATTCAACTTAACTGCAATTTGTGATACGTTGCATGGGCTGCAATGATTAGGATAATGAATAATGCAAGGAACAGAATTGTGAAAAAGAGAGTCAATAGTACAAAGACCCCACCATCTTGCAATGCATGGAAAAGACATACGAGATGTAATATGACCTAATACCTTAATGTGAAAGGACTAACCTCCTACCTAAAGGAGAGCTGGGTTTGTTATACCTAATCTGCCAATGCCATGTCCATGAGAGGAGCCCTCAACCCTCGTTACCTTGGAATGAGGTCTCTATCTCAGACTCCGCAGGGACACGAAGACTGGGTAAGCGGCAAGACGACGTGCAGCATCTATATACCCATGGAACTACTTATGGTTCTGTTTGACGTTTTTTGCATTATTTTTATGGATTGGGTTTGTGCCTGTTTTCTTTTTGCTTATAAATGTTCACTAAATTCCTGATCGCTCCTCTGTGGAGCCCGTTGATGAAGTTTCAACTCCACATCATTCTTCACATAAGGTCCGAAGAGATTTGTCCCCTGTGAATATTACAGCAATACCGATTTCTGATGGGATTGTGTGGGACAAAGTTCCATTCGATATATACGGGCCTACTGAAATTATTCAAATACCATACGTGTTCAAAATTTCAATGACTGATGTAATTACACCTGATGTTATCTCTGATGATCGGGATGTCCAAACAGTTGATTCCATGCTAACTGAAATGAAGGACTATTCCGCTTTTGAAAATGATGATGTATATGGACATACAATGAATTATGGGGAAATGTTCTGCTATAACAATTGGGGACATTACTACCTACACGGTGCCACTAGATACAGGCCAGTATTAAACTACACACAGTGGGAACACTGTTCTACACCACCGGTGGGGAGCCCAAAGAACTATAGTGATAAACTTAGATACTTTTCTGGGCATGACACAAGAAAAGCAGAGTCGTATTATTTTAAAATACCTCCGGCACAAATTAGGAAAATGTTGATAACTGATACAAAACTGATTTATTCAGATCCCTTTGTTTCCTGGCTCGCAGTTGAAGGTTATGAATACTGGAAGAGCACTATTGATTTGAAAAGTGTATGGGGAACGCAAGATTGGCAGATACAGGGTAGGGAGGCTTTATTTCAATCATTCCTGATTCCTGTGCACATGATTTTCTTAAATGACACTATTCACCAGACATCCTGTCTGGGGTTAGCAAAAATTAAAGACTTAAACACGCCCAGTATCCCCACTCCGGCAAGGTTTAAAGGTTGGCAATACTTCCTTAACATCACAGAGGACAGGCTAGATGCAATGGTTAGGGCTGGTACCTATAATTCTTCACTTTCCAGCTCCGGCGGGTGGTTAATATGGCCTACTGACACTAATGAGTGTCAAGCGTGTTTTTTGAACTCTTCAGGGAGTTTCTCAATTAACAGACTAGACCCTCGCTTTGTATTGGGTCAACATACAGTTATAGTTACGACATACAGTGTGGGTAAGCTGTGCCAGCAATGGGTACAGACCAACACGTTAGCCCCGGTTAAGAAACACCGGAATACCCTTTCTGAAGATATAAACTTGCAGGATTTTCTGCTGGGTCATAGGAAAAAGCGCTCAAAAAGGTTTTTATATGCTATGTACAATGAAATTTGGAAACTTTCCCAGATTGAGGCTGCTACACGATTAAGACAATTGGATAAAGAAAATTTAGAAAAGGCGTTAGCTGTTGTCAACAACGGCATGAATACACTGTCCAACAGGATTTATTCACTATCAAATATAGTGTCATCTGCTATTGATATCACTCACACAGACTTGTCCCGGTTATATCATGGGCAAACACAGCTACGTTCCATCATGCAGCTGGGTTGGACTTTACAGACACTGAAAAATGGCCACATTCCATGGATGTATATTAATGGGAGTGAATTCTTCACTGCTTTTAATTTTTCTAAGGAACAACAGACAATGACTAAAAGGGAGGCTAGTTCTACCATTCTTCGCGTATAAAAATTTGATAAGTTTCCCTTCAGAGTAGCAACTACCTGGTATCCCAAAGAGAACCTCATATGGATTGCGTCCCCCCAAGGACTGTCTTGGCAGATTATTCAGTGCTCTCTGGACCCCATATAGGTGATGTAACCAACTGCAGCCTGAACCTAATACTTGAGCTGTTAAAGACTGCTTTAGATCACGATTCTGCCTCTCCATGACTGAATTTCCCTCGGGATGGTATGGTGAGGAGTAATGGAGTTCAACACCCATCGTCCCAATGGTGTCCCTGAATGCCTTAGAGGCAATGCAGGGCCCTGGTCCGAATGGAATGCCGCAACCGCATATGTACCGATAAGAATCAGCAAGTCTTTTATAACAGTCCGGGCATCAGCCGACCGCTGTGGCCATACCCCCAAGAATCTAGAACAAGAATCTACAGCGACTAAAATTTATTTGTGTGCACCATCAGGCTGTAAGGGACCACAATGGTCCAGGTACACACACTGTAGTGGCCTTTTGGACACTAAGAGGGATGTCTGCGGTGGGTGTTTGATATTAGAACCATTGATCTGCTGGAAAATGTCACAGCAAAGGACATACTGCTTTGTTCGTCTGCATAGACCAGGACACCAGAAGCGTTTCTGTAGAAGTGTTATCGTGGCCTGTATACCAGCATGTGCAGAAGCTACACCCTCATGCACTGCTTTAATTAGATCTCATCTCTGGTCTTCATTGGGAATCACTCGATCTCCAACCCCAGGAATTGTTGTGTCTGCAACATTCTGCGCACTGATATGGTAAGTATAGTTTGTAGGGTATCCTTTTGGAAGGGGCTTGCCTGCAGCCGAAACTTTCACGGCAGTCAATATTTCATTATCCAATCTTGTCTGTGAATGGGTCACTGCAGCCACAGAAGCCGTAGCTACTGCTGCTTTGGCTGCTTCATCAGCCAATGTATTACCGGTAACGTGTACTCCTATACGTTGGTGTCCCAATGTATGGACTACATGGACACACAGCAGCTTATCCTTAAGATCAGCCACCCTCCCCCACAGTATTTTGTGTTTAATGGTGTTCCCTTTAGAATCTCTAAACTCGTTCAGTTTCCAATGATTGAGATAGTCATTGTATGACTGGACGCAGTAATAAGAGTCACAGACTATTAAAGTCTGGCATCCTGGCTCAGTATGTTCGAGCGCTAGAATAAGAGCTTTAAGCTCAGCCAACTGGGCTGTGCAGACCCCCAATGTCTGCATGTAGGTATTGTGAAGGTGGAAAACTCCATCTTCCATCACTCCGCTCACGGCTGCACAAGCTGCCGAATATTGATGTTTAGTACCTACAGCCGGTTGTGCTGAACCATCAGTGTATATGCCAGTACGGTAGTTGTATGGTGGCAAGATATTTAGAGGAGCGGGGTACTCTTGTTCGTACTGAAGAAACTCTTGTGTCTGATGTTTTGGATCAAATATATAATCGACATCAGTGGCGGTCAGAGACGTTGCTCAATGAATCCAACATGGATGTAATGCTTTAGCGTTAGGAACGCTTGCTTTGGTGACAGCCTCTAAGGCCAGCACCGGGGAGACAACAATAATACGTTTCCCCTGGGCAAGTGGTCTCCTTTTATGACGGCCATCTGAACTGCCATCGGAATCGTTTCTTTAGGTGCAAAACGCTGTTCAGCATTGGAGTATAAATGTGATTTACACGCTATTGGTACCGTGTCACCCTCATTGAAGGTGACATAAGTAAATCCAGTGGCACCATCAATTGTTCTGATGACCAAATTTGTTTTATTGTCATGTGTGTGCAAGTGTCTGGCTTTTAGCATGTCCTGTTGCATCTCCCTAAGGATGTGTGTGTGTTCAATTGTCCAGTGCCTGCTAGAAAAATTGGGCTGAACCAAGTCATAAAGCGGCTTGATCCTTTGTGTATATTCTGGAATGTATGTTCTGCCAAAATTAAAGAAACCTAGTAATGACTGGAGTTTCTTAAGTGTGTTTGGAGGGTGCAGTTGAGCACATTTTTCTAGAAAGGGCGGGCCAGGCTCTTCCCCTCGTTTGATAGCTCATATCCCAGGAATGATACACTGAGAAAGGCTATCTTGCTTTTCTTAAAATTGAATTTGTAACCGAGGTCTGCAAATCCCAAAAATGATCTGATCTACCCTCGCAAGACGAATGTCAAGGACGTCGTCTGTGAGATATATGTCATCCACGTAGAATTACGCCTCTGAATCAATATCATGCAATATTGATGTTACACAGGCTGAAAGTAGCCCTGGGCTATTTTTATAGCCTTGAGGTAAACGACAAAAGCATTTCTGAGAGCCAAATGAGAATGCACTCAGGCCCCGGCTTTCATGGCTAAATTCTGGCAGAATCAAATCAAATCAAATCATTAGCATTTATAAAGCGCGCTACTCACCCGTGCAGGTCTCAAGGCGCTAGGGGAAAGGGGGGGTTACTGGTGCTCGAATAGCCAGGTTTTTAGGAGTCTCCGGAAAGCGGAGTGGACCTGGGTGGTTCTGAGGCTGGTGGGGAGGGAGTTCCAGGTCTTGGCCGCCAGGAAGGAGAAAGATCTCCCACCCGCCGTGGAGCAGCGGATGCGAGGAACGGCAGCGAGTGCGAGGCCAGAGGAATGGAGGAGGCGGGTGGGGACGTAGAAGCTGAGGCGTCGGTTGAGGTATTCCGGTCCCTTGTTGTGGAGGGCTTTGTGTGCGTGGGTGAGAAGTCGAAAGGTGATCCTTTTGCTGACTGGGAGCCAATGCAGGTGTCTCAGGTGTGCGGAGATGTGGCTGTTGCGGGGTACGTCGAGGATGAGGCGTGCCAATGCGTTTTGAATGCGTTGCAGGCGATTTTGGAGTTTGGCTGTGGTCCCGGCGTAGAGGGTGTTGCCGTAGTCCAGGCGGCTCGTGACGAGGGCGTGGGTCACGGTTTTTCTAGTGTCGGCGGGGATCCAGCGGAAGATCTTGCGGAGCATGCGGAGGGTGAGGAAGCAGGCAGAGGACACGGCGTTGACTTGCTTGGTCATGGTGAGGAGAGGGTCCAAGATGAAGCCGAGGTTGCAGGCGTGGTCTGTGGGGATCGGTGCGGTGCCGAGGGCCGTGGGCCACCAGGAGTCGTCCCAGGCAGTCGGGGTGTTGCCGAGGATGAGGACTTCCATTTTTTCAGAGTTCAGCTTTAGGCGGCTGAGCCTCATCCAATCTGCGACGTCCTTCATACCCTCTTGTAGGTTGGTCTTGGCGCTGGCGGGGTCCTTGGTGAGGGAGAGTATAAGTTGGGTGTCGTCGGCGTAGGAGGTGATGATGATGTTGTGATTGCGAACGATGTTGGCGAGGGGGCTCATGTAGACATTGAAGAGTGTCGAGCTGAGTGATGAGCCTTGGGGTACGCCGCAGATGATCTCGGTGGGTTCTGAGCGAAACGGAGGGAGGTAAACCCTTTGGGAACGGTTTGAGAGGAAGGAGGCGATCCAGTCCAGGGCCTGGCCTTGGATCCCGGTGGAGCGGAGGCGGGTGATTAGGGTGCGGTGACAGACGGTGTTGAAGGCAGCCGAGAGGTCGAGGAGAATGAGGGCGACTGATTCACCGTTGTCCTTCAGGGTTCTGATGTCGTCAGTGACTGAGATGAGGGCGGTTTCCGTGCTATGGTTGGTTCGGAATCCGGTTTGTGAAGGGTCGAGCAGGTTGTTGTTTTCCAGGAAGGTGGTCAGCTGTTTGTTGACGGTCTTCTCTATTACCTTGGCTGGGAAAGGCAGAAGAGAGATGGGGCGGAAGTTTTTCAGGTCGCTCGGGTCAGCCGTAGGTTTCTTTAGTAGGGCGTTGACTTCGGCGTGTTTCCAGCATTCGGGGAAGGTAGCAGAAGAGTTGATGACGGTCTGGAGGTGCGGGGTGATGATGTCGTCGGCTTTGTTAAAGATGAAGTGAGGGCAGGGGTCCGAAGGGGCGCCGGAGTGGATAGAGTTCATGATGGATTTGGTTTCTTCAGTGTTGATGTGGGTCCAGTTGTTGAGGGCAATGGCCGGGGGTGCGGGTTCGGTGGTGTTGGGTTGGGTCTGGTGTCCGAAGCTGTCGTGGAGGTCGCTGATGGAAGAAAGTGGCAAGGGATTCGCAAAAATCCTGTGATGGCGTGACGGCGTTGGTGTTGGCGTTGGGGTTGGAGTTGGGGTTGGAGGCAGAAGAATCCATTAGAAATGTCTAGTGTTGTTTTATTTTTTTTACGCACTATGTTGTTTATTAGTGCCGTGCTGTGTGAATTTTGTATAGCATATGTGCGTGTATAACTATTTAAGTGTTTATAATAAATGACTATTCTATATGAATGGTCCGGCTTTGCAACGGGGATTAATGGATTATTCATTGCAGATGTACATGGCTCAATCACTCCCTGGTACTCAAGTTGGGCAAGGATCTCCCTCACCGGAGCTTTTGCTTCATTTTTAACGGGATATTGTGGCTGCCGTTGGGGCGTAGTCCTAACGGGAATAACATGACAAGGAGACTCCTTGTCCCAACCTACATGACTGCGATATAACGCATACGCTTCTTTGTCTGCTTCCGGAACAGGATCGGAGAAAGAAGGCAAAGTTACATCTTCCCCATGCAGGAGCTTGCGGATGTGTTCAGATGGCCAGTCTCTTTCGGCCAATAGGATATCACTAGTAAGTTCATCCCAAAATATCACACTAATAATGCGCTCCACGTCTCCCTCTATCTGAATTTTCAAATCATAAACCCTATCGGGGGGAGAACGCAGCCATCTGCTGTTTCAACTGCAGTGTAATCGCTAGTTGCTGTCGCATCCAGATGATCTTCCAGACTCTGGCGACATATCGTGACCTCTGCCGCGCTGTCTAAGAGAGTCACTGCCCACGTCTCATTCCTCAACAGTGTTCTTAAGTATACTGGTATTCTTAGCTGTCAGGGCTGCCACCTTCTTCTTTTTAAACTGTGGCTTTTGCTAAGGAGTCTTTTCTTCTTTTTTAATGGTAGACTGCTGCGAGTCTTTCTTTTCTTTCACGTATTCAGGACTTCGATCTTGACAGCCCCCTCTCTCGCTCCGTCTATCTGGTGCGTCCTGAAAGGAACGAGAGGGATGTGAATCAGTATATCTGTCTGGAGTTTTAATGTTCTCCCTATTTCTGAGATTATATCTCCCTTTGGAGTTCTCTGGGTGTGGAGAATCAGCTCTCTTATTTCTTCTTTTTGTTTGTCCCAGCGCTTCTTTGAGCCCTCTTGTGCCTGCTTTGTACCCTCCTTATGGGTGGGACTTTGTAACTCCAATTTCTTTGGTTTGGCTCCCAAACTATCCCGTCCTATACTAGTATAGGTATCGGAAATTATTTTCGGTAGCTGTCTCTCTTGTTCCTGGTGTGGAGTTTCCCAGAGACAATGGCAAATTGCCAGTGCTACTGCTTCCCTTTTAATGTTACTGAGTATTATTGAGGATACAGCGTCAAAGTTACGCATTAATTTCATCCCCAAATCCAGGGCTGGTGCAGCACCATGCTCATTTTGTATTTGTTTTAATACTTCAGATAAATTGGCAAGTGTTGGGGTACCATGTGTGGTAGTATATATGGCAGTGAAGACTGTAGCCCATGTGGCGCAGTCATCCACCGAGGGAACCATCCCAAAAGGCAAGCACATAGTGAGCAGTCTATGTTTTTCCTGTTGTCCCGTATGGGGAAACACAGCTTCCAGCTGATTAGTTTTCTGGACAATCCAGAACGGTATTTTTTCCCGTAATAGTATGTACTGTTTGTGGATTAATCCCAGTAGCAAATTGATAACCACCAGTTACTGGCGGTTCCTGACGTGCTGGTGTTGTGTTCATTGTTCGCATTACGAACTGAACTAATCGTCTATATAATGTCACTGATTCACTATATTAATTTTGCAGATCTACTATTTGCATATTCTGTATGCCTGGGTGAGGTGTGTATGTGGCAAACATGGGCCATGTAGGTCCGTCGTTACTTAAGGGACCTAACCTCACTCTTTGCAGTACATGTGGTAGGTCGCCTTCGAACCAGTTCTGATGCTCTTTGTATGTGAGCGATATTTCATGATACTGGTATGATACTGGTATGCTCGGTACCGTTGAGCTACATTTGCAATTTCATATGTGTGGAACGTATGTGTTCTTTGGTCGACCTCAGGAAAAGTGACCCAACAGTAAAATTTTTCTGTTTGGTATGCTTCATTAGCTTCTATTATAAGAGTTCCATCCCCACCCTCATCTGTAAGTCCATGTGTTAGTGCTTGTCTAGCATTTTCAGGAATGTCAATGGCGTTAGCCATATTTGTTTAGAAAAATGGAACACCAAAAAATGGGGAGTAGAGTCCTTTTATGAGTTTGAGCTCGAACAGCCTACAGCTTCATCAGGTGTCACCTTTCCGGCTGAGGAGGATTATCCCAAAGACCACGGACGTCTCCGTATAATGGTACTTAGGGTACCTGTTGTCTGTGAGACAGTGATAGTCGGGGTATCCCGAAATTAGTGCCTAAACACCATCGTTGGTGGTGCCATGTGGTAGTTTGGACTCTTGCTCTGGGCAAGACTGCTGGTTAAAGGATGACAGTACTTTTGCTTGCAGGCGACTATGCCTTTCCTACAACAAATCGCAACTGTTGTCCCAACCTTACCGGCTCACTAGCAGCACCTCACCAGAAACGCAATAGTAAAAGGTGATTTGTGGCAGCCTTTATGCATGAACTCGAGAATAAGACATCTCAGGGAGTGTCGTGGTTAAACAGAGATTACCCCTTTCTCACAGATATATCATGTCTCATACAAACAGAGGCAATGACAAAGATGCAGTAAAGTTTCAATAGTTTTTATTCAACGTAACTGCAATTTGCGACAAGTTGCATGGGCTGCAATGATTAGGATAATGAATAATGCAAGGAACAGAATTGTGAAGACAAGAGTCATTATTATAAAGACCCCCACCATCTTGCAATATGTAGGAAAAATATATGAGATGTAATATGCCCTAATACCCTAATGTGAAAGGCCTAACATCCTACATAAAGGAGAGCTGGGTTTGTTAAACCTAATCTGCCAATGCCATGTCCAGGAGAGGAGCCCCCAACCCTCGTTACCTTGGAATGAGGTCTCTATCTCAGACTCCGCAGGGACACGAAGACTGGGTCAGCGTCAAGACGACGTGCAGCATCGATATCAACGATGGTGGCGATGCCCTCTGGTCGGAATCCCTCTGATTATCTGTCTAAAGTGTGATATATTTATAAAGATCTAAAAGGACCCCTGACGTAGGTGTGTTCCCAAACAATAGATAACAGTCATGCTTGGGATGGCAATTAATATAAACAATCCCTCAAAAGTATAGAGAGGGAAAGTCCCTAAGTGTGAACACCTACTGTTTGTTTGTCTTTGTTGCTTGATCCTGATGCCTTAGCGCAGTGACACTGATAATGTAACTCATAACAAGTGGCCTAACTATAAACAAAGGCAGCCATCTTAGAATAATTAAATAATTAAATGGGCTAAGACAGAGCAAGCTAAGTAGGTTAAAAGTCAATAGGTGATGGGGGCACGAGTCTGCAAGCCGGAGGCTAAGCTAACTCCTGTTATCCCATTAAAATGAACTAGGATTCACTAGAATGTTTATATGACAAAAATACAGGAAACCAAGATGGGAGGTGAGTGGGAGCTTTATTATCACCCCATTCAAGCGGTTCAGTATTGGCCAGTCTCCTTTTCCTATGGCCACTCAACTCCTCTCCTTTGCTATGTTCTACTCCTCTCCTTTGCTATGTTCTATGTTACACACTCTAATGGTTTTATTACGAACGTAACCATATTACACTTCTCCCTCTTATAACAAGACTAATTCTGTGCTCTCAAAACACAATACATATATACACATCAGTTTAGACATGAAATGTACATTGTCACCAATGAATAATTTGCAACATCTGGTTAGTACATTAACACCTAGTTGATACATTAACTTCTAACATATTCCTTTGTTATTGTTTATATCTTTATGTTCCTCGTTTGGGGTAATTTTAGTTGCTGCAAATGTATCCCGCACCATAGGATAATTCATGCTTCCCTCATTCTGCGAACACACAACTCGATTCAGATTCCAGATCCCGCCATAATTCATTTTTACAGCATTTTTAAACAATTTTACAATTTGCTTAGCTTTTGTAAATTTGGACAATTGTTGACACCCAAACAGGTGCCCTAATCTTTACCCAATCTCTAACTTAAAACAAATTGTTCTTTACACACTTGCAAGCATCATACATTTTCTTGCTACTCTGTTGATGTTGAATCTCCCTCTCTCTCCATGCCACAATACTGTTATCTTTAAAACCTTTGTCAAAAAATATCCACCTAGGACTGAGTTTCGTGTTTGCCGCTCTCCCTTTGAATAATTCAAATGGAGCTTTGCTGGCGTGGATGTATGGGGTCATAAACTATATGAATTCATCCCCCTTTTGCAGCTCATTTTTCCAATCTAACTTTTTCACTCTAGCTAATTGTATAGTGCCTTTTAAAGTTTTGTTGAATCTCTCAATAGCTCCATTTGTTTCCCGGTGATATAACAAGGGTTTTTTAAGGAACAATCCCACGTTCACTCAGATACCGTACCATTTCTTGCAAACAAACTTGCGCGCCATTATGTGAAAGCATGTACAGTGGAAAACTCTCTCTTTTGAAACTATCTTCTAAAAGTTTTATTACATTAGAGGTGGAAATATCACACACACAACTTACTTCCACCCACCTTGAGTACAAATCCATCACTACAACCAAATATGGGGTATGATGTTTTCCATGTAATGGACCAACAATGTCAATTGCTACCTCATCCCATGGACACTTAGGTAGCTCCCTGCATACCATGGGCACATTACAAGATGTATGTACTTTATCACTCATGTTTCACTGAATGCACTCTCTCACTGCACATTTCACCATAAAGTCTAACACAGGCCACTGGAAATCTAGACAAATGCATTTTTTAGTTTTAGCAATACCCATGTGACCTTCATGAGCTATGTGAATCCATTTCTTTCTTCAGGACTCAAACAATCTTGTACACCATCATTCACTTCTAACTCTCCATGAGAATCACCCATGGCTTACCCAATTTATCCATCTGTCCTGTCCTCAATAATGTTGAGTAATTCAAGATCTTTTGATACTTCACTTTTCCATTTATCCTCTTGTATTGCACCTGAACAACCTCTTGTTCATTGAATTCATCCCATTCATCTTGTGTATCCTGGGAACCTACCATTTCAACCTGACGTGCTAAAGTCAGCAGTAAAGTTTCTGCCACCTGGAATACATTCCACTGTAAAGTCTTGAGGAGCAACTACCCATCTTCGAATTCTTGAAGATATGGCATCCAATCCTTTTTTTTTTCAAACATTTCCTTAAATGGTTTACAAACTCACCTTATTTTGAAAGCAGTACCCCAGATCAAATTCTTGATTTTTCGGGCCCAAAATATAGCTAGTACTTCTTTCTCAATAACTGAGTAGTTCAACTCAGCACCTTTCAAACACCTTGACACACACACTATAAGACATTCCTTTCTGTCTCTCATTTGAACAAGTACTGCACCTAGACCTTTATTACTATCATCCGTTACTACAGCAGTGTCTTCACCAGGGATAAATGAATAGTCTAATCAGCAAAAGGTCTTATAAATATACCATAAAATTCAGCCATACCAAGAAATGATGTCAATTCTTCCTTAGATTCTGGTTCTTTTAAATTCATTATGGTCTCACCCTGTTCCTTTTTAGGTTTTATACCCTGTCCTGAGATCTGATGTTCTAAATAATTAACCTTGGTTACACAAAATTTACATTTGTCCCTCATTAAATTCAAAACTGCCTTTTGTTACCTCTCCATCACTCTCTTGACTCTGATGTCATGTTCTCATTTGGTTCTACCAAAAATTAACACATCATCTTGACAACAATGAACTCCAAATAAACCTTTCAAGATATTGACCATAATCCTTTGGAATACTGAGGCTGCTGAAACTAGCCTAAATGACATTCGCAGGAACTTATATACACCCATTGGTGTGATGAAAACTGTTAACTCTTGCGATGCCTTATCTAGTGCAACCTGATGGTAAGCTGAGGCTAAGTCTACAGTTGTAAACTACTTAGCACCTCCTATGGTCAACACCATCTCATCAATGATGGGAAGTGGAAATCTATCCACAATAACTTCTCTATTAAGTGCTCTCAAATAAACACAGAAGCAAATCTCGTTGTTGGGCTTCTTTGCTGCTACAATGGGAGCCAACAATTCTGTGGCTTCTACAGATTCTATAGTCCCTTCCTCAACAAGTTTTGTAATTTCCTTCCGAACGCGTTCTTGTATCCTGATGGGTATTCCCCTCACCTTAGCTACTACAGGATTGCCACCTGCTTGCAACCTAATATGATATTTGTAATCACGCAAACAGCATAGTTTATCGTTGAATATAAAAACAAACTTGTTTCAATCATCTAAAACTGCATGTATTTGTCCAGGTGGGTCTGCATTGGGATTTATTGTACCTCCCAAATGTCCTTGATGCGGTCAACTCAACAAATTATCACCCTTAGCATCTGCAAATCTCCCATTATATTCCAGTAACCAGTAACCCAAAGAAATAATCAAACATCTTCATAGTAGAACCTCCATACCCTGTTGGTTTCACATTGGGTTTATGTAATCTCACTTTGATCGCAAAATTGTTGTAAAGTTATTTTTTTTAGATGAAATTCGATTGTGAACAAGAATCCAATTTTATCTTAATTCAGCAATTCTCAACATTCACCCACTCTGAAGGTTGTTCACTATTTACCTAATTCACTTGAAAACTTTTTTCCTTTTTCTGTTCCTTCTTGTTCTTCCCTTTACAACACCTAGCGTAATGGCATTTCTTACCACACCGATTACATACCACATGGATCGCAGGACAAACATATGCATTGGCCTTGTGTCCCATCCTTCCACATCTGAAACATGTGCCTTTGAATTCAGTTGTCATCTTAGACTCAACTGTATTGTCTTTTACTTCTGAAGTATTGAGTTTGTGTTGAACCATGCAAACAATGTCACTCACATTCTCTACATTACTTTTCAGCTTATTTTCCTTACTCAGTTCACCCACACATTTCATCATGTGCTCAACACATTTGACTATTGCGATGACCTCTTCCAAAGGCAGCTAATTTTTTAGCCGTAACACTTCCCTTATTTTATCATTGAAGTATTTTTGTACAAATTGGTCTCTAATCCTTTCTTCTGTTAGAGCCCCAAATTTACAACTGGCCACCAACTTCCTTCAGGCCATTTCAAAATCTTCTACAGATTCATCTTTCTCTTGTTCTCTTATGCCAAAGTAATAACGTTCCATTATTGTGCTCACTCTAGGTAAATAGTGCTGATCTAACTTCGTAACACTTATAACATACTTATTCAAGTTCCTTGGTTCTGCATTACTTAAATCTGGCAAAGTTTATAAGACTTCTTAACCGTTCCCACCTAAGCAATGAAGTAGTAATTCATTTTTAGGCTGAGCTCTATGACCTGTTCCTCTTACTCTTACATAGTTTGCAAAAATCTTCTTCTAATTTTGCCATTTCACTGGTGGCTCTCCCGGACTTACCAAAAAGAAAGGAGGAAATGTGACATTTTGCAAATCCGTTTTACTTTTAAGTAAACCAGTCTCTTTATACCCTTTCTTTATAAGTTGTCTCACTTATTCTTTAACAATAATTCAACTTTTCAGTGTTCTTTTTTTATTTAAAGCATTTGAAGAAAAAAAATATAAATATCATAGGTGTTCTTGTCACCATGTCTTACTCCTATTTTTTCAGGTGGACAAGCTTCACGAATGATGTGCCTATCATCTTTACACCATTATTCTAAGACAGGCATTTTTATTGTGTGCCTGTCACAGAAATCCTTGATTCAGTATAAGAATTGCTGCGTGACAAAAAAAACCATATATTTTTCAAGTTATTAATAAATCCCACTTCGTCTTTCAGTCTTCTCCACTAGCCAAATTAATATATATTTGGGAACGGTTCCCTCAAGATGGCCACCAAAACGTGACTTTACGTTTTTACGTTTTCGTCAATGCTGCTCAGAATGTACCAGAGATGACGTGAGAGAGACGTGTGTTGTCTCATTAACTCATGTTGCTGTCAGTTTGTGCCTTTCACTGACTTGTGCCTCACCGGCATTTGGTAAAGGACACATTTATAAAGAAACTATAACCACCTACTGCCAGAGATCACACGCTCCACCTAGTCGTGACGCCTCTATCTCCACTTAGTCACGACTCTCGAGAAGTTAAAAACTAGTTGAACAGGATCCAGCACAGTGAGATCAAATTCCTGCTTGCCGTCTCATGTAAAATTATTATTACTACTGGTAGGTGTCTTTTCTCCAGTCGCTGCAGAATTTTGCTCTCCCTGCAAAATTTACGATTCGGTACACCTGTACTCCAAAGCAAAAAAAGCCAGACAACGTTACTGGCCACTCCTTTTCCACATTTGACACAAAGGACTACTGTTAAGGTCACAATCCCGTGCTCTGTCACCAAATATGATGTTTATACGGTGAAAATACAGGAAACTAAGATGAGAGGTAAGTGGGATCTTTATAACACCCCGTCCAAGCGGTTCCCCATTGGACAGTGTTCTTTTCCAACTGCCACTCAACTCTTCTCCTTTGTTATGTTCTACTCCTCTCCTTTGCTATGTTCTACAGTCTACATTCAATGCTCTAATGGTTTTATTAAGAACGTAACCATGCCACATCCCTCTTTAACAAAAATATTTATGCAGGTGGAGAAACACAGTCCCCGCCTCCCTATTCAACATAGATTGTTCCATATTCCTTCCTCTGATATGACCAGATTAGTGTGCATTTATACAGCATTAACAACCAACAACAATTGTGGGCATTGTTGTCTGCCAACCTTTGCAGCCTGTTCTACTCAGGAGCTCTCAGTACCCTAAACCTGCAAATGTGTAAATTCTTCCATATAGGCAGATTCACTGAATTCAAAACCACACCTTCAGAATGTGCATTTTCATGAATCCTGATTCAATGAATCAGTGTTACCATTTTATAATTCCAAAGTGCTCTTTGCCTGTCTAAGGTGAACATAGGTCTACAGACTAGTATCAATCAGGCCATAAGCAAATTGCAGGAAATTGTTACTAAAGAGTCACAGTTATGAGTGTCTCACCCAGCAGCTAAAAGCAAAACAAAGATAACATGGTATAATGTGGCTAGACAGCTAACATTTCCATTTCAATATGTTTAGTCTACTATCCAAAAATAAAGACATTTTAACTACATAAACCTCTGTACAGATCACTCCTGTCTAAGAGAAAATTTAATTATATTCAGGAGTGAGCGTTCCCACTCAAACCATTTTATAAAATGTAGAAAAACATCACAAGCAATATGTAGGCCACAATTATGTTTAAAAATGGTGCCTGATGAAGGCCTGGTACCTCAGTTGCCCTTAAGCAAAAATGTTCTGACAGCCAATCTTTTAATACTGTGAGGGTTATCACAAAATATCTATTGCATTTTTGAAGGACCATTATGAGGCACTGCACAATTTTTGCTCATACTATTTTATAGTCAATGTTTACAGTTGCCATTGCACATCCAAGAATCTTTGCTCATTTGCACTGCCATGTTGGAAAATATGTGGGCCTACCATTTATTCTGTGAGTGCACCCAGATTAATTATGAAAAAGGAAAATGTGCCCGCAGGATTTCACTGGCAAAGCTCTTCTAGGACTCATCCTATTTTGAAGATGGTTCTAAAAAAACATGGGACACAATGGCGGAATGGGGTTGGGGTGTGTAATTTGTTAAACGTTTAATGTGATATATAGTCGAATGAGGGTACATAAACAAACTGCAATAACAGTGACAACGTGCAGAAGCAAACAGGTATAATAAGGAAAAGAGTTTAAAAAATAGTAAACAAGAGGAGTTACAGATACATCCAAAAAATAGTTTTATGCTAGTATCTTGACAATCAATGATGACAGTGTCACTGTCGTTTTCACCCTGCAAGCACAAATTATCATCACTATGGGACAGTTTTGTGATAGTGTTGATACCAAAAATCAGACATGTATTGGCAAATTTGAATTTCTTTGTATATATTACATTGGATTCTGCCACCACTATATTAAAACTCCATTTCTAATTTCTTTATAATGGATGACACATACAGTTATCTATTATCAAGAAATGACTAGCCATTAAATTGCAATAACTTATTACAATCACAATGCCTGCTGGTAGAGCCAGCAGCAGAGAGAAAAGAAAACCAAACTTTTGCTCTTCTTTCTTCTACTCTGTTTTCCTAGCTGTACAGTAACAAGCTGAAAGGAGATATTTATGACATGCTTATTTTTTGCACTCCTTAGATATTTATAGAAAAGCTAGAATCTGCCTACATGTTCCTACACATTCTGAGCTACTGCACCTCTTGAAACAAATTACTTAAATCATTAGTAATATATTTTTGTAACATATGTCTAACAGCTTTTTTGATGTTTTTAAGTTTGCACTAAAGTTTCTGGGACATACTTATTAACAATCCATGCAATGCATAGCAGCAAGCAAAGTTGCTGCGCTATGTTCCATTAACCAGAAAGACCTGGAAAGTGCAATATCTACTAAGACATGGTGCTCTTAAGCTCCTTACTTGTGGCTGCCTAGCCTCAACACAGGCACTCTCAGAGTTCTATAATTCTGTAAGGAAATGGCCTCGTTCCTCTATATGGACATTGAACTCCTTGTTGACTTGCAATATCCAAATAATACAAAGCAGGGGGTACTTAATATCATATATTATTGCCATAATACAGTATATAGTACACTTGGACAAGGTAGTTGTTTGTATACGTTTCAGGGAACAGTAAAAATGGCACGAGGACATTAGAGTGAGATGGGGTTGGGGTTAACAACTCAGAAACAAATTCGTTAATGGAAGAAAAACTGCTTTTGACCATTTTTATGAGACTGATTTGAGTCTCAAGTTACAAGCGTGATAGATTTTTCTAGTTCAGAATTCTATAATGAAGTTGCTGTCCTGGAGAACCAATGTTATGCCAGAAATTATTTGAGAATCAGGATTTTCAAGATCAGTGAATCATTGTTTCTTAATACACTTAAGCTGACAGATGTGTAGTAAGTCCACAAGATATGATGGGATGTTGTGTACCATCATACAGACTATAAATCTTTACTAATAGAAAATTAGCATTGAGAGACACTTTCTGCCATGGCCTTACTTAAGTCCAACCTAGAAAAGCTTTGCAATCGGACCTTGTGCACTTCTAAGCCACTCTTTGAAGTCTCCCTCACTTCAAAGGCACATTTGGGTATTTAAACAGGGCCTCTGACCCTACCAACTCAGACACTTCCTGGAGAAGAGAAACTGAACCAGAACCAGCATCCTGCTAAGAAGACCTGCCTGGCTGCCCAAAGGACTCACCTGTCTGCTTTCTGTGAAAGACTGCTGCCTTGCTGTTGCCCTGCTGCCTTGCTGCTCTCTGGCTGTGGTGAAGAAGTGCTCTCCAAGGGCTTGGATAGAGCTTGCCTCCTGTTCCCCGAAGTCTCAGGACCAAAAATACTTCATCTCTACAAGAAGGACTCCTTGTGCTGCGAAATTTGACGCACAGCCTGCCAGAAATGACGCACAGCCTGCACCGCAGTGCCGAACCGCATGCCGAACCGGAAAGACGCAGCCTGACTTCACAACGAGAAGATAGACGCAGCACCAGTGTAGTGACAGTAAATTCAACGCATGGCCTCACTGGATTGATGCACAGCCGAGCCGGAACAATGCAGTCTCACTTCCAGAGAGGAACTGACGCAGTGTCTGCCGTGCGGTAGAAAATTCGATGCAACGCCCATTGGATTGACGCAGCTCCTGTGACTTCATCCTGCCAGCACTGGAAATCCACGCATCACCCCCGGGGCATCTCAAAACCCCACAACCCGAAGAGGATCCACAACCGAGTGCTGGAGTTCGATGCACAGCCATCCCTACAGGAAAACTAATCGACACATCACGTGTGCGGCCCGAGAAATCGACGTACACCCATTTGTTTCCACGCATCCCCTCTTCTGCGGTTATTTGCACAGATTTTTCACGCAAACCAGGTACTTTGTGCTTGAAAGAGACTTTGTTTGCTTGTAAAAGACTTAAGACACTTTATATCACTTTTCAGTTCTATCTCAACATCTACTAATTGCATTTTAATTGTTTTGACCTGCATCTTATCAGATAAATATTATATATTTTTCTAAACACTGTGTGGTGTATTTTTGTGGTGCTATATTGTGTTATTGTATGATTTATGGCACAAATACTTTACACATTGCCTTCTAAGTTAAGCCTGACTGCTCAGTGCCAAGCTACCAGAGGGTGGGCACAGGATAATTTGGATTGTGTGTGACTTACCCTGACTAGAGTGAGGGTCCTTGCTTGGACAGGGGGTAACCTGACTGCCAACCAACGACCTCATTTCTAACATGTTGCTTGGTATTATGCTTAGTATTGTGTAAGATTGTGTTCCATTTAATCTTAACTGTTTATTCTCTAAAAATGTGTAAAATACAAGTTAATAATAAAATTGTTGTATTTAGACAGTCCTATTCTGGACATTAATGTTTTGTTGTGAGTTGGATTACAGTGTTATTATACTCACCCACCCCATTCCACTTGTTATTCTTTGGGCTGCGCACCTACTTCTACCCAGACAGTCAACAATGCTTTAAACCTTATGAAATATATGTGTGTTACAAATACTCTGGATAAACAGTTGCTGACACCTTTTTTGGAGTAGATGTGCCACTTCTCAGCGAGGGGACAGCCTGAATGTTACCTGAACCCTTCCGACACCCCTTTAACCTTTAGACTGTAGATTTTCCATTTTCAAAAGCAGAATGTTTTACTGACAGTAGTCTTTCATTCCGTATCCTGGATATGAAGAGTTGGAGTTTATAAAGGCAGTCAACTTTTTGCACAACTGCCACAAAAGTGACACTTTATTGCACAAAATAGTTGTATATTTTGTCCTTTGCCAGAGATGGAGTTGGTGTTTCTCCAACAATGAACATGGGAAAACTGGTTTGCTGTGTGCCATTCAAGAGAAATTGTGATTTTGCAGAAAGCGGCTGGCAGAAATGGTTAAACTACACTAGGGTCATTTACTCTCAGTCAAAGACTAGCGACAGTGTAAATGCTTCCTAACGAATATCAAAATATTTTCTCTCTTGCATTTCAAAAAATTCTAATGCAAATGTTGCAAAATGTGCTAAACTAATTTACACTTAGGGAGCATGGAGCGCACCTGTTATTTTTCATGTTAATGTTTGTACGAATTTAACTAAACTATGACAATTAGGCCCTCATAACTTTTTGTCCACATAAGCTAACCAAGCCAAATTTGCGTCCTTTTTTTCCAACATCCTAGGGATTCTAGAGGTACCCAGACTTTGTGGGTTCCCTTGAAGGAGGCCAAGAAATTGGCCAAAATACAGTGAAAATTTCGTTTTTTTTTAAAAAAATGGAAAAATGGCTGCAGAAGAAGGCTTGTGGATTTCCCCCTGAAAATGGCATCAACAAAGGGTTTGTAGTGCTAAACTCAGCAGCTTCCTAGCTTTCAGGAACAGGCAGACTTGAATCAGAAAACCCAATTTTTCAACACAATTTTGGCATTTTACTGGGGCATACCCCATTTTTGCAATTTTTTGTGCTTTCAGCCTCCTTCCAGTCAGTGACAGGAATGGGCATGAAACCAATGCTGGATCCCAGATACCTAACCATTTCTGAAAAGTAGACAAAATTCTGAAATCAGCAAGGGGTCATTTGTGTAGATCCTACAATGGTTTCCTACAGAAAATAACAGCTGAAAAAGAAAAATAATGAAATTGAGGTGAAAAAAACACCAATTTTTCTCTACGTTTTACTCTGTAAATTTTCCCTGCAATGTCAGATTATGGAAAGCAATATACCGTTACGATTGCTGGACTCCTCTGGTTGCGGGGATATATAGGGCTTGTAGGTTCATCAAGAACCCAAAGAACCCAGAGCCAATAAATGAGCTGCACCCTGCAGTGCGTTTTCATTCTATACCGGGTATACAGCAATTCATTTGCTGAAATATAAAGAGTAAAAAATTGCTATCAAGAAAACCTTTGCATTTCCAAAAAGGGCACAAGATAAGGTGCTGAGGAGCAGTGGTTATTTGCACATCTCTGAATTCCGGGGTGACCATACAAGCATGTGAATTATAGGGAATTTCTCAAATAGATGTCTTTTTTACACACTCTCCTATATTTGGAAGGAAAAAATGTAGAGAAAGACAAGGGGCAATAGCACTTGTTTTGCTAATCTATGTTCCCCCAAGTCTCCCGATAAAAATGATACCTCACTTGTGTGGGTAGGCCTAGCGCCCGCGACAGGAAACGCCCCAAAGCGCAACGTGGACACATCCAAAATTTTGGGAGAAAACAGAGGTGTTTTTTTGCGAAGTGCCTACCTGTAGATTTTGGCCTCTAGCTCAGCCGGCACCAAGGGAAACCTACCAAACCTGTGCATTTCTGAAAACTAGAGACCTAGGGGAATCCAAGGAGGGCTGACTTCCGGGGCTCGGACCAAGTTCTGTTACCCAGAATCCTTTGCAAACCTCAAAATTTGTCTAAAAAAACACATGTCCCTCACATTTCTGTGGCAGAAAGTTCTGGAATCTGAGAGGAGCTACAAATTTCCTTCCACCCAGCGTTCCCCCAAGTCTCCCGATAAAAATGATACCTCACTTGCGTGGGTAGGCCTAGTGCCGGCGACAGGAAACACCCCAAAGCGCAACGTGGACACATCCTAAATTTTGGAAAAAAACAGAGGTGTTTTTTGCGAAGTGCCTACCTGTAGATTTTGGCCTCTAGCTCAGCCGGCACCTAGGGAAACCTACCAAACCTGTGCATTTCTGAAAACTAGAGACCTAGGGGAATCCAAGGAGGGCTGACTTGCGGGGCTCGGACCAGGTTCTGTTACCCAGAATCCTTTGCAAACCTCAAAATTTGGCTAAAAAAACACATGTCCCTCACATTTCTGTGGCAGAAAGTTCTGGAATCTGAGAGGAGCTACAAATTTCCTTCCACCCAGCGTTCCCCCAAGTCTCCCGATAAAAATGATACCTCACTTGCGTGGGTAGGCCTAGCGCCGGCGACAGGAAACACCCCAAAGCGCAACGTGGACACATCCTAAATTTTGGGAAAAAACAGAGGAGTTTTTTGCGAAGTGCCTACCTGTAGATTTTGGCCTCTAGCTCAGCCGGCACCTAGGGAAACCTACCAAACCTGTGCATTTCTGAAAACTAGAGACCTAGGGGAATCCAAGGAGGGCTGACTTGCGGGGCTCGGACCAGGTTCTGTTACCCAGAATCCTTTGCAAACCTCAACATTTGGCTAAAATAACAAGTTTTCCTCACATTTCGGTGGCAGAAAGTTCTGGAATCTGAGAGGAGCTACAAATTTCCTTCCACCCAGCGTTCCCCCAAGTCTCCCGATAAAAATGATACCTCACTTGCGTGGGTAGGCCTAGCGCCGGCGACAGGAAACACCCCAAAGCGCAACGTGGACACATCCTAAATTTTTAAAAAAACAGAGGTGTTTTTTGCGAAGTGCCTACCTGTAGATTTTGGCCTCTAGCTCAGCCGGCACCTAGGGAAACCTACCAAACCTGTGCATTTCTGAAAACTAGAGACCTAGGGGAATCCAAGGAGGGCTGACTTGCGGGGCTCGGACCAGGTTCTGTTACCCAGAATCCTTTGCAAACCTCAAAATTTGGCTAAAAAAACACATGTCCCTCACATTTCTGTGGCAGAAAGTTCTGGAATCTGAGAGGAGCTACAAATTTCCTTCCACCCAGCGTTCCCCCGAGTCTCCCGATAAAAATGATACCTCACTTGCGTGGGTAGGCCTAGCGCCGGCGACAGGAAACACCCCAAAGCGCAACGTGGACACATCCTAAATTTTGGGAAAAAACAGAGGTGTTTTTTGCGAAGTGCCTACTTGTAAATTCTGGCCTCTAGCTCAGCCGGCACCTAGGGAAACCTACCAAACCTGTGCATTTCTGAAAACTAGAGACCTAGGGGAATCCAAGGAGGGCTGACTTGCGGGGCTCGGACCAGGTTCTGTTACCCAGAATCCTTTGCAAACCTCAAAATTTGGCTAAAATAACAAGTTTTCCTCACATTTCGGTGGCAGAAAGTTCTGGAATCTGAGAGGAGCTACACATTTCCTTCCACCCAGCGTTCCCCCAAGTCTCCCGATAAAAATGATACCTCACTTGCGTGGGTAGGCCTAGCGCCGGCGACAGGAAACACCCCAAAGCGCAACGTGGACACATCCTAAATTTTGGGAAAAAACAGAGGTGTTTTTTGCGAAGTGCCTACCTGTAGATTTTGGCCTCTAGCTCAGCCGGCACCTAGGGAAACCTACCAAACCTGTGCATTTCTGAAATCTAGAGACCTAGGGGAATCCAAGGAGGGCTGACTTGCGGGGCTCGGACCAGGTTCTGTTACCCAGAATCCTTTGCAAACCTCAACATTTGGCTAAAAAAACACATGTCCCTCACATTTCAGTGGCAGAAAGTTCTGGAATCTGAGAGGAGCTACAAATTTCCTTCCACCCAGCGTTCCCCCAAGTCTCCCGATAAAAATGATACCTCACTTGCGTGGGTAGGCCTAGCGCCAGCGACAGGAAACACCCCAAAGCGCAACGTGGACACATCCTAAATTTTGGGAAAAAACAGAGGTGTTTTTTGCGAAGTGCCTACCTGTAGCTTTTGGCCTCTAGCTCAGCCGGCACCTAGAGAAACCTACCAAACCTGTGCATTTCTGAAAACTAGAGACCTAGGGGAATCCAAGGAGGGCTGACTTGCGGGGCTCGGACCAGGTTCTCTTACCCAGAATCCTTTGCAAACCTCAAAGTTTGGCTAAAAAAACACATGTCCCTCACATTTCTGTGGCAGAAAGTTCTGGAATCTGAGAGGAGCTACAAATTTCCTTCCACCCAGCGTTCCCCCAAGTCTCCCGATAAAAATGATACCTCACTTGCGTGGGTAGGCCTAGCGCCGGCGACAGGAAACACCCCAAAGCGCAACGTGGACACATCCTAAATTTTGGGAAAAAACAGAGGTGTTTTTTGCGAAGTGCCTACCTGTAGATTTTGGCCTCTAGCTCAGCCGGCACCTAGGGAAACCTACCAAACCTGTGCATTTCTGAAAACTAGAGACCTAGGGAAATCCAAGGAGGGCTGACTTGCGGGGCTCGGACCAGGTTCTGTTACCCAGAATCCTTTGCAAACCTCAAAATTTGGCTAAAATAACAAGTTTTCCTCACATTTCGGTGGCAGAAAGTTCTGGAATCTGAGAGGAGCTACAAATTTCCTTCCACCCAGCGTTCCCCCAAGTCTCCGATAAAAATGATACGTCACTTGCGTGGGTAGGCCTAGCGCCGGCGACAGGAAACACCCCAAAGCGCAACGTGGACACATCCTAAATTTTTAAAAAAACAGAGGTGTTTTTTGCGAAGTGCCTTCCTGTAGATTTTGGCCTCTAGCTCAGCCGGCACCTAGGGAAACCTACCAAACCTGTGCATTTCTGAAAACTAGAGACCTAGGGGAATCCAAGGAGGGCTGACTTGCGGGGCTCGGACCAGGTTCTGTTACCCAGAATCCTTTGCAAACCTCAAAATTTGGCTAAAAAAACACATGTCCCTCACATTTCTGTGGCAGAAAGTTCTGGAATCTGAGAGGAGCTACAAATTTCCTTCCACCCAGCGTTCCCCCGAGTCTCCCGATAAAAATGATACCTCACTTGCGTGGGTAGGCCTAGCGCCGGCGACAGGAAACACCCCAAAGCGCAACGTGGACACATCCTAAATTTTGGGAAAAAACAGAGGTGTTTTTTGCGAAGTGCCTACCTGTAGATTTTGGCCTCTAGCTCAGCCGGCACCTAGGGAAACCTACCAAACCTGTGCATTTCTAAAAACTAGAGACCTAGGGGAATCCAAGGAGGGCTGACTTGCGGGGCTCGGACCAGGTTCTGTTACCCAGAATCCTTTGCAAACCTCAAAATTTGGCTAAAATAACAAGTTTTCCTCACATTTCGGTGGCAGAAAGTTCTGGAATCTGAGAGGAGCTACAAATTTCCTTCCACCCAGCGTTCCCCCAAGTCTCCCGATAAAAATGATACCTCACTTGCGTGGGTAGGCCTAGCTCCGGCGACATGAAACACCCCAAAGCGCAACGTGGACACATCCTAAATTTTGGGAAAAAACAGAGGTGTTTTTTGCGAAGTGCCTACCTGTAGATTTTGGCCTCTAGCTCAGCCGGCACCTAGGGAAACCTACCAAACCTGTGCATTTCTGAAAACTAGAGACCTAGGGGAATCCAAGGAGGGCTGACTTGCGGGGCTCGGACCAGGTTCTTTTACCCAGAATCCTTTGCAAACCTTAACATTTGGCTAAAAAAACACATGTCCTTCACATTTCAGTGGCAGAAAGTTCTGGAATCTGAGAGGAGCTACAAATTTCCTTCCACCCAGCGTTCCCCCAAGTCTCCCGATAAAAATGATACCTCACTTGCGTGGGTAGGCCTAGCGCCGGCGACAGGAAACACCCCAAAGCGCAACGTGGACACATCCTAAATTTTGGGAAAAAACAGAGGTGTTTTTTGCGAAGTGCCTACCTGTAGATTTTGGCCTCTAGCTCAGCCGGCACCTAGGGAAACCTACCAAACCTGTGCATTTCTGAAAACTAGAGACCTAGGGGAATCCAAGGAGGGCTGACTTGCGGGGCTCGGACCAGGTTCTCTTACCCAGAATCCTTTGCAAACCTCAAAGTTTGGCTAAAAAAACACATGTCCCTCACATTTCTGTGGCAGAAAGTTCTGGAATCTGAGAGGAGCTACAAATTTCCTTCCACCCAGCGTTCCCCCAAGTCTCCCGATAAAAATGATACCTCACTTGCGTGGGTAGGCCTAGCGCCGGCGACAGGAAACACCCCAAAGCGCAACGTGGACACATCCTAAATTTTGGGAAAAAACAGAGGTGTTTTTTGCGAAGTGCCTACCTGTAGATTTTGGCCTCTAGCTCAGCCGGCACCTAGGGAAACCTACCAAACCTGTGCATTTCTGAAAACTAGAGACCTAGGGGAATCCAAGGAGGGCTGACTTGCGGGGCTCGGACCAGGTTCTGTTACCCAGAATCCTTTGCAAACCTCAAAATTTGGCTAAAATAACAAGTTTTCCTCACATTTCGGTGGCAGAAAGTTCTGGAATCTGAGAGGAGCTACAAATTTCCTTCTACCCAGCGTTCCCCCAAGTCTCCCGATAAAAATGATACCTCACTTGCGTGGGTAGGCCTAGCGCCGGCGACAGGAAACACCCCAAAGCGCAACGTGGACACATCCTAAATTTTGGGAAAAAACAGAGGTGTTTTTTGCGAAGTGCCTACCTGTAGATTTTGGCCTCTAGCTCAGCCGACACCTAGGGAAACCTACCAAACCTGTGCATTTCTGAAAACTAGAGACCTAGGGGAATCCAAGGAGGGCTGACTTGCGGGGCTCGGACCAGGTTCTGTTACCCAGAATCCTTTGCAAACTTCAAAATTTGGCTAAAAAAACACATGTCCCTCACATTTCTGTGGCAGAAAGTTCTGGAATCTGAGAGGAGCTACAAATTTCCTTCCACCCAGTGTTCTCCCAAGTCTCCCGATAAAAACGATACCTCACTTGCGTGGGTAGGCCTAGCGCCGGCGACAGGAAACACCCCAAAGCGCAACGTGGACACATCCTAAATTTTGGGAAAAAACAGAGGTGTTTTTTGCGAAGTGCCTACCTGTAGATTTTGGCCTCTAGCTCAGCCGGCACCTAGGGAAACCTACCAAACCTGTGCATTTCTGAAAACTAGAGACCTAGGGGAATCCAAGGAGGGCTGACTTGCGGGGCTCGGACCAGGTTCTGTTACCCAGAATCCTTTGCAAACCTCAAAATTTGGCTAAAAAAACACATGTCCCTCACATTTCTGTGGCAGAAAGTTCTGGAATCTGAGAGGAGCTACAAATTTCCTTCCACCCAGCGTTCCCCCAAGTCTCCCGATAAAAATGATACCTCACTTGCGTGGGTAGGCCTAGCGCCGGCGACAGGAAACACCCCAAAGCGCAACGTGGACACATCCTAAATTTTGGGAAAAAACAGAGGTGTTTTTTGCGAAGTGCCTACCTGTAGATTTTGGCCTCTAGCTCAGCCGGCACCTAGGGAAACCTACCAAACCTGTGCATTTCTGAAAACTAGAGACCTAGGGGAATCCAAGGAGGGCTGACTTGCGGGGCTCGGACCAGGTTCTGTTACCCAGAATCCTTTGCAAACCTCAAAATTTGGCTAAAATAACAAGTTTTCCTTACATTTCGGTGGCAGAAAGTTCTGGAATCTGAGAGGAGCTACAAATTTCCTTCCACCCAGCGTTCCCCCAAGTCTCCCGATAAAAATGATACCTCACTTGCGTGGGTAGGCCTAGCGCCGGCGACAGGAAACACCCCAAAGCGCAACGTGGACACATCCTAAATTTTGGGAAAAAACAGAGGTGTTTTTTGCGAAGTGCCTACCTGTAGATTTTGGCCTCTAGCTCAGCCAGCACCTAGGGAAACCTACCAGACCTGTGCATTTCTGAAAACTAGAGACCTAGGGGAATCCAAGGAGGGGTGACTTGCGGGGCTCGGACCAGGTTCTGTTACCCAGAATCCTTTGCAAACCTCAAAATTTGGCTAAAAAAACACATGTCCCTGACATTTCTGTGGCAGAAAGTTCTGGAATCTGAGAGGAGCTACAAATTTCCTTCCACCCAGCGTTCCCCCAAGTCTCCAGATAAAAATGATACCTCACTTGCGTGGGTAGGCCTAGCGCCCGCGACAGGAAACGCCCCAAAACGCAACGTGGACACATCCCATTTTTTGAAAGAAAACAGTGCCTACCTGTGGATTTTGGCCTGTAGCTCACCTGGCACCTAGGGAAACCTACCAAACCTGTGCATTTCTGAAAGCTAGAGACCTAGGGGAATCCAAGATGGGGTGACTTGCGGGGCTCGGACCAGGTTCTGTTACCCAGAATCCTTTTCAAACCTAGAAATGTGGCTAAAAAAAACACATGTTCCTCACATTTCTGTGGCAGAAAGTTCTGGAATCTGAGAGGAGCCACAAATTTCCTTCCACCCAGCGTTCCCCCAAGTCTCCCGATAAAAATGGTACCTCACTTGTGTGGGTGGGCCAGGTGCCTGGAACAGAATAAGGCCCAAAACCTGAAGGGATAGAAGGGATAGTTGGGGGAGCCACGCAAGCCACACCTCCCTGGACTCCTTGGGGTGCCTATTTTTAAAAAATTTCTGGGTTTCCCTACATGACAGCCGCACCCTGGACCAAAAACATAGGTGGGCCCTCCCCCCCCAAACACAGGCATTTTTGGAATATATCACTTTGATGTGTGCACATACGTCCGTGATGTGCCAAACACTAAAATTGTGAAAAGAAACACACTTAGGTTATGTGAAGAAGACCCCTCACCCACCAACCAAGTTGGTGGCATGCTTCATCATCGGGGTCCCACCCGAGGCACCTAGCGTGTCACATGTGTGCTGCGACGCCTGATTACAGCGGAGCAGGTTTTGTCTTTTTTTACAACACATACTGGTTGGATTTGGCACGAGGGTGAGTGATGGTTCAGTGAATCAAATTTTATTAACAATAGATTTCACAAAAATGAAATGCACTGCTAATAACTGAAAGGCAAAAAAGTGAACCAATGACTCACAGCTCGTGAGCTGTAAAGCCGCGACAAGGCACCAACCGCTTTACAGGCCATTCACACACCTTTCATACATGACACGCACAAGACCATTCACACCGCCAGCCACGGGCCCAGCACATTACAACACTCACATCGACAGACCGCGCCACTTAAGGGCCCATCACTTACATACGCCCACATGCCTGATACAAGAATCACACCAGCTGATGGGAGTGTGGACTGCCGTTCGGCTGGCACCGCCAGCCAAGCGCCACCCCACGCACACCGCCAGCCAAGCGCCACCCCACGCACACCGCAATCACTTTTTTTTATTTATAAACAACAAAGAAACTACTAATTATAAAATAAGCACAAAACTACAAACACAAAAGCTCTAACTAAATACACAACAGATGCCAACCGTGAAACATATGAAAATATAAAACAGACAGCTTACGCTCAAGGTATTTCCCAGAAATTCTTTTGGGTATGGTAACTTCTGTAACAGCCGGGAACACACAGCCCAGGCTTTGAAGGGCATTCGGGGCAGTATATCCGGCTCTCCCTCCGGATTAATCTCCGGGCACATACTCTACATTTCTTTGTGGGCATGTCTTTTTTGGGAGTGGGAGGAATGTGATCTGGAAAGTGCTGATCTTTCAATCTAGCCACATCCTCCACCACTTCTACTCTAGGAACTCTTGCCGGTTCCACCACAATAAGGCTTTCTATCACCGACTCCTGAAATTTAACAAATGTCATCCTTGACTCGGGTGAACAATCCTTGTATACAATAAAGGCATTAAAAGTTGCCAAATGAAATAAATGTAGGGCCAACTTTTTATACCACACATATGACTTACGAAGAGCAGTGTAAGGTTCTAACCTCTGATCTACTCTATCAACACCACCCATGTGCCTATTGTAGTCCAAAATGCACGCAGGTTTGCGCACTTCCGCAACCTGACCCCAAACAGCCACAGGGTAAGTACTCTCATCATGCGTGGTCGATAGCATGTACACATCCCTCCTGTCTGAAAATTTCAGAGCTAGCAGCTCATTATTCCGCAAGGCACTGCACTGTCCCCTCTCAAGTTTTTTACAGACAAGCTCCCTTGGATAGCCTTTCCGGTTAGAAAGGATTGTGCCACAAGCAACAGTGTCCACCCTAAACAACTCCTTGAACAACTGCACTCCAGTGTAGAAATTATCTACGTACAAATGGTGACCTTTGTTAAACAGCCGTCTAGCAAGTTCCCACACAATTTTTTCGCTAACTCCAAAAGTGGCCGGACAACCAGGAGGGTCAATACTGGAATCCCTACCAGTGTAGACCCGGAAATTATACACATATCCTGTACTGCTTTCTGACAGCAGATACAATTTAATCCCATACCGTGCCCTCTTACTAGGAATGTACTGCTTAAAAACTAAACGCCCCTTGAAAAGGACCAAAGACTTGTCCACACTTATCTCTTTGCCTGGGACATAGACTTCTGAAAACCGATCCACAAAATGATCAAGGACAGGCCTAATCTTAAAAAGGCGGTCACAATCAGGGTGATCTCGTGGCAAGGCTAAAGCATTGTCTACAAAATGCAGCATACGAAGAAGAAGCAAATACCGATTACGTGTCATAGTTGCAGGAAATATAGCAGTTGCCATCAAGGGACTAGTAGACCAATAAGAAGCCAGTGACGGCTTCCTGATCAACCCCATCAAAAAAGACAAACCTAAAAACCTTTTCATCTCTTCCAGATATGTGGGAACCCAATGAGTAGCTCTAGACTGAGGTTTAAGTCTGGCAGCGTTGTCCCGCAAATATTGCTCTGCATACACATTTGTCTGCTCCACAATCTCTTCCAAAAATACATCATCCATAAACAAGTGAAAGAAATGGACAGGCAGAAAGTTTTCCGTATTAACTCTACACCCTGGGAGACCAGTAAATGCAGGTAACTGTGGCTGCTCCATGTTTGGGGCAATCCAGGTGTCAGGTCTTCCAATGGGAAACCCTGCAGCCCCAGGCTGCTGCACTCTTGGCACATCAATGTCCTCCTCTAACACAGGCCCTTCATCTGCACTGAGAGTAGCTTCCTCATCAGAAGAATACTCTCGGACAGAAAACTCACTTCCAGAATCTCCTGCTTCCTCCTCTGCCTCAGATGCAGAGTCAGTGTCGTAATCATGGTCTGAAGATGACTCAAAGAGCATGCGAACAACCTGCTGAGCGGTCACTTTGCGGCTAGCCATGATCCTAACAACAAATGGATTGCCAACAACAACTAGCACTAAAATAAGTAATAAACAAAGTGTAGCTTTATCACAAAGAGTTATGTACTACAAAAAACAATACCACACAGTTGCCTGAAATAGCTACTCACCAAGCAACTACTCTGCAATCACCAATGATATCCCACTAAAAAGAAAAAAGAAAAAAGCAATTTAGACATATGACAACACAAACACCACTGTGCTCAAATCTAAGGACAATGTCAAACACACAATGCTGCATTTAGTACACCACCTACAAACATGTCAACAATACTCCTTTGGAGTAAATTGCGTTCACTTACCTAAAACATGCAACTATGCAAACCGCAGGACAACTACTGCCAAAACCGCAAAGATCCACAGCAAAGGAAGCAAAAGCGTTGAACTAGAAGAAAAAGAAGAAATAAATTGTTATAATCACAAATACAAATACTTTGCCAGTTGACAAACACCCCACCACCAAGAACTTAGCAGTTGTCCCTGGTACCTAAGTGGATCCTGCCCCCATCGGGGTAGATGGGCGTAAAAGATTTGGCCAATCTGACCCCAAGGGGGGCAGAAATGGGCAACACCTCTGTGCCCCCTTTCAGGTGGCGACCCTTCCCCAAGGGGGAACCCCCAGCACAACACAAAACAAAAAAAATCCCTGCCCTCCTTGGGGGCAGATGGCCCTACAAAATTACGGGCAGAGATGGGCAATACAAATTTTCCCCACCTTAGGGGGGTGACCGTTGCCCAAGGGGTGCCCCCAAACACACACCAAACACAATCCCTGGCACCTAGTGTGCTTCCACCCCCCCCCGGGCCAGATCGTCCAAAAAATGGCTGGTCTGCCATCGGGGGGGCCGAAACAGAAAAAAAAAAGCTCCGCCGAAAAAACGGCCGATCTGCCCCCAGGGGGGGGCGAAATACAAATAAAAATTGCCCCCGGGGGGGCGACCCTTGCCCAAGGGGTCGCCCCCAAAAACAAACATAAAAAAATATATCCCTGGTGTCTAGTGGTTTTCGCCCCCCCCTGGGGGCAGATCCGCCGAAAAAACGGCCGATCTGCCCCCAGGGGGGGGCGAAATCCAAATAAAAATTGCCCCCGGGGGGCGGCGACCCTTGCCCAAGGGGTCGCCCCCAAATTTAGCCACAAAGAAAATCCCTGGTGGCTAGTGGAGATTCCTACTCCACGATCGCGGGCCCTGCCCGCGATCGTGGAGCAGGAATCTTGAGAAAACAGACACAGGGGGAAAGGAAAGACCCTTTTCTTTCCCACCGTGTCTGTTTTCTCAACCCCCCCGCCCCCCAAAAACGGAGAGGACTCACCTTTGAGCTCCTGCTCCGAAGACGCGCTGGAAGCAAATGGCTTCCAGCGCGCCGGCAACACTAGATGACGTCATCGGATTGCCGTGGGGGGGGGGCGCACGCCCCCAAGTTCCCCTGTGCCTAGGACGAGATGATCTCGTCCAAGGCACAGGGGAACTGTAGCCTTGGACGAGATCATCGAGATCATCTCGTCCAAGGCACAGAAGGAGTTAAGCAGGAATGCGTCATTTGCTTCTGTGAAGTGCAAGTAATCGTGTAAAAGTAATGTCGAGGATAAGAGCAACTTTCTATCAGACACCTATTTTCAGGTCCTCATGCAGTTTTGGGTAAAATGAGCCAGTGACCAATGTTATAACCATGGACAATGGACTAAACTACATTATTCTTAATAAAATATCTAGGCATTTTCATCAAATCGTACCACAAATAAATAAAGCGCTGCCCTACTTTAATTCACCCCAGAAATGCCCCAGAGATTACAAATAAAATGGAAATGAAGGTAATTCATTAACATTTTATTTTTCGTCAACCCATCCTGAACCATGTCAGGACGGTGTGGGGCCTGCTGAGTGGCAGCAGTGGAAAGCTGCCTGCTTGTGGACTAGTTTATAGTGTGCCTGGGTTGAAAGGTTTATAGTGTGCATGTCTCTTTGGCAGGCAGTCTTGCAACGGTCAGCCTGACATGCGCACTGTAAACCTTTCAACCCAGCTGTTTTAGACAGCTGGGTTGAGAGCCTGCACAGGTCTCCAGTCTCCTCGGGTGAGCCAAGACAGGGCATTCGTTCCAATCCTGGCACTGCTGTGGTGCTGGTTAACAGCATGAAAGCAGTGCAATGATTGCTTAAGCAACTTATTGGATGTGACCAGCTTTGTGCTGTACACGATGGCGCATTTTAAACAATGACTCTCTTTTCATTTGGTGGCGATGAAATTTCGACTAATTGATAAGAATCGGTTCTTTTAGGTGCTCACCTCCATACGTGAGAGGTGTACCTTGTCCAAAGGGTGTTGGAGAGAGGAAAAGATGTCTTATTTTTACAGGTTGTGTAAAAAAGATTCTAACTAAAGACTTGCAATTTGCAGGTATTTTTCCACGAGCAACTAGCTTTTATCTCCCTCACAGGTCTATTATCATTATGTCAATGTATTTCTTCACAGGAAAAACATTCAAAATTCATGTAATATGGCCACGTAGCTATAGCAAGTTATTCTGCTTTCCTTCTCCCTGTACCATAATAAACATGGGGGGCCATTTGTGTGTGCCTTTGTATGATAGTTGCCTCTATAATCCCGCTTTAATGAGAGTTTATCTTGGTGTCTCAGGAGGTGACAAGCTAAGCCCAAGTAATTACTAATGTGTTAAAAAAAAAACACAATACTTTAGCTTTCTGAGTTCACGAGATCCGATCTGATAAAATGGGGATTAAGAAGATCATATCTTTTTATTCCTAGCAAACAGAATGAAAGATGGAAAAAGCAGAATTTTGCGCAAGGCCTGTTAACATTTTTATTCCTTCATATGCAGTCATTGACATTGCGGGATATATGTTTTTCTTTGATTTACTATTTTACAAAAATGTGATTCTGATCTACTCATGATCCCATCCTTAGGAAGAAAGTTTATCGGTGGACAGGAAGGTCAAACAAGAACACACCCGTACCTTGTACTGTTTGAGACAGACACAGCTATGAAATGCGAGTGACAATGCAGTAGCAAACCTATATATATATTATGAGTTTGAAAATTAAATTGCTTTTTGTACTCCTTCGAAGGCAGTATTTTTTCAAAACCGAATTTACATAGGAAATCTGTACATCTGTATTAAAAAATCAACCATCGCAAAACTTGGTGCCTGAGCAAATAAAGAAATATATCTTCTGTTTGGTTTGGGAGAACTCGAATATGTTAGTTATTTTGACCCCTCCTGTTAATGTTATTAGTATAAGGCCTAGGTAAACTTAAGTAACGTTTATACATGTGATCTGGGCGGGCTCAGGTCTGGATAAACGTTTTATAACATTTATAACTGTAATCTGAGGCGGCTCACAACAGATTCTGCTCAATGTGGCCCTTCAAACCTTGAACCGCATGCAGAACCAATGGAAATTCATAATGCCGCTTCCACGGTTTGGCCCAGGGTAAACACAACCTTGCAACATGTAGCCCCTAGTGACATATGCTTTCCACAGAGGACTAACACTCCCCTTTCAGAGAGGCAACTAACCAAGCACATACATGCCACCATGGTTAGAGAA
Organism: Pleurodeles waltl; assembly: GCF_031143425.1. Classification (NCBI taxonomy): domain Eukaryota; kingdom Metazoa; phylum Chordata; class Amphibia; order Caudata; family Salamandridae; genus Pleurodeles; species Pleurodeles waltl. The sequence continues at coordinate 770,372,676 of NC_090437.1, forward strand.
TAAATAGCAACTATGCTCCCCTACATCATGGATTAGGGACTTAATCAGTCGCATTTTGAACATCATAAAAATACAAAACACATCAAATGAAACAGTCTCCATTACATGCATTAACGAATACTCCCAAACTGTGCACTCTCGAACACAAAAATAGCATCAACATATTGAATGCTCCGACGTTCAAACCCTCTGCCCATCGGGAGCCGAATGATAATTTTTAAATTCCTTCAAAGACCACTGCTAGGACTACGAGGGCAACTGCTCATATCATAGCTTTTCCATAGCTTTTCTCAGTCACATCAAGTTCTTTAAATGTAGCTGTCTGTTGTTTTTGCCAACCAGTTCTTGCAAAGCAAAGTTAATGCATGATTCACACATTGATTAATTAATAATAATAGACTAAATAATCGTTACTCTTTTCGGAAACTCTGAAAGAAATGGCTCTTCGCCGTCTGATTCATGTCTGGATTCTATTGGGCCACTGTTCGTACCTTAGCACTAGGACACCCTTAGGTAGCTGTTGTACTTGAGGACATCCCAATCAATCAGTCAATCAATCAATCTGGGCAATTCTGCATTCATAATCACAAGACAACCACCCATCAGGCATTTGACACTATGACTTGCCAAGCAGCATTCGACCAAATAGTAAATTGTCCTGGACGCTTATCCTGTCCTGTAATTACCTTACTCCACCATCTGCAGGAGAACCCATCAGACACGCTCCCGTCACCAGCCCACCAGTAAAACACTCTGGGGACCGATGAAATCATGCATTTATTTCAACGACCTGGAGGCACAATCTGAAAATCACAAGTATATTTTCTTGAACTGTTTAGAGCAGTGGTTCCTAACCTTTTGACTTCTGTGAACCCCCACTTTATCAGTACTGGAACCCGGGGACCCCCACTGAATCATAATGGGAATCCAGGGACCCCCCCTCAATGAATCATTACAGCAAGCTAGGCACCCAATATGTAATAGTTATTAACATTTCTAAGCAGTCACGGACCCCCTGAGGAGCTTTCGTAGACCCACAGGGGTCCCCGGACCACAGGTTGGAAACCACTGGTTTAGAGCAATGGCATGCCTATGGACAGCTCCCACAGGAAGACAAAAACTCCCACAGTTTCCTGACAAGCTGAAAATAAGACTCATACATAGCTCAATAACACATTTGGGGCTCTCAGGTAACATGTTTGTCAGCAATAACACATGGCACGATGCGTCTGCCTTGTTCCTATTCTGGGTAATTTATCATACAAGAAAAGGCACAAAATGCTACATGAATGTACACAACACACCAAATCAGAAAACAAGCCACACGGTTACCATTAGCCCTACACTCAATAGATATATCCACGCTGAAAACAGTACTCTACAAAATCAAAACTCATGCTGAATACTTTGTAGCCCACAGGTGATGCTTACATCATGTTACTTGGTCTGTGGCATACCGTCGATAACCCACCAGAAATTAATACTTCTTAAACTTGTGAGTTAACTTTAGCACATAATTCCTGCAAAGGCAAAGGTCCTGAAATGTCTAATCATTTAGATCTCACTGTAATATGTAACAGCATTCAGAATGCTATTATTTCATATGCCCATTGAGTTATTTTAACTGATTTCTCCTTCTTTATAAGAGACTCTTTATTATAGATGAGTCCAAGTACCTGCTGTGGTACCTCGTTGTTTTCATTCAATCTTGCACACATAGGTGGTCATTCTGACCTCGGCGATAAAAGGCGCCTACCGCCGGTCAGAAATCCTCCATAATCCCGCCGCGGTCGCGGAAACCCGCCACGGTCATTCTGACCCGCAGAAGGCAAACCTCCGAAAATCCGACCGCCACAACAGACCGCCAGACCAGTGGTCGGCGGAAAGGTGGAGGTGACAAAACCTCCACCGTCACGCCAACAGAAATACGCCCATGCCATTACGACCCACGAATCCACGCGGCGGTCATTCAAACGCGGTATTCCATTGGCGGGACACACCGCCGCGGTCAGAATACACACAAACGAACAAAACCCAGCCACATTGGACGATTTGAATCCCACACACCTGATACACATACACACACCACTCCCACACACACAATACAATATAAAACACACACCCACATCACCCACAAACCCCTACGCTAAAAAATTCGTAAAGAAGGCAAGAGCGAGACACCAGCATCCAAAAAATAACAGCCACAGCCACTCAACACCATCACCCACACACTATCCACACACAAAACAACACACACCACCACACTCAACTCACTTAAATACACATACTCCACCCCACACATCATACACACCACCCCATGGCACCCCAAAGACAACCCCGCTTCACAGACGAAGAACTCAGGGTCATGGTGGAGGAAATCGTTCCGGTAGAGCCCCAGCTGTTCGGCACACAGATACAATACACTAGCATTGCCCGGAGGACGGAGCTATGGCAGAGGATTGTCGACAGGGTGAACGCAGTGGGACAGCACCCCAGAAATCGGGAAGACATCAGGAAGCGATGGAACGACCTACGGGGGAAGGTGCGTTCCATGGTATCCAGGCACAACATCGCCGTGCAGAAGACTGGCGGAGGACCCCCACCTCAACCCCCACAATTCACATCATGTGAGGAGGAAGTCTTGAACATCCTGCATCCTGACGGCCTCGCAGGAGTCGGCGGAGGAATGGATACTGGTAAGTTGAAGCTTCAATACTGCTTCCCCCCCACCTGCATGCCAAATCAGACCCCAACCCTCACCCCCATCCTCGAACCCCACCCTCACCCCCACCCCCATCCTCACCCCCACCCTCACCCCCACCACCATCCTCACCCCCACCACCATCCTCACCCCCACCCCCAGCACACCTATTCCCCGCCAATGTCTCACCATCACAACCCACACATCCCAAAACATAGGCCTGCATGCGTCCACTAAGCATGGACACCCATCACCAAAGCATGCCCAATGCATATACACATCCCCCCCACAAGCCACCCTCACCAAAGCCCCCACACACGAATGCCAGCACTTGGGGACACGAGAACCCACAGATACACCCATATGCCACACATTGAAACTATAACCATACCTCTATACCCCTGCAGGACCCGACCGTCAACACACCGCGGCGGAGGGGCCAGAATTATCCACACCCCCCACCCAAGAGGCCGTCAGCGATGACAGCAGCTCTGTCGACCTGGACACCGATGACCAGCCCGGACCATCGGGGACCTCTGGACAGTCGGTTCCCCTCACACAGGCACAGGCCACTACAGACCCTAACCCCTCTGGGAACACCAGCACAGCTCCCACCCAGCGGGCCCATGCCTCTGTCTCCAGGGCGCGTCAATCTGCGGTGTGTCTACCACTACAGGGCACCCAGGATAACCCACCACCCCAACAACAACAGGGACCTGGGGGCAGTGGTAGTGGGCACACCGGCCAGGGGGCAGAGGCCCAGCGAAACAGGGGAACTCGGAGGGCAGCTGTGCGACAGGGGGGGGAGGAGAGGCCCAGGGAACCCACTCTCCACGAGGTCCTCACCACCATCATGGGAGCATACAACCGCTCCCAGGAGACGATGGCGACGGTACTGGCCCGGTTCCAGGAGATCCAGGCACTGCAGGAGGAACACTATCGGGGGTACAGGGAGGACATCAGAGCCATCAACACCACCCTGGTTACCATGGTAGGGCTGCTGCAGGACCTCGTAAACACCAGGGCGGACACTGAACAACACCCAAGGGCCCCTGCCACTAGCCTGGACCAAGAACAGCCAACCACCTCCGCCGGCGCTAGTGGACAGGAGGCCCCCGCACAGCAGCAGCCCACCAGACCCCCACCTCCTGCAGGAGAAGAACCACCCCGCAAGAAGGCCCTGAGATCTCGCAAGAAGACAGAGTAGGATGTCAAGACCCCCACCAGCAATGGATACCACCTGATGTCATCCCACTGTCCCACATTGTCACCCTGTCCGTCCTTGAACTGCCCATGCTCCATCTCTCCACAGGCCTCTGGACAATGCACCTGTGTGACTGTTACTCTGGACTCTGCCATGGACATTCCTTCACCATAGCCCCCACCCACTTGAAACCACCCATCCCATTTTGAGCACTTCAATAAACACCTATTTTGCACCAAAATATCTGGAGTCTGGCTGTGATTTCAATAGATTGTAATTGACATGACAGTGCAAATATGTCCTTGTACATGGTGAAGTCAACAAACAGCTGCCACAAAGCTGTAGTCCATGGGGAAACGAAGCACAGGACTCGTAGTGGGGACCCCAGATCTGAAATAGGGAGGGAAAAGCCAAAACTCAGTCATCATACACTGGGGCAAATAGACAGGCAGCAGAGATGCTGGAGAGTAGTTAACATTTACTAAATTATCTTTGAAATGTTACCTGTGTCCTATTGGAAGTACTGTTCAATGATTCTGTCCCTGTTGTCTGTTTCAGCCCCGTCGTCTTCCTCCTCGTCACTCTCCTCAGGTTCCACCGCTGCCACAACACCACCGTCTCGACCATCCTCCTGCAGGAAAGGCACCTGGCGGCGCAAAGCCAGGTTGTGAAGCATGCAGAAGGCCACGATGATGTGACACACCTTCTTATGTGAGTACATTAGGGATCCACCTGTCATATGCAGGCACCTAAACCTGGCCTTTAGGAGGCCAAAGGTGCGTTCGATCACCCTCCTAGTACGCCCATGGGCCTCATTGTACCGTTCCTCTGCCCTGGTCCGGGGATTCCTTACTGGGGTCAGTAGCCACGACAGGTTGGGGTACCCAGAGTCCCCCACTAGCCATACACGGTGTCTCTGTAGCTGTTCCATCACGTAAGGGATGCTGCTATTCCTTAGGATGTAGGCGTCATGCACTGACCCTGGGAATTTGGCATTTACATGCGAGATGTACTGGTCAGCCAAACACACCACCTGGATGTTCATTGAATGGTAACTTTTTCTGTTCCTGTACACCTGCTCCCTGTCTCTTGGGGGAACCAAAGCCACATGGGTCCCATCAATGGCACCAATTACGTTGGGAATATGTCCAAGGGTGTAGAAATCACCCTTCACTGTAGCCAATTCGCCCACCTCAGGGAAAATGATGTAGCTCCTCACGGATTTCATCAGGGCAGACAACACTCTGGATAACACCTTCGAAAACATGGGCTGAGACATCCCAGAAGCAATTCCCACGGTTGTCTGAAATGACCCACTTGCCAAGAAATGGAGTACTGACATGACCTGCACCAGAGGGGGAATCCCTGTGGGTTGGCGGATGGGGGACATCAGGTCGGGCTCCAGCTGGGCACACAGTTCATGGATAGTGGCACAGTAAAGACGGTAGGTCAGGATAATGTGGCGTTCTTCCATTGTCGACAGGTCCACCAGCGGTCGGTACACGGGAGGATTCATCCGTCTCCTCGCCCAACCCAGCGGACGGTGCCTAGGAAGGACAACATGGAGCACACAGTCAAGCAACCCACAGGTACGTACTCACAGCTAGCACAGTATACGATTCTCTATGCAGTGAATGGCGTGTCTGAGTGGCTATGCAAGGCCTAGGCCTGTGTGACGCAGTTGAAATTGAGCCATGTGGGCCCTGGAAATGGCGGCTGCCTGACCTGTGAAGTGTGACAATGAGATGTGAGGTCAATGCGCTGGCGTGGCACACCGCGGCGGGCGGCGGGCGAAGACCGCGGCGCAAAGCCGCATTGGTTAACATTGAAGCCTATGGGTTTCAGGAGCCAATGGCGAAGGGCGCCGGCGGTGACGGGACGCACCGCCGCGGACGTGACCGCCATTTTCTATCTACTTATCCACTTGCGACTTGAACTTTCACAGGAGAGGACCTATACTGCAAGTGTTGCTGTGACCTCAGTCTGGAAGGGACAATGGCTGCTGCACCTGGGGAAAGGGCCCCTGCCTTCACTGGAGAGGAGTTGGAGAAACTCGTGGATGGGGTCCTCCCCCAGTATGCGCTACTCTACGGTCCTCCAGACCAACAAGTGAGTTTAATTCAATCTGGATTTGGGGATACTGGCTGGCTTGGGGGCCTGGCGGGGGGCCTGGCGGGGATGGGGGGCATGTTGGGCCTGGCGGGGGGCATGGCGGGGATGGGGGGCATGTTGGGCCTGGCGGGGGGCATGGCGGGGGGCCTGGCGGGGATGGGGGGCATGTTGGGCCTGGCGGGGGGCATGGCGGGGATGGGGGGCATGTTGGGCCTGGCGGGGGGCATGGCGGGGGGCCTGGCGGGGATGGGGGGCATGTTGGGCCTGGCGGGGGGCATGGCGGGGATGGGGGGCATGTTGGGCCTGGCGGGGGGCCTGGCGGGGGGCCTGGCGGGGATGGGGGGCATGTTGGGCCTGGCGGGGGGCCTGGCGGGGATGGGGGGCGTTGGGCCACTGGAAAGGAAAATGCTGACAAACTTGAACGTGGTATTTCTCCCTCCCTGTACGTGTCACATAGGTCCGCGCCCATGAGAAGATCGGGATTTGGCGTGCCATCGCCAAGGAAGTCCGGACCCTGGGGGTCCACCATCGACGGGGCACCCACTGCCGCAAGAGGTGGGAGGACATCCGCCGCGGGACCAAGAAGACCGCCGAGTCTCTGCTGGGGATGGCCTCCCAACGTAGGCGGGGTGCCTGCCGTCAACTGAGCCCCCTGATGTTCCGGATCCTGGCAGTGGCCTACCCTGAATTGGATGGGCGCGTGAGGGCAGCACAGCAGACACAAGGGGGTGAGTACAAGCATTATCTACTCTGTTGTCGCGCAGTGGAGGTGTCTGGTTGGGGGAGGATGGCTGGGGGTCCCCCTAGGCCAGGGCGATATCTGTAGGCTGGGCACCCCCGTAAGCCCCTGTGTCCCCAGCCACCACCCTCAGTAGTTTGTCAGTACAGCCATCCCTGGGCCGTGTCATCCATGGGTGCAGTTGTCAACTCTAGGCGTGTAGGGCATGTTCCACGGAATGCGTAGCGGACCCCAAGTGCGCAACTTAGTGCAGGGGGCATCTGTGTCTGTCATGTCCGCTAACTGTACCGGAGATCCATGTACTCAATATCCCTTTATTTCTCTCTCCCCCCCCCTTTTTGTTTGTCTTTCTGTGCTTGTGTGCATCAGCATCATCAGGCGGAGGAGAAGTGGCATCGGGGCAGGAGGGAGCTGCATCTCACATGGCCCAGGAGGGCCATGCCACAGAGTCAGACTGGACCAGTGAGACGGAGGGCGAGGGGAGCTCCACGACGGGGACGACTGGAGCCTGCAGCGACACGGACACGTCCTCGGAAGGGGGCTCCCTTGCGGGGGTGGCACCATCCGTGCCCCCCGCCATTACAGGTACAGCCGCCACCCAGCGCACCATCTCCGCCCTCCCAGCAGCCCCTCAGCGTTCGCCCCGTGCCCGCTCTGCCAGGAAGCCGGGCATCTCCTTCGCCCCAGGCACCTCAGGCCCTGCCCCTGTTACCCCCGCTGCCCTCAGTGAGGAGGTCATTAACCTCCTCGAACGCTCATTGTTGGGCAGACTACCCTTTTGAATGCCATCCAGGGGGTGGAGAGGGAGGTTCATCGCAGCAATGCGTACCTGGAGGGCATTCATTCGGGTCAGGCTGCCCATCAGCGATCGTTCCAGGCTCTGGCCTCAGCACTGACGGCAGCCATTGTCCCTGTCTCCTGCCTGCCTCTACTAACTCCCTCCTCCCAGTCTCCTGTTCCTCTGCCTGTCCCACCCACACCATCAGACCAGCCTGCACACACCTCAACACCCAAGAGAAGCTCATCCAAACATAAGCACCACAGATCACGCAGACATTCACACACGCAACATTCCGATGCAGACATGCCAACAGTCACTACCACCTCTGTGACCCCCACCTCCTCGTCTCCCTCCTCCCTCCCTGTGACGTCTACACTCACACCTCCATTCACCTCACCATCAGCCAGTGTTTCCATCACCAGCACACCCTCCACTCCAGTCCGCACACGTGCAGTCACCTTCCCCACTGCCATTTACACGTCCCCTGTGTCCTCTCCCACTGTGTCTGTCACCCCCTCTTCCACACCACACAAACGCAGCCACCCACCCACCCAACAGCCATCCACCTCACGACAGCCTATCCCTCCTGCACCTGCACCCAAAGACAGCAAACGTGACTCACCTACAACCACATCCTCTCCCTCCACTCCCATTCCCACTGTACCTACCACTCTCCATTGTCCCAAGAAGCTCTTCCTCGCCACTACTAACTTCTTTCCTGACCCTGAGCCCCCCCCTCCTTCTCGTCGGGGTAAGAAGAGCACCTCAGCCACCACCAGCCCTGCAGCCCCCTTGACAAGGGTGCAGGGGTATTGGAGCCCGCCAGTCCGCATGTCTGGATCTTCGCCCAGCAGCAAGGGGACAGGCAGCCCACCCCCTGGGAAGAGGAGCAGAAGGCGGAAGGGGCGCCGCAGGAGCCCGCCTTCTACATCCCCCCCGGACACCACCCAGAGACAGTCACCAGCCACAGCTCCAAAGGGAGGAAAGGGCCACAGGCCCACGACTAAGGAGGGCAAGGGCAGCAAGTCGGAGAGGTCAGGCAGCAGGCCTGCTGCCCAGGAGGAGCCCACAACCCCCATAGCCGCTGCCCCGGGAGGAACCGGCACAGCTGCCCCGGGAGAGCCCCCCACCCCCATAGCCGCTGCCCAGGGAGGACCCAGCCCAGCTGGGCAGGAGGGCCCCACCACCCACAGCCCAGGTGGGCATTGAAAGAGCACCATCCCCGCTGCCCAGGAGGGCACCACCAGGCAATTAGCAGTTGGCCATAGACCGGCCGCCGTCTCAAGAACCGCTGAACTGGGCCCCGCCGTCTCAAGAACCGCTGAACTGGGCCCCGCCGTCTCAAGAACCGCTGAACTGGGCCCTTCAAGGCAAGTAGCGCTGACCTGGGCCCCACCGTCTCAAGAACCGCTGAACTGGGCCCCGCCGTCTCAAGAACCGCTGAACTGGGCCCCACCGTCTCAAGAACCGCTGAACTGGGCCCCGCCGTCTCAAGAACCGCTGAACTGGGCCCTTCAAGGCAAGAACCGCTGGCCCTTTGGCAGACGTGGCAGGGCAGGATCTATCTCGGGCAGGGCTGCAGGATGTCCTCTGGCCAACTTGCCTCCTCAAGTGGCAGTGGGGTCTGTTATGGACTGTATGGACTGTGGCTTTGCTCTCCCCAGGATGGCCCAGTGGGCAGGCCACCCACTGTATGGACTGTTTGGACTGTGGCTTTGCTCTCCCCAGGATGGCCCAGTGGGCAGGCCACCCACTGTATGGACTGTTTGGACTGTGGCTTTGCTCTCCCCAGGATGGCCCAGTGGGCAGGCCACCCACTGTATGGACTGTTTGGACTGTGGCTTTGCTCTCCCCAGGATGGCCCAGTGGGCAGGCCACCCACTGTATGGACTGTATGGACTGTGGCTTTGCTCTCCCCAGGATGGCCCAGTGGGCAGGCCACCCACTGTATGGACTGTATGGACTGTGGCTTTGCTCTCCCCAGGATGGCCCAGTGGGCAGGCCACCCACTGTATGGACTGTATGGACTGTGGCTTTGCTCTCCCCAGGATGGCCCAGTGGGCAGGCCACCCACTGTATGGACTGCATGGACTGTGGCTTTGCTCTCCCCAGGATGGCCCAGTGGGCAGGCCACCCACTGTATGGACTGTATGGACTGTGGCTTTGCTCTCCCCAGGATGGCCCAGTGGGCAGGCCACCCACTGTATGGACTGTTTGGACTGTGGCTTTGCTCTCCCCAGGATGGCCCAGTGGTCATGGAGTCCCCTCGTGGATCTGGCGTCGTGTACTCAAGTGGCTGAGGTGCCCTCCTTCCCTTCCCCCTGAGGTGCCTGTCCGATTTTCTTTCTGATGCCCCTGCAGTGTTCTCTCCGTGGAGTTCTTGTCGTGGGACTGGGCCTTGCCCCTTTGCACAGGAACCCTGTGATCCACGGACAGTGGTTGGACTACATTTAGTAGCTGTATATATTTTGTATATAGTTTATTTATTTATTGGGATTACTGGTGTCCATATTTCAATATATCTGCCCGTTTATGATCTCTTCTTTTGGTCTTTGCATTATTTCGGAGGGGGGTGGTTTGTGGGTTGTGACAGTGATCTGTGGGAATGCATTGATGTGTGTGTTGTAGTGGGTGTGGGTGGGTGGGTGTGTGCCGGTAATCTTTTCCCTCCCCTGTGTCGTAGGTGCAGTACTCACCGATGTCTTCCGCGCCGCCGGGCGTGCTCCTGGTATATGAGCAGGAATAGGAGTGCGGGGATGACCTGCAACTCTGGTTCCATGCTGCCGAAATCTCGCGTGGAGTGCGTAGAGGTGAGCGTTTTCCCGTTCGTAGTCTGTTTCCGCCGTGTTCTTATCAGCGGTGCTCCCGCCCCGGAAAAGGTGGCAGATTGGTGGGTCGTAATAGGGTGGGCGGTACATTGTCTGCCGCCTGGCTGTTGGCGGGAACCGCCGCGCTGTTTGTTTGTACTGCTGTGGCGGCCGGAGTGTTAAGTTGGCGGGCTGAATTGGCGGTTCCCGCCAGGGTCAGAATTGCATATTTTAGACCGCCGGCCTGTTGGCGGCTTGGCCGCCGCTTTATCACCGACCGCCAGGGTCAGAATGAGGGCCATAGTTTTTTTATCTCTTCACCATTATGAGACAAGAGCAAGGACCCATTAAGAAAAACATTTTTCTGGTCATAGGTTGGAAGAATGCCCCAACAGAATCAGCATTCATTGTGTTCAGGCACCCATTCCACATTAATGTTAGAAAGTGGATTTCTGGTTGCTGAGGTATGAACACTGTCCAAGCATGAACCACAATTCTAGACAGGTAAGTCACAAAAAGACTCTAAATTAGCTTATGCTCACCCTTTGGTAGCTTGGCACAGAGCAGTCAGGCTTAATTTAAGGAGCAATGTGTTAAGAATTTGTGCAACACTTCAAACAGTAAAAAAGTGAAAACATCATACAAAAAGGTATCACACATGGTTTTAATAATAGAGCTTCATTAAATAAATAAAAGAAGAACAAAACAACAAAAATTCAATAGGTAGAACTTGAGATATGAAATTTTAAAGAATAAGCTGTGAAATAGTGAATAGAAGCAAGAAGCACTGTTAGACTTTTTATCCTTGGCGTGGTCACCCTTAATTTTCTGCCTCTGTTGGCCAGGTTCTTTATGTGTGCTGGACTCTGATTTTGCTGTTTTTGTTACTCTGGGCACTTTACCACTGCTAACCAGTGCTAAAGTACAAGTGCTCCTTTACAAAATGTGTATGTAATTGGCTTATCCACAATTGGCATATTTGATTTATTAGTAAGTCCCTAGTACAGTGCACGAGAGGTGCCCAGGGCCTGTAAATCAAATGCTACTAGTGGGCCCGTAGCACTGGTTGTGCCACCCACATAAGTAGCTCTGTAATCATGTCTCAGACCTGCCACTGCACTGTCTGTGTGTGCAGTTTGAACTGTAAATTCAACTTGGCAAGTCTACCCACTTGCCAGGCCTAAACCGTCCCTTTTCTTACATGTCAGACACCCCTAAGGTAGGCCCTAGGTAGCCCCAAGGGCAGGGTGCAGTGTATGGTTAAGGTAGGACATCTAGTAATTTGTTTTATATGTCCTGACAGTGAAATATTGCTAAATTCGTTTTTCCTCTGTTGCAAGGCCTGTCCCTCTCATAGGTTAACATGGGGGCTACCTTTAAATCTGATTAAAGTGTAGATTCTCATTGTGGGCGGATAGGCATGTGGAGTTTGGGGTCTCTGAGCTCACAATTTGAAAATACATCTTTTGGTAAAGTTGATTTTAAGATTGTGTGTTTGAAAATGCCACTTTTAGAAAGTGAACATTTTCTTGCTTGTACCATTTCTGTGACTCTGCCTGTTTGTGGATTCCCTGTCTGGGTTAGTTTGACAGTTGGGCTGGTTGCACCTCACACTAGACAGTGACACAAAGGGAGCTGGGGTGTAGTCTGCATTTCCTGATGAGCCATCTGTGCTAGGAGGGAGGGGAGGAGTGGTCACTCACACCTGAAAGGGCTGTGCCTGCCCTCACACAATGCAGTCCCCAACCCCCTGGTGAGTGTCTGGGGCGTGGCCTGGGCCAGGCAGGATTTCACATTCAAAAGAGACTTTTCTTTGAAGTAGGCCTACTTCATAGGAGAAACTGGGTATAAGAAGGGCACCCAAAACCACAGACTTTAGAACACTTCTGGAAACCAAGAGGAACCTCTGCCTGGAGAAGAGCTGAAGAGCTGAGAAAGAAGAGCTGCCCATCCTGTGACTGTGCTTTTTGGAGCTATCCTGCAGTTGCTGCTTCTGCCAGAGTAAGAGGGCAAAGACTGGACTTTGTGTGCCTTCCATCTTGTGAAGATCTCCAAGGGTTTGATTTAGAGCTTGCCTCCTGTTGTCTCAGGGACAGCAAAGACTTCTCTCTGCCAGCACCTGGATTCTCTGGCTAGAATCCTACTCTGCCCTTCCTGCAGAGAGAAGAAACGACGCGCCCAACCCGACAAAAGGAGAAACAACACAAGGTCTCACTCGTGAGTGAAATCAACACATCGCAAACCCTTTTTGACACACACTCGCCCGTGCAGGGTTATTTTTGACGCACCCAAGGTACATTTTCACGCTAACAGTGTTAGTGTGTGTTTAAAGCTACATGAAGATTCCTTTTGCTTTTTAATTGATAACTTGACTTGTGTAATGTGGATTTTTGTCATTTTGGTCATGTATTGTTTAGATAAATATTGTATATTTTTCTAAAACTGTGTTGTGTCATTTTGTAGTGTTTTCATTTAATTACTGTTTGTGTTGGTACAAATACTTTACACCTAGCACTCTGAAGTTAAGCCTTGCCAAGCTACCAAGGGAGTAAGCAGGGGTTAGCTGAGGATGATTCTCTTTTACCCTGACTAGAGTGAGGGTCCTTGCTTGAGCAGGGGGTAACCTGACTGCCAACCAAAGACCTCATTTCTAACAAACACCAACTGGGGTATCTGTTCACCCACAACTGGAACAAAGTCAAGTGTTCAGGCCAACTGTGATGGGGCGCAGGCTGGCAACAGGGATCCTTTGAGGCCTGCTGAACAAAGGTATTTTAATCCTGGCTGCATTGATATTGAAGATGCTGGTGTCGCATAGGCTCTCATTATTCTAAGGAGACTACTGGATTTTGAGCAGCAGGATCGTCCGCGGTGTGGGAGACTGAGTCTAACCCACTGCAGGTGACACCTGTCGCCCTAAATCCGGGTTTTGCTCCGGCCAACTAGCAGTGCCTCATCGCTACCAGGGGATAGTGATGATTGGGCAGCCGAGCGCATGACATACTAGGCTTCTCAGGGAAGTCGTCGTCACTCAGGTCGCATCCGGTTCTCTTATTTACAATTCAGTCTCATATATAAACGACAAACAGAGGCAGTATATGTTTCAATAATGAGTTTAATAAAACGACTGCATCTTAGATAGCAAAGCGTGAGCTGCAATAACCAGGACGACACAACATGGCAGTATTAAAACTGTGACGAGAAGAGTGAAGCATAAAACAACGCTATCATATTGTCACTATGATCGATGGACTATTTCCTATCTAGATTGTAATTTGAGCACAGCATGTTAAGCTCTAATTCTGCCTTTCGGGTTCCCAACGGGAAGACATCAACCCCCATACCTGATCAAAGGCCTGTGGTCTGCATTAGTATCTGTAGTGAAGCATCCCTCAATCAGCATACAGTAGTAGTTCCCTGGCTGGAATCTCCCTCTAACGTGGAAGGGACAAGGAACTGTTTATATAACAACACAGCTGATGTTCTGATAAAATGTCCCTACGTAAGGATGTGTATTTTCTATGAATGTTGGAGACTAAACTATTACCACGTTCACCGACAATGTACCAAACTGTAGCCTTGAATGAAGCACAGAGTGATCAAGAATGTCTTGTTTGAGAACAGAGTGCTGGACTAGGCAAAAACAGTTAGATAGATGAAATATAAAACAAGACCATAAAAATAGATATTGTAATAATAACAATGTGAAGCCGGATAAAATATATCTAGGGTAAAGTGCACAGTGGCCTAGTGTGTTAAAATAACGTGCATGGAGCTATAACTAAAATGGCTACACAACACTGGGAGCAGGCTGACTCAACACTTCAGGATTGAACCCTGCAGTAGAGGCAACGCATTGATCCTCTCCACGCAGCAGGGAAGATGCCTTGATTTTCTTCATGCAGCAGGGGCGATGCATTGGGATCGAGATGCAGTGATTCCAAAGGGGCTGTGCCAAGATCAATCTGCACTGGAGGGCCGATACATTGACTCCGATCGATGCAAGGGGGGCGATGCGCTGATTCCAATCCATGCAACAGGGGCAATGCGCCAGTTCCAATCTGCGCAGCAACAGTGATGCGTGGATTTGAGTGAAGCAGCACTTTATGCCCACTTAGAAGGGCCCAATACTGAATTGGTTCCACTTGGCAAGTTAAGATTCACAGTTGGCAGAGTTTAGGTGTTGTGGAAGGTAAGTTGAATGTATTTTGAGTCCCTGAGACTTCAGAAAACTGGAGGCAAGCCCTTTCAGTCACTTTGGTTCTGAGTTGGAGAGAGATGCACATCCAGTCCTTCTCATTCCCAGGCAAGAAGGGCAACAGACAGCAGGTCAGCACAACAGAGCAGGAGTCGAGCAGACTGGGACTCCAGCGGAGTGACAGTCTTTGCATTACCGCAGTCCTTCTTCCTGGCAAAGTATCCCCAGGTCCAGAAGTGTACTGAAATGTTAGGGTCAGAAGTCCAGCCCTTATACCCAGTGGTGTCTTTGAATTGGGTGGGACTTCAAAGAGATGCCTTTGAAGTACACAGAGTCCCTGTCCTTCCTGCCTTGACTCCAGTCTCACTTCATGGGGGTATGCAGCCCTTTGGGAGGGGACAGGACTCAGCCCATTCAGGTGTAAGCGTTAGCTCCCCCCTCCACACTACCCAGGATGGCCCATCAGGATGTAGATGGCCCATCAGTCACATCTAAGCTCCCTTTGTGTGTGACTGTCTGAGGGGAATGAACAAAGCCATGCTGCCAGCCACCCCAGATGTGTATTCAGAGACAGCCAGAAGGGACCAAATAGCTAAAGTAAGTAAATTGCAAGTTACTAAAAGTGGCATTTTCAGAATTACAATTTAAAACCAGACTTCACCATAAGTTATGGTTTCAAATTGTGATTCCAGAGACACCAAACTTGTAGGTCTTGTCTATTCCCAATTGGAAATTACACTTATATAATGTAATAAGATAATCCTAATGGTATCCTATGGGAGAGATGGGCCTTGCCATAGTGAAAAAAGTATTTAAGAGTTTTTCACTACTAGGACATCTAAAACTTAAAATTGCTTCTCCTACCTTTTAAATACACTGCGGCTCGCCCTTGGGCTGTCCAGGGCCTAACTTAGGGGTGACATATATGTATTAAAAAGAAAGTTTTGGCTGGCAAGAGGGGTAACTTGCTAAGTCAACATGGCAATTTTTAACTGCACAAAGAGGGGTAACTTGCAAAGTAAACATGGCAATGTTTAACTGCACACATAGGCTCTGCAATGGCAGGCCTGAGCCATTTTGAAGGGCTACTTAAGTGGGTGGCACAATCAATGCTGCAGGCCCTAGTGGCATTTAATTTACAGGCCCTGGGCACAGTTAGTGCACTTTACTAGGGACCTATACATAAATTAAATATGCCAATTGTGGATAAGCAAATGTTGCAATGTTTTAAGCAGAGAGCACAGGCACTTTAGCAATGGTTACCAGTGGTAATGTGCCCAGAGTCACAAAGCCAACAAAAACGAATTCAGCAAAACAAATGGAGAGAAATGGTAAAAAGTGTGGGATGACCCTGTAGAAAGGGTCATTTCTAACATCTACAGACTATAATTGTCCCCAAAAACATATTTTCAAGCATTTGATGTGACATTTTCGGGGTTACATGGTCACATTATTAACTTTTTAAAATATTTAATTTGATTAATTTAAATATTTTTCGTATTTTTATATTTTGGGTTGTTTCCGGGTACGTTTGCCATTTTCTGGTCGGTTACACTTTGTAGGAATAAAAGGGCATGGCATGGATGAGGATGATCATTAGGCTAATGTTATTGGGGAAGGATATTATGGACATGTTCTCCTCATATCTTAAATTAAAGGATGGTTCAGGGGACGTTATCCACAAAAGATCATTAAAAAATCTGTAGCACCAACCTAATACACTGCCACTGTTTATAGTGTGATCCTAGTGCCTACATTTAAAGACTTTCATGCAAACTACAATGCTTTCATGAACTGGATATGTACAAACTCTGTATTTTCAAAAAGCTGCTTTTGTGTAGAAGGAGGTGCACAAAATATGCCAGTGTTACTTTGGGACCAACACATTTTGCCCAAAATACTATACAATGTAACAACAGACCCTTTTAATGCACTGAAATGCGGTAGAATTATATCATGTTTTTAATAATGCCCATTGAGGTTTATCATACACGTAATCATTAAATCCCATACTGATGTATCAGAACAGAGTAAAGCAGTGAAAAGGACACATTTTCATCTGTCTGTTAGATGATGTGGCTCTATTGTGTCTTCAATGGTCACAATATGTTCTCTTCTTCCACACATCAATACCAATCAACTGCCCTAGTGTACAGATATTATGTTAAGGGTCTCAGAGGTTAGGCACATCTATTACCTCCCCTGGCAGTGGAAAATATTTCTATATAGTAAGCATTGCTGAAATTTGGTAATGATGTTTAGTCATTAGCAATGGCACTGTAAGACACTCAGCTCAGATTTGTAGAGGGTGCGTAAAATAAGATTTTTTGTTCATTAGAGCTTAGGTGTTGTGAGAGTCCTTCGGTATTGCTGATGCACTTGCCCCATGAATGTAGGCCCCTATATCTCACATGATATCCCTTAAGCTTGTGTTTGTGTGAGACCATTATCATGGGTGCATGGTGAAAGATTCTTGGCATACATGGGCATCACTGTTTGGGGGTCACTAAAAATTATGTTGCTGCATAATAACTGTTGGACCTGGCCCTCTCTCTAGAGCCCCCACCCCCAAATGTTTTGACTTCACCTCTGATTTTTTTCTGAGTTTCGCTTTGTTGATTTAAGACTCTGCACACTTTGCCAAAGCTAACAAGTCCTAAAGTGCTTTGCTCACTCCACTAAACATGGTAAAATGGTTTACATCCAATTGGCATAATTAATTTACTTAAAAGTACATAGTAAGGTGGTACTACATGTATCAAGGACCTATAAATTAAATGCTACTAGTGAAGTGGTCTTTTAACAGATATTGTGAGCCAGAACTTAAGTAGCCTTTTTAAACATGCCTTAAGTCTGCCATTTCAGCCTTAGTGGATTTTTAAACTGTCATTCCGACCTGCCTTTTTCTAGGCCTAACACTCCTTTTTTATTATGTGTCACCCCTTGTAAGAAATGAGGTCTTTTGTTGGCAGTCAGGTTACCCCATGTTCAAGCAGGGACCCTCACTCCAGTCAGGGCAAAGGAGAAACACACCTGGTTAACCCCAACTCACCACTTTGATAGCTTGGCATGGGCAGGAAGACTTAACTCACAGGCAATGTGTAAAGTATTTGTACCAACACACACAGTAATACAGTAAAAACACTACAAACTAGACACCACACCAGTTTAGAAAAATAGGTAATAGTTATCTAAGAAAAAAATCCAATATACACAAGTTAAAATATTAATTTTCAAAAAATTAAGACCGCACGGGCGAAGGTGCATGCGTCAATTCCTTCCTCACAAGGGAGGCTTTGCATCATTTCTTCTCTGGTCGGGTAAGCAATGCGTCGTTTTTCTCCCTCACAAGATAGCGATGCGTTGATTTCCGGACGGGGCACCTCAGATCCGCTCAGAGTCAGTTTGACTTTGCCACCCACGGATGATGCGTGTAAAATCCTGTTGCACAGTGTAATCCTGTTGCACAGTGTTAGAAAACTGTGCTGCATGGGGTTTGGGTCGTTATCAGCAGCCGCGAGCAGGTGTTGCGTGTCATTTCTCCAGATAAGATGCGTTGATCTCCCAGCCACGATGCAGGTGGAGCATTAATTTTAGCGTGTTATCAGCTGCAATGCAGATGGTGCATAGTAAATTTCCCCACATTGCGTTCTGTGCGCAGATGGTGTGTCATAAATTTACTCGTACAGCATTCTGTGCGTGAATTTTCAGCTCTTGTCTGCTAACTTCACCTTTCAAGGGCCCAGGGACTGGACAGGACACCACTTGGCAGGGCAGGAGGCTCAACAGAGGATTCAGATGTTGGCAGAGGAAGTCTTTGATGGCTCTGAGACTTCAAAACAGAAGGCAAGTTCAACCCAAGCCCTTGGAGATTCTTCACAAGCAGGAACGCACAACAAAGTCCAGTTTTTGTTCCATTCACAGGCAGAAGCTGTAACTGCAGGATAGCCCAACAAAGCACAGTCACATGCAGAGGCAGCACTTCCCCTCAGCTCTTCAGCTTTTCTCCTTGGCAGAGGTCCCTTTTTGTTCCAGAAGTGATCTGATTTTCAATGCTTATACCCCTTTCTGCCTTTGAAGTAGGCATACTTAAAAGGAAAGTCTCTGTTGTTCACAAGATCCTGCCTTGCCCAGGCCAGGCCCCAGACACACACCAGGGGGTTTGAGTGTGCATTGTGAGAGGGCAGGCACAGCCCTTTCATGTGTAAGTGACCACTCGTCTCTCCAGTCTAGCACAGATGGCTTATCACAATATGCAGGCTACACCCAGCTTTGTCTCGCTGTCTAGAGGGGATTCACAAAAAGCCCAACTGTTAAATTGACCCAGACAGGGAATCCACAAACAGGCAGAGTCACAGAATGGTTTAAGCAAATACATACTTACTTTCTAACAGTGGCATTTTCAAACTAACAAGTTAATACCAACTTCACTAAAATTAAAAGATGTATTTTAAATTGTGAGCTCAGAGACCCCAAACTCCATATTTCTATCTGTTCTCCAAGGCAATCTGCACTTTAAAGTTATTTAAAGGCGGTCCCCATGTTAAACTATGAGATAGATAGGCCTTGCAACAGTGAAGACTGAATTTAGCAGTACTTCACTGTTAGGACATTTAACACACATCTGTACATGTCCCACCTTAAACATACACTGCACCCTGTCCAGGGGGCTACCTAGGGCTTACCTTGGGGTGCCTTACATGTATGAAAAGGTAAGGTTTTGGCCTGGCAAGAGGGTACAGTTGCCACGTCGTATTGGCAGTTTAAAACTGTACACACAGACACTGCAGGGGCAGGTTTGAGCCATGTTTATATGTTTAGTACCTATGTGGGTGGCACAACTAGTGCTACAGGCCCACTAGTAGCATTTGATTTACAATTACAAATATATACGAGTGTTGTGTAGCCATTTTAGCAATAGTTTTAGACATGTTATTTTAGCAAACTAGGCCTGCCGCTGTGCATTTGAACCTAGATATATTTTGTTATGCTTCATTTTTAGTATTTTAACAATAGCCACATTTACGGTCTTGCTTTATTTTCTATATCTAACTGTTATTTGCCTAGGCCAGCACTGCATTCTTAAACAAGACATTTCTTTTACTCTGTGCTTTTCTCAAGGCTGCAGTAAGATAGGTTGCCGGAAAAAAGTATTACGCTTTGTCTCTATTGTTCACAGAAACATACACACACTTATGTGGGGATCTTTTCTTGGAACATCAGCTGTTTTAATAAAAACACTACTTTGACCCATGTACGTTAGAGGGAGATTCCAACCAGATGATCACGACGGTATGCTGATTGCTGTGTGCTTTGCTGAAGCTGCTTATGTAGACTACAACATCTTGCTCAGGGAGGAGGGATGATGTCATCCCAGTGGAACCTGAAGGGCAGAATTAGAGCTTAACATGCTGTGCTCTAACATAGCCTAGGTAGGAACTATTCCAAATGATCTTAGTGCCAATATGGTAGCGTTATTTTTATGTTTCACTCTCTTTGTCACAGTTTTAATCGCGTTATGCTTCATCGTCCTAGTTATTGCAAGACATGCTTTATTACCTAAGATGCAGTTACTTCAATAAAACCTTATTGAACTATACTCTGCATCTGATTGTCCTTGCATATGTGAGACTAATGTAACTGAGAGAAAGGGATGAGATCTGAGTGACCAAGATTTCCCTGGATGTAATGCTTTAGAATTTGGAATGCTGGCTTTGGTAACAGCCACAAGGGCTGGGATTGGAGATACAACAATAATGCGCTTCTAATTGAAGACATCTAAACAGCAGCAAGAATTTTCTCGATGGGAGCAAAGCGTTGTTCTGCTGCTGAATACAAATGTGATTTGTATGAAATCGGGACCGTCTCACCCTCATTGAATGTTACATAGGTGAAACTAATGGCACCAGCAATTACTCCGATGACCATATGTTTTTTATTGTCCCTTGTGTGTAGGTGTTGTACTGCAAGCATGTCTGTTTGCAAAGCTCTGAGAATGCGTGTGTGTTCGAATGTCCAAAATTTTTGGAAAAGTCAAAACGTATTAAGTCATATAAGGTTTTTATGCGTGATCTGGAATGGAAGTTCTGCCAAAATTTAGAAAACCCAATGGGAATTGGAGTTTTTTAGTTGTATTTGGAGGTTGTAACTGTGCGCATTTTTCTAAGAATTGTGGCGCTAGGCCCTTTCCTTCACTTGATAGCTCGCATCCCAAAAACAGGACATTAAGGAGGGCTACTTTTGTTTTTTTAATTGAATTTATAGCCGAATATGGCAAATGTGGGCTACCAGTCTTAGATGTTGCAGTAATTCATCATCTGTGAGATAGATATCATCTACATAAGACAATGCTTCAGGGTCAGTGTTGTGCAATATTTAAGTCACACAAGCCACAAACAGTACTGGACTGTTCTTATACCCCAGTGGGAAATGACAGAATTTTTTCTGAGAGCCTAGTGTGCTGAAAGTTTTTGAGTCTCTACTCTCAGGTGCTATGTTTTGGCAAAAGAAACCATTGGAAATGTCAGGTGTTGTTTTGTATTTTTTTGCACTATGTTGTTCATAAGTGCTGTACTGTGAGAGTTTTGTATAGCGTATGTGCGTGTATGACTGTTTAAGCATCTGTAATCTAAGACGATTCTGTACAAATGGTCTGGTTTAGCTTACAGGGAAAAATTGATTATTTATTGATGAGACAAAGGGTTAGATTACGCCCTAGTACTCTAGTTGTGTAAGGATTTCCCTCACAGGTGCTTTAGCATCATGTTTTACTGGATACTGTGGTTGAGGTTGGGGTTGAATTTTAATTGGAATTTCATAATAGGGTGAATCTTTATCCCACCCTACATGGTTGCTATATAACGCGGGTGCCTGCGCCAATGCCCAATCAATGGCGTAGGATTTTGCAAGCTCATCGGGAACAATGGGTGAGAATGAAGGTTTGATAACATCTGCTTCATATGGACAAGTACGCACAAATTCAAGTGACCGATCCTTTTCGGCCAGTAGAATATAATATACGTTTACAACGCAGTCCCAAAAGATTGTGTTGATCTCCATTCAATGTCTCCTTCTAACTATAAGGTTAACCCTATCAGGCGTAGAGACACGCATCTCTGCAGTTTCAACTTGTAAGAAGTCAAAAGTTGCTTTAACCTTCAGATGCTCTTGAAGATTCTGGCGAACTCTTGTGACCTCTGCCGCCTTGTCTAGCAGAGCTAGTGCCCACTTCTTGTTCTTCAATAGAGCCCTCTTCTTGAGTGGCATGACTAATAGCAGCTGCTGCCACTTTTTTTCTTTTTGAAAAGAGTTTTTTTTGAGTAAGTTTCTCTTCTTTTTGAACAGAAACTTCTGTAGAGCGTTGTGATTCCTGTCTTGGTTTCACGTACTCTGTTCTTCGCTCTGACCGCCCACCTCTCTCAATGTGTTTTCTGAAAGGAACGACATTGGCATGTATCAGTATATTGATATCTGTCAGGTGTTTTTATATTATCTCTATTTCTGAAATGATATCTATTCTGTGAGGTCTCCGTATGCAAAGATTCTCCCCTTTCTTTTTTAGGTGTTTGTTGTTTTTTATCCCAGCATTTTTTAGAACCCTTAGGAGCCTGCTTGGTAGAATCTTTATTAGATTTACCCTGAAACTGTGGATTTGTGGGTCTGGCCCCCATACTATCTCGACCAGTACTAGAGTAGGTCGCAACGATATTCTTTGGCAGGTCACGTTCTTGATCCTGTGGAGGAACATCCCGGAGCCGCATGCGCACTGCTAGTGCAACTGCTTCCCCTTTAAGGTTACTTAATATAATTGAAGATACAGTGCCAAAATTGCCCATGAGTTGCATCCCCAAGTCCAGGGCCGGGGCAGCCCCGTATTCATCTTGAATCTGTTTCAACACTTCCAGCAGATTGGCAAGTGTTGGTGTACTGTGCGCGGTAGTATAGAGAATGGCAAGTACAGTGCCCGAAGTATTGCAGTTATCTACTGTGGGAACCATCCCAAATGACAAGCACACAGTTAATATTCTATGCTTATCCTGAGGTCCCATATGGGGAAATACTGCTTCCAGTGCATTTATTTTTTGAGCTAGCCAAAATGGAATCTCTTCTTGTTTGGTGGGTACTTTACCCATGATCAAATGTACAGTCACAGGATTAATGCCTGGCGTTGCTGCATGTGGTTGCACCGGGACAGCACATGCTGGGTTTGTATTTATTGTTTGCATTACAACTTGTACTAACCGTCTGTATATTTCTGTAAGCTCAGTATAAAATCGGCAGACTTCAGCTACCGTCAAGGTTGCTTTATCAGGGTTTGATGTATATGTGGCCAATAAAGGCCAGGTAGGACCATCATTACTTAGAGGACCTAACCTAACATGTAGAATTTTGGGCCAGTTGTAGTAAGCCGTTTGCATGTTGCAAACTGCAAAAATCGCAGTGTGCGGCATGCAAACGGCCGAACGTGATGCTCATTCCCAAATTGCAAGTCGGTACCGACTCGCAATTTGGGAATGCGACTCGCAAATAGGAAGGGGTGTTCCCTTCCTATTTGCGACTCGCATCGCAATTCAGAGTTGATGTGTGACCGTGAATGCAGTCGCAAACCAACTCGCAGTTACCACCAGTGTCGCACTGGTGGTAACTCATTTGCAAAAGGGAAGGGGTCCCCATGGGACCCCTTCCCCTTTGTGAATGTCGACAAAAATATTTTTTCAGAGCAGGCAGTGGTCCTATGGACCACTGCCTACTCTGAAAAAAACAAAACCAAATGGTTTCGGTTTACTTTTCATTTTGCAACTTGTTTTCCTTTAAGGAAAACGGGCTGCAAAATGAAAAAAAATAACTGCTTTATTTATAAAGCAGTCACAGACATGGAGGTCTGCTGACTACAGCAGGCCACCATCCCTGTGAGTGCAGGTACTCGCTATGGCATCGCAAAATGCGACCCACCTCATGAATATTGATGAGTGGGTCTTTGCAACCCCATAGCGAGTCTCAGAAGGTGTCTGAGACACCATTCTGCATCCAATTTTGTGACTTGCAAATTGCGAGTTGGTCAGACTCGCAATTTGCAAGTCGCAAAATTGGATTTTCCTACATCTGGCCCATTATGTGGTAGGGCGCCATCAAGTCAATTATTATGTTCTTGATAAGATAGAGGTATTTCTAGATATGCATATGCTCTATTGTGCAGGTATGTTTTCAGGTGTATAGTGATGAAATGTACTTGTGTTCCCATCAGCTGCCGGAAATGTGACCCAAGAATAGAAAATGTCTGTTCTATAGGGTGGATGAGCCTCAACAACAAATGTAATAGGACCCCCTAGCCGTTAGGCCATGTGTCAATAAATGTCGCATATTGACTGCAATTGCTACCCGTTGCGGGTTGGCCATGATGAATGGTTAATTTTGTTCAGAGATAAGCACACCAAATGGGAATTAACTTTTTAGAGTTGAAGCTTGAACAACCTACAGCGTTAGTTAGGTACTCCATACTTAGCTGAGGAGAAAATATCTTCAATACCACAGACGTCTCCGTATATAAAACTGAGGTGTCTTTGCATGTAGTGAGACAGCGATAATGAGGAGGACTCGAAAATTAGTGCCTGACCAAATGCTGGCACGGCCATGTTGCTTAGGCTCTCATTATCCTAATGAGACAACTGAATTCAGGTGGCAGAAACACTCGCACTGTGGGGTACTGAGTCTGAACCCACTACAGGTAACACCTGTCAGCCTAATCTGGGTTCTGTTCCAGCTAACTAGTAGTGCCTCATCTCTACCCAAGAGCCAGGATGATTGGGTAACCGAGCTCATGAGAAGCATTACATCTACGTTGGATCCAATGGGCAATGTCTTTAACAGCCACTGATGTAGACTACATCTTTGACCCAAAGTTACAAACTCAAGATTTTTTGCAATATGAACTAGAATACCCAGTTCTGGCAAATACATTCCCTATTGATCAATATCAAAGAGCCATGTACACCGATGGCTCAGGACAACCTGCAATAGGCACAAAGCATCAATACTCCACTGCTTGCGCAGTCGTAAGTGGCTATACACAGGGTAATACATTCTATCCACAACATACTTTCATGCAAATGCTAGGGGATTGCACTGCACAACTGGCAGAGCTAAAGGCTCTGGTAATGGCATTGGAACATACGGATCTTGCACAGCTAACACTGATTGTCTGTGATTCGTACTATTGTGTCCAGTCCTTCAATGAATATCTGCATTGCTGGCGCAAGAATGGGTTCAGAGATTCCAAAGGTAACACCATCAAACGCAGACCTCTGTGGGGGAAAGTAGCGGATCTAAAGGAAACAATACCAAATGTCCATGTTGTACATACACTTGGACACCAATGCGTTGGAGTACACGTTGCTGGGAATACACTGGTTGATGAAGCAGCCAAATCAGCAGTAGCTAAGGCTTCTGTTGCTAAAGTAAGTAGGTCTATAACAACACTGGACAATGACATATGGGCTGCCATGAAAGCCATGGCTGAAGGCACACCTTTTCCAAAAGCATTTCCTGCTAAATATTCCTACTGCATGGGAGGCTTTCTTGACACAGAAGTCAAAATACCAGGCGTGGGAGTTCGAGTAATTCCCAGTAAAGACCTAAGACCAGAGATGATCAAAGCAGCGCATGAGGGGGTTGCCTCTGCTCATGCTGGTGTGGTGACTAGAATATCATTATTTCAAGCTCGTTATTGGTGGCCAGGTCTATACAAACAGACCAAGCAGTATGTCCTTTGTTGTGATATCTACAAACAAATTAAGGACTCCACCTTCAAACGCCTACCGCAGACACCCCTCCTAATTTCTAACAAACCATTATAATGTGTGTACTTGGACCATTGCAGTCCCCTAGCACCGGACAGTGCATACAAATAAATTTTAGTTGCTTTTTACTCCTGCTCCAGATTTCTATGGGTGTGGCAACAACGCTAGGCTGACGGTTGGACTGTTATTAAAGATTTGCTAGTCTTTATCTGCAAATATGTAGTTGCGGCTTTGCACTCGGACCAGGGCCCTGCTTTTGCCTCATGGGCATTGAGGGACATCATGGCTTCATTAGGGGTCCAACTCCATTACTCATCTCCATTTCATCGCAAGGAAAGTAGTGCAGTGGAGCGAAAAAAACGAGATTTAAAGTCATCTTTAACAGCCAGAGTATTAGGTACGGGTCGTAGTTGGCTTAATCACCTGTATGGTGTCCAGAGAGTACTTATTATTCTGCCTAGAAGGTCCCTGGGTGGTCGTACTTCATACAAGTGCCTGTTTGGAACTCAAATGTATGTTCCAGATCTTGATGTTCCTGGCAAGGAGGTGGCAGAAACGGCTTTTGACATAATTGAACGTGTCACTGTCTTGCAGAAATTACAATGATTCAGTGATGACAACGCTGCTGCCAGTGCTGCCTCCATAGGAATTAAGAATGTACCAATCACACCTACTGGCTGGATTCCAAAGGTTGGGGATTTAGTACATGAAAAAGTTGTTGTGAAAAAGGAGTTTGGTCCTTTTTATTGCGCACCGATCCCAGTCCTGGGAATACACGGTACCAGAACTGTCATTCTACCACCGCTGCCTGGTTCTAAAGAAAACCGCTTTGTCTCACTCAACAATGTCACGTTCCACCATGTGGCCGATCCTGCACAGCAGACGAAGAGGAACAACCAGTAGCTCCCGAATCCCTCTCACTGCTGGTCAAGATGTCCCTTTACAAGTTTTGAGCAGCAACGCTGACATCTCTCTGAGCTTGGGGAGGGTGGAATTAATCTTGCATTAATTCCACTAACTTCTATTACATGCCAAGTCTAAAACCCCTAATGTAGGATATCCAGACACACTCTGTCAAACACGCTATTCATGATATGCATTTTTCTATGATTAAAAACAGCTACAGCCAACAAGAGAGCTTTATTGGTCTGTCTACCTTGACTCCCACTTAGAAACAGCCTTTTGCAGCCTTTGTACAAGATCTTGTTGTAGACTACAAAAATTTGTTTGGATGGTGATTCTTAGTTTCTATGAATGTTACCTTTTCTATATAAAACACTATGGGCCTCATTCACAAAGGTAAACTTTTGTGTAAGTTTATTAATTTTTGTTATTCACAGAACTACGAGTTAATAGTATGTTTACATCTGCGCAGACTCCGCAGTCAGGGTGGAGAATTCCACACATAAAAATACTGTCTTTTTGTGTTCTGAGGTAATCTTTTTATGTGCTGCATTTTCCACTCTGATTGCAGAGTCTCAGCAGTCATAAACTTACTATTAAATCGTAGTTGGTATTAAAAAAGTAAACTTACATAAAAGTGGAAGTTTACCTTTGTGAATCATTTCCAGAATTCCCAATGTAGGTGTTGTCATAATCAAGTTGTATGCATGCACATTTTTGTTAGAACATAACATATTAAGATGTGTTCGCTTGTTGTCTTTTTCATACCTTACGGTAACGAATTTCAATATTACTCGTGTGTGAAGTTGTAAAATACTGATAGTTCTGAGAATAAAGGGCCTGATTTACCATTTGCCAGGTTGGTTATTCCACCACAAAACTAATGAATTTACCGTCCACCTTATTACAAGTACCATGTGATGTAATGCACTTGTAATAAGGTGGACGTAATATCCGTCATGATTGTGAAGGAGTGACCGGTCTACGAAACTCTAAATCAAAAAGTTTTGGCACAGGGCAGTGTCAGAAGCCTTTTTTTCTGTGTTACCGTGCGTCAAAACAAAAGGACAGAAATGTACCATATCTACAAGATATGGCACATTGTCCCCTGCTCTGGTACACAAATTCATGCCATGCACTAACGCAGACACCCTTGCACCATGGTGCAAAGATGCCTGTGTTGTGGAGATTATTGTTTTTGTTTAGAAAGGAGCACCTTCCTGCACAAGACAACCTCTGCTCACCCCCTTGGTAGTTTGGCACAAGCAGTCCGGCTTATCTCAAAGGCAATGTGTAAAGTATTTGTACCATCACAAACAGTAACACAGTGAAAACACTACAAAATGACTCAACACCAGGTTAGAAAAATAACCAATAATTATCTGAATAAAACCAGACCGAAATGACAAAAATCCAACATACACAAGCAAAGTTATGAATTTTTAAAAGATTAAACTTCAATGTAGCGCATAGAAACACAAATGCTTCGAATTGGTGAGATCACGCGTTGTGACAGAGTCGTTCAAAACAATCCAATGCTAATGGCGCTGTCACAGAGTCACAAGGACCCCCAAGCACAGCACCTTATGGAAATGAGGAAACAAGCCAGGGCACGGAGTCGGGGATCGAGGTGTAACTGGATCTGGTGCAGCATAGGTTCTGGTGCTGCGGAGCAGAGGCGTTGGCGCAAGGCATTGGGTCCTTGCTGCAGAGCTGTGGAGGTGAGGCAGCGTTGGTGCAAAGCTTTGGATCCGTACACTTCTGGCATGGTCGATATACGGTGTGGTGTGGGAAAGTCAGGTGTGACGAACATTGGTGACACAACACTTCAGGACTCATGGAGCCGTGGACTTCAGCGAGGCTGCGGTGGAGTTGGGCCTGCGGGGTGGTCGCAGTGCATTGAGGGAGGACGGCGGCTTCAGTTGCAGGCAGCTTCGTGGGATCCGGCAGCAGCATCAGTCCGGAATCATCTGAAGTCGGTGCACTTGGTTCTTCTTGGCTTTTCAACATATTCTCCTTTCAAGGGCCTAGGGACTGGATTAGGCACCACTTGGCAGGGTACGAGTCTCAGCAGAGAGTCTAGGTGCTGGCAGAGGAAGTCTTTGATGGCCTTGAGACTTCAAAACAGGAGGCAAGCTCAGTCAAAGCCCTTGGAGACACTTCACAAGCAGGAATATACCACAAAGTCCAGTCTTTGTCTTCGTTGAGACAGAAGCAGCAAGTGCAGGCCAACTCAGCAAAGCACAGTCACAGGGAAAGGGGTAGTACTCCTCCTCCAGCTCTTCAGCTGTTCTCCTTGTCAGAGGTTCCTCTTGATTCCTCTTGATTCCAGGTGAAACCTGAAAATCTGGAGTTTTGGGTCCACTACTTCTACCCCTTATACCCCTTTCTGCCTTTGAAGTAGACAAACATCAAGTCTCAGTTGATCACAAGATCCTGTCTTGCCTAGGCCTGGCTTTAGACTCACTCCAGGGGGTTGGAGACTGCATTGTGTGAGAGCAGTTACTGCCCTCTCCACTCAACCCAGATGGCCCATCAGGATATGCAGGCTTCACCCCAGCTCCCTTTGTGTCACTGTCTAGTGGAGATTCACAAACAACACAACTGTCAGTCTGACCCAGACAGGGAATACACAAGCAGGCAGAGTCACAGAATGATTTAAGCAAGAAAAAGCCCACTTTCTAAAAGTGGTATTTCCAAACTGACAATTTAAAAAAACAACTTTACCAAATGTTTTATTTTTGAATTGTGAGTTCAGAGACACAAAACCCCAATCCCTATCTGCTCCCAAAGGGAAACTACATTTATATGTTATTGAGAGGCAGCCCCCATGTTAACCTATGGGAGGGATAGGCCTTGCAACAGTGAAAACCGAACTTGGCAGTATTTCACTGTTAGAACATGTAAAACACATCAGTACATGTCCCATTTTTAAAATACATTGCACCCTGCCCATGGGGCTACCTAAGGCCTACCGTAGGGGTATGTGTGGGTCTGACAAGTGGGTACATTTGCCAGGTTGAATTGTCCGGTGAAAACTACACACACAGACACTGCATTGACCGGTCTGAACAATGTTTATAGGGCAACTCATATGGGTGGCACAATCAGTGCTGCAGGCCCACTAGTAGCATTTGATTTATAGGTCCTGGGCACCTCCAGTGCACTTTACTAGGGACTCACTAGTAAATCAGACATGGCAATCATGGAAAAGCCAATTACACATACAATTTACCCAGAGAGCACTTGCACTTAAGCACTGGTCAGCAGTGGTAAAGAGCCCAGAGTACCAAACTCAGAAAAAACAGAGTCCAGCAAACACTCAAAACATGAGAAACAGAGCCAAAAAAGACGGAGGAAACCACACCAAGGATGTCAGGTCTAACACAAACAGTTTAGCCATGCCGACTGGAGATGCTAGATGTGGTGGGGGTGGGTATGGAGACCCTGCTGGACACCCTAGAGGCAGTTCATAGGACCCTCAGTGCAAATAAGGACACGTTGTATTCTATGCGAGGCATGCACACTCCGCTCTGTGGACTACAACAGTCCCTGGCTGATATTGCTTGTGTCATGAGGCAGAGGCATGAACAACTGCCATGCCAAAGTGGCACCAGAAAGCTAGCCAAAAAGCTGGGGGCTATCTGTAACATCCTGAAGTCTATGGAGCAGAAGCAGGATAGATACATCGCCACTTTGGGTGCCCTCCACCAAGACTTTGGATCTCTGTGGCAAACCTGAAGGAAATTCTCACTGCATTGCTGCCTCAGTGCTCGGCAGAGCAAAATGCTGCAGTGAACTGTGGAGCCACTTCTTATCCCCCTAATGTGTGTGTTCCTCCCTTGCCGTTACCCCCAGCACCTGCAACACCACGCTAACAGGAAGGAACACACATAACAGGATGAAGATATGGGCTTCACCAGTTTTAAACGTAAAATTTCCCAATAGCAGTTTTCTATGCCAAAATGCCACTTTTTCCTTTGTCCTGTGCTTAGAACTTTGCCAGTAAACCCCACAGCTGTTGGAAATCCCTATTTGTTATCCCATCTGTTGACCTCACCCTTGTCAGGATTGTCAGTTTGATCTTCCCTAATGGCAATTTGTGAATTCTCCTCATCACTGAAATACTCCTCTACTCCCCATGACACATGCAGGGGTGAAGCCATGGACTCTGTCTGGACATTCAAAGACAAACAGTTTGGGTGAGTCTTTGCAACAACTTGTTCAGCGAAACAACATTGCACATGTAAATAAATGTACATAATACATTCTGTGTGTTTGTTGTCTGCAGGAGTATGTATGACAAAGAACCTCAGATATTGTGTGAGTAAAGGTTCAAAATAAATCTCCAGCGGGACACAGGTGGCATGGTGACATGGATAAAGCACCACTGTCTAAGGTAGTGTGGTCATTTTGACCCTATGTGCCTGTAGAATAGTTAGTAGCCACCCAGGCATTAACTGAAACATGTTGTATGTTGTCAATGTAGAAAGTATAGTTATGCACAGTCCTGGTGGGTACCCTATCCATGGACACTAGGCTAAAAACTACACTGCAGTGACAAACAAGTGAGTAAAGCATCAGTGAGTAATGTCCTGCCAAACATTGTGTTACTATGGAGTGCCAAGTTCTTTGACAACGGTTCACAATCAAAGTAAACCACAATGCATGGGGCCTGAGATACAAACACATAGAGAAATGAAGTAACAAATCCTAGTTTGACCTATCTCCCCTTTCACATTAACAGTGTCACTTACATGGCACAAAGGTATCTGCAAAATCTCGAAGTTAATTCCATGCCAAACCTGACACATTCATCACCATATGAATCTTGCCAAGTCATACATGTAAAAAAGGCTAACAAATCCAAATGCATGTAGTAATCATTACATAGGCACATACACTAACACCTACACAGAAAATATAAGTTATACTCTTATGTTGATGTCAGAGATTTTATGAAAATTTAAACATATACTATATATACAACCTACCTACACTACCTTAACCTACTTAAAATATGTGATATCCATCCTAAACTAAGCTATCTTACCTACACTAACTTACCCTAAAAATTACAATGACCCATTTTCACTTCCTATAATAAAACCAGCAGACCTTTAAGTATAGCCAAATATGTCTGGATGCGACCTGTCAGACTCTTCACATACTAAGGTTCATTACATTCGATGTAGTTACAGAACACTCATCTCAATAAATGCATTTTAAAATACATTCCTGAAGAAAATAAAATAAGAATGGGGGCAGAGAACAAATAAAGAAATAAGAGAAGAGAATTCAGGGGCAAAACAAGCCCCTTTCTTTAAACTTAACCAAAGCTAGTGACAAAGAGGAAAGATATCCTAATAGCAGCTGAAAACATATTTATAGAAGTGGATACACCTAGAAAGATGTAGGGAAGCAGAATACCTAAATGTAGTTATGCAGAACACGACTCCAATGAAAATCATAAAAAAAAGCAACTTGATATACAAGACGTAAACATGAAGAATAAGGAAATACAAGGACATAAAATGAATAAGTAAGTAATTAATGAACACAAGTGTAAAAACACAACATAATGACAATTTTCTGAAAATCATTGAAATTACCAATGATGACAGAAGCTGAGTATATGAGGACCAGGAGACTAACACCCAAAGGAACTGAAGAGAGAAGAGGGGGCTACAGAACTTCCCAGTCTGCAAAACAAGAGGAACCAAAGGCATGGGCGTCAATTCACCAAAATGCAGTAGCAGGAGTGACATCACACAATATTTAACATTTACACACACACGTGCTTACACATACACACACATTCACACACTCTCACATTCATATGCTCTCACCCATAAGCATGCATACAACTTACATTTGAGAGGATTTTCACTTACCTTAGCTGCCAGATAGTGTCACATTCCAGATAATTGTACTCCATTTTCATTACACTAATGGTGAATAATATTATTCACTGTTTGTGCAATAAAACAATTGACAGAAAACCAGGAAAATGTAGTCTCAAACGATGTCCTGAAAGATGAACTGTCCCTGTTTTCCAGGCACTGAAATGTGCCACATCTGAGGCCAGGGGTCGCAAAGGCAGTGCCAGGGCTCGCAAGGGGCATGCCAGTGGCCCCAACTGCGACCCCTGGTGACCCCAAGTAGGAAAGAACGTTAAGAAAGAAAGAAGGGAATGGGGATGAAGGTTCCAGGTGGGGGGCTCTAGAATGTAGCAGAGTTGGGGAGAGAAAGCTGTAACTAGGAAGTAGCTGGGAGTTATGCTGAATGTTCATGCTGTTTTTATTGAAATAAAGAATAAATATCAACAACCACTTCCGTGTGCCTGCTACAAAACGTAAGAGTCACCATAAAATCACTTACACTGGAGAAGGAAGACAACTGATATAGCACAATAGTACATTGCATAAATGTAAAGAGGTAAAAAAAATTCAGGAAGTAACATTAGCACCCTAGTCCATATCTTCAGTTTTATGCTGCTGAATAACTTCTCTAACATGATCAGGATACTCAAGTTTCATAGTCTTATCCTTGTATGTAACCTTGTAAAAGCAAGGATGTACAAGACCATACCTCGCTTTATGATTTAAGTTGCAGATGTAGAAATTACTTCCTTCCTGTAGCTGTTGTATTTGAGACATCCTGCGAAAAGAAAATCTGATTGCCTTTCCATTTCAGATAAGTAATTCTTTCAGTGGCTGTGACAACATCCATAAGCTATTTTAACTGGAGGAAGAGAATGATAATGCCCCTAGATATTATATTAGAAGAAGGGGAGACCTTAGATCCTAAACAGTGAGCGCTTTGCACGCTGAATGGCCCACAATCACCCATATGAACAATTAAGGGGATAACATTTTGCAAAAAGGAAATCATGTTGGAGCATTCAGATCCCACAGGGCCACTGCCTAGTTGTAAAAAATGTTTTGTCAACATCCACAAATGGGAAATGATTCCTTGGGGACCCCTTCCAGTTTGTGAATGGTTACCATTACTTGTGTGTAGTCATTAAATTAATAATGTTTGCTAACCAATTTCAGTAGCAAAAAAACATTTATACATCCCATTCCGAATCACTATTTGGTATGGAAATCCTAAACATGCCCCTCCAAGTGTCTGATTCGATATATAGTCGCAAACCCAAACTTCAATTTGGTAGCAAATTAATGAATCACAATTTGTATTTGGTAAATACCCAGTCTTGTGAATTAGACCTCTTAGTACATCTGGCCCATAAATTCAGTTGCTCAGGTTGTATATGAGTCACATGTCCTCAAGCGCCTAACTTTCACAAATTGATTTTAAGGTGGAGACAGCTGCAGAAAACCTATATCTGTGGTGTGAATGTTTATCAAGGATTGGTTTAGGAGGTAGGATGAGTCATCCCCAGTCAAGGGCATTGAATCTGATTAGTTTAGATGTATTTTCCTTTAATATTATTACAGAATTCTGAGTTATCTTGTCTAGGGCTATAAACACCTTATATAAACAACATGTTAATATTTTTATGGAGTTGTGCAATTATCCACCTCCCAATTGGGATGGATTCCCATGAGGTGATATTTATGACTTTTCTATTAGAGAGCACATGAACAGTCCATTTTTTTGGGTGGTCGAATCAGATAAGATCACATCCCCAACCCTTTTAATTTTAAGGTTACATAGATGTGTAATCAGTTATTTTCTTCTTTTGAAATAGGTGATTTGATCGCTTCACATTTAAGGAAAAGGCAATCAGATTGCTCATTTCCACTTCAGGTTTTTACTGAGTCTAGAAACATTGAGAGTGCATGCGTGGTGGTCCTTGTGCTGACAACAAGATACTGACATTAATATAACCAGAGTAAGGGTTTGTTACCATGATCTCATGGAGCTTACACCGAGGATGCCAAGAAACAAGATGAGCACGCCGAATGAGCACAGTTTGCAATTAGGGAAATAACAAAATAAATATATTGATACAGCAGTAAAGACATAGGCCCTCATTACAACTTTGGTGGTCTTTTCACAAGATCACAGAAGTCACGGGTGCCAGAAAACTGCCAGTGTTGGCAGTCCAAAGACCACCATATTACAAGTTAAGTCAGATAAAGCAAATGTATATAAATTCAAACCATTCTCATCATCCTATGCCTGCACCAAACAAAAAGCATATGAATAATATCTGACATCTAAGAAGATGGTGTATCACTTTAAACCCCTCCCAGTGCACACCAGGCCCTAAAGAAATCCTAAAGGGCTACTAGGTTGCATCTGAAAATCTGTAGATTTATTATAACTGCCAGATGCTACGACTGAGAATAGTATTTGGGGTTTGAGGCACAGCCAAGCTATCCATGAAGCAATAATTGTATGAAAAATGTATCTGAAACACATAGTGGATGTGTCTGCCAAAATATATCCACAGTAACATTAGCAATACATAGCATCTAGGCAACCACCCATAGAACGAAAACAGGAACTGATCCATAACATGTAGAGGGTATACTACAAATAAGAGAAGTCTGCAACACGAATATATTATATCTCTGTGTAGAGTTATAAAACAATCATTACTGTTGATAAGCAAGTCTGAATCACAGAGCTGATACATGTATCCCCATCACCTTTTTCCTACTGCATTATGATATTTCAAATAATATAGGGTTGTCAAAGAACACAAATATTCCTTGGGAGTAGATATTAAGACTTGATGAACCGGCAAAAGATGACTCATTAAATTTCTATAGATTCGGATTTAGGGATGGAATTCAGCCATACCAGTTGTTAAAGCTAAATATAGAGCCTAGGAAAATTGATCTTTTATTGAGGATTTCTGCACCCTGCTTATGTGGCCTATGTATGAAACTCCTTTCAAGTAAAAGGGTTTGGGCATCCTAAGGTGATATGATGGCAGCTCTGTCTTATGTAACTGTTAATCAAAGATCACACCTCTTTTATATTACTTTCCAGTGTGGAGCAAGAATGATAGGTACAACCTTCATAAGCAAACTAAGCATTGCCCTTCAGAGTGACTAAAGGTCAGAAAGTATATCCTAAGCAATAACCCAAAAGAAGCTCAGAAGAAATGGAGTGAAAATGCACAGTACTATCTAGAAGAGGTGAAAGGACAATGTATAAAAAAGACTCTCAACCAAAGCATTCAATACAAAAGAACAAATGAGCAATTCAAAACAAGAAAAATGCAAGCATAAGCACTAGCCAAATGTAACCCAGAAAGAAGAAACAAATGACTGGAGTGTAAGGTGCATTATAAATGATGAAGACGGAATCCCTGAAGCATTTCCATGCGCTGCACAATACAGAACATCACTGGATAAGTAATTGGGGCTGACAACCAAAAGCATGACCCAAAAACACATTACAGCCATCTTGTATTAGCATGCCCCATAGAGGAATAAATTATACTTCCTGTAAGAAGGTGGAGCTTGACATACAAACCTACAACCACTGAGTGTCCTCATATCTAAGCAAGTAATGTAAACACCCTTCTGTCCCACTATCTCCAATTGTTAAAAACCGAAGGGTGGAAGTTATGAGGTCTTCTCATACCAAATGGCGCAGTGGTATGTACAATATATCTTTCTCTGCTGTCAATAAAGTGGCTGCAAAATTTGGGAGAGCGCATTCCATCACTTAGTGCCTACATGACCCATGAATGCTGGAATTTGCAGCATGCCTTACTCCTCAATGTCCACAGAGCACAACAGCATACCCCCGCATAAGATCCCCAAAAAATACACTACAACATATACAAAGCCTTGGTTCTGAAAGGACAGATTTTGGGGAGATCAAAAGCGAGGACCATAAATATTCTCAGCAGACTTCCAGGATTGATCACATTCACTGTATCCTTTCTAATGAGCACAGTCGCCTAAAAGACTGGGTGGCAGCAGATGTAGATATGGTGGATGTTCTTTATGCAGAATGTTGCACACCTTTGAGGACATCCTGGAGGACTTTGACCTCAGAGCTGGACAGTTTCTGCTGCATAGGACTCTGAGCGCGCTGGTACGAAGACGTTGGGACCATCAGGGTTCTGAACCACCAACACATTGTTGCTGTCAATTTCTTTGTGAGGCTACTGCCATTCGGTGGCTGGTGATGGGGCTATATGGAGTACTTTGACCTGACATGATATTACTTCACGTTCACCTACGTGAGAGGTGGGAGACTGGTCTCCCTTGACAGATGGCAATTGATTCAAAATGTAGGAGGATGACCCACGTGTCCCACAGTGCCCATTTCAAGCTCATTCTTTACTACATTCTCCATCAGACATACCTTACCCCCAAAAAACTTGACATCCACTTCCTGCTTACAATGCATTAATGTCCTCAGTGCCATGCAGCACACAATAGCCTACTCCACATGCTATGGAACTGTGTCCACCTGACCTCTTTCGGTCTGAGGTGCTGCGCTCACTGTTTGAGATCACGGCTCACTAGACCTCTCCCCTAGACTATGTTTACTGAGGATCTTTCCCCAACCAGCTAAACATAAAGTTATGGGTAGGTCCATTGATCTAGCCTTAGTACTGGCCAAGCAATGGATAATTATTGATTGGAAAGATGCTGCTGGCCCTAGAGTAGAAAGCTGGAAGAGAGACCTGCTTTGGTGAGTGGGCTAGAAGGGGGGCACATTGTTTAGGGGGGAAGCACCAGGGTAGAGACCTATGGATTTTCCACACGCTTTGGAAGCATTGACAGAAATGTTGAGGGCAGCAAAGAAGGGGAAAGAAGATGGTGACTCAGATTATTTGCCCTATGCTTTGGCCTGGGGTGACTTACAGCTGCAGGAGGCCATTGGGTGGTTAAAGTTGG
The DNA here is from genome assembly GCF_031143425.1 of Pleurodeles waltl. Lineage (NCBI taxonomy): Eukaryota > Metazoa > Chordata > Amphibia > Caudata > Salamandridae > Pleurodeles > Pleurodeles waltl. Next base: position 770,409,758 of record NC_090437.1, read on the forward strand.
TCACAGCAAGCCAAGCAGGCACCCACAATGAGTTGTGAGTGATAGAGTATTACTATGTATAGTGCCTCACTTCAATCAGGCAGGTAGTTTGCTATGTCCACAGGCCTTGGCAGAGCACATAGAATGGAGTAGGAGGGAGATGGATACCACACAGTTCAGGGAAGGGAGGGGCGAGGGGTGTTTGATTGTTCTCCATGGCCAAGGTCATTCCACCCATTAAAAAGATCTGGTTGACACTTAGTATGCAACCAGGGAAGAGAAAAGTTGGTCTTCTTATGAGGTGTACTGTGCTCTAGCTGATATAATATAGGTTGGCATAGCCCTCCTTTTGATGTGTGATACACTGTACCCCCTCTTTTGTATGGGTGGTGGATTGCCATTGTTTCAATAAAGTCTATTTGAAAAATAAAATAAGAAGACTGTGGCTAACAGCCCAATCTGCTGGGAAGCTATGTAAAGAGAGGTTTGGCTACTTCTGAAGGAAGGTAAAATGCACTTCTCTAAGTGCCACCAACAGTGAATGCTGCCAATGTCAAATTGCATCCACCCAGACACAAACTCACCAGTAGCACAGTTCAATTTGAAATCAGCACTTCCTCTTGTGTTTATGGATATGTCTTCAAAATCAGTGATACATTCTTATTTTAAACAAACTAGTTTATGGTCAGTTAATGTTAGGAAGGGTGCAAACCATTTGAGCAAGAACAGCACACTATCAAAACCTTGCTTTTTCTTCTAAAAAAAGATTATGACCCTTGCATGCTTTGTCGTAAGCTGGAAGGACTTTCAAAGCAAACTTTACTCCATTCTCATAAAAGCTGTGACTGCTTACTAGATCACTTTCTGGCTTCCTGGGTCAATATGGCCACATTCAAGTATGTTCACACACTTTCTACACAAAATGATGCAATCATGCAGACCTAGGATCTGGCATTTTTCTGCTGTTAAAGCAGGTAAATTGACATCTGTATTCTTCTTGAATGACTGTATGGTATCAATATTTAAAACTCTAGCCAGCAGCACAATAGTAGATTCAGTTGTAGAAATGCTCTTGGGATAAATGCCTGAGCCTTCCCTTTGCAGTAAAAGGTTAACATTGATAAACACAAGGGGCGACTGACTGAAAAATTAGACAGTAGAACTTAGTCATAGGTGTTTCTTAAACTGGCCCTCCTAGTTCTGTCCCTACGAGATGTTGACAAGAAGTACGCATGTTGAGCGTCCAACTGAAGAAACAATCTACCCAATCATGTAGACATTCCTCACAACCTCACAGAAATTAACTTCAGCATACAATGGTAGTCCGAATTTACGAATTGACAGAATTCAACATACATGTTCTTACATTTTGAAGATGAGTTTAACCTTAAGTAAACATCTGCAAGCAATTCCTCTACATTCAATTCTTCACAACTTGAACAGAAAGCAGACGTAGCATTGGATGCTGTGAGGTATACCATGTGTCATGGACAAGCCAGGAAATAGAAATTAGGTTGCAGAGACAATACTTTAGTTTTGACTGTATAATGCCTTTCTGCATTGTTAGACATGACAGACTTATGGTGGTCTTTCCTATTGGAAGGTGGGTTATGGGCACGGGGAGTATGCACCTGCCACTAGCAATAAGGCCACCAATACAATATAAGGTCAGTCAAAGTCTCAGTACATTAGCCCCTGGCTAAACCCTTTGAAGCTAGCTGCGAGCATGCGGGCTTTACTCAGGAAACGGGTAGTTATAGCATTTAAATACAACAATACATTGAATAAGTAAGGAACAACACACAATAAAATCCCCACACCAATTTCTATAAATAGGGAATAGTTTTAGCTTTAAAATAACACCAACATGACAAAAATCCAATAAAGGGAACTGGATATATGAATTTTGAAAGATTAATTAAAAAAATGTGCTTTCTAGTGCCCAAAAACCAATTGCACCAACCAGTGAAATCTGGTCATGCTTGATTGGTACAAATCACAATTTGAGGCAGACTGTGAAGGAACCCTGCTCAGATACACTGAGCAGGGAGGCTTCAATCAAAATGTTACCTTCAGACTTAGATACTTTTCTGGAGGATTTTCCCTCAACTTCGTTCGGTCCGCTCCAGCAAGCTGATTTCCATCGACAACAGCAACATCATCAGATTGCTTTTCCGTGAGCCACCCAGTCAAATCCTGGAAGTTTGGTGCTCCAGAGGCTTCAGCAGTACAAACCTGAAATTCAGGCCTGGTAACTGCTGAAGGTAATTGGCTTGACTCTAGGTGTCGAGTCAGTCCACTTATGGAGCTTTTTCCAAAAGTTGCTGCAAACTTATCCAAACATCTGGAACCCTTGAGAGTTCAAAGTGTCCAAAACACAAATCCAAGGGTCTAGAAGCTCTGAGATGGTCCTTGGAAGTTTGAAACTATAATTCCCACAATGCATCAGGCCAAATCCTTAAAAGTCCCTTGTATGCCCTCAAGGCTGAAGACTTCTTGTGGGAGATGGTGGAGGGAAGCTCTGTAAACCTGTAGCTCTCAGGGAGTCCACTCTTTATTCCTTTGGGAAGCAAGTCAAAGTCCTCAGGTCTGTAGGTCACAGTGTGCGGCAGGAGTAGTCCTTTAGAGAGCAGTCCTTCGGAATGCTGACCGTGATTCCTGCAGGGAAGTCCTTCTTCTCTTGTAGTTTCAGGCAGCAGAGATGAGTTGTTATGTAGTTTTAAAATATTCATGCATTGTTCTGGGTGTGACAAGCACGGGGGCATCCCATCCAAAGAGGGGCATGGTACCACCCAAAGTGTGGCATGTTCTCGTCCCATAAAGCACTTCACTTTAAAAATCCAAGATGGAGGACTTCTATTCAGGAGAGCAAGACCTGGCTAAACCAACCCACAAGTGTGGTTCATTTCCAAAAATCTGCCTCCAGCCCATATGCAAATTCTATTCCTGGGCCAGCCATGTCGGTGGGGGATAAAGGGGACAGAGGGTAGGGCTGGCTGGCATTCCTTACTGTCCTATTTTCCTTGAAGCCCAGTTTTATATACCCATCCCCCTTCCTGGCCTGTACACTGCAGCTGCAGAGCTCCCCCCACCAGATAACCGCTGCTCCATACAGGCCACTTATCACCTCATCAGAGCAGCTTGGCTAAGCCTGTTAGCCTGCTACCTGCAGAGGTTGAGGGGGACACCCCTGGATTTGTGCTACCTATGGGGGCAGGAAGCAGTGTCTCTAGTCATGGCCTGATCCCAGATGAAAGGAGAGGGGAGAGAGAATTCCATCTGCAGTAGGCAAAATTAAAAATGAATGCTGAGGAGAGGAAGGCTGAGGCTGAAAGAGCCATAGCTGAGAAGAAACTTTTGTTGGCTCATTAACTGAGTTTGAAAAAGCTGTAACTCAAGATCAGGCAGGAGGATTCCATCAGTGATAGTGGCAGCATACATGCAGTACCTGATGGAGATAGGAAGGTATGTATACCCAAGGACTTGGTGTCCAGTTTTGTAATGGGAGATTACATTAAGTGGATTTCTGCTTATGAAGTTGCATTGAAGTTAACAGGGTCCCGGAAGAGCACTGAGGGTGGGTCTGTGGAACCACATACCAACACTTGGGAGCAACACACTTCTGACATTACAGGTAGGGGTGGGTGGGGAGCTCCGTTCTGCTGGTGGATCTAACAGAGTTTTTGGCATTCCGCACTCTGCTTGCAGCATGGACTTCACTCAAAAACTCCACTAGCCCTGCCAGTGGAGCAGAGCTCACCCGGTGTGCGCTGCAGCCCAGTTATGGGCTACACAACGCATGTGCAGACCATCTGAGCTTGTGCTCTGTAGCCCATAACTGGGCTACAGTGTGTCCCAGGGATGGATCCTGGGCCAGGGCTTCCTCTGCCAGCAGCCTGGGAGCAGGGGGCAGAAGGAGGCAGAGAGACAGGCCGCTGTGGAGGACGAAGAGGACCTCCTGGAGCACCCAGATAGGTCCTCGTCTCTTCTCTTTTTTTGCCTTGTTTCAGCACAGTGGTGCACACACAAGGACTGAAATGGTACCTTTTGCTGCCTACGGCTCAGGCCTGAATTCAGGCCAGCATCATAGGCAGTGAAAGCTGCTGTTTCAGGCCTCTTGTGCACTAGCCTGTCCCATGTGCAGTGCGCAATGGCAGCCTTCACTGCCTATGGCCCTCTCCTGAATGCTCCTGATCTCGGAAGCACTAAGCTGGGTCGGGCTTGGCTAGCCAGGCCCGACCCTGCTTTGCACTTCCGAGATCAGGTGCATTCAGGACTCCGTGGGTCACCAAACTCCTCCTCCATGGAATTCCACAGAGTTTTAAATCTAATCTGCAGAACTCTGCGGAGTGAAACTCCGTGAACTCCGCCCAGGCCTAATAACAGGTTGGGGACCATACCAAGTACACTCCCATGAAATCCATTTTGATTGCCAAATTTGGACTGCACCCTGAGAAGTATTGATAAAGATTCAGGGGACGTCACAAGCTCCCTCACCAGTCCTGGGTCTATTTCAATGATTACACCATTAAGACACTGAGGGCCACATGTCGCAAGCTTTTTGCACGTCGCAAACAGCGAATTGCGCTGTTTGCGATGTGCAAAAAGCACATCACAATGCACATACCACACTTTGTGATTCGGTAACCTGGTTACCGAATCGAAAACGGGTTTGCGACTCTCAATAAGGAAGGGGTGTTCCCTTCCTAATTGCGAGTCGCAGTGCAATGTAGGATTGGTTTGTGACCACGTTCGCGGCCGCAAACCAATTGCATTTTGCACCCTTTTTAAATGGGTGGTAACCCATTCGCAAAAGGGAAGGGGTCCCCATGGGGCCCCTCCCCCGTTGTGAATGGCACTTTTAACATTTTTTCAGAGCAGGCAGTGGTCTGAAAAAATGAAACAAAAGCATTTCATTTTCGTTTTTGTAATACATCTCATTATCCTTTAAGGAAAACGGGCTGCATTACAAAAAAAAAAAGCTTTATTAAAAAGCAGTCACAAACATGGTGGTCTGCTGTCTGCAGCAGGCCACCATCCCTGTGAGGGTCAGCATTCGCAAGGGGGTCGCAAGTTGCACCCCACCTCATGATTATTCATGAGGTGGGCATTTGCGACCCCCTTGCGAATCGCATATGGTGTCAGGGACACCATCCAACATTCAGAATTGTGACTCGCAAAATTGCGAGTCGCTCTGACTCGCAATTTGTGGATCGCAATTCTGAATGTTGTTAAATGTGGCCCTGAATGCCTGGGTGCTGGGCAGCACATTTATTTATTAATTGTGTTGAGTTGTACAATTTAATCATGAGAGAGAGCACATGCTCAGTATCTGTTTTGTGCCAGCACCTAGTTGACAGTAAGTCGACTGATCCAAGGAAGCTTGCTGTGGAAGGCAGACCTCTGGGCTAGCACTAGAGTGTCCAAAAAAGTATCTGGGGGAGATACCCACAAAGGTGATCAGAGTTCCACCAGAAGAGAGAGCGGGAGAAAAGGGAATAATGGTAACCAGTCCCAGTCTGATCCTAAAAGGAAAGGGTTATTGTACCAAAAGACAGGTGTTTTGTTGAATACCTGTGGAGTGTGGAATGTGGAGTCTGTTGAGGAGAGTGTGGTGGGAGACTGTATCGAACGCTGCAGAGAGGTTCCAGAAGAATAAGGGCTGCCAACTCTCCTCAATCGTGGAGGGTCCTGATGTCATCAGGGGTGGCAATCAGTGCAGTCTCTGTGCTGTGGTTGGCCCAGAATTCTGATTGTGAAGTGTCGAGAAGGTGGTTTTGTTCGAGGTAGTCACTGAGCTGTTAGTTGATGGACTTCTCGAGCACTTTGGCCAGGAAGAGGAGCAGGGATATTGGACTGTAGTTTTTGAGGTTGCTGGGGTCGGCAGAGGGTTTCTTTAGGAAAAGTCTGACCTCAGAGTTCTTCCATTCACCCAGGGAGGTTGCTGTGAAGATGGAGGTGTTGAGGATGCAGGTTAGTTCTGTGCTAATAGTATTGACTCTGAGGTTGAAAAGCCAATGGGGGCAGCAGTTGGTGGGTGCCCCAGAGTGGATGATGACATGATGGCTGCAGTGGTCTTTGTGGTAATCGGGGACCGAGTGGTTATCATGTGGCTGATGTTCACTGCTTGAGAGACACGCTCGGAGCCGCCATAGAACCTGAACTTGAAGTCTTCCCACTGCTCCTGATCGCCCCACGACTCCAGAACCTGCGACGAAGACAACAACTGCAAGTACACCAACCTAGCAGACTGTAGGGAAAGGCATTAGTACACACTCACACACAACACACATCTGGAATGGCTAGCGACAGCTACACACATGCAAGCAAACACCCGTACCAATGCACACACACACATCAACATACACACATGCACACACAAACTACGCACACCATGGTCAACATACACGTGCCCTCCACACACCACCTCGCACAAACACATCACCGCCAATGTTTAACCCAGACATACACTACACCACAGACTCACACAATGACATCACTACCACAAACACATAAAGGCATTGGACAGGAACAGCACTGCACACCTCCACTTAAAAACACATACGGACAGCAACACATAACAACCACACACAATTTATACCAACACACTGCCACACAATGTGTCAGATGTCACACCACGTCCACACAACACACAACGCACATGACAAATCCATCACCACAGACATGCATGCACATACAACAACCAAACAATGCAACACAACACCATCACAACACATCACATCACACCGAGTATAATGCACAGGGAAACCACACAACACATGCTGCAACACAATCACATCACATACACAAAACTAACACAAACTAGGACAAGTATGTCTCCATCGAGACCAATAGGTGGTTGGCCCATATATATTACGCATGTATATAAAAATCCAATCAATATGTACAAAATAGGCCAACTGGCCAGTCTAAACAGTCCAAGTGCCACCAGGCACATATTGCACTTTTGAATGCCCCAAATTGACTCCTGTCTGCAAAGTGGCCTCCACATGGTAGAGGAATAAAAGGGGCAAGCAGGCACCTCAGGAGTGATGGGGTGGTAGTCGAGGGGGGTTCAGGTTTGGAAGGAGGGTCTTTGGGTTTACCCTTGGGTTTAGGGGGAACTTGGGCTTGGCTTTTGCTCTAGCCAGTGGCTCTTTAGGTTTGTCCTTGGGAGGGGGGAGCTTGGGTTTAAGCAGGTTGATTTTTTTGCAGGGAGAGGGCATGGACATCACCAGGAGTGGCAAGGGAGCACTGGGAGGTGAAAGGGTTGGAGCCGGGGAGGGATACATTGCGCTTTGGGGAATCACGGGTGGGAGAGTGGCCGGGAAAAGGGAAAACTCATACAGGAATCTTTTCTTAGGGACACAAGGGCGGTCATGGGAAAAGCATTTGCAAGTGAAGGGAGAGGGAGGGGTTGTGAGGTGTGTCTGTGTAGGTGTCTTGGGTGCAGGTTCATGGGTGGAAGACATGTGTGTGCTGGATGTCTGTTTGGTGTGTGAGTGTGGACGTGTACGTGTCTTGGGAGGAGGGGGGAGGAGGTGCAGGGAGTTGCCATGGTGGATGGGTTACTGTTTGTTGGGGTGGTACCTGCAGGTGAGGTGGATGTGCTGCATGTGGGGGTGTTGGTAGTTGCTGTGAGTGCACATGTGGTGACTGTGGTGGATTTATGCAGGGCTGGAGGTGTGGTGACTGTTTGTATGATGGGGCCAGTAGGTGGATCAGGGAGTGTTGGTATTGTGCCTGCAGGTGTGAGTGGTGTATTGTTTGTGAAAGAGGTGGTGGTGTGGGGGTCAGTGTAGGGAGTGGATGTTGTGTGTGCCTGTGGATGTTGTCTGTGTGCATGCTGGTGGTGGGTCTTTTGGTGGCTGTGTTTGTTACTGCAAACCATGTCTGTTGAGGTGGATGAATGGTGGTCTGACTGTGTGCCCTGGATGGGTGTGAGGAGAGGAGTATGTGATTGGGCAGAGGTAGCTGGAGGGGGGGGAAGAAAAAGGGACGTTGGCTGCCATTAGTAAAGGAGGCCAGAGCCTGAAAGGATCTCTGCAGGCCAGCCAGGGTACCTTGAATGCCTTCCAGGAACACATTGCTCTGCTGTACATGAGTTGCCAGTCCCTGGATGGCATTCACAATGGTCAACTTACCCACAGAGATGGACCTCAGAAGGTCAATAACCTCCTCACTGAGAACAGCAGGGCTTACTCGGGCAAGAGGCAGAGGTGCCTGTGGTGAAGGAGACGCCCACCCTCCTGGGTGAGCGGGCATGGGAACTGATTGGGGAGCAACAAGGAGGGCGGTGCTGGTAAGGATGTGACAGACAAGGATGGTAGTGGGCTGGTCCCAGATGGGCCTGCCACCGCCAGGGCACTTCCATCAGAAGAGGAATCCGTAGATGATGCAAATGATCCCATCTCCCTCGTGACACTCCCCTCGCCCTCCATCCCACTGGTCCCCTTGTCTCCGCTGGCGTCAGCCTCCTGGGTCATGTGGGCTGCTGCTTCCCTACTCACCTAATGATGCTGATGCACAAAAAGACAGAAGAGGAGAGGGAGGGAAGGAGGGAGAGAGAGAAAGATAGGGTGGAAAAAGATCAATACCTACCTACCATTAACACAGATCAACATGTTCATCTCTCCAATAACATTATGGCATGCCATGCCATTACAATGACACTGCATTTCAGAAAATACACATCGTGAATTGCAAGATGCAATGATCATAAACCAGCCATTGTGGGAACATTCTGACTTAGTGAATTGATCAAGGCTGAAAGACTGCTTAGCAGCATTGTGATTACCAGGGCGATGTCATGCATGACATTTAAACAATAGGGTGGTTTGCCAGGGACCTCCCAAGGGACTGACCACATCTACGACCGTACCATAGTTGGAAAGGCAAGACCACAGAATGATAGCTGCTACAATAGATTTTGCTGTGGTATTTAACCACATAGACTCACATGTAGAAGAATGGCATGGTTGTTTACCTACACATATCCTACACTCTTAGGTCAACATATGTCAGCATGGTAAGGAATCATGTCCAAAATACTGTCCCATTAAGGCCATCCATGTTGAGGACCCCTGATTCCACCCTCACAATCAGTCCATGGCAGCTACTGTACAAGATAGAGATAGCCTCAGTCACAGTGGGAGACACATACTGATGTGAGAGCACTTACACTCAGGTACATTGATGCATATGTAAGAAGCTGGTCTGGCACACTGCGTACAGTGTTACACTCACCCAACCATTGAAATCTTACATTGGATATACACTGACAGCATTGTATTGCCACATATAACCAATTCAGAGTCTGGCAGGGTGACTGATACCCACTGTCCATGTGCATCTACCACTGATCACATGGACATCGCCCACAAGTAAGCCAACCTAACCCAAACAAGGCCTATCATGTGGGAGATGGGAGCCTGTACTTACCCCCTTGTGGTTGCCGTACTGCCCTCAAGCGCCCATCTACCTCAGTGCAGGCCACCTCCAAAATGCAGGCCATTAGGGGAGTCAGGGTCTGATGTGCACCTCTCCCTCGTTGGGAGGACATCCCCCACTGGGCCTCTGCGGTCTTCCGGGCCCAGCATCTCAGGCCCTCCCACTGCTTTCTGCAGTGGGCACTCTGCTAGCTATGGACCCCCAGGTTCCAGACTTGCTTGGCGATGGCACACCATATCCCCTTCTCCTGATGGGCGCTGACCTGCATAGGTGACACAGACAGAAGGAAAAAGTCATGTAGAGGGGCTACACATCAGCAGCAGTGGACTACTCATATCATACACATCACATGCCCACACTAATGTGTCTTCACAGCACATTCATCCACTCCTTCTGCGGCACGGAAATGCTTTACAGCCTCACACAACCCTATCACAGAGCCAATAGAATTGGGCTCACCTGCTCCTCTGGTGTCCCATACAACTGTCCATACAGAGGTAGGATCCCATCCACAAGCTTCTCCAGCTCCTCCTGAGTGAAGGCTGGGGCCCTATCTCCTGCAGGACATGGCATGGTGGCTCCCAGAGACAATACACAGCAGCCTACGTAGTGGAGGTCTTGCTTGCACGAGTGTCAGGAGTCAAGAGAGCTAGGCAGCAGAAAACGGTGGTTACCGCCGCAGTGAACATGACCGTCACCGAAGGCGGTGATTGTCACTGGCTCCAGCCCTCCAAAGGCAGCAATGTGATCCAATGAGGAGTTGTATGGCGGTTGAGATGGCCTACCACCATTACAACATACACTGGTGGAATTAGGTCACTTCCATCTGTCCAGTGCACGCAGGACAGACGGCTGCCATTTTAGGCACATATGATGGTTTGTAAAGACATAATAAGTGTGTCATGATAAACATATGTACCAAATGCAGTGTAGGCCATCATGGCTGGGCCCATAAATGTGAATATCATGCCACTGTGGTGTACGATGGGTGGGTGTCAAATCCAGGGAATGACCAGTGGCTCTGTACATCTTAGGTGGTGTAACCATATGAGGCAGTGACATTTGTGCATACGTGGGACGTGCTGGACAAATATGCAGCTATTACATGGACCATTGGACATGTGATGTGTGTGACATGCTGTTGTCCAAGCCCTGTAATGGGCAGCTAGGTTGGTTTACGTGGGACCTCTACGTGGCCATAATGGTATGTGGTGACTATTGGGGCCTGTCACAAGTGTTTGTTGTGTGCAACAAGGAACTTGTTAGCTAGCATGTGTTGAGTGGTCATCAAGTTATAAATTCTCTCATCTCAATCCTTGAGACATGCACCAGTGTACTGCCTCCTAGTGGACCTTTCAACCCTGGAGGAGTGATACATCGTTCCAGACTTTTCATCTGAATCGTAACACCATAGCGAAACTATGTACCCAGTTGGAGCCAGATCTGTTGCCTGATATACATAATCTCTATGCCAGCTCTCCCACAGTACAGGCCTTGTCTGTGCTACACTTCCTTGCCTGTGGCTCTTTCCAGATTATAGTGGATTTGGCAGCAGGGATGTCACAGCCCATGGTCAGTCTTGTGTTGACAGATGTACTGTCTGCTTTACTGAAACACATGGACAGCTACATCAGGTTCCCACAACATGTGGATTTGTCTACTAGTAAGGGTGACTTCTATCATGGTGAATGCATCACTTATGTGACTGGGGCCATGGATGGTACCCACATAGTTATGGTCCCTCCCAGGGCCAATGAACAAGTCTATAAGAACAGGAACAAAATACTACTCTATCAACGTACAGGTGGAGTGTCTTGCAGACCAGTACATTCCCCAAGTGACAGCTAAGTATCCAGGATCTGTGCATGACTCCTTCATTCTGAGGAAAAGCAATGTCCCACACATGGTGGCACAACTACAGAGAGAAAAAGCATGGCTCATTGGTAATTTTGCAATACGGTTTGTGTCACTGTAATGTCAACTGTCATCCCATTCATCCCTGTGCCTCTACTGGTGTTGTGACAGGTCCTACCTTTGTGCACACAGATGATTCTGGCTATCCTAAACTTCCCTGGTTGCTGGCACCAGTGAGGTACCCTACCACAAATGGGAACATGGTTTCAATGATTCCCAAGGCATGACAAAGCATGTTATAGAAATAACATTTGGGCTCCTGAGGGACAGATTCAGGTGCCTCCATGTCTCTGGAGGTGCTCTCCTCTACACTCCCCTAAAGGTATGCCAGATCATAGTTGCCTGCTGCATCCTGCACAATCTGGCCCTGAGACATCAGATTCTATTTCTGACTAATGAGGAGGAGGCAGCTGGACCAATGGCTGATGATGGGGACTTGGAAAGTGATGAGGAGGCTGATGAGGAAGGTACAGCTGAATCTAGGACTGAGCTGATCACTCATTACTTCCCGGAACACACAGGTATGTTGTGTGTATATTGTCAGGTGTAATATTTCCAAAATGCCTTATGACAGTGCTGCTCATGGTCAGGTACATCACTGGAGATGTTCATTGTACCTATTCCTCGGTGTGACTTGTGGTGGGAGACAGATAGCCTATCAGGAGCTGTGTTACTGATGAAATTGCACTGACATGTGTGATGAATGCAAATTGGTAGGTTGACAATTCCTATGTACAGGCATGTGGTGTGTAATTTGTCCTGCAAGCTCCTGTGCAGATGTTTTCCCAAATGAAGATTGGGTAGTGTGTCTCACTCCCTTTCACAACTGTTGGCTGTAGCATTCATGAACATTGTCCTTTTCTAACAGTGGTAAGTGTAATTATTTACCTATTTCAGCTGTGATCTACTGCGTAATATTCAAGAGATTCCTGAAATTGGGGGTGTGACATTGTCTTCTGTTGTCCCCTGTGTAGTTGCAAATCCACACTGTACACAACAACAATGTACTGCATATGTGCTGTGGCTCCTACCATGCCTACTATCCCAATGTGAGTTCTTGTCTTGGTCTATTTGCAGGCTGGATTTGTGGATCTACTCCTGTGCGTGACTGGGCTAGGGACTCCCTTGCAACTGGAATTTTGACCCTCTCTGGTGTAGGGAGTCAACTGCAGAGAATGGCTCCCTTTGCTGTCATTGTGGCATACTTTTGGTGAAGGGGAATTACCACACCTTACATTTAGCTCGGATTGACTTTCGTACATGTGACAATAAAGACACAAAGACAGGTCCTGTGTTCTGTGGTGTTTATTGTGCACAAAGTGTGGAAGAGTTGATGAGTTGGGTCATGGTTGGAGTAATCATCAGAGTAGATGTTCTAGCTGAAGCCCGTACAAGTCCAGTATCCAAGGGCCATGTGAAAATGTAATAATGACATTGAACAGCCAACAGGGTATCTCATTGGCGCACAAGGGAGAATTTTCAGAAGAGGGTCACTTCCTGGCAGTGGGTTTGGTCTTGGAATCTGTTCCTGCAGGATGTCAGGATGGATGACCACATTTCTGGGGGAGTTTCAGCTGCAGAGGTTGGGGTGCCAGTGGCCTTTGGTTCCTCTGGCAGGGCACCCATTCCACTAGCTGAGGCTGATGTTGATGGCTCAGTTAGTATCTGACTAGTAGAAGTGGCCTGCTAGTGGGTGGAGATAGCACACAGGATGGTTTGAGTTCCTTGAGCACTACTGCAATGGAGGCCATGGTGGCATTGTGTGTCTGCCACTACTGCATGGCCTCCTTGTGGTATTGCCTCTGCAGCCTTTGGATTTTATCCAGAATGGTGAGTATTTGGCCCATCTTGTCCTTGCTCTGGGATTGCTGGTATAATCCCAGGACTTGGGAGATGCTTTCCTGACCAGTCGGGTCCCTTTTGGAGCCCCATCCCTGGCCCACAGGTGCCCTCCCACGGCCCCTGGCCCCCTGTGTGTGTGCCCCTGGCATGGTGTGCCCACTCCCAGGTACCCCAGGACCTTCATTGTCTTGGGTGTGAGGGATCGAATCAGATCCCTGTACTGTGGAGCACACTACTGATTGACCAGTCCTTGGGACACACATTTGGAGAGCAGGGTTTGGCTGAGATGTAGATGCCAGAGGTTAGGGGGTTTGTTTGTGGCTGATGTTCAGTAACATGGGTAGCATGTTCCATTGAGATTTTCTGTATGAGGATTGCATTTCTGCCATTGCCGTGTATAGGTCCTCAGTTGTAGCATCCTGTTAGTGATGCAGATGTGATAGCTGTACATGCAGGTGTTGCACTGTGATGTGGACAGATCAGCTTTTCATGTGGATGTGCAGATTCATTGTGGGAGTCATAGTGATAGTGTTTGGCAGTGCTATCCGTGCAGTGGCCAGGGACTGTCTGCCGATTGTGGCTTGGTGGACTGGTGGAATGCAGGGGAGGTACTTTATGTGATGGTATGAGAGGTGTAGTGGACGTTAGGGTGACTTGGGGAGTGATAGGGTGGTAGAGTTGCATGCTGAAGGGCTGAATGTTCACTTTTGTGCACATTCCCAAATGGAGCATGGAGATGTGTGAGAGCTGTTGTTGGGCCACCCTGAGCGAGTTGTGTAGGACATGTTGCACAATGAGGCACTGATTTTTTACTAAAGTAGTGCTGCTCAGTGCAGCTGCAAAAATAGCTGCACCCACCTGCGCCACCCTTGAAACACAGGGATGTCTGTATTTACAGGAATATGGCACATCCCTATGTTTCCCCCTGCACAGAATTGAGCTCCCTGTATCCTATGCAGGCATCCTTGCACCATAGTGCAATGGTGCCTGTGTTGAGGGGATAGATTGTTTATATGCAGGAAAGTGTGCCTTCCTGCACATAAACAATCTATCATGGCAGTTTGGCATTTCTATGTGTGTTGCAGGATGCAGCACACATAAGAAGGGCAATGACACGAGGAGGAAGGAAAGCATTTTGGTGATGTTGACTTTAGTCACAGCCTCAGGTTAACATGTAGTCTTGGATTGGGTGCAACACAATATGCAATGGGTGTTGTTGTGGCACAGCCACAGTCACACTGATTGCATGCCGCTTCCAAGCAAAGTGCTGCATGTGTTGGGGCCATATTTACAAGTGGTGTTAAGCCACAGTAAGTGGCTTAAGACCAGGTTGTGTATATGTCAGAGTGGCGATGGGGCCTTTTGATTTTGGCCCTATGTGTCCTGATGCGACCCTTTTGCATACATTCAGTTTGTCCGATGTGCCTCCCCTATGTCCTCCCCCATTTGCCATTTGCAACATTTCAGATAGTTCCCCCTGCAGCTTACCTGAATTTGTGACAGTTGTTGGTAGTCTGCTATGTCCTGTCCAGCGATTCCAGTGACCAGCTCCTCCAGGATGACTGCTGACACCCTCTCCTCCAGCTCATCCAGGTCCTCCTAGGGTTCAGGACATCCACCTCCAGTGTGCAGTGCTGCCTATTTGATCCTAGCCAGTTTCTACTTAGTTCTGTGCATCCAATCATGCCAGCGCTTCTGACAATCAGTGACAGTACTCTTCACCTCTGCCACGCAGTTGACTTGATTTACTATTGCCTGCCATGTAGCCTCTCTCCTACCTATTGGCAATTTGGAGGTGACAAACAGGTGGTGTTGGTGCTCCGTCTCCACTTTGATCAAGATGTTATTCGCCGCCTCACAAAAGTGACACTTCCACTTCCTCTTCTCCTTCTCCTGGGATGTTGCTGGTCCCTCCTGGCTTGTAATGGGCTGATTGGGATCTCTCTAGGGTCTCTCCCGGCCTGCATGCTCCATCTTGTCTTCCACTTTTTTTGTGAGCGTTTTTTTAATGCTAATGCTGTTAAATATGGCACTAACACGTTTTGTGTCAAAAAGCGTGCTGCAAAATGTTCTAATGCCACTTTTGAAGCATTAGTGTCATTTTTGCTTATGGTATGTCACTAAGGTTAGTGTCATTGTTTTAACGCAAACCATTCCTTAGTGCCATTGTGCATCATTTTATAAATATGGTGCACAGATGGTGCTAAGGAATGGCGTTAGCTCGCAGTAATAATTTTGACGCACAACTGCACTAGCGCAGCTGTGCGTGATTTTTGTTAAATATGGTCTAAGCTTTTTTTCTGGAGCTTCGAATTAGATAATTTCTAAATGTTTTAATCAGTCATTCAACAAAACATGATCATATAAGTTTGAAACAGAGTTTTACATGAATGATTAAAATGATCATTAAAGCACACAGATACATAATTGAATGTGTGATTTTATTGTTTTGTGGAAATATAAAAGCTATAAGACATACAATAAAAATCAATAATCCCATTTTGTTTAAATACAAACGAAATACTTGCTTACGTTTAATTGTTGATTATTACACAGTAGTACAGATTGAGCAAGAATCCATTGAATCTAATTTCCCAGAGGATAGCAAACTATATTGAAAATAACATAGTTGGAATGGTTTTCTGAAGAAAGCTTGGCAATAATAGAGTAACGTTTTGGAACTGATACGAAAAAATGTATTATTTAAAAATTTTAGTGCTCCGTGAGAGTTTTGGACATCATGCATGCAGTTTCTGGAATCAGCTTCCACTCGTTCCTTGAGGTTCTCTTGACAATCATGCACTGCCTTTTTAAATTTGCTTTTTAGTATGCCTGCCAATGACTCACTGTGCAGATGTCTTTCTTCTTGGGGAAAAGTCCTTTTAGAAATGTAGTTTACGAGAAAGTTCATTGTAATGACTGCTCTGTGAGTCTAGTCAGCAGTTAAAATAACAATATGAATTATGTATTTGAGTGACTGCAATGCGATCTGTTCTAGATGAAATAAAGAGTTGTTCATTTTGATCACACTGTGCCTTTCCGTGGGCTTGCCTTCTTTTGTATGTAGCATATGCTATGGATTCCAAGTAAGAGCTTCTCTGAGAGAACAAACATTATGAAGTGTGGTTGATGTGACAACTAGTACATTGTGCAGCTCAAATACTGACCTTCAGTGAGACAGAATATCATGCTACTTGACAGTGGGCGTCACTTGCTCCTCAACAGTGTTACACTGTTTTACAGTCTTGTGCGGGGATTCATTTCCAAAGCTCACTCCACAATAGCTTCTGTACAAACAGCAGTAGCTTGGAAAATCATAAAGGAAAATGGGAATTTGACAAGTTTTCCATATTATTTCGCAAGAAAGCATAGCATCTGTCCTAAATAACCATAGTGATATCAAATGAATTTCGAAAGCGGGGTCACAGGAGGCAGCTTTGTGTTAGCAATTCTATAATAAAGTTACAAAATGTGTTTTAGTAAATAACAAACATTCTGAATCAAGAATTTTTATAATTAGGTTGATGTGTTAGCACATAACAAGTAAATTCATGAGACAAAATGAAACACTTTCTATCCTAGTGTTCCAACAGAAACTTTATGAAATAAAAAAAAAAGCAAACCCAAGGAACAACCACCCCCACACGTTATTCCGGCTCCTTGGTCACATGACGACCAGACCTGAACATTAATCCATACCTAGGTACAGATTTACTAAGATTTTGCGTCGGGTTGTGTCACTTATCTGGGGGTGCCCCGACGTAAAACTTTTTTGAGATTTACCAAGCCACGCTTAGCCCAATTTGTATGGTTTGCGTGACTTTGTAAAAAGAATTTACACAGTATAGCATAGAACGCTGCTTTACCTTACCTTGCTTCGAAGAGGCGTTTTATGGATGGGCTATGGTTATCCATATGCGTCTATCAATGTATTATGCATTAAACCCATATTTACTAAAGTCAGTAAACATTGGTTTGTGCCAGAATGGTGCACCTAACCGAGGAGAAATATCTTTATTTTTCCCCATTACTTGCTCTTTGCGTGTGTGCTGCAGATTGGAGCACACATCCAAAGAGATACAAGGCTCTATGAACAGTTATTGTGCAGGAAGACTTTACTTCCTGCACTAAAACTATTCTGACCACCACGGAGGCACCCTTGCATTGTGGCGCAAGTGTGTCTGCATTGGCACTAGGCAGCCACAAGTGCACCAGTGCTAGAGAGAGCAAAACTGTGCCATATCTTCTGAAATATAGGGCACAGTTTTTCTCTCTCCCTTTCACACAGTGCAGGGCAGAAACTTCCCCCAGATCCAAAGGCAGTGATAACGCGTCCTTCTATGTCAATTTTATACACATTAGGACTCGTTTTAGGCCAATGGATCTTTTGACCCAGTGGTGAGACACCGTAGGACGAGATAACTAATCAATATGTCAAGTAATATATCAATAAGGTCACCAATATTTATCACCACAATACACTTTACTTTGGATAAAGACATTAATCAAGGGTCGACCCAACCATGACCTCTCAGCTATGAATAACCACACCTTGTGATAGAATTTTGAGTTTTATTCCCTATTATTACAGTCTACTAACAGAAGTGTCAATCTCAAAACCAAGATGCATAAGAGCATAGTCACAATATGGCAACTGTGGTAAGACTTCAATAATGCAAAGATCACAAACATAAGAACATAACATAAAGTAAACATAGATCGGAACACATAGATTATCATGCAAGTCTTAGTTCACCATAGTACAATGTCAGTCTCGTCTATTTGTGTCAGTAAGGGTGATCACCTAACCTAGCCACTAATTAGCATCAGCATGTTGGACTTCATGCAAAATAATTTAGAACACCAATTTAGAAAAACATCTAAACTATGGTCTCTATTAAAAAATACAGCAGTTGGTACCTAGAAAGGAAAAGCAAATAGACAAATTACAGTAGCATTGTCATAATTACCATCCAAGGATTGAGTCAGCACACAGGATCAGTCTTCGTCTTCAGGACATCAGTTGTATCACCATCAGTCTAACTTAGTCTAATGGAGAGGGGACACTTCCCTCATAAGGAGGAGAAGCATAAAGGCAATTTATGGGTGAGGATAGTTTATTAAGTCTCAAAGTCACCAAACAGAGTGACAGAGTTTCTGGATGAATTCGATAGCATTCCCTATCTAGTTCTAACGACCCTTCTGTGTCAGGAGTTTTTATCCCTTTTTCGCGGGAAACATCCTTTTTTACGACTTTTTTTTTCCGAAGGTCGTGGTTAACGAAAGCGCAACAACGCTTTTTTTAACCACGACTTCAGTTTTTTGTGCCTTAACTACGTATGTTCTGAACAACGAACATGCGTGGTTAAGGTACAAAGAAGGGACTTGGCGAAGGTAAGTGTGGGTTTAGGTTTTGGGGAGGGGGTGGGGGGTCAGGGGGTTTTAGGTTTTTGGGGTGGGGTTGGGGGGGTGGGGCGTTTTTGGTTTTGGGGAATGGGTGGGGGTCAGGGGGTTTTAGGTTTTGGGGTGGGGTTGGGGGGGTGGGACGTTTTTGGTTTTGGGGAGTGGGTGGTGGGTCAGGGGGTTTTAGGTTTTAGGGTGGGGTTGGGGGGGTGGGGCGTTTTTGGTTTTGGGGAGTGGGTGGGGGGTCAGGGGGTTTTAGGTTTTGGGGTGGGTTTGGGGGGTGGGGCGTTTTTGGTTTTGGGGAGTGGGTGGGGGGCCAGGGGGTTTTAGGTTTTGGGGTGGGGTTGGGGGGGTGGGGTGAGGGATGTAGGGTGAATGGTGCCTATTGCTAATGATTTTATCAGGAATGCCTTTACAACGAAATATCGTTGTTAAGGCATTCGTGGTAAAATCATTAGTAGTAGCAACGAGGTTGGTGTTCCGACCTCGTTGTTAAGGCAGTAGTTTTTTTTGCAGTCGTTGTTTCGTCGTACAGTCCTTTTTTGCAATACCTTCCCCCAAAATTCTATTGGATATTCGCTATACCCCACTATCTTTAACCTATCAAATTATACATTAGGTAATCCAAACTGTCACCCCACGATAATTTATAACACTTTGATTGGTCTTCATAATTGACGTCTTCGTAGGTGGTACATCCGGGGTGTTTTGTCATCATCTTGGCACGTCTCTCGGGTCATGAGCTTCTTTATCCATGGTCAAATGTCCTTGTACATTCTTTTGGTATACTTTTGTTTCAAATCTGTATAAAACGTATACTAAGGCAGCTAGCATGCGGATGGGAACAGGATGAAGTTGGATACATGAAACGAAGGAAAAGAACAAATGCTGGGTCATGGCCCTTTACGAGTCAGCACACTGAAAAACAGAAAATATGCTTTAATATGAAAGTTACACAGCTAAAATCCTCAACTCACGCTAACTTAAGGCCTATGAGTTTTAATACAAATGCAATATTCGTAAGCGTTAATGTATTCAATTAATCATGGTGCAAGCAATTATTTCCTACAATCGACATTAGTTTATGTGCACAATAGTAACTTCACGTTTTATAATCATAATTCAAAATACACATTAAGCAACTAATATTTATTGTCGTTTTTTTATGCAGCATTGTTAGGTATTTATATAAGCACTTCATGTTTAACATGTGTAATATTTAGATTACGCTCTCTCAGTCCCTCCTCTGATGACGCTCGTCATCACATAAACCTTTCCCTTTGACCTTTCATTTTTTTCAATTTTTCACCTTGCGCATAATACGCATTTCAACATCTTGCCCTTTATGTGAACTTTCCCAAATCTCATTGAACATTTTCTCTCTTTCACTTTCTTCGTTTCTCCTGGTTCTTTTAGTCCAATTTCTCTTTATTTTGTCATTAATTTTGCATGCCCCCCATAATCCTAATAGACAGACCAACCCTGGCAATTCCCTTTCCCAATTTCTCCCAAACACCGAGTTCTTTCAAATCCTTCAAATCTGTACTATCTCTAGTAAGATTAGTAAGCATGCTTCTAATCTTTTTACTGTTATCTGGAATGAATGAACAACAATGACGCTCATTGAATATCTTGCAGACTCCTCCACTCTTAGCTAAAAGAATGTCTAAAGCAAGCCGATTTTGAAGAGTCATAGCTCTTTCTGCAGCAAGTTCAGTATCCATCAGGAGTATAGTCCCTGTAAAATTTGTCAGCATGTTATCCACTATAGTAGACAACTTTTGGATCTTCATAGAATTCAAGATAACCCCTACTGATGGGATTATGGCTCCAAATATATCACCAATGACAGCCGCCACTGATTCTTGTTTTTGTCTGGGATGTTGTAGTTCAGACGTCTTAGGTATCTGTTTTAAATCATCAATTTGGTAAATCTTTGGGAATACTATTCCCAAATAACATGTCCCATGCCATCCCTTAGCGAGACGGTAATAAGCATTTAGCCCACAGATGTAATAGATCCCAGGAATCGCTGGATCTTGTCGATTTAGCATAAAGGTCCATTTACTCTGAAACAAAAACACATGCCTGCATTCACTCGTTCCCACAAACAAATTGTCCTGCTCGGATTTTGGCCTATATATACAAAGCCTACCTACATGTAATGCATCTATAGCTAATTTGCCTTGTGTTTTGATTGCAGTGTAAGCATAATCATTTGCGTATGTGCGTTTCTCTAGTCCTTTTTCTAATCTTTCTCTTAATGCTTTGCGTCTATCATCTGTGTGATCTAAAAAAACTTTTCTCTACAGGCGATAGTAAGCAAGTTAAATTATTGCTATGTGCATAGGCAGTTCCAAATGTAAGCGTCGGCTCAAAGAATCCCCTAACTATTTTTATATCATGTTCCTTAGCTAACTTGTTTAAAAATTCAATCACAGGCACAAAGGAAAACACAACATCCAAGTTTGAATAGAAATATTGCATGTGCTCTTGATTATAGAATCTTGTTAATAGCAAGCTACAACTAATTCCATAAGTAAGAGAGAGGCTATGATATGTAAATCCCTCCTGCACAGATGAAGGAATTTTAGTACATACATAACAATCTTTCGCATCCATAGTTTCCACATACTCATTTAGTAAGCGATAGAAGACATTAGTAGAAAGTTCCCCTTTTGCATTAGTTCCCTCATGCATATGTCTTGCATCCTGCTCAAATCTTTCCCATGGTGTTAGTGTGGTAGTTTCAGGTTTTGAAGTAGCGTTAATAGTTTCTTTCTCTATCCATGGCATTCCTACAATCACTCCCACAATTATCCCTGCGCACACAACACCTATTATAAGTCCTAGCCAACCACACACTTTACTTCCCTTGCTACTACCTCTATTGTAAGCCATGTCTGTATAGAATCAGATAGTAGAGCAACAATCAACTAGAGGATGGTTCAAATTCTCTGACTTTCTGCGTGTATTTACAGCGTCTTCACTCACTCCAGGACCCCTTTTGTCAAATCAGGTTAGCAGCTTGTCGTAATCAAGATTCTCAATAGTCAAATCCGGTTCTAGTGTCACTTTAGGTAATTCATAAAGTCTCTCTTTTCTTTCAATTTTCAGTTTCAGATTTTATCCAAGATTTTCTCAGATTCGCTAAAGTACTGTAGTATTGGCCTGGTACTTCTCGATCAAAACAGAAAGCTAGGAATTCTTGTTGCCATTCCGATGTTGTAGCATACGCCCATTCAGGACCTGTATATCTTCTGTTTGCGATTCTTTTTAGTTTCAGCCTTCGTTCACCCTGTTGCTCTCCTTCACTCAGTTCTTCCACTCGAGATGTGTCGTTTTCTTCTATTATTGTGTCATTTGATACGTCTCTTATCTTAAGGAGTGGTTTATCTGGCCAATTGTCACCTTTATGTGTCTTCTCTTGATGTGTTCTTTCAGAACGCTGGACAGCACCCTCCTCTTGTGATATGGTGTTTTCTCTTGATGGACCTGGAGCTGGCTCAGGAGACTCTGATACGTTCTGATTTCTCTCTACAATTTCTCCTTCTTCTTCTTCTTCTTCTTCTGGTTCTGTGCCGGGTTCGAGTTCTAACCCGTACTTGTCTACTTCTGGGAGAACTTCTTCTTGATTTAATTCTCCTGCCACCTCTACTGAGATAGGCACTCTGTCACCTCTCTCAAACTCATTGACTGTTTGAGGGACAAGGCTGTCCTCAGTGGGCTCTCCGGTAGTCTCAGTTCCTTCTTCACTGTTTTCTAGACCTGAGACTTATCTTTCTGAAGTTGTTGTGCCAGAAACTTCAAGTTCCTCTTCAACAGGACGCGTTACCCTTTATCCAGTTGGGAACTCCGGCACATTTTACAGCAGTAGTAGTCATCAGGATTACTTGATATGGCCCTTTCCAACGTGGTTCTAGACACGATTTTCTCACGTGCTTCTTGACAACCACCCCGTCACCAGCTTGCAGAGAATGGCCTGGATCGCCAATTGGTGGCAATGTGTTAGCTTCCACCTCGTGAGAAAAAGAGCGAATCACATCAGCCAAGCCTTTGCAGTAATCCAACACCATATCGTCTGTAATATTCACTAGCGCATTTGCAGGCACTGCTGGTAATCTCATAGCTCTACCCATGAGGATTTCATGGGGGGATAGTCCCGTTTTCTTGTCTGGGGTGTTTCTCATTGACATCAGCACTAGAGGCAAGGCATCTGGCCACTTCATGTTAGTTGCTGCGCACATTTTTGCCATTCTCGATTTCAAAGTACCATTCATTTGTTCTACTAGTCCTGATGCTTCGGGCAGTAGCTACAATGCAGCTTTTGTTCGATGTTAAGTGCAGCACACAGAAGTTTAATCACCTCATTGTCGAAGTGCCTACCCCTATCCGATTCTATAGAAACCGGAAACCCGAATCTTGGTATCAGTTCCCTAAGTGGTAATTTTGCGACTGTAAGACTGTCATTTCTATGTGTGGGATATGCCTCAATCCAATGACTGAAAACACACACGATCACCAACACATACTTCAGTCCTCCACAAACAGGCATTTCAATGAAATCCATTTGCATCTTGTTAAATGGACCTCCAGCTCTCCCAATGTGGCTCACAGTTACCACGGTTCCCTTTCCAGCATTCATCTGTTGACAGATGATGCATCTGTGACAAGTAATTTCTGCGGCATGTCTGAATTTTGGGTTAAACCAATCAATTTTGAATGACCTGATCATGGCATCCCTTCCCAGGTGAGCCTGTCCATGGTAGAGTCTGGCAAATTGGGATAGAAAACTTTTTGGCAAAACTAATTTCCCTTCCTCTGAGACCCATAAATCATCTGCCCTTTGTACACATTGCATTCTTTGCCAAGAGCGTTTCTCTTCCTTGCTTGCACGGCTCTGTAATGTTTTTAACTCATCTAATGTATGACCACCCGCAATGCTAGGTTCAAACATGTGTCATTTTCAGTTTGTGGTAACAATTCCCATTGCTCCTTGGACGATATACGGTTCAATGCGCAAAATCTTGCGACTTGATCTGCATAACCGTTTCCCATGGACACAAAGTCTTGTGATCTAATATGAGCACTGCATTTCACCACAGCAATTTCAAGAGGTAACTGAATCGCATGTAACAAATCCTTTATTTGTTCACCATTTTTCACAGGAGAACCAGATGAGGTCAGAAAACCTCTCTGTGACCAAAGTTGGCCAAAGTCATGTACAATTCCGAATCCGTATCTGCTGTCAGTATAGATAGTGACTTTCAAATTTACAGCTGCGTGG
The DNA here is from genome assembly GCF_031143425.1 of Pleurodeles waltl. Lineage (NCBI taxonomy): Eukaryota > Metazoa > Chordata > Amphibia > Caudata > Salamandridae > Pleurodeles > Pleurodeles waltl. The sequence continues at coordinate 770,433,633 of NC_090437.1, forward strand.
CATGCCTTAGTAAGGGCAATCAATTCTGCCATTTGGGAAGAAAACACTTTTTCGAGCCAGGAGGCTTCAACGATACCAGTTATGGTACATACCGCATAGCCAGCTCTCAGTGTTCCAGCAGAATCTCTTAGACAGGACCCATCAACGAACATAATACAATCATTTTCTTTTAACTGGGTGTCCTGTATGTCTGGGCGGGGTTTAGTACACAGCTCGGTTACCTCAAGACAATCATGCTCAAATTCTTCCTCGTTTTTGGTTTCAGTATTTTCATTAGGAAGTAAGGTTGCCGGGTTCAATACACTGCACCTCTTAAGCGTGACATTTGGTGACCCCAGTATGATCGTCTCATACCTAGTGAGACGTGCATTTGTCATGTGCTGAGTCTTAGTTCGAGTCAACAGAATTTCAACTGAATGTGGAACCATTACTGTTAGAGGGTATCCCATGACTATGCCTTCACATTGTATAAGGCTCTGACCAACTGCTGCAACTGCACGCAGACAACCCGGTAAGGCTGCTGCGACAGGGTCCAAGGTAGCTGAAAAATATGCTACAGGGCGATTTGCATCTCCGTGGACCTGTGTTAAGACAGACAAAAACAAGCATTACGTTCATGACAAAACAACAGCAAAGGTTTCTCGTAATCTGGCATTCCTAGTGCTGGTGCCCTGCACATGCATTCTCTTAACTCCATAAATGACTCAAGCTCTTCCTTTGACAAGGTTATAGTATATGGCTCATCCTTGATTTCTTTACCTGTCAGTTTTATCAATGGCTTCGAAATGATTGAGAAGTTGGGTATCCACTGGCATCAGTAGCCCACCATTCCCAAAAACATCCTGACATCTCTTTTTGTGATTGGGGGGTTCATTTGCAAGACAGCTGTTATTCTTTCCTTTGATATTCTCCTGGAACCCTTCTCAATCAAATGTCCTAAGTATTTCACCTCCTTCTGACAGTATTGTAGCTTTCTGGGTGACACCTTGTGTCCATTCTTTCCCAGATGATTCAGTAATGCAATGGTATCATATTTACAACTGTCCCTTGTTTTGGACGCAATTAGCAAATCATCAATGTACTGCACAAGAGTTGAATTAAAAGGCAGCACCAATGGTTCCAAATCCTTCTTCAGTATTTGATTGAAGATGGACGGTGACTCAGAAAACCCCTGAGGAATTCTGCACCAACTGTACACCTTATCCAAGAATTTGAAACTGAGCAAAAATTGGCTGTCCTCGTGAAGAGGTATTGAAAAGAAAGCTTGTGATAGGTCTACTACGGTAAACCATTCAGCATCACAGGGGACCTGAAACATTATTACTGCTGGGTTGGGTACCAAGGGCAACATTTTATTACAATTTCATTTATTTTTCTCAAATCTTGCACAATTTGAACTTTTCCACATGGTTTCTTTAAACCCATTATGGGAGAGTTACATGGACTACTTAGAACTTCGTTCAGAACTTCCTGCCTCAGAAAGTCTGCAATTATTTGTGACACTTCGATAAGAACATCTTGGGTCATGTGGTATTGTGGCACTTGAGGGAACACTGCATTTGGCTTCACCTGGACTTTAACTGGTTCCACTCCTTTTATTAATCCTACTTCTTTCCCGGTCAAGTCCCACACTTTCTCTATTACTGTCCCTTGTAGTTCGACAGGCAGGTCAATCAAGGTATGCATTGGGAATAAAGTAATCAGAGGGTAGTCTTCATTTGTTCCCGTTTCTTCCTCTAAAAACTGACTTTCATCTCCTTCATCGTCATTATTTGTCTGTACTTCAATTCCGTCACTGGAACAGGTAATTGAACATTTTGTTTTCCACAACAAATCTCTTCCTAGTAGGGATGCTGTACTCGAGTCACAGACTACAAACCTATGTAGCCCCTGGAAGTTGCCGATTTCAACTTGCACTGGATCTGTAATCGGGTTAGTCAAATACTGATTTGCTACTCCAACCACTCTTATAGTACTTCCTGAGAGAGGCAATCTTGGAACTTCTGCACTTCTAACTGTGGAGCGTGTGGCTCCTGTGTCAACCAGAAATGAAACCTTATACCCCATCACCTTTCCCTCTACATATGGGCCTCTCTGATCCACCCCTAAGGATGCTGCAAGCCTGCATTCTTCACTGTCTGAGCTATCATCTGACCACTCTTCATTCATGCCATTTTCACCTCGTAATGGGAACTGTTGTACAGTATTATTTTGATTTGTTACCTGGCTTGTGACCTGCTGAGGAAGCATCACCTGTTGCTGTCCCATCGGAAACATTGGTAATTGCATTTGCTGTCTAGGCACCATAGGAATCTGATGCTGTACTGGTTGCAATTGTATTGACTGGAAACGCGGTATTTGCATCTGCTGCATGGGCTGTACCCCTTGCATTTGCACCAGATTGTTCGGAAAATTTGGGTTCGGATGTCTTATTTTCGGACCTCGTGAATTTTGTAATGCACCAACATTAGTACCTTGCTGAACAGCACCATCCTGCACCATATTCGGGCACTCCCGTTTCCAGTGCCCCACACCCCCGCACGCGTGACATGGTGACATCTTTTTCTTCCCTTGGATGTTATTTTGAATTACAACCGTTTCAAATCTGAACCACGGTTTACAAACCCTCTGCCTCGACCTCTCGGTTGTGCCTGAAACACACCATTCATTTGCAGTTGCTGCTGTATCATCTGTTGAACTCTATTTCCCTGTATTCCTGCCTGTGCAGCCCTTTTCTTCATCACCATCACCTTTTCTTTCAACTTTTTCTGTTTCAACTCAATCTCGTCACTGCAGTATTTCGCATACTGCAGCACCTCATCAATCGGCTTAGCTTGCCAACAGATCAAAGGATTCTTAATCATCTGACTGACTTCTGGTCTCAGCCCTTCAACAAATCTAAACACGAGATGGTTCATATCCTTTGGTTCAATAGTCTCAGTACCACTGTAATGTTTGAATGCGTTTAACAATCTTTCGTAATATGCATGTATTGATTCCTTAACCTCTTGAGAGGTCCGGTCGATTTTCTGCCAATCAGTCACTTTCGGCGACACCTTTTGTTTCAGAAACTCAATCACTTTATGATAATACTTCATCACCTCTTCAGGAGGTGCCCCAGTCACCTTATCCCTTGCTGGTTCCTTTGTCGGCCAATCGACTCCTCTCTTACACTCAAGCCACAAATCAGGCGGAACAATGATCTCAAACAAAATATTCAAGTCTTCCCAGAGGCATTTTGTGAGTTTCACAAACCTATCTGTCTGCTGATACCACTCGATCGGTTTCTCTCTCAATCTGGGATAATCGTTAATAAAGGATACAATGTCTCCTGTGGTCCATGGCACGTGAACTAGGACACCACCAGCTGTCTCTCTCATAGGCATTATTTTTACTGATTCCAAACTAGGTGAGGTCTTGGCTTGATTAGATCCTGGGCTATCTCCCTTTCCCTTGTCTCTTTTCTTTGCCCATCTGCCTTCCCATTTTTCCAGTGCCCCCAAATTTGTGCGCTTTGCAACAACTCTCTCAAATGTGCCTTCATTCCCGCAGACCTCATGTGTTCAAAATCTTTTGAATCGAAGTCTAATCTATAACTTCTTTTCAAATGTTTGGTGTTTCCGATATCGATATTGTATTTGTCTGCCAAGTTCGCTAATCTCTGATGTACTTTGCCTACTTCTTTGGTAATCTTAGGGCATAAGTATCTCAATTCTGCCTCTGTGTATGACTCCAATCTATTTACTCCCATTGTACCTTCTACTAACTCAGCAGCTTCTGCCCCTAGTTTTACAAAGTTCAGGTATTCATCTTGTTTTTCTTTCTCTGGTTTGATTGTAACCGCTGCAGTCTTTTGTGAAGTATAAGTCTTTTCTAACCATTCATTTAACTGCTGGACTGTGAAATCCTGCAATGAAATGTTCCCTGCATGCATCATTGGTGAATGTGAGGTGTTCGTACTCATTGTTTGTGGAGTTAAAACTCCTAACCCTGCTTGACGCATGGCTTCGAGGGGTGCTCCCACTGGACTAAGGTCCATTAAAGACCTCGGTTGCTCAACTGCTTGCTCTCCCGGAGCCATAATTTGGGGAGTTCCCATCGACCCTCCTCTTATCACATCTTGAGTCATCACTCCCTGATCACGCATGCCTGTTTTGCCTGTGCATATAATGGTACTGGTGGACCAACAGTAATTGGTAATGATATGGCAGCAGGTGTTTGACCCGGACCCAGACTCCGTGGAGCAGTAACTCCATAGGTTTGTTCCAAGGTACCCGGGACAGGTACTAATGGCGGTCCAGCTACTGGGTTATACCCTGGTATCAGCTGTGGCTGTGGTTGCGATAGCAATTTCGGAGTTAATTCAATCTGTATTAGCTTTGGCTTTGTGTAAATCGGGTCTCGTGGCACTATTAGATTTGTAGTCGTCTCAGGTACTGGGACTTCTGGGTAGATTCTCTGTATCTGCGGTGGAGGCTGCAACTGTATCGGCATGTCTGGTGCAGTGGGTACATTAACACCATTCTGTATCGAAACAGTATCACTAGTCTGTACCTCATCAGTAACTCCCTTTTCCTGCGTCTGGTTCCCAGGGTCTGTACTAGTACTTGTAGCATTGTCGCTCACTGCAGAAGGTGGCGGACAATCATGTAATAATCTGTCCATAAATTCCTCATCATCTGAATCATCTTCCTCTTCCCAAGATCTTTTATTCTCTTTAGATTTGTTCGAGTCTTTATCTGTTTTGCAAGAAGCTTTCTTTCCTGGCTTCTCTTCTCCCTGTGCTATTGCTGGGAACAATTTTAATCCGTCTACAATTCCCCGTCTCCACATTTTGTTCTCATTGTCCCACCTAGCCTCTCCATAGGATTTTTCTGCCCTTCGCAATCTTCTCTGAAACCTTTCTTGTATATGTTTAAGTGCCATCAAGTCCCAGATTGCTAACTCCTCATACTGAGCTGGTCTTGGAGGTGGTTTCTGTGTACTTAACATCCACCTCAAATTCTCTAGTACCTTTGGATTAAATGTCCCATGTTCTGGGAACGCTAGACATCCTTCTTTCTCTGTTAATTTGCGCCACTGTTTCATCCATAAACAAGGCGCAACACCTTTTTCTTCCATGACTATATAGGCTGGAGTACCCTCGGGTGGTGTAGGTTCCCCATCGGTTGCTACGATATATACGTCTCCTTTCAGAGCACTTTTGAATGCTTTAACAAAATTAATTTTGGGATTCTCTGTTAGTTTTCTATTAATCAGAAGTGACTTAGTTCCCAGGACACTCTTCACCCGCCTTTCTCAACCTATTGCCTCTCACAGACGGTAGCCAATCCGTGCGCGACCCCTCTCGACGACTGACCTATGTCAGCGCGGCACCACTGACGTCACACTCTCATACACACTGCGGCTGACAAAGTCTTGCGGCTTGTCTGCTCCTCACTGAACCCATACAAACCCATACAACTAATGCAATTATTGCGAGCACCTTAAATGACCACACAAATCTGTCGGTTTACTACAGGAAGGGTAACACATTCGCTTCAGAACTTTACAGAGATTTCACTTGAAGCCTCAGCCGCTACTCTCTCCTTATCAGTTCCCGCATACGCAAGCAGAATTCGACCCGCAAATTCTACTCTTGACTTGTCAATGACTCCTTCTAGTGCACTTTAGAATTTGTCAAATCTCCATCGAAGGTTTCATACACACATTATGACTTAAACTTGACTTGTCAACCACGCCCGATTGACCTATTAAACCGCACATATTACAACATAAAACACACTTGTCTTCATACTCCGGAGTCTTAGACCTCAACAGGTCCGTACATAAACAACCAACCATTTGGATAATTTTGAGCATTAAGTGCCACACTTACATGAAGTACGCCGACTTCCCTACTCTCATACTGTGGAGTATGCCCACTCCTAATAATCAACACATATTTTGGCCTAATTACAAACGAATCTTCACAATCACCTGCAAAATGCATAAGCTAAGCAAGCACAAAAACCCTAACCACATACATTATGGCGCCGAAAAGATTCCCAACTCACTTAGGCAGGCTCAGAGATCCCGGGAAAGTCATGGTGAACTTATAAACCCATCATACCTTCAATTTGCATTATCACAGAAAAACAAATTTAAACAATGAATCTCTGTCCTAGGGCCCTCAAGGGCCAAACCGTCGCTCTTCTACCAGAACTGATAACGCGTCCTTCTATGTCAATTTTATATACATTAGGACTCGTTTTAGGCCAATGAATCTTTTGACCCAGTGGTGAGACACCGTAGGACGAGATAACTAATCAATATGTCAAGTAATATATCAATAAGGTCACCGATATTTATCACCACAATACACTTTACTTTGGATAAAGACATTAATCAAAGTGTCGACGCAACCATAACCTTTCAGCCATGAATAACCACACCTTGTGATAGAATTTTGAGTTTTATTCCCTATTATTACAATCTACTAGCAGAAGTGTCAATATCAAAGACAAGAAGCATAAGAGCATAGTCACAATATGGCAACTGTGGTAAGACTTCAATAATGCAAAGATCAGAAACATAAGAGCATAACATAAAGTAAACATAGATCGGAACACATAGAATATCATACAAGTCTTAGTTCAGCATAGTACCATGTCAATCTCGTCTATTTGTGTCAGTAAGGGTGATCACCTAACCTAGCCACTAATTAGCATCAGCATGTTGGACTTCATGCAAAATAATTTAGAACATCAATTTAGAAAAACATCTAAACTATGGTCTCTATTAAAAAATACAGCAGTTGGTACCTAGAAAGGAAAAGCAAATAGACAAATTAAAGTAGCATTGTCATAATTACCCTCCAAGGATTGAGTCAGCACACAGGATCAGTCTTCGTCTTCAGGACATCAGTCGTATCACCATCAGTCTAACTTAGTCTAATGGAGAGGGGACACTTCCCTCATAAGGAGGAGAAGCATAAAGGCAATCTATGGGTGAGGATAGTTTATTAAGTCTCAAAGTCACCAAACAGAGTGACAGAGTTTCTGGATGAATTCGATAGCATTCCCTACCTAGTTCTAACGACCCTTTTGTGTCATGAGTTTTTATCCCTTTTTCGCAATACCTTCCCCCAAAATTCTATTGGATATTCGCTATACCCCACTATCTTTAACCTATCAAATTATACATTAGGTAATCCAAACTGTCACCCCACGATAATTTATAACACTTTAATTGGTCTTCATAATTGACGTCTTCGTAGGTGGCACATCCGGGGTGTTTTGTCATCATCTTGGCACGTCTCTCGGGTCATGAGCTTCTTTATCCATGGTCAAATGTCCTTGTACATTCTTTTGGTATACTTTTGTTTCAAATCTGTATAAAACTTATACTAAGGCAGCTAGCATGCAGATGGGACCAGGATGAAGTTGGATACATGAAACGAAGGAAAAGAACAAATGCTGGGTCATGGCCCTTTACGAGTCAGCACACTGAAAAACAGAAAATATGCTTTAATATGAAAGTTACACAGCTAAAATCCTCAACTCACGCTAACTTAAGCCCTATGGGTTTTAATACAAATGCAATATTCGTAAGCATTAATGTATTCAAGTAATCATGGTGCAAGCAATTATTTCTTACAATCGACATTAGTTTATGTGCACAATAGTAACTTCATGTTTTATAATCATAATTCAAAATACACATTAAGCAACTAATATTTATTGTCGTTTTTATATGCAGCATTGTTAGGTATTTATATAAGCACTTCATGTTTAACATGTGTAATATTTAGATTACGCTCTCTCAGCAGCATGCTTTGAATCTTTGTTGTCTCCATCAATCACTTCATGTTCTCTCACATACACACTTCACTGAAGAACAAGCACACAAGTTACTGCAACCCTGGGCTCATGCGACTGACTAGTTTGCACCCTGTTTCAGCACAGCCTGAATGTTTGTTGCAGCCACCAGCCCTGTCAAAAACCTGTAATTTACAAGATTGCTGGAGAAAGACATGCTCAGCAAGGCAACACACGCATCAGGCTTCTTCTTCAGAAGGCCTGTATTTCAGTCTAGACTAGCTCAAAAAGACAAAGCAATCTTTGTCCCCTCAACCAACATCTTCAACACTATCCAATCACAAACACTCCTGAGGAAGATGGAGTGTCCCCTGAGGTACCACAACCCCCAGATCTCATCACTGTAGTACCCCCAAGAGCTCACCAAAACAATAACAGAAGAAAATAAATGTAGATGTAGCCAAAACCATGATCAACTTGTTTTTCTCAAAATTATCTGATCATCACCTCAGCCAAAGAGTCCTTTAAGTTACCATCAACATCTGCTGTGGCAGAAAAATATTTTTGCAGGCAGTAAAACTTTGCATCAACCTTCTCCTTATCCCCTAATTCAATATTCAGTAGTCACCAATAACTTCTACACTGAGAAATAAACAGAATCAGAGCACCCATTAATTTTAATTTCCAGTTTCTTCCACAGAACAAATAATTACAATTTAGTAATGCATTTTGTGGCTTGACAATTGGGACTTCCTCAGAGCAGCAGAATCAATTTGGCACGTGATTTTGTAGGTAAGGTAATCTGTTCCAGCTGAAAATCCCAGCTCTGCTGGGTTAATAAAACTAGTCCAAGCTCCACAAAAATAAAAGTTATCCAGATGTAATAAGGTATAGATACAGAGTTTTACGTCAAACAAACATCTTCAACCATAATATTATTCTGAGATTGAACTAAAATGTTGCAAGGCTATGTTATCACATACGTAATAAACAAACTGTTGAGGTTGAGTGCAGCACAACACAATTGTTTACAATGTTTACTCGTTCTAACCTATCTTGCTTTAGCTGAATTTGAGATTTTTCAGCAGCTGGGTCCTTTGCTTGGGACGTGCACAGCCACTTAGATTTGCCAGCAGTGGGGAAAGAGTTCTGCAGGGATTAGTGCCACTTGGGAACTGATTTAGAGTTTGGTGGGCCGAAGTAAGTACGTTACTCCCGCCATATCAAGGTTCATTCACACACCAATTTAAAAGCTGTTAGTCATCTTTGTGGACAACTCTGAACATTAGTAGGAACTGACGTAACAGTGGTTCCTGTCAAAGTATTAAAATGTTGTCACAAACAAAACATGGTGTCTCAGGGCTTAACTGATTACTAGTCAAGACTAACATGACAAACAGTACATATATAAATGTATTTACACACGTAAAGCATGCAAGAATGGCTTGTTTGCCCTTTTCCATGATGTAATCACCTTGGGTACCTGAACTTTCAGGACATCAAACTAAATTGGAGGAGTAAGGTACATGTCCCTGTAGTCATACAGTCGTCAAGGGTACCATGTTGCCTATGCCCTTATTTGAGTCTCTTCTCTTTTCTGATCTACTTTAATTGTGAAGAGACATTCATATATCTAGTACTTGTCAAGTTTGTCCTGAGTAGTAGTTGAAGGTTAGGGTGATGAACATATAGAAAAAACTGGCATCATTCTGAGGTTTAACATATATTTAGTCCTGAGGAAAGCCCTGGACCCTTAGCCTCTCACATAGGGCTGAAACATGACGACCTTACATTTGGTGTAGGATCATTACTTCCATAGGCACCCTTTCTTAGTGTTTTTAATCATAGCAGGAACACCACGTTATTTAGGAAACTATTCCTTGCTTGGGACACCTTGTTGTGTTTTGTATTTAAGATGGAAAGTCTTGTCGTAAACATTCTAGGCCTCGTGGAGTTCATGGAGTCGCGCTATGCAGAACTGTGTGGAGTGGTCAAAAACCTCTGAAATGCTACGCACAGTTCTGTGAATGGGCAGAGTTTTCCGGCCTGCCTGTTCCTGTTGCGTTTCACATAAAACGCAATGCAGAGTGTGTCATTAAATTGGAAATCGAGTGCAAATGGCGCCACATGGTTCGCATGGGCGTGGCAATCTTGTTTTCTCTGTTCTGTTCATAGTGCTGCACCTATTTTTTAATCCCTTTTTAATCCTTTCAATCCTCTGCCCTCCTAATTAATATATCCCTAGTTTTTAATTATTATATTAGTGTGTGTTTTTGTGTCTGTGCATTTTGTGCTTTTTTCATTTTTTCATTTGTTTTTCGTGACTTTTCGTACTTTTTTATTTTTCCCTTCCTTTGAATTTCATTGCCTTCCATTCTTCCTTGCTTCCTTCCTTCCTTCCTGCCTTACTTCCGTGTCCTGTTTTGCTTTCCCCCACCCCACCCAGGGCCCTGTCAGAGAAGGACAAACTGGGTAGCGGAGGTGCCAGGACCCCAAGCAGATGCCTATCCTGTGGACAGCGGCACTGACAAGGTGTACAGCCCTGGGATTTTTTTTCTGAGGTGAAGGTGGCAGCACTGTTTTTTGTGCAGTTCCACCTTCATGCTGGCAGCAGGAGGCATGACCGGTATTGGGTAGCCCCTGCAGGAGCATCAACTGCACTGGGGGAAGGTACACCAGTTAATGCAGTACACCAGCCAGGTTTGATGCATCGTCCAGCAGGTGACGCACAGCTGAGCGGACATCCTACACCAGGAGAAGGAGCTGCTCGGGCATTAAGATTCCGGGGCTTGTGGAGTGTTAATTATTTTCTGTGTTTGGGTTCTACAGTGTTAACATTGTTTTCCAAATAGCATGCTGCTCACACTCAGAGGTAAGTTAGGTTTAATTTACTTTAAGAATATTATTATTATGTGATCCTGTGTCAGCTAGGCAGGTGCTTGGTGTTAGCTAATCATACTCATCAGCACTCGCTTTGGCTGAATAATTAAGAAGCCATTGCAGACTCTTTTATCCTGTCACCATACTGAATCAGTGATATCAGTGAGTTAGCATCCTCTGTGACTTCTTTTATGTAGCTCGTATAGTCATAAGGTATTTCACAGTGATGTGTAGTATGCATCTATCCATTGCAACAAAGGGAGACTGAATTGCTCTATGAATAGGGTTGAGAAATGAGAATAGAATCAAAGATCATTCATTGTACTGCATTAGTTCCAAATGTAGTTTTTATCAAGGATATTTGGAATAGGGATTTTAGGATTAGTATGGCCAACTCAATAATAGTCTATACACTCAATACTAGTACTATCAGTGATCTATTTTAGATAAGCACAATGTGACTGCATTTGCCCGTTATAATAATTTTGTGGAGATTAACTGTACCACTTGTATTCGATTTTTTATCTTTTTTCTTTCTTACATCAGCACCCAAGGGCACGTATAGGGACAGTGCAGAGGCAGGTGTGCGAAGAACTGGAGAGGAGGTGGTGACCACCAGCACCACTGCTGTGGGCTCTGCTCAACCTAGTAAGCTCTATTATTTATTAATTATTATTTCCCTAATGTTGGGTTTTATGATTGTTGTGGGCTTAGGATAGAATCTTGGAGTATTGGAATGTTGGTGCTGGGTCCCAGGATGGGAGTTGCTGCCTGGAACCTGGTGTTGCTAGCATTAAAATAAAGTTGCTCTGACACCCTTATCTGCCGTTTTCCTTTCATGCGACAACGCAGATGGGATATGAACCGAAGCATGCAAAGCACAATGGATTAGTTTTTTTATCTTTGCCCACTATGCTACTTTTAAACTTTGGTTTATTTATTTTTCTTATACTGTTTCCTTTTCTATCCAACTCCTACATAAATTTTTTATTTAATTCCTATCCCTGCATTATCTTTTTTCCCTATTTCATATTTGTTTTGGGTAACTGACTTTTTCCAGTCTGTACTAGTCTCTAGTTAAATTATCTTCAGCTCTGTTGGTAATCTTTACCTCTCCCCTATATATCTTTTGGTATTGTAAGACTAAGAACATATTGATGGTACGCTGATTGCAGGCCCAAGTAAGCTATTGTTCTAAGTATTATTTACAAAGTATGTTTGTTGAGAAGGCTTTCTTTTTCTTGCTCATGCTCTACCCGTAAACAAGAGAGTGGCCATGATAATGGACCACCCCCGCAATGTTATGCTTTTATACAGTCTACCAGCAGTTTACATGACAGTGCAGCATGGCTGGAAAGTATGAGGTCCTGTCCATTGCATTTGACAGCTGTCTTTCATTAACCATTATTATTCCACCCCTTCATTCCACATCAATGACTCAGAGTCATCACCATCATAACGATCATCATCATCATCATCATAGGCTGTAGTCCTCCCCTCCATTATAAAAGGTTTTTGGTTGGCTTGACTACCTGGCTTTTCTAACATTGTGAACCAACAAAATGTCCAAAGTGATATTTTTGCAGTGCTAATCAAACTGTAGTGATGCATTGCAGTTGTATTGTTTTGATAAAAGAAATTAAGGGTAGGGGTATGTAGCATCTAATAAATGTTTAATGTTTCTTTCTAGCCACACAGAGTGCCACCGGCTTAAGTGCGGCTGCAGGAGAGAAGGAGAGTCAGTTGGAGGGGGGAAAGCAGTGGCAGGGATGGGTGGTAGTAAGTCACTGTGCTTACTTATTGACAATTACTATTATACTCAGTAACTACAAGGGCGTTGTCATGACTTCTGATTCTGAAACCCCCTCTGCTTTACCAGCTACAGCGGTGGTTGAGTTATGGCCTCCTCTATCTGCAACTCAGCAAAAGCTTGCATAATGAACACTAAAAATGATGGCTTGATGGAAACAGGAAAGAACAGAAGTGAAAGGATGGGTGAAATTGTATATGAGTGAAAGGAAACTATGCCTGGGTGGGTGAAAGCATGCGTGGGTGAGTATTGGGTAAATGGATGGAAGGGTGAAAGCATGGTCTGGAGAAGTGCCTGCAGGTCACCTACTTTGCTCAGTTTGTTTTATGGTTATGGCTATCAAAGCTATGGTTCAAAGTAGGAAGTACTTTAATTTGTGTTCTAATCCTTTGACTCACTGAATTTGTTAAGTGAGGTAGATATGCATCTCATCCATCAGCATTCATCAAATGCCCTCCTGTCCATAGCATTTTACCACCCATGACCTAAGTGCAGTATGGTGCAATTCATCACTGCAGTGTTGGCTGTGCAATGTACGTCTGCTAGTTAATGCGGAAGTTACAATGTTTTCAATGCACTTCAAGCCACACAAGTTCAGCTTCTCTTCGCCCACTCAGTCACCTCTTAGTACTTCCTAAGTTCTTCTGTCCTACCCTACCAAAAAGTTAAAAAATCCATACTTGCCATGTGCCACATTTTTATGGCCATGTGAAGTGATTCCAAAATATATTTCATGATATCCCATAACAAATTTATTTTACACCTGTTCAGATTTTTCCCTTTCAACTTTCGTCAATTAGAGTGACTGAGTAAGCCAAAGCTTATGTACATGACGAATTGATGGTCAGTGACACCCCTCTAATTTTTAGAAAAAAGCTCTACCGACCTGCATAATCCCTCTACCTTACCCTGCAGTAGAGTAAGTCAAGTTTCCTTTCATTAATGCCCAGCCAATTAATTTGTTGGAAATAAATTGTGATGGTAGGTAAGGCCAGTGAGTAAAGTGGGACTAAGGGCCAGATGTAGGAAAGGATTTGCGCCTCGCAAATGGCGAAAAACGCCGTTTGCGAGGGGCAAAAGCCTCTCCGCGATGCAGAAATGCATTTTGCGAGTTGGATCCGACTCGCAAAATGCATTTCCGACTCGCAAATAGGAAGGGGTGTTCCCTTCCTATTTGCGACTCGCAGAGCTATGCAATTTCATTTGCGACCGCGAAAGTGGTCGCAAATGAAATCGCAGTTACCATCCACTTGAAGTGGATGGTAACCCAGTCGCAAACGGGAAGGGGTCCCCATGGGACCCCTTCCCCTTTGTGAATGGAAACAAAAATATTTTTTCAGAGCAGGCAGTGGTCCAGTGGACCACTGCCTGCTCTGAAAAAAAACGAAACTAAAGGTTTCGGTATTTTTTTCCAAGTGCAGCTCGTTTTCCTTTAAGGAAAACGGGCTGCAGATGGAAAAAAAAAATGCTTTATTAAAAAGCAGTCACGGACATGGTGCTCTGATGTCTCCAGCAGGCCACCATCCCCGTGAGTGCCCATCCTCGCAATGGGGTCGCAAACTGCGACCCACCTCATTAATATTAATGAGGTGGGTCTTTGCGACCCCATTGCGAGTTGCAGAAGGTGTCTGAGACACCTTTCTGCATAGCAAATTGCGACTTGCAATTTGCGAGTCGCACGGACTCGCAAATTGCAAGTCCCAATTTTCAACCTACCTACATCTGGCCCTAAGTTCCTGATTTGATTTCAAGTTTGGTGTAAGGGATACTCTGTGATGAATCTGCCAAATACAATCTATGTAGCCCGTTTCTTTCCCTGTAGTGCAGTACATTGTTTTCCCCACTACTTAAGCAGATAGGATAATAGTTTCCTCATTTTATGTGTGGTGTGTGTGACATAGTATCTTGTTTATTATTCATATCTCTTTGGAGTCAGGGAGAAAGTGAAAGGCATTTAGAGAAGAGCAGAGTCGTTGGACTTGTATTTCTTTGTGCATAATGCCTTGCTCATTAATGAGAGGTAATTTATTTTTATTTTTCCAGTCAAAGTGTCTGTTTAGTTACTAGAACTGACTTTAAAAGAAAAAAATAAATCACTGTTTTTTATTTAATCTTGTATTATTATGCCTTAATTCTTTTCTGCCAGACAGTCAGTGCTTTTTATGTGATACATGTGCGGGTAAAACAAAAATTGGCCCTGTCACTGTCCTAATCATATTCACATCAAATTCCAAATGCCCTAGGGGATCAGTAACGTTACTGTGCAACACACTACTTAATTTTAAACATATGCTTGCATGGAGCATTCTTTAAAATGTGTCTTATTTACTTTTGTTTTACTCAATACAACTACTCCTGCTTGTCCACCAGCATCACGTTCCAGGCAGGAGATAGCAGCCCGGGTGTGGTGGCAGAGGCTGGAGTCCATCCAGTCCAAATATCAGCAGCAGATGGCCCTGCAGGATTAATAGGTGGAAGTAGCAGACTCTCACCCGGGTGCCAGTTCAGCAACCCAGACAAAGCCTCGCTGCCATTACATCACTGCCATTGTTGTTACCAGCTGCCGCTTGGATAGTAAATTGAAGGTTTGCATCATACAGTGGCTCAACCACATTGAAAGCCAGCTGGGGAGCTTAGAGCAGAGATGGGACCAACTATGGACAATGCCTTCTTCTGAGGCCTTTTTACATTTTATTTGTGGGAGGAACTTGTTGTGGGTGGAGAGGGAGTAAAGGGAGTTGGGAGTGGATGTTTTCTTCCTGGGACTTTTGTTTGGACATTGGATGAGGGGGGGTCAATGTGTTTGGGGAGAGTGGTGGGACTGTTGTGGATGGAGAGGGTGGATTTTTGTGTAAAATATTAAAGGGGGAAATTATTTCACCACACTTTATGCTAAAGTACTGTTTTTTTGTTTTACTTCTACTTTGCACTGCTGCCTGTTTGTGTAGCATGTTTTTAAATCTAAATCTATTTATAAGAGTATATACTGATTAGTTATAGTTAGTTATATACTCTTGTCTTCTTACCTTCTGTAACTATCTTGATCATTAGGGAGAATGCTGCTATGACCTATATTGCCTACAACAATCTAACAGAAATGATTACTTATCTGTAAAAGCATTTCGTTACTTACTAACTTAACTAGTTCACTTCACCCCATACTTTTCTTACCTGAATATAGATGAAGCAATAACAGGGAAGGCGTCACAACTTCACAAGCGAGGTCCCAATCCCACCCAGGTGAGCTCCAACTGTCGGATTAACTGGAAGGATTGTCTATTGCAGACAACTAAATGGAAATGAAAACGCAGTGTTAGTGAGTTATAACACAACAAAGAATACCTGTTAGTGATGAAATGACAAAAAATAGCAATTGTAACTGTACTAATAAAACTATAAGTTACAAAACCCTTGAGTCATAAAAAGTGGACGCAAAGTCTGGAGTGGACAAGGTTAAGCGTTTATCAACACAAGGCCTGACTGATGATGCTGACAACAGATATTCTTCCATATCTAAACTATGGATTACTTTTATGCGTGTTGTTAGAAATGGGGTCTTTGGTTGACAGACAGGTTACCCTCTGTTCAAGCAAGGACCCTGTTGGACCTTTTTGGTTATGCAGTGTCATCCCTAATCTTTTTGCCTCCTGCCTCCTATTTGTTCTGACCTGTTGCTGTTGGCTTTTGAACTCTGAGCACTTTACCACTGCTAACCAGTGCTAAAGTGCATATGCTCTCTGTGTAAGATTGTATGTAATTGGCTTATCCATTATTGGCATATTTGATTTACTAGTAAGTCCCTAGTAAAGTGCAGTAGAGGTGCCAGGGCCTGGAAATCAAATGCTACTAGTGTGCCTGCAGCATGGTTGTGCCACCCACATAAGTAGCTCTGTAATCATGTCTCAGACCTGCCAAGGCAGTGTCTGTTTCTGTAGTTTTAACTGCAAATTTGACTTGGCAACTGTACCCACTTGCCAGGCCTATACCTCCCCTTTTCTTACATGTCAGACAGCCCTAAGGTAGGCCCTAGGTAGCCCCAAGGGCAGGGTGCAGTGTATGGTTAAGGTGGGACATATAGTAATGTGTTTTATATGTCCTGACAGTGAAATATTGCTAAATTTGTTTTCACTGTTGCAAGGCCTGTCCCCCTCATAGGTTAACATGGGGGCTACCTTTAAATCTGATTGAAGTGTAGATTCCCTTTGGGAGCAGATGGACATGTGGAGTTTGGGGTCTCTGAGCTCACAATTTAAAAATGCATCCTTTAGTAAAGTTGATTTTAAGATTGTGTGTTTGAAAATGCCACTTTTAGAAAGTGAGCATTTTCTTGCTTATATAATTTCTGTGACTCTGCCCGTTTGTGGATTCCTTGTCTGGGTCAGTTTGACAGTTGGGCTGGTTGCACCTCACACTAGACAGTGACACAAAGAGAGCTGGGGTATAGTCTGCATTCCCTGATGAGCCATCTGTGCTGGGAGAAAGGGGAGGAGTGGTCATTTACACCTGAAAGGGCTGTGCCTGTCTTCTCACAATTCAGTCCGACCCCCCTGGTGAGTGTCTGGGGCCTGGCCGTGGCAAGGCAGGATTTCACATTCAAAAGAGACATTACTATGAAGTAGGCCTACTTCGAAGGAGAAATTGAGTATAAGGAGAGCACCCAAAACCACAGACTTTAGAACACTTCTGAAAACAAGAGGAACCTCTGCTGGAGAAGAGCTGAAGAGCTGAGGAAGAAGAGCCGCCCTGCCTGTGACTGTGCTTTGTGGAGCTATCCTGCAGTTGCTGCTTCTGCCAGAGTAAGAGTGCAAAGCCTGGAGTTTGCGTGCCTTCCATCTTGTGAAGAAATCTCCAAGGGCTTGATTTAGAACTTGCCTCCTGTTGTTTGAAGTCTCAGGGACAGCAAAGACTTCTCTCTGCCAGCACCTGAAGTCTCTGGAGAGACTCCTGCCCTGACAGGTGTTGCCCTATCCAGCCCCTGGTCCCTTCAAAGGAAAAGCTGATGAAAATTCAAGGAAATCGACTTCGGACGACTCCGGACCGGCGCCTCTGCTGAATCCGGTGACGCTGCCTGCAACCGACTCTGTGATCTTCGATGGAATGCAACGACCTTTGCAGGCCTGACACCGCTGCAGCCCCTCCGAAGCCCGTGACTCTGTGGAAGTCACCGCACCACGTTGTGACTGACGCCGCTCGAAGTGCCCCGACTTCGCGCATCGGCTTGTTTTCATTTCTTCACCAAGGTACTGTACCTGGGGGTCTACGCGACTGTGTCCAGCACCGCTGGTGTCGGATTATTGGGAACGACTCCGTCATGATGCTGTGTTAACACCTCATCGAATCATTTTGTGTTTCTAAGCGCTATTTTTCAGTTTAATCTTTAAAAATTCATAACTTGACTTGTGTACATCGAATGTTTGTCATTTTGGTCTTGTTTTGTTTAGATAAATATTCTCTATTTTTCTAAACCAGTGTTGTGTCATTTTGTTGTGTTTTTCATTAAGTTACTGTGTGTGTTGGTACAAATAATTTACACATAGCACTCTGAAGTTAAGCCTACTGCTCTGACAAGCTACAAAGGGGGTAAGCAGGAGTTAGCTGAGGGTGATTCTCTTTTACCCTGACTAGAGTGAGGGTCCTTGCTTGAACAGGGGGTAACCTGACTGTCAACCAAAGACCCCATTTCTAACAGACCCTTGCTCTAGTCAGGGTAAGTCACACACAATCCAAATTATCCTGTGCCCACCCTCTGGTAGCTTGGCACTGAGCAGTCAGGGTTAAGTTAGAAGGCAATGTGTAAAGTATTTGTGCAATAAATCATGCAATAACACAGTAGAACACCACAAAAATACACCACACATATGTAATATTTATCTGGTAACATGCCAGTCAAAACTATCAAAATTCAATAAGTATACGTTGAAATATGACTGTAAAAAATATATATAGGGGGTTATTACAACTTTGGAGGAGGTTTTAATCCGTCCCAAAAGTGACGGTAAAGTGACGGATATACCACCAGCTGTATTAGGAGTTCCATTGGATATAATGGACTCGTAATAAGGCTGGTGGTATATCCGTCACTTTACCGTCACTTTTGGGACGGATTAACACCACCTCCAAAGTTGTAATAACCCCCATAGTGTCTAGTCTTTTAAAAAGCAACAAGCGCATCTTGCAAGCACAAAGTACCTGGTTTACGTTCAAATTCTCCGCAAGGGACCGCAGAGGAGGAGATGCGTTGAAAACAGGGAGGTGTGCGTAGATTTTTCCGGTGGACACAGGTCTTGCGTCATTGAGTTTTCACGCAGGGCAGGCTTTGCTTCGATTTCCGGTGCGTAGACTGGTATCCTCTTCGGGTTGCGGGGACAACGCATCAAAATCCTGGACGTGCAGGTCAGGACTGCGTTGTTCCAGCTCGGCTTTGCATCGATCCAGTGGGCAGCGCATTAAATTTCCAGTCACAACACTGGCACTGCGTCGGTCTTCTAATTGTGAAGTCGGGCTGCATCATTCCAGTTCGGCATGTGGTAATTTTTTCACCGCAGTGCAGTCTGTGTGTCATTTTTTGCAGGCTGTGCAGCAATTTTCACCGCACAAGGAGTTCTTTTGCAGGAATTAAGTATTTTTGGTCCTGAGACTTCATGGAATAGGAGGCAAGCTCTATCCAAGCCCTGGGAGAGCAGCAAGGCAGCAGGGCAACAGCAGGGCAGCAGTCCTTCTCAGTAAAGCCATCCAGATGGGTCCTTTGTGCAGCCAGGCAGTTCTTCTTGGCAAGTTGCAGGTTCTGGTTCAGGGTTCCTTCTCCAGGAATTGTCTGTGAAGTATAAGTGTCTAACTCATAAGTGTCTGAGTTGGTAGGGTCAGAGACCGTGCTTAAATACCCAAATGTGCCTTTGAAGTGTGAGGAACATCAAAGAGTGGCTTAGAATTTCACAAGGTCCCCTTTCAGTTCCATCCTGTCTGTCAGGGTCCCAGTAGGGGGTGTGACAGTTGTTTGTGTGAGGGCAGGCTACTGTCCTTTGACATGTAAGTGTCAGGCCCTCCACCCTCCCAGCCCAGGAAGACCCATTCAATATGCAGATGTGTGCAAGTGTGACTGAGCACCCTGTGTTTGGGTTTGTCTGAGTGAATGCACAAGGGAGCTGTCAACTAAACCTAGCCAGACGTGGATTGGGAGGCACAGAAGGATTTAAGTGTAGAGAAATGCTCACTTGCTAAAAGTATAATTTCTAAAATAGTAATATTAAATCCAACTTCACCATTAAGCAGGATTTTGAATCACCATTGTGGCCATACTAAATATGACCTGGCTACTCCTTTCAGATCAGGATCTAACACTCAAACAGTATATGAGGGTGGCCCTAATGCCATCCTATGAAAGGAGCAGGCCTCACAGCTGTGTAAAACGAATTCAGTAGTTTTACACTACCAGGACATATAGAACACACATGTTCATGCCCTTCCTTTTACCTACATAGCACCCTGCACTATGGGCTACCTAGGGCCTACCTTGGGGGTGACTTATTTGTAGAAAAAGGGGAGTATAAGGCTTGGCAAGTACCTTTAAATGCCAAGTCGAAGTGGCAGTGAATCTGCACACACAGGCACTGAAGAGGCAGGCCTGAGACATGGTTAGGGGTCTACTTATGTGGGTGGCACAACCAGTTTTGCAACCTACAAGTAGCATTTAATTTAAAGGGCCTAGGCACATGTAGTGCACTTGACTAGGGACTTACAATTAATTAAATAAGCCAATTGGGTCTGAGCCAATGTCCCCATGTTTTAAGAAGAAAACATATGCACTTTAGCACTGATTAGCAGTGGTAAAGTGTACAGAGTCCTAAAGTCAGCAAAAATGAGGTCAGAAAAAGAGAAGGAGGAAGGCAAAAAGTTTGGGGGTGACCCTGCAGAAAGGTCATTTCCAACACATGTTTAGGGGGTAGATGGGTCCAATGTGTGCTATTGCTTAGGC
Source organism: Pleurodeles waltl (assembly GCF_031143425.1). Classification (NCBI taxonomy): domain Eukaryota; kingdom Metazoa; phylum Chordata; class Amphibia; order Caudata; family Salamandridae; genus Pleurodeles; species Pleurodeles waltl. Next base: position 770,454,094 of record NC_090437.1, read on the forward strand.
AATGGAAGATCCTGCATGAGTTGGTGTCACTTTCACCACATCTGCCCCACCAAGTGTGTGAACCATTTATGGTATAAACTAAGTTACAACTCACTAAATCACACAGCCCAGGGAACGAGGGTTAGGGGTTTGATGAATGGATGGAGAAGGGGATTTGGTGAAAGGTGTGTCAAAAACAAACACTACACAAGGACAATATTCATATGTGCAATAAGCAGCACATCATTGTCATCAATCTGTTGTGGAAGGAAAGAAACAAAGGAATGAGTATGGCACAGTACGGTTAAATGGATTTCAAACAGTCTTTCTGCTGTGGAGACCCAATTTATCAGATATCTAAATGTTCAGTCTACTAGGTTTGACAAAAATCTAATTATGGAGAAGTGAACACACTCATTTTTAAAAATGATTGTTAAAAGAAAAATGATACTGTATTGTAAATTTGGGTGCTGCGTCTACATTCTCTCTTGGGTGCCGGTCCTGTAGGTAAGCAGGAGTTTATAACTCAGTTTTTGCCTCTCGTTCTTTGCAGGAGATGAGAAGGCTTGTGGATTGTAAAACTGAAACTATATTGTAGAGTCAAGAAGAAGGGAAGAAGGAAGGTAAATCTTAGAAATTAGGTCTTCAGTTGGCAGTGATGTGCACCCTGTCCAAGTAGGGATCCTCCCTCTAGTCAGGGTAAGGAAGTCACACAGCTAAGATAACCCCTGCTCACTCCCTGGGTAGCTTGGTACGAGCAGTCAGGCTTATCTCAGAGGCAATGTGTAAAGTATTTGTACACACACAGAGTAACACAGTGAAAACACTACAAAAGGACTCCACACTAGTTTAAAAAAATAGCAAATATTTATCTGAATAAGACAAGACCAAAATGACAAAAAATCAACACACACAGGCAAAGATACAAATGTTTAAATGTTAAATCTCAATAAAGTGCTTAGAAACACAATAGCTCCAACTGGGACTATCACAACGTCGTTGACTGAGTTGTTTAACAGTCTGGCACCACCTGCAATTGAGTGTGGGCGGGTTATGGAGTCACACGGACCCCAGGCACACTACCTTTGGAAAATGATGAAACAAACATGCTGCATGTCAGGGAGGTGAGGCATCGCTGAACCCAGTGTGGCATCGGTTCCTTACTGCTACTGAGGAGGTGAGGCATAGGTTCCTTATTGCCAGGCAGGGGAGTTGAGGTGTTGGTTCCTTTTGGTTGCAGGGGAGGTGATGCAGCATCAGTGGCGTGGTGTCAGTTCCTTATGATCTGGTGGGGTTGATAAATCCAGCAGGTTAAGATGCTAAGGCATCGACTTTGGGGTGCTACGATCACCATGGGGTTACATGTGCAGCAGCGGAGTTAGAGTCGGGTGTCTCAGACATCAAGGACACAGCACCGAGGACTCACATTGGACGCTTTGGAGACAAAGTGGCATCAGACCTGCAGTGTTGGTTGCAGTGATGGCACTCAGCAGGGACCACAGCTCCTGGTGCAGATGGTGGCACAGTCAGACAGCGACAAGGGTTCTGAAGTTGCTCTGGAGTCAATGCATTTCGGGGCATAGTTACAAGCCCCTAGTGCCTCCTTGAGCCACCATAGCATAATTATTTTTTAATGCTAAGGTGGCATCAAGGAAGCCTTTTCCCTGCACCAGATGAAAGCATTGCACCACTTTGTAACCCCTTGTGCCACATTATGCCTGCAACCGGCATAATGTATGCAAGGGGGTGTTCCCCATTAGGAGGCCCAGAAAAATGGCGCTGTGAAATTTACGAGATTTCACTGCACCATTTTTCTTGTAATTTTTTACCGCTGGCCAAGGCACTCCCATTGTTTTCACTGTTTTCAATGAGCCTCCCCACACATTGCTAGACTAGCGCCATCATTTTTGGTGCTAGTCATCCAATGCACCACAATAGCATAAAAAATGTTGATGCTACTGTGGCAACGTGTGTCATTGTGCATCATATTGAAAATATGGTGCTATCATGGTGACATTAGGGGATGCAGGGGGGGTCGCAAGAAAAGTGGTGCATCATAGCTGATGGGCCACTTTCTTGTAAATATGCCCCTAGGTGTCTTCTTGGTTCCACAGAACTCACTCCCAAGGGTCCAGGAACTGGATTTGGCACCACTTGGAGAGACCGGACTTTGAACAAGAAATCCCAGGCAATGGCAGATGAAGTCTTTGATGTCCCTGGGACTTCTAATAGGATACAAGTTCAGTTCAAGCCCTTGGAGAACCTTGGAAAGTAGGATTTAGAAAGCAAAGTCCCGTCCTTTCACACTCAGGATAGAAGCAGCAAGCAGCAGGCCAGCCCAATGACACAACAGGAAGAGTGGCAGTCCCTCCTATGGCATCTAGCTCTTCTTCCTGACAGAATGTCCTCAGTCCAGAAGTGTTCTCAAGTTGTGGTCTAAGAGGTCCAGTACTTATTATCATTTCTGCCTTTGAAGTAGGCAAACTTCAAAGGAAAGTCTTTGTAGTGTACAAAACCCTACATTTCCTTCCCTGGCCCCAGAGAAACTGGAGGTATGTGGGTGTGTCAATTGCCACTCTACAGTGCATACGTCTTCTAAGGTAGGGGTTGATGCAGTGCTGAATCTCCTCCCTTTTTCTTTTGTGGAAGGAGTGAGATTCTTGGAGTTTGTGGCAGTCATCTGCCCGAAATAGAAGGTTCCAAGTTGAACCTATTTTTCAGATTTGCTGTTCTAGCACTTCATCATGATGTGCTGCAATTGGTTGGAAATGTTTTACAGCAAAGTGTTGTCCACACTATCTACCTGATGACTGATATGTGGACCAGGTGTCAGGCTACTGATTACATGTGCATCACTGCACACTGGATCACTTTTGCATGAGTAAAGCAAAAGCCATTTGCAAGTCTTGTCCTTGAAGAAATTTGTAAGACAGTTTAGCAGCATTCAACAGTAGCTATGTTCGCCATGGAGAAATCACATACAGCTGCACACATCTTGAACAAAATTAATAGCAAGGTGTCTGAATGGCTGCAAAACAGAGGTCTATGAATTGGATTTGTTGCTGCAGACAATGGCAGTAACATAGTCAATGCCATGGCAGAACGTGGGGATTTCAAGGTCTTGTGTTTGGCACACTGCACCAGCCTGGTTGTTCAAGACTTTCTAAAAAAACACAGCACTCCTTTCGGCTATTCTTTTATAGCCAGGAAGCAGTTGTGGATTATTCAGCATGGTAAGAGTACCATTTAAAGCCCTGATACAAGAGGTGTCAACATGTTGGAACTCAACCTATTATGGGGGTCATTCCGACCCTGGGGGTCATGGACCGCCAGGGCCGGGGACCTGTTGGCGGTGCATTCATGGGCTTTCTGACCGCGGCGGTACTGGGAATCCTCCATGGCGGCGCTGCAGGCAGCGCCGCCATGGGGATTCCGACCCCCTTACCGCCAGCCTGGTTCTGGCGGTTTTGACCGCCAGAACCTGGCTGGCGGTAACGGGTGTCGTGGGGCCCCTGGGGACCCCTGCAGTGCCCATGCCAATGGCATGGGCACTGCAGGGGCCCCCTAACAGGGCCCCACCAAGATTTTAAGTGTCTGCCAAGCAGACACTGAAAATCGCGACGGGTGCAACTGCACCCGTCGCACCCCTTCCACTCAGCCGGCTCCATTCGGAGCCGGCATCCTCATGGAAGGGGGTTTCCCGCTGGGCTGGCAGGCGGCCTTCTGGCGGTCGCCCACCAGCCCAGCGGAAAACTCAGAATAACCGCGGCGGTCTTTTGACCGTGCAGCGGTATTCTGGCGGTTCCCGTTTGGCTGGCGGCGCCCGCCGCCAGCCAAACTCGGAATCACCCCCTATATGTTGCAATGTCTGAGCAGTACAGACACATAAATGACTATGCCATTCTAAGAGGAGGGAATGCAATTGGGAAAATTATGACCATTGATGCTGACAAAGGGGCCTAGCCAAATGCCTGACACAGATGCTGCTCCCATTTCAGGTTTTCACACAGGAAGTTAGCAAGAAGGACACTATAATGGTCCAAGCTAACCCGTTGTTGCATCTGCTACAGAAGCTGCTAAAGAAGGTGTCTGAAAGGTTCTCACTTTGAGGTGTGAATAAAAACTGAGAAGCTCATGCCTTGTTTGGGAGCCTAAGCTATGATTTGACTTGTAATGCAAGGCTGCAAAAATGACATTATCTCATGCAAAGAGTACATCTGTGCCACCCTATTTGATCCATGCTACAAACAAATTCATGCAACTTTCATTCCTTTTTTCGGAAGGGGGTGTTTCAAAATACAAGAGATGGATTGTTGAGCAAGCTGGAGAACTGGAAGAGAAACACCTGGAACTTAGAGTCCCACTCCGCAGTTCTGGGATGCCGCCTTCAACTTCCAGAGAGGACAGTCTTGTCTCACAGCAGACAACACTGGCAAAAACAGAATCAGAAAAATCTGGCCCAACCTCTGCATTTGCTTGCTTTCAAGTGCCAGGTCTTAAGTTTAGTGCAGAGGCAAAGGCAAAAGAGGTTGAGCAAGTGGCAGCACCAATGACCATTCAGAGGATGTTCTAGTAGTATCTGGATGACCCAAAAGAGGTGTATGTGGTCAAAACCCATTGATGTATTGGTATGGGAAGATGTGCCAATTGCCAGAGCTCACCAGGCTGGCAATAAAGTATTTGGCTTATGTCTGCTGAACTTGTATAGTTATTACAGTAAGAAGGACCAATCTCTTGCCTCAAAATGTGGAGACATTAACCATGTTCAAAATAAACCAGCATGTTTGCTGATCAACTTCTGGTTGAACTACCTGAGTTGGAGGATGAACTCAAACTCCTGGACTGAGTATGCTAGTGCCACCATATAACTTTTTAATATCTCTTTGAAATTCTTTCTTTTTTATTTGCAAAAAAAATAGCTAGTAGAACATTGTTTGTGTCAGATTTATGCTGCCCCATCATTTAATAGTCACATACATGGTCAGATCGTAGTTGGACCCATGTGCAGTGAAGAAGCCCCCACACATCCTTCAAGACATGCAAGACCAGGCCTGCCACCCTCACATACCATTGCTTATCCTTTTTTTTTTTTTTACATCATCTAGCCAGACTGCCACAGGAGATCATTGATTAAAAACTGGCAGTGCCAATGCCAAATTCTAATGTGTTGCTACCATCAATGAGGAAATGATATTTTGTATCAACCACCGTACTTGGATTGGAAAATTTAACTACTAACTATTGCACCAATGAGTGGTAATACGTTGAGTGATTGTGAGTGATGATTGATGATGTATGTGGTAGCCTATATTGAGGGAGGCAGTTCAACAAATTTGTAAACTTGATTTCTATGATTTGCAATGTTTGGGGTTGATGGGTGATCATTTTTTCCTGAAAATGATTGGCCTTTCAAAATTGGCAAAATTTACTTACAGGGTCCACTACTTTCTTTCCTAGTTCCTCAGAAACCAGACCAGGCACATTAGTTACCAAACACAAATCCACACAAAATACTCAAATTCTGTTTCTACAACAGCAGTGCACTACACAGGTCTACCTCACTTGTGGGCATATTTACAAGAAAGGGGCACATCGGCCCTGATGCACCACTTTTCTTGCGTCACCTTTGCCACACCTAACGACACCATGGTTGCGCTGTATTCAAAATATGGCACACCATGGCACTTGTTAGGACAATAGCGTCTACATTTTGGACGCTAATGTGTCACTTTTCTGCACTAGTGTCAAACATTGTGACGCTAGTGCAGCAAAGCACAGAGTGGCCATTGATTAAAGCGGGTGCATAATTTTAATGCCTACACTGAGCAGGAGTTAGAAATGACTGGAAACGTGGCAAAATGAAATGTAAATTTAATTGCACCATTTTTTCAGGACTCCCTTTATCGGAATGCCCTCATGGCATAAATTGTGCCTGACACAGGCATAATTTGGTACCAAGGGCTGTAAAGTGGCACAATGTAAGCATTGCGCCACTTTGTAAATACGGCGCAGGGGAAAAGCTACCTTAGCGCCTCCTTAGCTTAAAAAAAATAATGATGCTATGGCTGTGCAAGGTGGTGCTAGGGACTTGTAAATCTGTCCTTTGTTTTGGACTGGAACTGAGTTACTCAGAATCAGGTGAAGAAGGACAATGTTGCTGAGTGTGGGTTTGCTGCAATGCTGACTCAAAGTGTGAAACTCCTCTTTATGTTCTTGTTCTACAGCTGAATCTTCTTGGTACACTTTTGACTCTTTATAAAGCTCACCTTGCTTCCTTTTGTCCTTCTCCTCTAATCTATAATACAGTTACTGTTTTTCAATACAAAGCAATTCTCCTAGTCTACTCCTCTCCTGTACAAACAAAACTTGGTGAAAGCTCAATATACTTCAGCTTACCTACTGGACAGGTTCATCCAGGCACCCATAAGTGACAGACAATGTGAGAAAAATGGAGATGAACCCCCCAATTTGGCAATACAGTATCATTTTCCTTTGAACAATCATAATTTTTAGAACTGGTTGGGTTAGCTTCAATCCTCCATAGTTTGTATTTTTCAAACCTAGAAGACATCACATTTAGATATATACTATCTTGGGACTGTCTGAAGCAGAAAGACTGCTTGCAATGCATTTAGCTGAACTGTGTCATAGTTATCCAGTCACTGTTATCTTCCATAACAGATTGATGAAGGTTTGCTGCTCACTGCCCCAATGAAAATTGTCATGGTTTCTTTGTGCAGTGTTTGTCTTTGCCACACCTTTCCCTAAATCCTCTTTCCCATCCATTCATTGAACCCCTAACCCTCTTTCTTGGGCTGGTTGATTTATTGAGGTGTGACTTAATTTCACAACCTCAATGGATCACAAACTTGCTGGGGCGGATATGGTGAAAGTGACGCCAACTCACTGCATGACCTTGTATCACCTGAGCAATATTCCACACAGCTCAATCAACATCATCATTGAGGCCCTGTTTCGTGTAAATGCTTAACCTTGTCCAACTACTCCTGACTCTGAGCTCATTAATCCTGACTCGAACATTTAATATCCTAGCTTTAGCTTTCATACTATCTCCTCAATATTCAGAAGAAGTTGATATTGCTAGTTTTCATGATCATATCAGGTCTTTTTTGTTGTGTGCCAAGTACTGGCATTCTGATAGTCTGGTCCTTTTCATCCTAAAGCTATGATATAATATACAACTTACAAACTCTCTGTGTTTCTCAATCCAGTTGACAGTGCTGGATAACCATTTGATTAATCCTGCCTCACATAGATGACAGTGGCACCTTGTATCTTCCCTGTTAGCGTACTTGCCTCCAACTACTACTACCATCCTCCTTAAGATAAGATGCCACCTTGGGAAAACCCTACAATAGGAAGAATGAGGTCTCAGCCCTCCATTCATATATTTAGTAAGAGAAGAACTATGTATTGAAGTAAACTTGTTTAGATGCCAAGGGGCGTATTTATGCTTGTTTTGCCCCAAATTTGCATCATTCTTTTTAATGCAAATTCAGTGCAAAACCAACTCCATATTTATACTTTGGTGCTAGACCCGTCTAGCAACAAATTTATGGAGTTAAAGTCAGTTTTTTGGATGTGGAAACCTACCTTGCATTAATGAGATGCAAGGTAGGCGTTCCCGTGCAAAAAATAACTCTATGGCCTTAGTGCCATATTAATCCCCCATGCTAAAATCGAGCACAGGGGAGCAGGGGTCAAATAATGATGCAAAGCTTGTGTTGCACCATTATTTAATGCCTGGGTCAGGGCATGCATTAGGGGACCTGTGGGTCTATTTCCATGATGGAACCCCATGTAATAAGCCCACAGGTGCCCTCCCCAGGCCCCAGGGACACCCCACACACCAGAGGGACAGCGGAGGATGGGGGACCCCATTCAGGTAAGTATAGGTAAGTACAGGTAAGTATATATATATATATACATTTGTAAGTGCCACTGGGGGCCCTGAAATGGGCCCCCAACATGGCACTGGGTGCAATGGCCATGCCCAGGGGAACCTGGTCCCCTCTGCTGGCCATTGGGGTGGTGGGAATGACTCCTGTCTTTTCTAAGACAGGAGTCACATGGTATGGATGGTTTTGCGTCAGAAAATGACTCTGGTTAGAGTCATTTTTTTACTCTAACTTGCCTAACGTTATTTTTTGGTGCAAAACTCCCTTTGCCCATACCACCAGCCCCACCCAGCTAGCCTACTCTTTGCACCGGATTGCACCATTCCATAAATGTGGTACCTGGCTGGTGCTCAGAAATGGTGCAATCCTGTGCTAAACTTTTTGGCGCAAAACTGCGTTTGTGCAGTTCTGCACCAAAAAGTATAAATATGCCCCTAATTATCTTCTGCTGAACAAGATGTTGTTTGTGTGTATCTAGGTTTTTATAGGCAAAATAGGCAACGGCAATCATCCCCTAGTGGCCAATATTATTACAGAGTGCAGTAGAGCAAGTGTATAATTAAATTACATACACATTTTTTTAGCATATTTGAAAAACAGGCTATAATTAAAGACAGCAGTGCAAACTAAATCACCAAAAAAAACAGTTGAGGCATAAATAAAGTAAAATATGCCCACAACAGGACCACCCCTCTTCCCAAACAAAAAACCTTGTCCCCAAAAAGTCCAACAAAAGTCCAAAGTGAAACCTGGTACCAACTCCCTCCCAACCCTCTCCACCCACAGGTTACTCCTACCAAAACAAAAAATTAAAAAAGAGCCTAAAAGAAGGCATTGTTTCTTTGGGTCTGGACCTGGTCCAGGCTCTGCTCCATCCTGGTGAGTGGGCTCTCCATACAGTCCATACACTGCAGGACATGATGTAATATTGCCCTGTCAGAGCAGGAGGGGGCAGCAGCAGGTACAGTCAGGGCAGCTGACTGCTGGCAGTAGCACCAGTGATGTAATGGCCAGGAGGCTGGAGGCTGAACTGGGTCCTGGGTCAGAGGCAACTATTTCCACTTCTTCATCTTCCAGGACAACCAGCTGTGGGTATTCAGCCTATATAGTCTCTAGCATATGCTGCCACAAATGGGCCGCTATCCCCTGTCTGGTATTTGGTGCTGGTTGACCAGCAGGAGTAGCTATATCAAGAAAAAGAAAAAGATAAATTGAAAACAATGCGCTGAGCAAACACTTCCTTAAAAGTAAGTACTGGTTGGCAGCGTAGCAGTACATTGCTGGTCCCCTAGGGACATTGGAATTTGATGTGATTATAACTAGAATAGTCACACGGCCAATTTTGCTTGTTTACCTACACATGCCTCACATAAAAAGCACTGACTCAGTGAAAATAATTAAAGCAGGAAAAAACAGATTTAAAGAACAGTGATTTGATTTCTTTAAAGGCTTTTCTACTAACTGAACAGACACTTTTAGTAGGAAAATAAAAGTAAATTAACTCAAATTTCATTTATGAGAAAAGCAGTATGCACTATGGAGTACAAGTTGTTGTGCCAAATTAATGGAGGCATGCTAACCAGCATTTCATGTGCTTTGCTACTGGCTGTAGTTCGGACAGCTGTAGTTGACAATTATCTAACTTTAATTCAAATTACCATGATCTTCTCCAAATGCCTATCACTTGGTTTTTACCCTGACTCCAAAGAGGCAAATGAATAAGAAATAAGGTATTACGTCATACACTTCACATATGAAATGCACATATTTTATTTTGTCTGCTGTAAGAAGATGGTGGGCAAAATGATGCACTGCACAACAGGAAAAGGAGTGGGCTGTATAGATTGTATTTGTCATGCTCGTCACAGAGAATCCCTTATGCCAAGCTTGAAATCAAATCAGACACTTACTAGTCTCACTTTACACACTGGCCTCGCCGACAAACCACAAATTATTTCCAACAAATTATTTCTCTGGGTGGTAAGGAAAGGAAACTTAACCTACTCTACTGCAGGGTAAGGCAGAGGGACTAGAGGGGGTAGGTAGATATGTTGCTATAGAATAGAGGGGTGTCACTGATCATCAATTCATCATGTGCCTAAGGTTTGGCTTATTCAGTCACTATATAGACGAAAGTCTAAAGGGAAAATCTGAACAGGTGTAAAATAAATTTGTTATGGGAAACCATGTTGAAAAAACTCTACACGGCCGTAAAAATGTGGCACATGTCAAGAATGGATTATTCAATCTGTTTGGTCGGCTGGGATGGAAGAACTCAGGAAAGAGTAAAAGAAGTGAAGGACTAAGAGGTGACAGAGTGGGCGAAGGGAAACACACATTGTGCGTTTGGTTTGCAATGCATTGAAAGCTTTGTAAATGTCACATTAACCGAAGCTGACACACATTGCACAGAAAATACGGCAGTCACAAATTGAACCATACTACACTTCTTCAGTCATGGGTAGCAAGATGCCATGGGCGGGAGGAGTTGATTAATGATGATGGGTGGGATACAGATCTGCTTTGCTTAACGAATACAGTGAGTCAAGGGATTAGAACACAAATTCAAGTACCCTCACTTTGAACCATAGCTTTGATAACCATAAAACAAAGTAAGTGAAGTAGGTTCAGCAGAATGCCCCTCTCCAGGAAAGCTCTTTTGTTTATCCATCCAAGTAATTATTCAATCATCCTTTCATTCTTCATAGTACATTCACTCACAGTCACCATGATTTAAGCTTTGCTTTCTCTCATCCAGTCTTTCACTAAAATTTCCAGTCCACTATCCATCCATTCAGTATCCACCCTTTCTTTCAATCATCCTTTCACCTTTCCATCCATTTACCCAATACTCACCCATGTATCCTTTCATCCAGCCAAGCATTCTTTCTTTTCACTCATTTTACCCATACTTTTCTTTAAGCTTCCGTTCTTTTCCATTTCCATCAAGCCATCATTTTTAGGGTACATTATGTAAGCTTCTTCTCAGTTGCAGATAGAAGAGGCCATAACTCATCCACCGCTGTAGCTGGTAAAGCAGGGGAGAGGGGTTCATGATCACAATGACACCATTGTAGCTATCAGTTGTCAATAAGCAAGCAATGTGGCTTTCCACTGCCCATCCCTGCACCACATCTCCTCCTCCAAATGACTCTCCTCATGCAGCGTCACTTGAGCCTGCAACACTGGTGGTCAGTGTAGGTAGAAAAAACACTGTACACTTTTTAGATGCCATATATGCCTCACCTTCATTTTTTAATTAAAAAAATGCATCCGCAATACATTGCTACAGTTCAGTTAGCACTGCAGTATCTTCTATGAAAAATATCACTCTGGGAATTTTGTTGGTTCACAATATTAGAAAAGTCAGGTAGTCATGCCAACCAAACACTTTTTGTAATAGAGATATAGCCTATGATGATAGCTCGGTATCACTGAAGAGCAATGAAGGGATGGAATAATAATAATAATGATTAATAAGAGACTGGAAAAAAATAAAATGGAGGGACAACTGGAATTAAACTAAAATGGGATAGAGAAGTTAGAAAAAAAGGATACAGTATAAAAAAAACAAGGCAAAATCAAAAGTAGTATTGTGGTTGGCAGAGGTAAAAGTTAGGGAAATACAAATAATAAATAAAAAGACTTACAGGGAGGAGCAGAGCCCTCAGCAGTGGCACTGGTGGCCGAAGCTTCCTCCTCCTCAACTCTTCTCGGACCCACCTTGGCGTTGATTAATTTTTTATTTTAAGAAATAAAGAAGATAAAATAGATTGGTGGTACAGTGAACCTCTGCAAAAAAAATCATAACTGGCAAACGCAGTAACATCGTACTTTTCTAAATTAGATTTTCAGTGGTACTAGTATTGACTATTGTTGAGTTGGCTATACTTATCCTAAAATCCCTTTCCCAAATTTCCTTAATAAAAACTAGATTTGGAACTAATGAATGATCTTTGATTCTATTCTCATTTTTCACCCCCTCGATGGACCAATTCAGCCTCCCTTTTTTGCAATGCATAGATGCATACAAGTAGTACTACACATCACTGTGAAATTGCTCGGGACTGTATGAGCTACATAGATAAAAGTCACAGAGAAGGCCAACTCACTGATATCACTAATTCAGTGTGGTGACAGGAGGACAGAAGAGTCTGCAATGATTTCTTAAATATTCAGCGAAAGTGAGTACCAACAAGTACAATGAGATAACGCCGTGCACCTGCCTAGCTCAAACTGGATCTCACAATATCATTCTTAACGTAAACCAAACATATCTTACCTCTGAGTTTGAGCAGCATGCAATTAGGGGAAAAAAAGTTAGCATTGTAGAACACAAATACAGCAAATATCATAATTAATACTCACCAAGTCCCAGAATCTCAATGACTAGCAGGTTGAGCAGGTCCTGCTTTCAGTCAAGGATATCCGTCCAGAGGTGCGTCATCTGCTGGGTGGTGTGCTGGACCCATCTGGTGTGCTCCACACACCTGAGGACCCTCTCCCAATGCAGCCTATGTTCCCACAGGGGGCACTCACTGCTTGGCCTACCACTTGCTGCCAGCATGGAGAGGAGGTGGTGCTGCACATAAAAGACCAGTGCTGCCACCTTCGCCTCACAAAACATTGACTGGAAATGCACCCCTTGACAGCGCCGCCATTCACAAGGTAGGCCGCTACAGCTCGGGGGGGCCTGGCACCCCTTCCCTGCTGCTCACCACCATGCTCTGCTATGGCACTGGGTGAGGTAAAGAAAATAAAAAGAAATAGGAGAAGGAAGGAAGCGAGAAAAAAAGAAGTAAAGGGAAAAATGAACAAAAATACAAAAAGTCACAAAAACACAAGAAAAATGGGAAAAAAACTAAATACACAGTCACAAAAGCACACGCTAATACAATGGATTGAAAGAAAACAAGCCCAACACCATGAATAGAGTAAGAAAAACAAGATGGCCATGCCCATGCAAACCACGTGTTGCTGCTCGTGCGCGATTTTGCATGCAAGAACGTACTTCCCATTGCTTTTGATGTGCAACGCAATACAAACAGTTGGGACCGGGAAACTCCACCTGCCTGTACGGCAGAGTTTTTTTACCACTTAGTGGAGTTCTGCCCAAATCACTTTTTTGACTGGAATTAGATGAATCTCGAGTAGAAAATCAACTGCAGGTGCATTCATGGTCACAGCACTGTTTTGACTGCCGTCACGGCCAGAACCAGCAGAAGAGAATACAAAGTCTCACACATGCGGTCAGAAGCACTATGAGGGGATGTGAAGTCATATGCACACATGCTAGTGACCTGACAGTATTGTGGTTCTCACAAGCGAGTACCAAAAACAAACCTTCCGTGTGTGAATGAACTCCGCTCTGTGCCAGATGGCAGAATTTGGGTACTCTATGCTACTCCGTGTAGCACGAAGTGCCCAAATTCAGAAAAGCCCATCAGCTGAGCGAAGTTTTGTGCCTGGGCCTAAAACATTCATACTCACCCCCCCCCGTTTAGTTTTGGAGCGACTTTGATCACCTTTTTGCTATCTCTGTGATAGTACCATCAAAATGATGATTCCATCCATCAAACTTTTAACACATTTTTTCTTTTCAAAAACAAAATCCCAAAGTTGTATTTCATTTAAAATAAATACAAACTAATGTCCCCAGCACCCTGAGAGTTTGCTTACAGGGTGTGGGCATCATTTAAATGTTTTTTTTTTTTTGTCCTTTACTGCCACGTTTTTCATGGTCCTAAGGAAGAATAAAAACTGACCATTTACCCACCACTTCTGAATTGGGAGGTCGGTAAAATTAGCAATCCTGTCATGGCCCTTACTCCATCGGGCCATCTGAAGAGTATGTCAGCTGTGGTGACTGAGTAGTCCTTTGGTTTTGCAGTGTGAGTCAGAGTTCAAAACAGCCCCTTGGACATCAAAGAGACACCTATCCTGTCTTCATTTTAACTTGTACCACCACCAAATTGACAGTATCCAACTGTGTCAGGACAACCAACTATGAAAATGCAATTTAAGTTGTAGCACATTATGAAGTGTACATGGTTACATTTTAGCAGAGATTGGTTTTATATTTTTAGCAGTCATGCAATGGTTTTAATTAACTATCCAAATAAAATATGATTGATTGAAAATGCCATTCGACCCTCGTCCCTTGAGAAATCCTTCTATTAGGATGGCACTGCACCCTTACACCCTTCCTCAATATCTCAACAAAATCTAACTCAATAAACAAATCAAGAGAGAACAGATACACTCCTTCTGAAGACATCAATCTGAGCAGAGACAACACTGTCAACTTACCCCAGGTTCATGATTTTCTGAAAAGTCATCCAGAAAACAATTTCTATTCAACTCTAAAACCAGATTGTAGGAAGCGGAAATTTAAAACGTGAAGGATGTGAGTTTTTCACAAGAAATAAGTTTGCAGCTTTTCTCTTTACTAAGAACCAAGTATTTATTTGTAGCACTTGACTTTCTCAGGGTAGTGAAGTAGAGCAGTCTAAGACCTACACACGGGAGGAAGTATATGCTAGTAGCCTAAACACATTGATGCACAACAACACCCGATAAATCTCTGCCCAGTCAGTGCTTTTCCTTATAAAGGGAAAAGAAATGTATTATATCCACACAATTAAATACTGCACATTATATATATACATATATATATATATACACAATCACATAGCTGGGAATACCTTTGGTGACACCTACAGAACAGTTGGTATCCCAGCAAACCCTAAACCACAGTACTTCTACTTGAGTGCATAGACACAATATTATATTGTGCAATCATAACAACTCTGGCATACTGGCTTTGTCACAGTGTCACTACAGTTATGAAAATAGCAATATGCTAATTGTAAACCACATTATTAACATACCCTGATGGTATCAACTCTCAATGACCTGCATTACCAGCAATTGTCCCTGTAAACATATTCAATAAAGTATTGGTAATTCAAAAGCATGTGGACATGAGTCCTGTTTCTATTTTACCTTGCTACTACAGTTTTAGGTCCCGTTAACCAGCCAACTTGAGTCCCTACACTCCAGATCTCATGCACAAAAATACACACTCCTTAAGTACTTACAAAAGTGAAAAGCCTCTCACAGTGTCACAGATTTAATCCCTTGGGAAACTCAGGCAATTTCTGTACTAATTTATGGAGGAGTGCTCCACATTCTGTCGCCCCCAAAATGGGATTAAAAAATATTGGTGGTGCTTCTGTCCCTTCTTGCAATATGAGAAAATATGCAGATGTAAAGCCCTCCCAGGGGCACATAGGCACTCCTCAACTCCCCAAGGTTGTTTCCTTTACTTAAAGCACTGCCTCTTGCATTTCATTTCCCTTACTTTGAGGGCCGGGTGCCCCAACCCCTTTGAGGGGACATGTGGCATGCACCTACTTCTAGGCAATGTGGGGAGTGGATGCTTGTGCTGTATGAACAGTTCTCCACTGCTGATACCTTCCTGTGTAGACACGGAGCCATCATTGCCTCCCTCTCCCTCTCTGCAAGGTCGTCCCCAAACTTCTGCCGTCACCCTCCTGTTTTCGGAACCTGTTTTTATTGGCTTCTAGGACATTTCACCGTTTACCACTGGTAACCAGTTGTAAAGTGATTTTGCTCTCTCTTTAAAACAATGTTAGAATTGGCTTCCACCCATTTGGCATATGATTGTGCAACCCACTTGAGTAGCACTTTAAATATGTCTCAGGTCTGCCATTGCTGCCTGTTTGGGCAGTTCTAAATTACCATGCCGACCTGGCAAAATAAACCTTTTACCATGCCCAAACTTTCCTTTTCAATACACCAACTCACCCTAAGGTAGACCCCAGGTAGCCTACCTTAAAAGTTTGGACATGTACTTTTAAGTTTTACATCGGCCTACCCCATCCTTGGTATAACACTGGAAATTCCTTAATACAGTTAACTAGCTGTAATTTCCAGTTAAGGTAGGTAGGTATATCATATTTGGTGTCCTTGGAATTGTAATGAAAAAAACATATTTAATGGTAAAGTTAGTTTTTTTATTACAATTCAGAAAATGTCACTTTTACAAAGTTGCCATTTTTCTGCCTTTTGTGCCTGTGGCCTGTCTTAGGTCACGTGAATGATGGTAACGCACAGTTATACTTTGTGAATTCCTCCCAGACAGTCACACAGTAGAGGGGTTAGGTGTGCCTTGATAGGCCATCCGCTGGCAGGATGAGAAGGCAGAACTGAGCACAGCCCCATTTCCAACTGAATTGGGAGTGCTTTGCCCTCACACAAAGGACCTAACTCCTCCATAATGTCACTGCAGACATCTTGGAGGCAGGGCAGGGGAGTCAGAAAATTCCATGCACTTCAAAGCCACTGTCTACAAGCATCTCCCACTTTCCAGAAGGAGGGCACCAGGGTATAAAAGTAGGGCCTCAGACACCAACTGTTCTCGACCTGTGAATTCTGCGAAGAAGAAGGACTGTTGTGCTGCTGAAAGGAATGCTACTCTGCTAGACTGCAGCACTTCTGTATTGCTCTGCTTTTCAGTTGTCTTTTTGCCTGGGAGAGGAGAACTGGACTTGTACCTTCATTTTGAACCCAAGGATACCAGAGAGACTCCAAGGGCTAGCCTACTGGCCTCCTGATTTGGGCACCAGGGACTAAAAGGCTTTCCAACAACCTGTACCAGCAACTTGACCCAGCTGAAGTGTGTTCCTAACCCCAAGTGGTGACAATCAGGTCCTGACTCTTGGTGTGTCCTCAGGAAGCTGTATTTGGGTTCCTGGACCCTTGTGTGTCCTCAGAGAGTTGCATTTAGGTTCTTGGGCTCTTTGCGACCATGAGTGGGGCAGTTTGCACTAGGACCTCACCCCATGTGCTGTGATTGAGCACAAAGCTTGCAGCCGCCTCTTTATGCTACTGACAAAATAAGTAAGGGGACACCCTAAGGGGCATATTTATACTCCGTTTGCGCCGAATTTGCGTCGTTTTTTCCGACGCAAATTCGACGCAAAACTAACTCCATATTTATACTTTGGCGTTAGACGCGTCTAGCGCCAAAGTATGAGGAATGAGCGTCATTTTTTTGCGTGAACGCCTTCCTTGCGTTAATGAGATGCAAGGTAGGCGTTCCAGTCTAAAAAAATGACTGCGACGCAAATGCGTCGTATTTATACTCCCGGGCAAAAATCACGCCCGGGAGTGGGCGGGGCAAAAAGCCCCGCATTTGCGCCTCTTTTTAACGCCTGGGTCAGGGCAGGCGTTAAGGGACCTGTGGGCTCAAAATGAGCCCACGGCTGCCCTCCCATGCCCCCAGGAACCCCCCCTGCCACCCTTGCCCACCCCAGGAGGACACCCAAGGATGGAGGGACCCATCCCAGGGAACTTAAGGTAAGTTCAGGTAAGTATAATTTTGTTTTTTAAAAAAAAAAAAATTGGCATAGGGGGGCCTGATTTGTGCCCCCCTACATGCCACAATGCCCAATGACCATGCGCAGGGGACATAAGTCCCCTGGGCATGGCCATTGGGCAAGGGGGCATGACTCCTGTCTTTACTAAGACAGGAGTCATGTAAATGGCATCTGGGCGTCGTTAAAAATGGCGCAAATCGGGTGGAGGCGATTTTTTTGCCTCTACCTGACTTGCCCCATTTTAAGACGCCCTAACGCCATTTTCCCCAACGCCGGCGCTGCCTGGTGTACGTGGTTTTTTTCCACGCACACCAGGCAGCGCTGGTCTGCTAGCGCCGGCTAACGCCATTCAATAAATACGGCGCCCGCATGGCGCTTCAGAATGGCGTTAGCCGGCGCTAATCTTTTTGGCGCAAAACTGCGACAGCGCAGTTTTGCGTCAAAAAGTATAAATATGGCCCTAAATGTGCCACTTCTGGGCTAGTAACATACCAAAAGAAATGGGGAGTACAATCCTCAATTTTTGCCAAAAACTTCCATATGCAAAACAAAGCTGATTTGTTTGCAGTCTGAAACTAAGTGAAGAATTGTACAAAAACCTTTTATGAGTTTATTCATCATTATGCATTCAGGGGTGTGTGGGCACACAGTTCATAAAAACATTACATAAATTCACAAAAGACATAAGTTAACACATAAACGTATAAACACAAATCAAACACATATGTCCATATAAATATCCATGCCAAATTTGTGTTCTTTTGTATACCTTCCTGGGGATTTTAAAGGTACCCAGGGTTTGTGGATTTCCTTTGTGGGGACTGAGAAGTTTGCCAACATACAGCTGAAATGTGACAAATGGGAAAATCGGGAAAAAGTGCTACAGAATAAAGCATCTGTTTTTTTCCCTGCACATGGCACCAACAAAGGTTTTGTGGTGCTAAAATCACCATCTTCAAAGCTTTCTGGAACAGGCAGACTAGAATCAGAAAAACACATTTTTCAACACAATTCTTGCATTTTACTTTGACAAATCCCATTTTTCCTAATTGTTGTGCTTTTGACTGCCTTGTAGATCATGAAAAGCTAAACATGTCTGAAAAATAGATTCTTCAAGGGTTTCCTATAGAAAGTTGACAGTTGAATTTACAAAACTATTGAAATTGAGTTGAAAAACAGCCATTTCTGCTTATGTTTTTATCTGTAACTTTTTGCAGCCATGGCAGATTTTCAAAAGCAATACCCTGTTATGTCCGAGGTACCATTCTTTACCTTGTATATTAGGCATACAGCAATTCATTTGGTAAAATATTAAGAATGATTTTGGGCTCTAGCTCAGCCAGCACTTAAGGAAAACCTAGCAAACCTGTACATTTTTAAAAACAAGATTGCTAGAGAAATCTAGGATGAGGTGACTTTTGGGGCTTTCACCAGATTCTGTCCCTCAGAATCCTTTGCAAACCTCAACATTTGCCTTAAAAAGCACATTTTATTCATATTTTGGTGATGCAAAATTCCGGAATCCAGGGGAGTCACAAACTTCTTTCAACTCAGCGTTCCCCCAAGACTCTCAATAAAAATGGCGCCTCACTTGTGTGGCTAGGCCTCGTGCCTGTGATAGGAAATGTTGCACAATGCAA
Organism: Pleurodeles waltl; assembly: GCF_031143425.1. NCBI lineage: Eukaryota > Metazoa > Chordata > Amphibia > Caudata > Salamandridae > Pleurodeles > Pleurodeles waltl. The sequence continues at coordinate 770,473,036 of NC_090437.1, forward strand.
CAAGGACACATCACATTTTACCATTGAAAACTGATTCGCAAAGTCCCTAGCTGGGGGTTTTGGGCTGTAGCTCAGCCAGCACCTAGGGAAACCTAGTAAACTTGTACATTTTTGCAAACTAGACTCCTAGCGAAATCTGGGATGGGGTGACTTGTGTGGCTCTTACCACATTTTCCCACTTCGAATTGTTTACAAGCCTAAAAAACACATTTTCCTCACATTTTGGTGATGCAAAGATCTGAAATCTGAGGGGAACCACAAACTTCCTTCCACCCAATATTCCCCTCAAGTCTCTCTATAAAAATGCAACCTCACTTGTGTGGGGAGGTCTTGTGCGGCAATAGGAAATGCCGCAAAATGCAGCATAGACACATCACATATTTCCACTAAAAGCTAATGAGTTTTTTGCAAAGTGCCTAGATGTGGATTTTAGGCTCTAGCTCAGCAAGGGCCTAGGGAAAACTAGTAAACCTGTACATTTGTAAAGAACTAGACACCCCAGGGAATTTAGAATGGGGTGACTTGTGTGGCTCTCACTGGTTTCTACCACCCAGAATCCCATAAAAACCTCAAAGCTTGTCTAAAAACACATTTTCCTCATATTTCTGTGACAGAAGGTTCTTGAATTTTGGGCTCTAGCTCAGCTGGTACCTGGGGAAACCTAGCAAACCTGTACATTTCAGGATGGGGTTGCTTGTGTGGCTCTCACCAGGTTCTGCTACCCAGAACCTCTTGAAAATCTCAAAAGTTGTCTAGAAACACATTTTCCTCATATTTCTGTGATGGAAAGTTCTGGAATCTGAGAGGAGCCACAAATTTCGTTCCACCTGCCATTCTCCCAAGTCTCCCAATAAATCTGGTACCTGACTTGTGTAGATCGGCCCAGTGTCCGCGACAGGGAAGGGCAAAAACGTATTGTGGAGACATCAAAATTATTTAGCACAAAATGAACTGTTTTTATAAGAGGGCACCTGCCTTTTTGCCTCGGTCTCGGCAGACATTGAAAAAAACTTACCAAACCTTGACATTTCTGAAAACTAAACACCCGAGGGAGTCCAGGGAGGTGTGACTTGCGTGGATCCCGCAGTGTTCTCTACCCAGAATCCCCTGCAAATCTCAAATTTAGCTAAAAAATCACATTTCCCAAACATTTCTGTGTGGGAGCACTGCACCGGCCCAAATCCCCAACCACCCACCATTACCATCTGTTTCCTGATAATAATGATACCTCACTTGTGTAGGGTCCAAGTGCCTGTGACAGATAAGGGACTAAAACATGTATAAATTGAGAGGGAACCAAAGCAGGTCAAAAAGGGTGTTTTTGTTCCACATGTTTTAGCCTGACTCTGCTTTGCTTTGGGCACCCACACAAGTGGGGCAGATTTTTTATTGTTACAGATAGGGCAATGCTGCATGGTAGCACTTTTGTGGATTCCTGTAGATTCCATAAGTTTCCATCAGAGAAATGTAGGGAAAATGCATGATTTCAGGCAAAGTTAGAGGTTTTCAGGGCGTTGTGGGTAAGAAAATGGGGATGAGTGCATGTGAAGCACCCCATTAAGGCACACCACCATGGTCTTCTCCAGATGTTTAGTTTTCAGATGTGTCTGGGTCTGGTAGGGTTTTCTAGGTAACAGCCTACCCAAGTCCAAAAAGTGCATCCACTCACAAAGCTATCTTGGCCCATATGCAAAATCATAACCCAAACGAGTTAAATGTCCTCTTGCTTGCCATTGAGATGAGATGCTTTAGTTTGCGTGGGGGCTGACAGACTGTTACTCCCTTCAGTTGGGGAGGGAGCCATAACCATGCCCATAGTGGTGGGTTGCCCCCACACTTCTATTTTTTTTTAATTCCCTAGTGTCTAGTGGGATCTGTGCCCCGCTGGGGGGTAGATTGGGGATAATTACCATATATGCCTCCCAGGAGTGCAGAAATGCTTTGTCCCTATTTATTTGGGGTGGGGACAGGCAGCCGGGGGCATTGGCTAGCCCATTTTGGGCAGTCACCCACTCCAAAGTTTGACAAAGAAAATATCCCTGGTACCTAGTGGGCTTTCTGCTAGGCCTGGGGGTAGAACTTCGCTACACCAGTAGAGATTGCAGAATTCGGGCAGTCCGCTCTACCTGAATTAGCGCAGAGTTCCCAAATTCCGCTCTCTGGCATGGAGTTAGTTTGCACTTGTAAAAATGTGTTTTGGGGTTCTCTAATGAGTGCGACCATACTCGTGCTCCGCTAGCGAGCACGTGCCAGACCTTTCATTCTTTTGCTTTGCTTCCAGCTGGGCTGGTCGTGAGCGAAAACTCACTTCTGAAGTTGATTTTCTACTCCAGAGCAAATAAATCTAGTCAAAAAGAGCTTTTGACTAGATATTCTTCGCCAATGGACCGTGCAATTTGTTTTTGCAGATTGAGAAGCATTTTGTTTCAAACAGGAAGGAAGAGGGTCAGAGACTCCAACTTCCTGTTCCTGTCCAGCAGGTTCCTCTCAGTGCTTTGTCCATGCCCTGGTCACTCTTCTTCACTTTGATTTAGAGATGGAAGGATCACTTTTTTGTCTCTTGGACATACTTTTGGATTTAAGGACTTTGTTTTTGTGAAATCATCACACCAGTAAATTATAGAACTATATTGAAAAAGGGTGTTGTTTGTTTTCTGGGGCATGCACTAGTATTTTTGTGTACTTTAATTTGATTAAAATTTTTATAGTGGTGGGTGGCCTGGAGTTTAATTATGGGCATGGTATTATTTATTTTGCATTTCATTGATTTTTCACCTTTTGTAAAGGAAAATGATTGCATAGCTCAGTACCTTTTTTTACATGTTTCGATTTGCAAAATTATTTTAGTTTGTGGCTGGGATTTCCAAAGGGCATTAAGCCAGTTGCCCTAGGCCAGTGCTGGTAGTCATCAGTGCATGAAAAAATGTTTCAGTGGTATATGTTTTTAAAACTTCGTTTAGGGCAGGGATGGCATTAGATTAATATATTTTTTTTGCAAAAAGTTTACATATTGTGGGGTAATAAAAGTTCAAGGCATATGAGGACGTAGTTTGACCATGCGGCTGGCTGTCACACATTATGTCCATCCAGACAGTGTCCTTTGCCGTGGGCTTGCATGTGTTCATTGTTTCCGATGACTCCTTGCCCATTGTTGTTTGATCATGTGGCTGGCAGCCATTTTCTGCATGCAACCAGTGTCTCTCTGCTATATGCTGAAATGTGTTATTCAGTGTTCTCTTTGCTCCTTGTTGTTGTTGTTTGACAAAGTGGCTGGCTGGAAGCCATTTTGCCCATGCAGCCAGTTTCCCTTGCCACAGGCTTGCATGTGTTCTTTGTTTTCCATGCTTCCTCCTTGCTCCTTGTTGTTGTTGTTTGACCATGTGGCTGGCAGCCATTTTGTGCATGCTGCCAGTGTCCTTTTGCAATTGGCCTGCATGTGTTCTTCTTTGTGCTCCTTGCTCCTTGTTGTTGTTTGATTATGTGGCTGTTTGGCAACCATTTTGTCAATGCAGCCAGTGCCTCTTGCCTTAGGTTTGCATGTGTTCTTTGTTCTCAATGCTTTTTCCTTCTTCTTGTTGTTTGACCTTGTGGCTGGCTAGCAGCCATTTTGTCCATCCAGATAGTGTCCTTTGCATAGGTTTGCATGTGCTCTTTGTTTGCAATGCCTCCTGGCTCCTTTTTGTTATTGTTTGACTGTGTGGCTGGAAGCCATTTTGTCTAAGCAGCCAGTGTCCCTTGCATTAGGCTTGCATGTGTTCTTTGTTCTCCATGATTCCTCCTTGCTCCTTGTTGCTGTTGTTAGGCCATGTGGCTGGCTGGCAGCCATTTTCTCCATTCAGCTAGTGTCTTTACCAGAGGCGTGCATTTGTTCTTTGTTTGCAATACTTCCTTGTTGTTGTTGTTGTTTGGCCATTTTGTGCATGGAGCCACTGTCCCTTGCCATAGGGTTGAATGTGTTCTTCTTTGTTCTCCTTGCTCCTCATTGTTGGACCATGTAGCTGGCTGGCAGCCATTTTGTCTACGCAGCCAGTGTCCCTTGTCATAGGCTTGCATGTGTTCTTTGTTCTCCATTCTTCCTCCTTCTTGTTGTTGATTTGATTATGTGGCTGGATGGCAGCCATTTTGTTAGTACACTGTGCAGCTAGTGTGTCTTTGCGTTGAGGGAGGCTTACATTCAAACATCATTAATTATTGATCATTTGTTTTTCAAGTTTCCATTTTTATCTTTTTTATCTTTTGATTTTTACATTTTATTTTGAATTTTAATTAATTTTTTTTACAATTATTTTTATGTCTTTTTTATTTACATTTTATTCAATTTTTATATTTTAGTTTTTTATAGTTTTACTTTTTTATTTTACTTTTTATATATTTTTTTACTTTTTATATTTAATTTTGATTTAAATGTTTACATTTTTATATTTGAACTTTTTTGTGTTTTTTTATTTTAATATTTAGGTACTTCTGCATTTTGCTTTGATCCATCCATCCGATCTATTCCATTCTTCCTTTCCATCCATCCAACAAAGCATTTCCCCTGGACCACCTTTCCGCCATAGGTTATTTTCTTTTTTAAAGGATTATTCCATTTACCCATGCACCTCTCTCTGACTACCCCAGGTGTCTCCTAAAACAGATATTAATAAGCAAAGAGCTAGATTTCCCTGTTGTGCTCTCTGATAGGAACTGTTATTTTATTTTGGTGTGGTGGTGTGGCTTGCCTTTACAATCAATACAAGGTATATTACATAAGTAATCAACCGTACAAAGATTGTATTTCTCTGTACTATGTTCAACCTGCTGCAACAGTGGCATGCCACATTTCATTAACTACATGTTTTTCTTGTTTGGTTGTTTTTAGGTGTACCAGAGAAGAGACCCCACATCACCCACAGAACTGCCAAAGAAAGGCCCTACAGTTACTTCGGTCCACAGGCACCAAACTCTTTCCCTTATGCAACTTAGTGCCACTGCCTACCTAGAGCTAGTTAAGATGGTCTCAAAGAACATTGCTCCCAAGAAAGTGGCCAGTGAGAAGAAACAGCTTTCCATCAGTGGTGTGCCAACTGCAAACTTTTTGGGAGGCATGTTCCTGCTGCCTCACCTGCCTCTGTGGAGGAACATGGGAGTACTCTTGTATCAACAGCACCACCCAAGCCCAAGACGATGTTTGTCAGTAAGGCATCCACTGTGTTGTAAAATGGGATATTGGTAAGGGCAGGTAGGTACCTACACTTAGCAATAGGCCACTAACCTCCACTTAGGTCCAGTTAGGTCTCAGTAAATTAAACCCAGCTCAACCCTTGGTAGCTTGGTCGCTCACAAGGCTTAACTTAGGAGACAGAGTGTAAAGCATTCAAATATCACCAAACAGTAATTAAATAAAACACAGGGAACAGTTTAAAAATCCAAAACCAATTTATAAAAATAGATTATGTTTTTATCTTTAAAATGATATAAAAACGAATAAAATCGGATAAGGGGCACCAGAGATATGAATTTTTAACGAATTATTGTTTTCTAGAAACAAAAAGCGCCAATCTGGTCATCTGGTCGCACCTCGACTGGGACAAAGTCAAAGTTTAAGGCTGACCGCGATGGAGCGCTGCTCGGCTACAGCTCGCGGGACGCCTCAGGCAAAAGTTTACCTTCGGACTTAGTCTCTTTTCCGAAGATTTTTCCAGCGGGACAAACCTGCCAGTCCAATCCGACCTCCTGGAACTCTTCTCCGATACGGGTCGCGGGAGCCCTCGTTGGAGATTTTTACCTTCGGGCTTAGTTGTTTTTTCGAGGTGAAAATCCTTCCACTGGGGCAAACCTGGATCTTGATCAGACGTCCCTGGAGCCCTCCTCGGATACGCTGGGTGGGAGGTCCCGGTCAACTTTCTATGTTCGGACTTAGGGGCATATTTATACTACGTTTGTGCCATATTTAAACTTTTACGCCCGACCCCGCCGATGTCAAAATTCCACCATGTGCGTCATTTTTGGGAAGCGGGAAACTGCGTTGCGTTAATGATATGCGAGGTAGGTGTTCCCTTCCAAAAAATGACTTTAAGGCCTGTGCGCCTTATTTATCCCCCAGCGTCATTTTGACGCACAGGCGGGGGTGGGCCTTAAAAAAACGGTGCACAGCCTGATGTGCGCCGTTTTTAATGCCTGGGTCAGGGCAGACGTTAAGGGATCTGTGAGCTCGGAAGGAGTCCAGAGGTGCCCTCCCCTGCCTCCAGGGACACCTCCTGCCTCCCTCGCCCACCCCTGGAGTACACCCATGGATGGGGGGACCCATCCCAGGGAAGAAGAGGTAAGTTCAGGTATGTATTTTTTTACGTTTTTTTTCAGTGGCATACGGGGGCCTGATTTGGGCCTCTCTACATGCCACTATGCCCAATGACCATGCCCAGGGGACATAAGTCCCCTGGGCATGGCCATTGGGCAAGGGGGCATGACTCCTGTCTTTGCTAACCACTTGCTGTACCACTTTTCCCATTGATCACATTGAGGGTGAATAATTTCTAGGCTTCTGGCTGTCCCCCATCACCCAGTTCTCCTTTTCAGGGGCACTTGTACATCATCCTCCTTGCCCCATTAGTGATAAAATACTGGGAGATTTAAATCTCCACATGGACAAGTCTCAAGGCAAACAGACCAGATTTTAGACACTATTAGAGCTCCAAACCTTGCTCTCACTCCTTCAGGCCCCACAAACAAGGCAGGTTACACCATCAATTTAATACTGTCTAATACACCAATCACTACAGTGACACCAGTTGAAACTTAGTCTGACCACTTCTTGTTAAATTTTACATCAGAATCCCCCATAACCTTGGGTGACAAACACCCTAAACCTAAAAACTCCTTCATTAGGCCCTGGAACAAAGTGAACTTGGCAGTCCTACAGGAAACGCTTATTTGCTGGACACCCAGGCTTTTGGTGAAGCAACAGTACTGCGCCGTTAGTGAACCAATGGCTGCCAACAGCATTGCCCCTAAACAAGGCTTTTTAAAAAAGCAGAGAACTTTGCCGACTTGAATCTGGTTCTCCTGTGAACTAGGCATAAAAAAGGAAAAACTGTAGAAAACCTGAAAGATCCTGGAGGACAGAATATCTGGATGCAGACAAAACAGCCTATAAACTAGCCCTCAGAATCTACCAGAACAATATAAAAAAGCCTGCTCTGATTTTTAGACTTCGAAAATTGCAGAGGTCGAAATAGACCTAAAAAATCCCTATGATGTTCTCTTGCTTTATGGACATCAAAGTATGTGCTCCCCTGGTCACTCTTACTCCCGAAATAGGCAAGGAGATGAGCAAACTTTTTTAACCCAAAAATACCAAAATGCAAACCATCCTTGGTGCGCCCTCTATTCCCTCTACCTTTGACCCATTCCTCCTGCCTTATGATTCCACCCCAGCTAACCAACTGGTATTATTCTCTGCACCAAATGAAGAAAAACTTAAAAATCCTTTACAATCATGTAAGTTGGGCTCTACAGTAGACCCTTGCCCCCCCCTATCTTGAGACAATTAACAAATCTTCTATGTCCTGTCTATGCAAAGGTATTTAACACCTCCCTTCAGACAGGTTTGGTTCCTGTGATATGGAATAAAATCAGTGTCATTACGCTTTTGAAGAAACCAACTGCGGAAAGCAAAATCTTATCCAACTTTAGACCTATTTCCCTGCTCCCAATAGCCACTAAGATCGTATTAACAGTTGTGAACAAATAACTCTCTGCATTCTTAGAATCCAGTCATCTGTTACACCCTTCTCAATCTGGCTTTCATACATGACACAGTACCAACACAGTGCTGCTCAAAGTTTCGGAGTCCCTAAAAATGTCATTGGCTAAAGCACAAAATGCTGCTCTCATTTCAACACTGTTGACCATGATATCCTTTTCCAACACCTATTTCATTGTATCAGGGGACAAGCCTTGCAATGGCTGGCACCCTTCTTAACAGAGAGAGAACAATAATTCTGGACAAAATCTCACTTCTCCAAGGCCAAACCACTCAAATGTGGAGTTCCCCAAGGCTCCTCATTAAGTAAGTCCAACATTATTTAATCTTTATATTTCCCCTCTTACCACCCTGGAGGAGTCTTTTGGTAACACTATCATCTTTTATGCTGACGATACCAAGTTGGTGTTTTGTTAAGAAGACAACTCAGATACCAGCAATTAATTCTTCCCTAATTGCATGAGATCATTCCTAGGTTGGCTCAAGGAAAGCCAACTGCAATGCAAGATGGAATCAAGACGGAAGATGGAAATCATTCTGTTAGGGCCCAAGCAGAGCTGGCCGAGCGCTTGGCCAATAGACAGACCCACTCCCACACCTCTGACTCATTCAGCAAGATATCTGGAAGTAATTTTTGATAACAACTTGTCCTTCAAAGTTCAGATCCAATTAGTCGCCTGAAATTGTATATCGATCCTTAAGGCTCTCAGAAAATTCAACTCTCTTCTTCTCAAGGAGGCACGCAGAACGCTAGTTCAAGCCATAAGTTAGACTTCACAAAACGAAAACAGCTTGGAGCACTCACAGGTGTTGCAGTCCATTTATTTTCAACAGCATGGGAATTTTGTTTTGTGTATTTTACATGATTGCCACAATCATGAAGGAAGCACCCGTGCTAAAGTTGTTCAGCAAAGCAAGTGGCATTTGGTTTACTTAAAATGATAAACTGCCAGAACCACCGCTGCCAAGAAAATGCACGTGATACCTGCCAAAGTGTTTTGGGACTTTACTAAAGGAAACAGCAAAGGTCACGAGACCAGTGCTATTGAGTGTGCATGGATTAAAAGGCAAGTGCGGTTACGAGGGTAGCAGATCTTTTGTTTTATGACCGCACGTTCAAACGTCAGAGAAAATAAACATCAACATATCGCCAACGGGAGAAAGGCAGGCCAGATTTAAATGCACATCATGTGATATTACTTGCTGGAGTAGCATTGATAAAGGCAAACCTGCTGAAACACGTCTGCTGTTGAAAATAAATGGACCCGTGAGTTCTCCAAGCTGTTTTCCTTTAGGAATTTTGTGTTGTGTATTTTACATGATTGCCACAATCATGAAGGAAGCACCTGTGCTAAAGTTGTTTGGCAAAGCAAGTGGCATTTGGTTTTCATATATATGTATATATATATATATATATATATATATATAAAAGTATATGTTGCCCCGGGACCAGCAATCCCCGGAGCAACATGTAAAATAGACCCCCCAGTCCCCGGGACCGCAATCTCTCGGGGGGTAGCAATGCCTGCTTCCATGGGAGATGTGAGATAGTGGGACCACGGGGGCCTTGAGGCTCATCCTGTGGTCTCTGTAAGTCTTACCTGCGTGGTTTTATATATATATATATATATATATATATATAAATATTCACTGAAAAAAACAAAGGTTGCAGGTACGTTTTAGTTATGTTAACTTTCTACCCACACAAAACCATAAAAAGTCAGTTTTATGTATAGTTTGGACAAATGAGAATTTGAGGATTTTGGAGAATGTAAAACTTTATACCAGATTTATTGACAATCTTTTTTTAATCTGGGAAGAAGACAGTAAAAGTTTAGAATCATTTATTCATTCCTTTAATAAGAATGATCTGAATTTAACTTTTACCTGCACTATCGATCCCCGACAAGTTGTATTTTTAGATGTTGAGGTTCGTGTACAAGACATGGGCATCTGTACTAAATACACCAGAAAAAAATAGCATGTAATAGCATCCTTCTGGCAATAATGGAAATTGCAAGAACCTTAGAAGGAGTGTACTATTTGGGGAAATATTAAGAGCTTGAAGAAGCTGTTCACAAGTAACAGACTTTGAGGAAGAAATAAATGAAATGAAGATAAGGTTTCTATCTAGAGGATTTATATATATATATATATGGTAAAGCAACAAAATTGACACTGCACTCCCAGGAATAATAACGTTTTTCCTTTGTTTATAAAAAGCACTCAATTGCCATTGACGCATTTCGAAGAACCATCTTTCTCAAAACGGCATTAGTTTTACATTCTCCAAAATCCTTAAATTCTCATTAGTCCAAACTATACATAACACTGACTTTCTATGGTTTTGTATGGGTAGAACGTTAACCTAACTAAAACGTCCCTGTAACCTTTGTTTTTTTCAGTGAATATATATATATATATATATATATATATATATATATATATATATTGAACATAAATCCTTAACAAATCATTAAGGCTCCAGCACTCCACGATGGTTTCAGGGGTTTATTTAAACAAAGCAGGAACGCGTTTCGGCGTGACCGCCTTCTTCAACCTGCAGGCCGCCATTTTGGCCCCCTTAATGTATCCTATGTGTTACCATTCATTTAAATCAATACACTGCCTTTAAAAACATAATAACACCGGTGATACAATACATGTGAAGAATAAGAAACGCTGAATGAAGTGTTTATATATATATATATATATATATATATATATATATATATATAGAGAGAGAGAGAGAGAGAGAATTTTTCCGAAAAAATTGCCGCTCACGTGAGCTGCTGTCAAAAAAGTTGTGGGGGTGATCCGTCAAGCAGGACCAGAGAAAAAGTGTGTGGGGGGGGGTCACTCATTTTTTGTTAGGGATTTTGAACAGCCATAGCGCCCAAACCACTGGGCGGAATTACACAAAATTTTGCAAAAAGGAAGCTCTTGGTCCAGTAGGAGACCTTTTTTGTTATATGGTGTAAATCTATTCAGTAGTTTTAGAGAAATTAAAGAAAATCCAAATGTTCCCTATCTAATGCTGAGATTTGATTGGCTGCCAACACTTCATATATATGTATATATATATATATATATATATTTATATATATAGACAAAAATCATGTCATTCTGGATTTGCATGACTCTCAACTCTCACCCTTTCATCCAACCTACACACAAGAAAGGCAAACTTATTTTTGCTATCTTCACTAGCCATACATCATCAAATATTTATCTCCATTTCGAAACAGTAGGTCACACTTTCCTGCACATTATTTAATACACTTAAATTATTTAAAACAATATCCCTTGCACAAAAGGTTGAATTCTTCCAGTGGGAAAAAAAATCATCTTCTGCATTAAAGCACCTCAGCACCATAAGAATATGATGCATATGGGATCCAACTCAGTGTTCCTCTTTCCAAATAAAAATCTTAAAGAGATTGGCCTAACCATGTCTCCATGAATACCTATGCATCAAAACACTGATGAATCTAAGTGTAAAGGGACTAGAAAAGGTTTAAACACAACATCCTTTGGACTAAATAAAATTTGACCAGAGGAAATAAACACATTGGGCCTGATTACAACATTGGCGGAGGGGGTTAATCCGTCCCAAATGTGACGGATATCCCGCCCGTCGTATTACAAGTCCATTATATCCCATGGAACTCGTAATACGGTGGGCGGGATATCCGTCACATTTGGGATGGATTAACCACCTGCGCCAAAGTTGTAATCAGGCCCATTGTCTTACTATTCACATTCAAATAATGCAATAGAATATACTTCCCAGTGCTTCTTCTGGCACATTTTGATCCCGCATACATCCTCATCTGGGTCCCATACACCCAGCCTCAAATTCTACTCTACTTTAAACAACAAGACAAGTTCCATGAGAAATAAATTCAGATATGTCCTCTCACCGAAACATGTTCACTCATCAAAAAACAACCACTGGAAACTCTTGCCTCCTCATTAACAATGATCATCTATCCTCCATTGTTAAGCTTCTCAAACCATCAACGTTTTATCTAGGCCAGAGGTCTTCAAACTTGGGGGCAGGCCCCCCTAGGGGGGCCTGAAGTGATCCCAGGGGGGGCCCCAGACTCTGGCCAAAATAAATATTATGCAGATAACAGGACTTTGTTTTAAGCAGAAGCATGTTATTGCAGTTTTAAAAAGGTAACAGTACTTAACTGCAATGTTAAAATAGGTTTAGATATATTTAAACATTGCCATGTTTATAAAATAATTGCGAAAAATTCGGAGGGGTGCCCAATGATTTTTATTTTTCAACTGGGGGGGGGGTGCGGCATTAAAAAGTTTGGAGACCTCTGATCTAGACCATTTGTTTATGAATAGTCATAGAAAACATTCACATGAAACTGTTTTATCATGATTTTCCCATGGGGGTTTTGGAAGGTTGTCCAGAAGGTAAATTAAGAAGCTATTTTCTGCAAATTCACACTATCTTTCTCAGCCATATGAGAATGAAGTCTGACATTCTCTGTAAAACATGTACTTCCAACAGGAGCAGCCTGTCAGTTCATTCCTCTGTGTTGAACTGCAGCTTCCCAGAGTGTTCTAACGAACAGCTAGAGCACGAACTGTCTTACTAATGACAAAAGTGTGGCACAACTTAAGCCATCTTGATTTAATAATTTGTTAAAACATAAAACATTTAATTTAGAAAGGAACAACATGGGAGGGTGGTCATTTTGTCCTAGAAATTATGGTTAGTGCTGTAGAAAGAATCATTAGGACATTAGTGAGTTCTCATTTATCTACCTCTTCTATGTCATTAAAACATTCTGACATGCAGACTAAAATATGTACTTTCAACATCAACAGCAAACTGCCAGTTAACTCCCTGGTGATCAGCAGCTTACAGTGTACTAATGAGCAACTAGAGCACTAATATTCCAAAATGTGGCACATGTGAATGCCATCTTGATGGAATGGAAGTGAAAACTGAAAGCATTTTCTGCTAAGGGCACTGCAGAAAATAAGGAAATTAGGGAGCTTCCTAACAAATAAGTCTCCCAAGATGGCCACCAGAGAAAAAAAGAGCCCAAATGTAGCGCACATATGAACCAAATGTAGCCCAAGTATAGCCCAATGACAGAAGTGTGCAAACCACTTACTTTTTTAGTTTTCTTGCAGTTTTAAATAGTGCAGACTTGACCCGAAGTTATTGGTGTGTTTTATATGAGGATTAGTTTTATTACACAAGGACACATTTAGGGCCTGATTCTTACCTTGGCGGTCGGCGGAGAGGCGGCGGTCGGACCGCGAACAGACCGGCGGTCCAAAAAATGGCATTCTGACCGCGGCGGTCACCGCCGCGATCGACCGCCACTTCCCCACTCCGACCGCCACGGCGGTCATGACCGACGGGCTGGAGGTCTTGGGTCGACCGCCAACCGTATCATGACCCTGCTTACCGCCGCGGTTTTTGGCGGTCGGGAACCGCCATGCGAACCATGGCGGTAGGCACTATCGGGGCCAGGGAATTCCTTCCCTGGCACTGATAGGGGTCTCCCCCACCCCCCACTGCCCCCCACGAGTCCTCCCCCCACACCCTCCACCCCCCTGCCACCCCCCAGAGGTGGAACGAACCCCGTGCCCCCCCCACCCCGACATGCACATACACGCACCCCGACATGCACGCACCCCCAACATGCACATATGCACACCCCCTACACACACACATACACAACGGGGGCACATACCCGCACACATACATGCCGACATGCGCACCCGCCGAACTACACACATTGCCCAAAGGCACAGCAGCACCCCCCGCCCGCATGCACGCACTCACACCCCCCCTCTTCACACCCCCATGCACGCACACATCACACAACACCCCCCCACCCCCTCCCCTCACGGACGATCAACTTACCTTGTGCGTTGGTCCTCCGGGAGGCGACGGGAGCCATAGGGACGTGACCACCAACAGAAGACCGCCAACAGAAGACCGCCACACAGAAATGTGGGTCGTAATTCTGGGGGCGGTGTTCTGCTGGCGTGGCGGTGGAGGTTGACCAGTCTCCACTTTCCCGCCGACCGCCAGTGTGGCTGCTGGCGGTATTCCGGCAGAACGCTCCCAGCGGTCGGAATACGCGCAGCGCCATACCGCCGCGGTCGGCGGTCTTTACCGCGGCAGTAACTCGGCGTTCTTGCGAAAAGACCGCCAAGGTCAGAATCAGGCCCTTAATCTGGTTTCAGGCATGGGGAGATTAAGGGTCTGGTTATGAGTTTGGCAGGCCGAAAAACCTGATTGCAAAACTCCCGAAGAGCAGAGCGCCATGGTGCTAGCAGTATTCTCACCAGCCCCATTATGAGGTTTCCACCGGTCAGCCCAGTGGAAAACAAGCAGTGGCATTAGACTTGGCTCCACATGGTCCTTGCTAGCATCCTTGGAAAGCACACTGTCTGCTTAGCAGACAGTGCTCATTCCGGCGGTGTTGGGGTGTGGGGCTTGCTGCACTTGTTCTCTGCCAGCCTTTCTTTTCATGGCAGTTGAACTGCCATGAAAAGGCTGGCAGAGAACATGGTTGTAATCAGCAAGCCAGCACTGACTTCAGTGCCACCATGACTGATTACAAATACAACTGCCATCATCCCTTTGGGATCAAAGATCCTGATAGAGACGATGGTCTTTTGGCGGTATGACCACAAGGGTCAGAATGTGGCAGTTGGACCACCCCAGTCGGGGTGGTCCGACCACCACCATGAGCCTGGTGGTCTTGTGACAGCCAGACTCATAATAGGGCCCTTAGTGATTTGCCCAGAATCATAGCATGTCAACCTGACGTCAAAACTCAAAGATAACTCCCCAGTTGCAAAGTCTGCAGTTCTTGCCATAACTCCACATCCTCTCCGCTAAGTATAACATATAATAAAGTGATTAACAGGATAACAAAATAAAGAAAGCAAATAATTTAAAAGTGTTTTGTTGCTATTTACAAGTTCAGAAAATATGTCTTTATTTTTAGTTTTTGAGAACACTAACCATAATTTCTATGGCAATAAGACCCTCTGATTTTTATAATTTCTAAAGGAAATGCTTACAGTTTTGATTACCTCGAGATGTTGTCAGGTGTGCCACACTTTTGTAATATATATATATAATGTTAGTAATCTAGTTATTCATTGTAATACTACAGGAAGGCAGAAGTCAGGGGCATGGACTAGATAACTGAGGGCAGGGAGGAAAGTGCAGAAGGAAACAAGGTGACCACGCTAGGCAGGCAGGAGGGGCAGTGGCAGCAAAATGGACCATGGACAGAAGGGAAAAGGGGTGCAGGGGCAACAAACCAACCATGCAGGGCAGGCAATAGAGGTTGTGGCAATATAACAGACTATTGAGGGCAGTACAAACATACATGCCAACAGACCTTATTCAGGCAGGAGACTACTAATGTTTTTAAACACAAAATGTCTTTATTTTATTTGCCTACTGCCTAAAATCTTCTCTTTTATTGAAAAGTCAATGCAGAAAATCAATTCCCAAGGTTTCTTTTTTAAAATCTCCCTCTTACCAAGTTTAAAATGTTGGCAAGTATGGTACATTCGATAATGGAGGGCAGGAGGAATAAAGTAGGGACATGGATTTGGGTAATAGAGGGCAGGGGTGCCAAACTGACCTTACAGGGCAAGTGTTAGTGGATGCAGCAACACAATACACCACACAGGGCAATAGGGATGGCAATGGTGCACACTAGACCATGGAAAGCAATAGGAAAGGAACATGGCTACGGGCATGGACAACAGAGAGCAGAGGGGAAATAGGAAAGGGCAGCAATCTGGCCATCCCAGACAGACAGGAGGAACAGTTGCAGCATAATGGCCCATGAAAGGCAGGAGGAAGGGGGTAGTGGCAGCACATCAGACAGTTCAGGGCAGGAGGGAAGGGGCTGGTGCATGGACTCAGACAACAGAGGCTAGGGGGGTGGTTGATGAATCAATGAGTTAACTGTAGAAGGAAAACTGGAAGGGCAGTGGCACTACAATGTTCATATGTTATTGAGTGGTGATCATTTTAGATAATGTTTTGGCCTATTTGTCTGTATATTTGGTCTACTGTGGATAGAAATGTATCATAGCAATTAGTTTTTTGTTTGAGGGTTTCCTTTCAAAGTGTGGTCTTTAGTTCTGTTTTCAATCACTGGTTGTTTTATTGGATTTTAATAGCTTGATTCATCTAGTTCCATAGCTGCCCGTTTGGGGTTCTCAGTGTTCTAACACCATGGCCCATATTTAAGAAAATGAGGTGCATCAGCTATGATGCACCATTTTTCTTGCGCTTCCCTACCTACACCTAACAACACCATGGTTGTGCCATACTTACAATATCGTGCACCATGGCGGCCATTAGCACAACAGCTTCAACATTTTTGACACTATTGTGCTGCTTTGCTTCACTAGCATCAAAAATGTTGACACAAGTGCAAGTGTAAGGAGGCCAATAGGTTACTATGGAAGGTCAGTTTAGCACCTGCTCTGAGCAGGTGTTAAAAATGATGCCAAAGATGGAGCAGTGAAATCTTTTTAATTTCACTGCGCCAATTTTGCTGGTCTCCAAGCAATGGAACGCCCCCCCT
Organism: Pleurodeles waltl; assembly: GCF_031143425.1. NCBI lineage: Eukaryota > Metazoa > Chordata > Amphibia > Caudata > Salamandridae > Pleurodeles > Pleurodeles waltl. Next base: position 770,489,389 of record NC_090437.1, read on the forward strand.
GCATACATTATGCCTGGTGAAGGCATAATGTGGGGCAAGGGGCTACAAAGTGGTGCAATGCATGCATTGCACCACTTTGGAAATTTGGCATGACAGAAAAGCCACTTTAGCTCTGCCTTAGCGTCAAAATAATGACACCATGGCGGCTCAATGATAGGTCTAGGGGCTCCTAAATATGCCCCCATATTTTGCCTTCATACACTCTTTTTGCAGAGTCTGACTTATGTAAGGATCAATATAGTTAACTAGCTGTCTGGTGGAAATCTTAATTTATACCTGGTTATGGTTCCTTTGGGTGAAAGAGGGTCATAAACGTGATCCCTGCAATTCAGCTTCACTTGGGTAAATGCTACTGCAAGGACATCATCAAAATTCTGTCTAGGAGATGGATTTCAAAGGTGTTTAAAATCATTCATTAAGTTTGCACTCAATGTTTTGGTATACCAGAAACACTGTGACAGCCGTACACAACAGTAAATGAAGAACTAATAATAGAGAACATGCTTCAGGTAGTTCCATCTTAAATAACATTAACAATAATTATCATTTATCATAGACAACATGAGTAGAGTTACACGCTCAGCGTGTTAAGAAATTGAGTCAGAAGCTGAATTGTGTTGTGCGGTGCTCCTGAAAGGTGTACAAAGCTAAATATTTTCCATGCATTTTTAGGAAACCTTTATTGTGCATGTCTATTATTTGTGACCTAAAAAGCAGTGTTAGAAATGGCGGTCTTTGGTTGGCAGTCAGGTTGCCCCCTGTCCAAGCAAGGACCCTCACTTTAGTCAGGGCAAAGGAGGAACACCCGGTTAACCCTTGGTTACCCCCCTGGTAGCTTGGCACGAGCAGAAATGGCTTAACCCAGAGTCAAGGTGTAAAGTATTTGTTCCAACACAGAGTATTTCAGCATAACACTACAAAATGGACACCACACAGTTTAAAAAACAATTGTAAATATTTATCTAAATAAAACAAGACCAAATACAAGAAACATTCACAATATACAATGAAAAATATGATTTTAGCAATTAAAAACAAAGAAATAGTGCCTAGAGGCACAAATGGTGTAATCTGATGTTAAAGCTGCATCATGACTGGGTTGTTTCCCACAATGAGACACCACTGGAGCCATTTACGACTTCACACGGACCCCCAGGTACAGTACCTTAGCAAAATGTGTGGAAAACAGGTCGGTGCACGGAGTAGGGTAGCGAGGCTTTGCTGGATCCGAAGTGGCGTCGGTTCCGGTGCTGTGGTGCGAAGGAGTGCAGGTATCACAAAGAGGCGTTAGGTCCTAGTTACAGAGCAGTTGAAGTGAGGCGGTGTTGGTTGCGAGAAGTCGGTCCCGTGGAATCCCCGACAAAGTCATAGTCTGGCAAAGTCACAATACTGTGGTGTGACCTTACGGGGTTGCGATCACGTCACAGGGTCACAGGTGCTGCAACAGAGTCGGCTGTCACGAACATCAGGTGTACGACTCTCCAACTCACAAGTTCGTGTGGAGGTCTGTGGCTGCAGCGATGTTGAGCCTATGTTGATGGTGGGGTCGTCGTGCTTCGGTCAACAGTACATGTCCTATCTTTAACATACACTGCACCCTGGCCATTGCCTACCTATGGCCTACCTTAGGGATGCCTCATATGTATAAAAAGGGAATGTTTAGGCCTGACAAGTGAGTACACTTGCCAGGTCGAATTAGCAGTTTAAAAACTGCACACACAAAATTAGCAGTGGCAGGTCTGAGCCATGTTTACAGGGCTACTCATGTGGGTGGCACAATCAGTGCTCACTAGCAGGCACTAGTGCACGTTACTAGGGACTCACTAGTAAATCAAATATGCCAATTATGGAAAAGCCATTTACACATGCAATTTCACATAAAGAGCACTTGTACTTGAGCACTGGTCAGCAGTGGTAAAGTGCCTTGAGTAACAAAAATAGCAAAAATCTAATCCAGCACACAGCAACAACCTGGGAAGTAGAGGCAAAAAGTTAGGGGAGACAAGGGCAAGGATGCCAGGTCTAACAAGCAGGAAATCGACCAACATGTTAATTATGACAGCAAAAGTAAGCAGATTCACTTGCAAGGGCGACTGATGTATAGCACTGTGCCTTGGGCCTGTAAGGCAACCAATCAGGGTGCACGAGTTAAACAAAAAAAAATTCAGAATTCAGCAATTAGAATGTCATTATTGCTGCAAAGTGAATATATCAAAGAGAAATGTTGAATCATCAGTCTAACAAAATAACTACTTAATGTTCCATCACCAAAACCTAATAGGAAAACAAATGTGATACTGTAGCCGTCTTTTAAATGCTGAGGCCTTGGTGAACGTCCCATTCAAGAAATGAAAGCACGTGAAAAACTACAGCTACAGCTAAATACCGTGATTCTGTCAGGGAACTGTGAATGAAGCAGTATATTTAAGCCCCCTCCCACCACAAACAATTACAAATTTTGAGGATTATGCAATTGCAGTACTACCTCGAAGAAAACATCTACTGCAAGACTTAATTGTGTTCCAAACCTAACTTTTCAGGCTTAAAGACAACTTCCTTAGTGGATCATAAATTGAAAAGCCTTTCAAACTGAGTCAAACGCAAGCTGCTTTGCGAATCATACGTTACTCTTTTAACAACTACAATACTGTATAATCCTGTGAAAATGGGTGAATGTATGAGCTAGTGCAGGGTACACTGAACTCTGAAATTATCTGATATTATAACTGAGTTGCAGCCAGATTAGCTCACAGAAAGCCAACCACTCACTGCTCCTTGTTTCTGGGTTGTGTTTTCTGCAGGTCATGCAGTAACGTGGAGAATTTCCTAGTTAAGTGCATGTGATTTCGACAGTGCTGTGGCTTAAACCCAGGTACATAGCTCTGCCTTGCGCCAACACACCCGCCCATGACACTGTCCCAGGTGGTAATTTCTGACATTCAGTGCCTTGAATATAAGTAGAAGGGGGGCATGCACCCATTCTCAACGATATCTCTCTCCCTAAAGCACGCACGTTATTATCTCGATACCTCAGTGAATGAGTGCTACCCTCGGAGAGCACACCTTGGAGTCGCAGCTCTTGCACTACCATGTTGTGCTGAAGCTGAAAGGTCTGTCAGTACAATGATTCCACTGAAAACAAGTGCAAGGGTCACTTCTGTGCCTGTGGAAGGGGTCAGAATGGGACTATGAAAAGGCCCAAGACGTTTACAAATTCGCAGCATTCCGAACAATCTGCCGATTCAGGTTCCAGAGTATCAAGGTCCACGAATTCTATGCACTTTTTGGAGTCTTGGTAAGTGTAAAAAAGAGTGGAAAAATCAGAACACTTTATAACTCGGCATTTTCATACATCTGCGCAGAGCACAAATTAAATGCAGTTGGCATTTCAGCATGCTCCCCGCAGGCCTTAGAAATAAATCCTTCATTTCAGCTAGAAAAGAAAAGTTAAGCTTTGACAAATATGGTAGAAGACCCACCTGCACCTTACTGTATCCCGGGATTTTTTGCTTGTTTACACCATAGTTTGCCTAGGTCTGGTGTATTTGTTTAATACATTATTGAAAATATGCTCGTCTCCCCTGTTCAGCTGTTTTGTGGTTTTACACATTCTCCTTTTTGTTCACGCAGATCTTTTTATGCCTATTGTGTGATTGATGGGCAGTGTACTGTCGTGTTTTGTGTTATTCTGAAAACATGACTTCTTTATATAAAAATGTGCATTGAAATGATTATAAATTAGCAGTTGACTTAGTGTTACAAAGATACAACAAGCAGGGGGAGCCTCTGGCGAGGCTTCCTTTCCCCCTGCCCCTCCAAAAATGAAGAAAAGGGTCCCGGTGGGACAGAGCAGCCTCTGATGAGGCTTCCTTTCCCCCGCCCGGCTTCTAGTGCATGCTGTGACCCGCCCGGCTGTCACAGAGGGCAGGCACCAGAGTAGGTGCCTGTCTGTGCCCCAGGGGCGAACCTGGGAGCACGCTGCCCCCCGGGGGCACGGTAGGAGCTAGAGATGGGATTTGTAGCCCTCTCTTCCAAGAGCTGGTGGATGAATGTGCTAGTGCGCCCGGTCCTTAATAAGTAAACTTATAAGGGGACACGTAGAGGTCGATGAACTTTTTGATTCGCATGGAGTATCCTAGTTATAGTGTAACCAATGTTCATCAATAATCAATACACACATCAATAACCATTTGCAAAACATTAATCAGCAGTTAATAACATCACACCATGATATTCAGTCATGAATAACCACAACTCAATATACGTTTTTCCAGTTTTATTTTCCCGTTAGTTACAATACTAAGTCATGGGGTTAATTCAAACTTTATTCAAAGCAAATTCATATTAATTCATTAGAAGGCGCCAAAAACATAATCTAATCAAAACTTGCAGCAGAGTACATTCTAAAGCTGTAGCACAGTCAATAACTGAATCAGGAATGAATAGGTTGACATGAATACCGAAGTTCAGCAAATCAGTTCGTCAATCGTCTCTGCGTTTGTCAATGTCATAAGGTAGGGACCCCATCTAATCCAGATTAGCATCTGCATGGGGGACTTCATGCGATAACAATTTAGAACATGAATTTGGTAAAACATCTATCTAAAAGAAAACTCTTAAACAGCGCAGTTGATATCTAGAGAGAAAAGGCACAAAAGGTAATTCAGTCACATTGTCATAACTACTTATCCACAATATGAATCAGCAACAAAGTCAGTCTTGGTCTTTAGGTCATCAATCGATCAGAATCACATCAGGCTCTCAAGAGACTAAGCCCAATGACAGAATTTTGAATCTCTTCAGACATCCACGCCTAACCTCTAACATCCAAATTATTCTCCCTTTGTCAAGGCAATACATCAAAATCACCCAGACTATACCCTAATTCCTAGTTGGTCAAATAATCACCAGTTGTAACTGCGTCCAATTATCTTAATTTTCCAAATCTATGAAGTCTAATATTGCACAGTTCTCAAGATGTCGATTGGTTCACTGTACGATGTCCTCATCATCCGGCTTGTCAGGTATCGAAAATGTTGCATCTTCTTCTTCAGTCAGTGTCTCCATTGTTCAAGTCCTGGGAAAGTACATCCAGCATGTTTTACACTAATTTAGATTTTTCTGTTTGTGGCTCAATCATAGGATTTTTGCTGAGCAGATTTTATTAAACAATAAACGGTTCATGGTCAGTCCAGCACATTAGCTTTTTCTACATTGTGCGTTAATATTCGACCTCTGCTCAAGGCCTGGCAAACTAGGCCACAACTTCGGCTAAGAAATCTCTACAATATAATGCAAAACATATGTTATATATCTCAATATGACATACTACTACATTATTCAATATGTTTCTCTATAATTCATACCGGCTATTCATTTTATTAGTACATTTGTGAATGTTGGTGATCTCTCTCCAAGGGCACATTTTCAAACGAGCACATAACTTTTCTACATTAATTACTCAAACTACTTAAACATTCATTTCTAATTAGTATATCTGCGTTATCAGTCCCTCCTCTGATGACACTTAAGTCATCACACTTTCACTCTTAACAGTTTCATAATTCCGTCTCTTCAGCATTTTGCCTTCTCCTCAAATCTTCCCCATAAATTATTTTTCTATTTCAATTTCATTCTTCCCTCCTCTGATTATTTTTAGACCTCTTCAATTTAATCCTTTGACACAATTTACATGAACCCCATAACCCTAATATACTAGCAATCAGAATTGATGGTCCCTGTATAATTTTTGATAATACCCCATTCCAAATGTTACTAAGTCAATTTTCCACTGAAGCAAATCCCTTCCCAACTTTTTCCCAAATACCTGGTTCCTTCAATTCCTTTAAATCCTTACTTGAGTTAGTCAGGTTAGTGAGTAAGTCTCTTATCTCTTTACTGTTATCTGGTATGTAAGAGCAGCAATGCCTAGAGTTAATCATTTTAAAGACTCTGCCGTCCTTCGCTAGAAGGATGTGTAAAGCAAGATGAATTTGAAGAGTCATAGCTCTATCCGCAGCTAATTCAGTATCTATCAAGAGTATTGCCCCTGTAAAATGTATCAACATGTTATCCACAATAGTAGACAACTTTCGTATCTTGATCGAGTTCAAGATGACTCCCAGTGAAGGAATCACCGCACCAAATATATCTCCCACAACTGCAGAAGGGGATTCCCTCCTCTGTTGCTTATGATGTCATTCAGTCAATTTTGGAAACTTCTTTAAGTCATCTATCTGATAAATCTTTGGGAAAACTATCCCCAAATAAATTGCCCCATACCATCCTCTTGGAATACGGTAATAAGCATTAAGTCCACAATTATAATAGATACCAGGAATCGTAGGGTCCTGACCATTCAACATAAAAGTCCATTTACCCTGAAACAAAAACACATGCCTACATTCACTCGTTAACACAAATAAAGTGTCAGTGCGTGATTTTGGCCTATATATACAAAGCTTCCCTACCTGTAATGCATCTAAAGCTAATTTCCCTTGAGTCTTAATTGCAGTGTAAGCATAATCATTCTTGTAAGTCCTTTTCTCTAAGCCTTTTTCTAATTTCTCTTTTAATGGTTTTCTCCTATCATCAGTATGTCCTAAAAAACTTTTCTCTAAAGGTGTAAGCAAGCATGTGAGATTATTTCTATGCACGTAAGCAGTCCCAAATGTTAGTGTAGGCTCAAAGAATCCTCCAACTAATACTATATCATGATCTTTAGCTACTCTACTCAAATACCTAATAATAGGAACAAACGAAAACACCACAATTAGAATAAAAATACTGTATATACTCTTTATTATAGAACCTTGTTAGTAGCAGACTACAGCTTATTCCGTAGGATAGAGGAAGACTGTGGTAAGCAACTCCTTCCTCTACTGATGAAGGAATTTGCGCACACACAAGACAATCCCTTGCATCCATCGTCTCAACATATTCACTCAACAAACGATAGAAGACATTAGAAGAAAGCTCTCCTTGAGCATTAGTAAAGTCATGCAAATACTTCTCATCTAACTTAAACTTCTCTAAACCTTTTGGTGTAGTAGTCTCAGGAGCAGAAGTACGATTGGCTCCTTTCACATCAAGAACAGACATTCCCACAATCACTTCTATAAACAAAGTCCCACACATAACTGTCAATCCAATGCTCATATATTTACAGCGCCTAGCATTCCTAACTTGGTTATTCAACTCAGCCATGATCTGTAAAGAATCGGAAAGCAGTAGCAAATCTTATATAAGTGCAGTAAAAACCAAAAATAAGGGAAAAATTCTTCTCTCACAATTCAGCTTCACACTCTGGAACCCTTTTCCTTTGTCAAAATCTATTAGCAGCTTGTCACATCTGGGTTTTTAATGTCAAATCAGGTCATCAATGTCTCTTCTGGTTTATTTTCAACAATCTCTGTATGGTATTTCAGATTGGCTCAACAATTCAGCTCCTTGTTCACCTTCGGGTTACATCAAAATACTGATTCATAAGCTCTCTATCAAAACAAAAGGACATAAGCTTGTGTTGCCATTCATTAGTAGTTGCATACGCCCATTCCGGACCTGCGTAACACTGACTTGCTATTCTCTTTCTTTTCAACTTTCAATCACCACTTATTTCTCCTTCACTCAATTCTTCTTTTCTCATAGTATCTACTTCTTCCTCTATTGTTTCATTTTTGACCACTTCCTTTCTTTTCTCTACTTGTGATTCAAGCCAATGATCTCCTTTTCTCAATCCTTCTGTTAATATTCTTTTCAGTTTCTGACTCTTCTCCTTCTCTTTCTTTATGGTGTTTTCTCTTGATGGGCCTGCAACAGGCTCAGGAGGAGGTGGATCACCTTGACTTTGATCCCTCTCAACTCATTCCCTTTCCTGGTCTGGCACTTGCTCTGTCTGCTTCTCAGCACCGTCTGCTTCTGGGAGAACCCCTGCTGAGCTAGGCTCTCCTTCTGTATCCTTGGAGATTGTTTCTTCGGTACCCTCCTGTAATTCTTCACATTCGTCTCTTACAGGGGTAATAGAACCATCTTCCACAAGCTCTTGTTCAATTTCAGGCTCTCTTGGTTATTTTTCTGGCTCAGGTGCGACAACCTGTTTCACTGTTGTTGGTGCTCTCAACAATGCTTCTTCATGATCCAGTGGACATGCCACGTTCTTTGTATGACTCATGTGAATCCAGTTCGGGAGTCCTGCACACTTCACAGCTGTCATAGTTGTTAGGACCACCTGGTAAGGCCCTCTCCAGCGTGGACCTAAACACGTCTTGCGAACATGTTTCCAGACAACGATCCAGGTGCCGGCTCTCAGATTGTGCCCTGGATCGTGGATTTGTGGCAGAGTAGTGGCCTCCACCTGCCGAGAGAAAGAGCAAACCACATCAGCCAGACCCTTGCAGTAATCCAACACCATATCATCTGTAGTATTCACAAGTGCATTGGCTGGAACTGCTGGTAATCTCATTGCTCTGCCCATGAGGATCTCATGGGGCAATAGCCCTGTCTTCCTGTGAGGTGTATTTCTCATCGACATCAAAACCAAAGGCAATGCATCTGGCCATTTTAGATTAATAGATGCGCACATCTTATCAATTCTTGATTTTAGGGTACCATTCAACTGTTCCACTATTCCTGATGCTTCAGGGCAATAGCTACAATGCAACTTCTGCTCAATGTTTAGTGCTGCACACAAAAGTTTAATCACCTCGTTGTTAAAGTGAGCTCCCCTATCTGATTCTAAAGAGATCAGAAACCCGAAACGTGGTATCAACTCCCTAAGCAACAACTTTGCTACTGCGAGACTGTTATTCCTTCTTGTGGCATATGCTTCAGTCCAGTGAGTAAAAATGCACACGATCACCAACACATACTTCAAACCTCCACACGCAGGCATCTCAATGAAACCCAATTGCATTCTGCTGAATGGACCTCCTGCACTTCCAATGTGGCTCAAATTCACCACTGTCCCTTTTCCCACATTTAGTTGTTGACAGATTATACAACAATGACATACTGCTACTGCTGCCTGTCTAAATTTAGGATTGAACCAATCAATTTTAGACAGACGCACCATGACATCCCTCCCAGTGTGTGCCTGACCATGGTAATACCTGGCCATTTGTGACAGTAAACTATTTGGCAGGACAATCTGACCTTCCCCAGAAACCCACATCTCATCTGGCCTTTGAACACATTTTAGTTTGGACCAAAGTCGTTTCTCTTCTTTGTCAACATTATTTTGTAGTGTTGTAGCAGTTTCAACTCTTCCAAAGTATCGATCACCCTCAATGCAAAACTTGTACATGTATTATCTTCTTCTGACATCAGTTCCTACTTGTCTTTGAATGATATACAGTTCAATGCGTAAAACCTTGCGACTTGATCAGCATATCCATTTCCCAGTGACACGTAATCCTGTGTTTTTAGATGTGCCCTGCATTTCACCATGGCAATTTCTTCAGCTAGCTGTACTGCATACAGCAACTCTTTTATTCTGTCCCCACTTCTTACTGGTGTACCAGTAGAGGTTAGGAAACCTCTTTGCGACCACAGATGACCAAAATCATGGACAATTCCAAATCCATATTGGCTATCTATGTAGATGGTAACTATCAATCTTGCAGATATGTGGCACACTCTAGTGAGAGCTATCAATTCTGCTACTTGTACAGAATATACAGCTTGAAGCCAAGAAGCTTCTAAAGTACCTGTAATTGTGCACACAGCATATCCTGCTGTCAATGTTCCTGTACCATCTCCGAGACATGAGCCATCAACAAAGACAATTTGGTCATTTTCTTTCAATCATGTATCTCTGATATCAGGTCTGGGTTTTGTGCATAACTCAATTACCTCAAGACAATCATGCTCAATGTCTTCTTCTTTTTCAATTTCAACAGTACCACTTGGAAGTAATGCTGTTTTGTTCAGCACTGTACATCTTTTCAATGCTACATTTGGAGCACCTAGAATGCTTGTCTCATACCTGGTCAGTCTGGCACCAGTCAAATACTGTGTTTTTGTCCTTGTCAGTAAGATCTCAACATAGTGAGGTACCATTATCGTCAGAGGGTATCCCATCACTACTCCCTTACATTGTGAAAGGCTTTGACCAACTGCGGCAACTACACGCAAACAACCTGGTAAGGCTGCTGCAACTGGGTCAAAGGTAGCTGAAAAATAGGCTACTGGGCGATAAGTACCTCGATGGACCTGTGTCAAGACAGACAAGAACAAGCATCACCTTCATGACAAAATAATGTGAATGGTTTTGTGTAATCAGGCATTCCCAACTCTGGAGCCCTGCACAAACTCTCTCTCAACTCAGTGAACGCTTTCATCTGATCCTGGCCTGAAGTAATGGGATCTGTAACATCCTTATGTGTCAACTGCTGCAACGGTCTGGCAATCTCAGAAAAATTTGGAATCCATTGACGACAATAACATACCATTCCCAGAAACATCCTGAAGTCAGGGGACTTCTCTGCAATATCACTGTGATCCTTTCTGTGGAAATTCTCCTCGACACTTTCTCAATTTGGTGTCCCAGGTGTTTCACTGACTTATGTCAGAATTTTCCCAAATTATTTAACAGGGCAATCGAGTCATACTTACACTCGTCCCTCGTTTTGGATGCAGTCAGTAAGTAGTCAATATACTGCACCAGAGTCGCTTGGTATGGCAATTCCAATGACTCCAAATTCTTTTTCAAAATCTGATTGAACAAGGACGGTGACTTTGTGTACCTTTGAGGAAGTCTGCACCAGCTGTAGACTCTGTCTATGAATTAGAAACTAAAAAGAAACTGACTATCCTCATGAAGAGGCACAGAAAAGAAAGCTTGTGACAAATAAACCACTGTGAATAATTCTGCATCGCATGGAATCTGAAACAATATTACGGCTGGGTTTGGCACCACAGGACAACACTTGACCACCATGCCATTCACTTTTCACAAGTCTTGCACAATTTGTACCTTCCCACAAGGTTTCTTCAAGCCCATTATCGGTGAATTACATGGACTGCTCAACACTTCTTTCAAAACCCCTTGTTTCAGAAAGTCTCCAATTATCTGGGCCATTTTCAGCAAAACATCTTGTGCCATTTTATACTGTGAAAGCTGCGGGAACATTACATTCGGCTTCAAAGTGATCTTAATCTGGTCCACTCCCTTGATCACACCCACTTCTTTATCTGTCAGGTCCCACACATTCTCCTGCACTGTTCCTTGCAAATCTGCATGTAATTCTTTCACAGTAAACATCAGGAAAAACTCAATCAACGGGTACTCTTCATTTATTGGTTTTATTCTCAGTTTCAGGAGTTTGCTCTTCCTCGTCATCACTGTTAGACATTTCATCCTTGGCGTGGTCTCCCTTAACTTTTTGCCTCTGTTCCCCAGGTTGTTGATGTGTGCTGGACTCTGATTTTACTGTTTTTGTTACTCTGGGCACTTTACCACTGCTAACCAGTGCTAAAGTGCAAGAGCTCCTTTACAAAATGTGTATATAATTGGCTTATCCATGATTGGCATATTTGATTTATTAGTAAGTCCATAGTACAGTGCACTAGAGGTGCCCAGGGCCTGTAAATCAAATGCTACTAGTGGGCCTGCAGCACTGGTTGTGCCACCTACATAAGTAGCTCTGTAATCATGTCTCAGACCTGCCAGTGTAGTGTCTGTGTGTGCAGTTTTAACTGTAAATTCGACTTGGCAAGTGTACCCACTTGCCAGGCCTAAACCTTCCCTCTTTTTACATGTCAGACACCCCTAAGGTAGGCCCTAGGTAAACCCAAGGGCAGGGTACAGTGTATGGTTAAGGTAGGACATATACTAATGTGTTTTATATGTCCTGACAGTGAAATATTGCTAGATTAGTTTTTCACTGTTGCAAGGCCTGTTCATCTCATAGGTTAACATGGGGGGTACCTTTAAATATGATTAAAGTGTAGATTCCCTTTGGGAGCTGATGGACATGTGACGTTTGGGGTCTCTGAGCTCACAATTTAAAAATACATCTTTTAGAAAAGTTGATTTTAAGATTGTATGTTTGAAAATGCCACTTTTAGAAAGTGATCATTTTCTTGCTTATACCATTTCTGTGACTCTGCCTGTTTGTGGATTCCCTGTCTGGGTCAGTTTGACAGTTGGGCTGGTTGCACCTCACACTAGACAGTGACACAAAGGGAGCTGGGGTGTAGCCTGCATATCCTGATGAGCCATCTGTGCTAGGAGGGAGGGGAGGAGTGGTCACTCACACCTGAAAGGGCTGTGCCTGCCCTCACACAATGCAGTCTCCAACCCCTTGGTGAGTGTCTGAGGCCTGGCCTGGGCAAGGCAGGATTTCACATTCCAGAGAGACTTTACTTTGAAGTAGGCCTACTTTCAAAGGAGAAATTGGGTATGAAAAGGGCACCCAAAACCACAGACTTCTTGACGCACACCCGCCCGTGCAGGGTTATTTTTGACGAACACCAGGTACAATCTCACGCTAGCAGCGCTAGTTGGTGTTTAATACTACCTAAAGACTCTTTTTGCATTTTTATTGATAACTTTACTTGTGTATGGTGGATTTTTGTCGTTTTGGTCTTGTTTTGTTTAGATAAATATTTCCTATTTTTCTAAATCTGCGTTGTGTCATTTTTGTAGTGTTTTCATTAAGTTACTGTGTGTGTTGGTACAAATACTTTACACCTAGCACTCTGAAGTTGAGCCTACTGCTCTGCCAAGCTACCAAGGGGGTAAGCAGGGGTTAGCTGAGGGTGATTATCTTTTACCCTGACTAGAGTGAGGGTCCTTGCTTGAACAGGGGGTAACCTGACTGTCAACCAAAGACCCCATTTCAAACAATCACGATTCGCCTGAACCTCTATTCCAGTATTTGAACAATTAATTGAACATCTGGTCTTGCACAATAAGTCCCTTCCCAGTAGGGATACTGGACTTGAATCGCAGACTACAAACTTATGCAGTCCTTGCAAATTGCCAATCTCAACCTAGTGGATTTCATTCTCACTATGTAATGGGAATTAGTGCACTGTGTAGCTATTTCTGTCTTGTCTCCGACCTGTGGCCTGTTGAGTAAGCATCATCTGTTGCTGTTCCATTGGGGCCTGAGGTATCTGCATTTGCTGTCTAGGTACCATAGAAACCTGCTGCTGCATTGGTTGTGTCGTAGTTTGGACTCTTGCTTTAGGCAAGACTGCTGGTTAAAGGATGACAGTACTTTTGTTTGTAGGCAACTATGTCTAACCTACAACAAGTCGCAACTGTTGTCCCAACCTTACCGGCTCACTAGTAGCACCTCACCAGAAACATAATAGTAAAAGGTGATTTGTGGTAGCCTGTACGCATGGGCTCGAGACTAAGACATCTCAGGGAGTGTCATGGTTAAGCAGAGATTACCCCTTTCTCACAGATATATCATGTCTCATACGAACATAGGCAATGACAAAGATGCAGTAGAGTTTCAATAGTTTTTATTTAACATAACTGCAATTTGCGATAAGTTACATGGGCTGCAATGATCAGGATAATGAATAATGCAAGAAACAGAATTATGAAGACGAGAGTCATTATTACAAAGACCCCCACCATCTTGCAATGCATAGAAAAGACATACCCAATGCAATATGCCCTAATACCCTAATGTGAGAGGCCTAACCTCCTACCTAATGGAGAGCTGGGTTCGCTAAACCTAATCCCCCAATGCCATGTCTATGAGAGGAACCCCAACCCTTGTTACCTTGGAATGAGGTCTCTATCCCAGAGTCCGCAGGGACACGCAGACTGGGTCAGAGTCAAGATGACTGCAGCATCGGTATCAGCGATGGTGGCGATGCCCTCTGGTCGGAATCCCTCTGATTATCTGTCTAAAGTGCGATGTATCTATACAGATCTACCAGGACACCTGACGTAGGTGTGTTCCCAAACAATAGATAACAGACATGCTTGGGACTGCAATTTAATATAAACAATCCCTCGAAAGTATAGCGAGGGAAAATCCAGAAGTGTGAACACCTACTGTTTGTTTGTCTTTGTTGCTTGATCTTGATGCCTTAGCGCGGTGGCACTGATAATGCAAAGCATCATAAGTGGCCTAACTGTAAACACGGCAGCCATCTTAGAAGAATTAAATAATTAAATTGGCTAAGACAGAGCAAGCTAAGTAGGTTAAAAGTCACTAGGTGACGGGGCACGGGTCTGCAAGCCAAAGGCTAAGCTAACTCCTGTTATCCCATCAAAACAAACTAGGATTCACTACACCCTCCCCATTGCCGTAACTGGTATGATGAAGGTACTGGAACCCAAAAGCTAAAATTGCTCTGAACTAAAAAGCTAAGGCATAAAAATCAGCATTTTTTTTTTTTTTAAGTGTTAAAAAGTTTGTAAAAACAGTTCAGCTAAAATACATACAGAGATATTAATGTCAACCATGACAAGCACAGTGTGCCAAAGCAAGTTAACGTAAATGCATAATTTTTAATCGGGAATGGCAAGTCAATCCATAAAATTATTTGCTGTCCGCCTGATCTTGAAGAGTGCCATCGAAGTCACCAACCAATGACCTAAAAAATGAGTCAACATCATCTGATGTTAAATCGAGTGCTGGGCGGACAAACAGATCCACAGAGCAGAAGTGAGCAGTACTTTCTGGTGTAACATCATTTGTTGCAGTGCCCTCGTCCATGGCAGATCCCAAAACCGAAGCTCATAGGTGGCCTCGCGGAGCAACTTCAGTCTCAAGGGGCATAACCGTGTATGAACCCTCATCGGGGACATCAGCAGTTCGTGGTCCACAGGAGATGTCGGTGCAACAGCGAGACAGACCATAGGCAGATGTTCAAAGAGGCACCATATGCAGCGGAAGACTGGTTGTACGCACCAGAGAAGGGGCCGAAATGACAGCGACCAGTCATGCTCCAGTTCCACCAGCAAGGGTGCACCGAAGATCTGAACCATGCATTCACGGCACAGTGGAGTTGGTGGGAGTGGCTCCATTGCTCCGCGTAGCTAGAAATAAACAACCACTGCGAATCAGAAGAAATAGCAGTAGTAGTCTGCCAATCAAAGCCAAAATTATTGGAAAGATGCCAAACACGCTTGAGAAGAGCGAGTGGATGGCTGAAGTGAGGACTCCAAATTCTGGAAGATGGACACGAAACCAGACCCGACTGCTCTAAAGAAATGAACAATCCCAGTGGTGCTTGAAGCATTGAATATTCTGGATACCAGTTCTCCAAAGTGCTTGGGGAAGTTGGTATTTAATAGGGATTGTATCTCGGCTGATGATCTCGCAATCTGGAGAGCATACGTCTGCTTTGCGGATGTCAAGGCGACCGGTTTTTAAAACAATAGTGCCTTTAGCCTGCTCAGCTTGTCATAGTTCACATTAATAATATCTATGTGGGGCCACATGTCAGATACTTTTATCTCTTGTGTGGGGGGAATAAAACATGTCCACAACACGTAACGACCTTCGAGACAGAGATTGCTTAGGCAATTCCTGGTTGCATGCCGCAACAACTTTGATCGTTCAGTACCACATATCTTCCATTGGAAAGTACATGCAATACCAAGCAAATCAAAGGGAAGGGAGTACCCTTCAGTAAACAGGCCAAATTTGCGACCCCCCCATTGCAAAGACCGTGAAGTGACACCTGCTTACATATCATGGAATGACTAACATCAGTCTCACATTTACTTCCGCTAAGAAAGACTTCTGTTTCTCCTTTCAGACACTTATAATCAAAGGGCAACTCCCACTCTTCCTTAATATAGCTATCTCCTAGTTGCTCATACCTTCCCACTGCAAGATGTTTCAGGCAGCTTGAGAAACGAAAGGTCGAAATGGGTAAATTCATTATGCCATGTAAGAGCCAAATAGTTGAAGGATTCTCTGCTACCGCGAAGGCCAACTTATCTAATTTTTCTACGTGAAGCATGGTGAAACTAGCCTCCCTTTTAGCCATTGTCTGTTGTTCTCTGGAAAAATTAACAGCAGTGAAGAATTCACTCCTGTTAATATACTTCCATGGAATGCGGCCATTTTTCAGTGTCTGTTAAGTCCAACCCTGCTGCATGATGGAATTTAGCTGTGTTTGCCCATGATATCACCGGGACAAGTCTGTCTGAGTGATATCAATAGCAGACAACACTATATTTGATAGTGAATAAATCCTGTTGGACAGAGTATTCATGCTGTTGTCGACAACCGCTAATGCCTTTTCAAAATGTTCATTAACCAATTGCCTTAAACGCGCAGCAGCCTCAATCTGGGAAAGTTTACAAATTTCATTGTACATAGCATATAAAAACCTTTTTGAGTGCTTTTTTATAGGACCCAGCAGAAAATCCTGCAAGTCTACATCTTCAGAAAGAGTATTCAGGTGTTTCTTAACTGCGGCTAACATGTTGGTCTGTACCCATTGCTGGCACAGCTTACCCACACTGTATGTTGTAGCTATACCTGTATGTTGACCTGATACAAAGCGAGGGTCTGGCCTTTTAATTGAAAAAACCCCTGAAGAGTTAAAAAAACGCGCTTGACACTCATTAGTGTCAGTGGGCCATATTAACCACCCGCTGGGACTGAAAGTGAAAAATTATAAGTACCAGCCTTAACCATTACATCTAGCCTGTCCTCTGTGATATTAAGGAAGTATTGCCAATCTTTAAACATTGCCGGAGTGGGGATACTGGGCGCGTTCAAGTCTTTAATTTTTGCTAACCCCAGTCTGCTGAATAGTGTCATTTAAGAAAATCATTTGCACTGGAATCAGGCATGCTCGAAATAAAACCTCCCTACCCGGTATCTGCCAATCTTGTGTTCCCCATACACTTTTCAAGTTAATAGTGCTCTTCCAGTATTTGTAACCCTCAACTGCAAGCCGGTAAACAAAGGGATCTGAATAAATCATTTTTGTGTCAGTTAGCAATATTTTCCTAATTTGTGCTGGAGGTATTTTAAAATAATACGACTCTGCTTTTTTTGTGTCATGCCCAGAAAAGTATGGAAATGTATCACTATAGTACATTGGGCTCCCCACCGGTGGTGTTGAACAGTGTTCCCACTGTGTGTAGTTTAATACTGGCCTGCATCTAGTGGCACGGTGTAAATAGTAATGTCCCCATTTGTTAATGCAGAACATTTCCCCATAATTCATTGTATGTTCATATACATCATCACTTTCAAAAGCGGAATAGTCCTTCATTTCAGTTAGCATGGAATCACCTGTTTGGACATCCCAATCAACAGAGACAACATCAGGTGTCATTACATCTGTCATATAAATCGATCAGGAATATAGTGACCATTTATGAGCAAAAAGAAAACAGTCACAAACCCAATCCATAAAAATAATGCAAAAAATGTCAAACAGAACCAGAAATAGTTCCATGTGTATATCAAATAGTTCTTATTAAGCCATTGATACAGCTTACTCCTTTTTGAAACATTGTCAATCACAGTAGTGGATGAGTCTGAAGAAAAGTCTTCAGTGTCAATGAAATAGCCAGAGGCAGTCTCTGCAAACATGGGTCCCGGTGCATTACCTGTACTTTGGTCCACTTCGCGTGGAGGCTCTTGATAGACGGTGTCATTAGACTGTGATGTGTTTGTGTAAAAAACAGCCAAATCTTGGACAGGAGTGGTCATCGAAGTGGTGACTGGAACTAAGAAAAGTTCATTTTCCGCCCTCCCCATGGTCGAGGAGATGTCTGGAACAGCATTGGACGTTTTTGCATAGTCCGTAGTATTGTTGTTCATCCTACTATGTAGATGTATGTCCTGTTGGTTAGTGAGAGGGGATCGGGAACCACCCAAGGGACCAATTGGTCAGCTGTGAAGGATCGGCCACATGGTGTAGTTTGATGTCATCAATGGAGATAAATCTGTTCCAGAGCCGGACAGTGGTGATAAGATGACAGTCCTGGTACCTTGGATTCTCAAGACCGGTACAGGTGCTCTGTATGATGGACCGAATTCCTTCTTCACAGCGATCTTCTCACGAACCAGATCCCCAATTTTAGGAATCCAGCCAGTTGAAGTTTTCGCTAAATCCCTTATTCCTAAGGTGACAGCACTTGCAGATGATTTATCATCACAAAATTGCTGAAGCTCCTGTAAAACAGTGAGACGTTCAATTACGTCAAATGGTGTTTCTGCTGCCACCATACCAGGGGCATCAAGATCTGGGACATACATCGGTATCCCAAAGAGAACCTCATATGGAGTGCGCCCCCCCAAGGACCGTCTTGGCAGATTATTCAGTGCTCTCAGGACCCCATATAGGTAACCAGCTGCGGCCGGAACCTAATACTCGAGCTGTTAAGGACTGCTTTAGATCACGATTCCACCTCTCCACGACCGAATTTCCCTTGGGATGGTATGGTGAGGAGTAATGGAGTTCAACACCCATCGTCCCCATGGTGTCCCTGAATGCCTTAGAGGCAAATGCAGGGCCCTGGTCTATATGGAATGCTGCAACCGCATATGTACCGATAAAGATCAGCAAGTCTTTTTTAACAGTCCGAGCATCAGCTGACTGCTGTGGCCATACCCACAGGAATCTAGAACAAGAATCTAGAATGTATTTGTATGCACCATCAGGCTGTAAGGGACCACAGTGTGCTAGGTACACACACTGTAGTGACCTATTGGACACTAAAAGGGATGTCTGTGGTGGGCATTTAATATTAGAGCCCTTTATCTGCTGGCAAATGTCACAGCAAAGGACATACTTTTTTGTTCGTCTGCATAGACCAGGCCACCAAAAGCGTTTCTGTAAGAGTGTTATTGTGGCCGATATACCAGCATGTGCAGAAGCGACACCCTCCTGCGCTGCTTTTACTAGATCTAATCTCTGGTCTTCGTTGGGGATCACTCGATCTCCAACCCCAGGAATTGTTGCGTAGGCAATATTCTGTGCACTGATATGGTAAGTATAGTTCGTAGGGTATCCCTTCGGAAGGGGCTTGCCTGCAGCCGAAGCTTTCACGGCAGTCAATGTTTCATTATTCAATCTTGTCTGTGAACGAGTCACTGCAGCCACAGAAGCCGTAGCTAATGCTGCCTTGGCCGCTTCATCAGCCAATGTATTACCGGTAATGTGTACTCCTACACGTTGGTGGCCCAATGTATGTACTACATGGACACACTGTAGCTTATCCTTCAGATCAGCCACCCTCCCCCACAATATTTTGTGTTTAATGGTGTTCCCTTTAGAATCTCTAAATTCGTTCAGCTTCCAATGATTAAGATAATCATCTGACTGAATGCAGTAGTATGAGTCACAGACTATTAAAGTCATGTTTCCTGGCTCGGTATGTTCGAGCGCTAGTATTAGAGCTTTAAGTTCAGCCAACTGGGCTGTGCAGTCCCCTAAGGTCTGCGTGTAGATATTGTGACGGTGGAAGACTCCATCTTCCATCACTCCGCTCACGGCTGCACAAGCTGCTGAGTATTAATGTTTAGTACCTACAGCCGGTTGTGCTGAACCATCAGTGTATATAACAGCATGCAATCTGTCTAGTGGCAAGATATTTAGAGGAGAGGGGTACTCCTGTTCGTACTGGAGAAACTCTTGTGTCTGAAGTTTTGGATCAAAAATGTAATCGACATCAGTGGCGGTCAGACACGTTGCCCATCGAATCCAATGCGGATGTAATGCTTTAGCATTAGGAATGCTTGCTTTGGTGACAGCCTCTAATGCCGGCACCGGGGAGACAACAATAACACTTTTCCCCTGGGCAAGTGGCCTCTCTTTTATGACAGCCATCTGAACTGCTGTCAAAATCTTTTCTGTAGATGCAAAACGCTGTTCTGCATTGGAGCATCAATGTCATTTATTTGCTATGGTACCGTTTGACTCTCATTGAAGGTGACATCAGTAAATCCGATGGCACCAGCAATTATTCTGATGACCAAATTTGTTTTATTGTCACGTGTGTGCAAGTGTTTCGCTTCTAGCATGTCCTGTTGCATCTCCCTAAGGATGCGTGTGTGTTTAACAGTCCAGTGTCTGCTAGAAAAATTGTGCTGAACCAAGTCATAAAGTGGCTTGATACGTTGTGCATAATCTGGAATGTACGTTTTGCCCAAATTAAAGAAGCCAAGTAATGACTATAGTTTCTTAAGTGTGTTAGGAGGGTGCATTTGAGCACATTTCTCCAGAAAGTGTGGGGCAAGGCTTTTTCCCTAGTTTGATAGCTCATATCCCAGGAATAATACACTGAGAAAGGTGATGTTGCTTTTTTTTTAAAGTTGAATTTGTAACCAAGGTCTGCAAATCCCAAAATGATCCGATCGACCCTTGCCAGATGAATGTCCAGGTCGTCGTCTGTGAGATATATGTCATCCACATAGGATAACGTCTCTGAATCAATATAATGTAATATTGATGTTACACGGGCTGAAAATAGCCCCGGGCTGTTTTTATAGCCTTGAGGTAAACGACAAAAGCGTTTCTGAGAGCCAAATGAGAATGCACTCAGGTCCCGACTTTCATGTGCTAAATTCTGGCAGAAAAAGCCATTAGATATGTCTAATGTTGTTTTATATTTTTTGAGCACTTTATTGTTTATTAAAACTGTGCTGGGTGAATTTTGTATAGCATATGTGCATGTATGGCTATTTAAATGTCTATAATCAATGACTATTCTATATGAATGGTCCGGCTTTGCAACAAGGAATAACGGATTATTCATTGCAGATGTACAGGGCTCAATTACTCCCTGGTACTTAAGCTGGGTGAGGATTTCCCTCACCGGAGCTTTCGCTTCATGTTTGACGGGATATTGTGGCTGCGGTTGGGGTGTAGACCTAACGGGAATAACATGGCAAGGAGACTCCTTGTCCCAACCTACATGATTGCGATATAGCGCAGGTGCCTGCACTAAAGCCCATTCAGCAGCATAGGCTTCTTTTTCTGCTTCAGGAACAAGATCGGAGAAAGAAGGCAAAATGACATTTTCCTTATGTGGGAGCTTACCGACGTGTCCAGGTGGCCAATCTCTTTCGGCTAGTAGGATATCACTAGAAAGTTAATCCCAATATGATGTGCTCCACATCTCCCTCTATCTGAATTTTTAAATCATAAACCCTGTCGGGGGGAGAACGCTGCCATCCGCTGCTTCAACTGCGATTAAATCACTAGTTGCTGTTGCATCCAGATGATCTTTCAGACTCTGGCAACATATTGTGACCTCTGCTGCGCTGTCTAACAGAGTCCTCAACAGTGTTCTCAAGTATACTGACTTTTTTTGCTGTCAGTGCTGCCACCTTTTTCTTTTTAAACTATGGCTTTTGCTGAGGAGTCTTTTCTGCTTTTTTAATGGTAGACTGCTGCGAGTCTTTCTTTTCTTTCATGTATTCAGGACGTCGATCTGGACGGAACCCTCTCTCGCTACGTCTATCTGGTGCGTCCTGAAAGGAACGAGAGGGACGTGAATCAGTATTTGTCATTTGTGCACGAGGCATTTGCACCTGCTCAAATTCTGTACTTGAGTCATATTATTCTGGAAATTCGGATTAAGTCCTCTCATTCTAGGGACTTTTACAGTTTGAAACATATTAAAATCACCACTTTGCTGAACAACAGCATCCTGCACCATCATCAGGCACTTCCGCTTCCAGGGTCCCATGTTTCTGCAAAGATGACACAGTAACATCTTCTTCATCCCTTGCACATCATTTTGAACCACTACCGTATTCAAATCTGGTCCATGCTTCATGTTGACTCCGTGTCCTCTACCTCTCACCTGGGGTTGGAACATAACAGTTCCCTGCTGCTGCGGTATTTGCTGCACTAAAGCTCCCTGCACCCCTGTTTGAGCTGCATTAATCTGCATCACCATTGCTTTTTCCTTCAACCTTTTCTGTTTTAGCTCAATTTCATCACTACAGTATTTTGCATACTGCAACACCTCATTAATCGGCTTCGCTTGCCAACAAATCATAGTACGCATGTATCGACTCTTTTACCTCCTGCATGATCCTGTCAATTCTCTGCCAGTCAATATTTTAGGCGAGATTCTCATCTTCAGGAATTCAATCACCTTATAATAATGTTTCATCGCTTCAGGTGATGGTGCACCTGTAACTCTGTTTCTTTCCAGTTCACTTGTCGGCCAATCTACTGCTCTCTTGCATTCAACCCACAAATCAGCTGGCACTACTTTCTCCAACAGAGTATTCAGGTCTTCCCACAGACATTTCGAAAGCTTAACACATCTATCTGTCTGCTGATAACATTCAACCTATTTCTCCCTCAACTTTGGATAATCATTTGTGAATAACAGAATATCACTTCTTTGCCAAGGAACATGAACAAATTGTTCTCCTGGAATTTCCCTCATTGGTAAAAATTTGACTGGATCCTTTTCTTTCTGAACACTTTCAGACCCTTCTTGTGAATCTCATTTTCCTTTATCCTTCTTCTTTGCCCATCTGCCTTCCCACTTCTCAAATGCTCCCCAGATCTGAGCACTCTGCAATAGTTCTTTAAGATGTGCTTTCATCCCAGCTGATCTCATATGTCCAAAATCCTTTGCTTCAAAATCTAACCTATAACTCCTTTTCAAATGCTAAGTTTTCTCAATTTCTATGTCATGCTTCTCTGCCAAATCTGCCAATTTCTGATGTATCTTGCCCACTTCTCCTGTGATTCTGAGACACAAGTATCTCAGCTCTTCTTCAGTATAGGATTCTAACCTATTCACTCCCATTGATCTCTCAACCAGTTCAGTCATTTCCGTAGCCAGCCTTACGCGATCAATTTGCTCTTCACCCTTGGATATGTTTTGTGGGGTATTCAGACTATCAAACCACTCATTTAACTGCTGTGCTGCCAATCCCTGTAATGAAACATTACTTACGTTTGGCAATGGCACCTGTTGTACCACTGCACCTGGAGATTGCGGTGTCAAAAGCTTCATGCTCTGACTTACACTCAGGCCATTTACGGCATCTAGAAGCGCAACAAGGGGACTAAGGTCCATTAATGGCCTAGATCCATCAAAAGCCTGACCAATAGATGAAACCACCTGCACATCCTCTCTCCCCCCTCCTCACGAGGCTTTGTGACATTTCACTCTGTTCTCCTGCAATCAGCTTTTTCTGCTCAAATATTGGTGCCACTGGAACTACCCGCTCTGACACACACATTTTGTGTAAGGGTTACTCCCATGCTCTGATTCATCACTGGTGTTACATCTGACTGTGTCCCTGTCATTGGTGTGAACCTCGGTAAACCCTGTGGCTGTGACTGAGGCATCAACATTGGAGTCGGCTCAGTTTGAGCTAGCATTGGCCTCGGAGCTGGTTGCTCCATATGTATCACTAAGTAATCTACCACTTTCACACTGTAAGGAAATGCCTCCTTGGCATGGTTACCCCTTGACTTTTTGCCTTTGCTGATGCTATGTTTTGATTTGAAAGTGTGCTGAGGCCTGCTAACCAGGCCCCAGCACCAGTGTTCTTTCCCTAACCTGTACTTTTGTATCCACAATTGGCACACCCTGGCATCCAGATAAGTCCCTTGTAACTGGTACCCCTGGTACCAAGGGCCCTGATGCCAGGGAAGGTCTCTAAGGGCTGCAGCATATCTTATGCCACCCTGGGGACCCCTCACTCAGCACAGACATACTGCTTGCCAGCTTGTGTGTGCTGGTGAGGACAAAACGAGTAAGTCGACATGGCACTCCCCTCAGGGTGCCATGCCAACCTCACACTGCCTATGCAGAATAGATAAGTCATCCCTCTAGCAGGCCTTACAGCCCTAAGGCAGGGTGCACTATACCATAGGTGAGGGCACCAGTGCATGAGCACTGTGCCCCTACAGTGTCTAAGCAAAACCTTAGACATTGTAAGTGCAGGGTAGCCATAAGAGTATATGGTCTGGGAGTCTGTCAAACACAAACTCCACAGCACCATAATGGCTACACTGAAAACTGGGAAGTTTGGTATCAAACTTCTCAGCACAATAAATGCACACTGATGCCAGTGTACATTTTATTGTGAAATACACCCCAGAGGGCACCTTAGAGGTGCCCCCTGAAACCTTAACCGACTATCTGTGTAGACTGACTGGTTCCAGCAGCCTGCCACAACCGAGACATGTTGCTGGCCCCATGGGGAGAGTGCCTTTGTCACTCTGAGGCCAGTAACAAAGCCTGCACTGGGTGGAGATGCTAACACCTCCCCCCGGCAGGAGCTGTAACACCTGGCGGTGAGCCTCAAAGGCTCACCCCCTTTGTTCCAGCACCACAGGGCACTCCAGCTAGTGGAGTTGCCCGCCCCCTCCGGCCACGGCCCCACTTTTGGCGGCAAGGCCGGGGGAAATAATGAGAATAACAAGGAGGAGTCACTGGCACGTCAGGACAGCCCCTAAGGTGTCCTGAGCTGAAGTGACTCTAACTTTTAGAAATCCTCCATCTTGCAGATGGAGGATTCCCCCAATAGGGATAGGATTGTGACCCCCTCCCCTTGGGAGGAGGCACAAAGAGGGTGTACCCACCCTCAGGGCTAGTAGCCATTGGCTACTAACCCCCCAGACCTAAACACGCCCTTAAATTTAGTATTTAAGGGCTTCCCTGAACCTAAGAATTTAGATTCCTGCAACTACAAGAAGAAGAGGACTGCTGAGCTGAAAGACCCCTGCAGAAGAAGAAAAGAAGACACAACTGCTTTGGCCCCAGACCTACCGGCCTGTCTCCTGCCTTCTAAAGAAACCTGCTCCAGCGACGCTTTCCCAAGGACCAGCGACCTCTGAATCCTCAGAGGACTGCCCTGGTTCAAGAAAGACCAGGAACTCCCGAGGACAGCGGCCCTGTTCCAAAAAGACTGCAACTTTGTTACAGAGGAGCAGATTTAAAGACCCCTGCAATCCCCGCAAGAAGCGTGAGACTTGCAACACTGCACCCGGCGACCCCGACTCGACTGGTGGAGAAACAACGCTACAGGGAGGACCCTCCGGCGACTCCAAGACTGTGAGTAACCAAAGTTGTCCCCCCTGAGCCCCCACAGCGACGCCTGCAGAGGGAATCCCGAGGCTCCCCCTGACCGCGACTGCCTGACTCTAAAATCCCGACGGCTGGAAAAGACCCTGCAACCGCAGCCCCCAGCACCTGAAGGAACGGAACTTCAGTGCAGGAGTGACCCCCAGGAGGCCCTCTCCCTTGCCCAGGTGGTGGCTACCCCGAGGAGCCCCCCCCCTTGCCTGCCTGCACCGCTGAAGAGACCCCTTGGTCTCCCATTGACTCCCATTGGAAACCCGACGCTAGTTTACACACTGCACCCGGCCGCCCCCGCCCTGCTGAGGGTGTACTTTTTGTGTGGACTTGTGTCCCCCCCGGTGCCCTACAAAACCCCCCTGGTCTGCCCTCCGAAGACACGGGTACTTACCTGCTGGCAGACTGGAACCGAGGCACCCCTTCCCTCCATTGAAGCCTATGTGTTTTGGGCACCTCTTTGACCTCTGCACCTGACCGGCCCTGAGCTGCTGGTGTGGTAACTTTGGGGTTGCTCTGAACCCCCAACGGTGGGCTACCTTGGACCCAAAACTGAACCCTGTAGGTGGGTTACTTACCTGCAAAAACTAACAATACTTTACCTCCCCCAGGAACTGTGAAAATTGCACTGTGTCCACTTTTAAAACAGCTATTTGTGTTTTATGTGAAAAGTATATCTGCTACTGTAATTATTCAAAGTTCCTAAAGTACTTACCTGCAATACCTTTCAAATGAGATATTACATGTAGAAATTGAACCTGTGGTTCTTAAAATAAACTAAGAAAAAATATTTTTCTATAACAAAACCTATTGGCTGGATTTGTCTCTGAGTGTGTGTTCCTCATTTATTGCCTGTGTGTATGTACAACAAATGCTTAACACTACTCCTTTGATAAGCCTACTGCTCGACCACACTACCACAAAATAGAGCATTAGTATTATCTCTTTTTGCCACTATCTTACCTCTAAGGGGAACCCTTGGACTCTGTGCATGCTATTCCTTACTTTGAAATAGCACATACAGAGCCAACTTCCTACACACACTATTACTAAAATGCTGAGAACATGCCCAACTCTACTTGCAGGATGCAGGGTCTGGGAAAGTCATTTCTGGGCTTAAAGGGACATCATTCTTGCTACAATTGCCATTACGGATAACAAAATCCAAATCACAATCATAACGAACAACTAACCCTAACTCTAACTACCACCATAACCATCTAGTGGCTCCACACAACTAGTTACCAAGGAAACTAACCACCAAGCTGCTACCAAAAACTGCTAGCGCTCCTGGTCCTTAATAAGTAAACTTATAAGGTGACGCGTTTAAGTCGATTAACCTTTTAATTCGCATGGAGTATCCTAGTTACAGTGTAACCAATGTTCATCAATAATCAATACACACATCAATAACCATTTGCAAAACATTAATCATCAGTTAATAAAATCACACCATGACGTTCAGTCATGAATAACCACAACTCAATGTACGTTTTATTAATTTTATTTCCCTATCAGTTACAATTCTAAATAATGGGGTTAATTCAAACTTTATTCAAAGTAAATTCATATTCATTCATTAGAAGGCGCCAAAATTATAATCTAATCAAAACTTGCATCAGAGTACATTCTAAAGCAGTAGCATAAGTCAATAACTGAATCAGGAATGAATAAGTCAACATGAATAGTGAAGTTCAGCAAATCATTTTGTCAATCGATTGTCTCTGCGTTTGTCAATGTCATAAGGTAGGGACCCCATCTAACCCAGATTAGCATCTGCATGTGGGACTTCATGCGAAAACAATTTTGAACATGA
This sequence comes from Pleurodeles waltl, assembly GCF_031143425.1. Lineage (NCBI taxonomy): Eukaryota > Metazoa > Chordata > Amphibia > Caudata > Salamandridae > Pleurodeles > Pleurodeles waltl. Next base: position 770,516,211 of record NC_090437.1, read on the forward strand.
CTTTGGAACAACATCTAGCTAAAAGAAAACTCTTAAACAGCGCAGTTGGTACTTAGAATGAAAAGGCACAAAAGGTAATTCAGTCACATTGTCATAACTACCTATCCACGATATGGATCAGCATCAAAGTCAGTCTTCATCTGCAGGTCATCAATCGATCAGCAACACATCAGGTTCTCAAGAGAATAAGCCCAATGACAGAATCTTGAATCGCTTCAAACATCCACGCCTAACCTCTAACATTTGAAGTTTTTTCTCTTTGTCACAGCATTATATCAAAGTCGCCCAGACTATCCACAATTCATAGTTGGTCAAATAGTCACCAGTTATGACTCCGTCCAATTATCTTAATTTTTCAAATCTATGAAGTCTAATATTGCATAGTTCTCAAGACGTCGATTGGTTCACTGTACGATGTCCTCATCATCCGGCTCATCAGGTATCGAAAATGTTGCATCTTCTTCTCCAGCCAGTGTCTTCATTGTTCAAGTCCTGGGAAAGTACATCCAGTATGCTTTATACTAATTTAGATACAACTTTTATTCCATCATCTCCTATTCGTGATTCACACATAGGACTTTTGCTGAGCAGGTTTTATTAAACAATAAGCGTTTCATGGCCAGTCAAGCACATTAGCTTTTTCTACATTACACGTTAATATTCAACTCCTGCACAAGGCCTGGCAATATAAAGCAGAACATACATTTTATAGCTCAATATGACATACTACTACATCATTCAGTAAGTTTTTCTATAATTCATACAGGCTATTCATTTTATTAGTGCATTTGTGAATGTTGGTGATCGCTCTCCAAGGGCACATTTTCAAACATGCACATTATTTTTCTACATTAATTACTCAAACTACTTAAACATCCATTTCTAATTAGTATATCTGGGTTATCAAATGTGTTTAAACACAAATACCTGCTATCAAACAAACATTATTAGGCCAACTATGTACCTACCTAGACAGAAAGAAGAGCTCATTCTTATCACCTCAAGTGATATGAGTGACCAGGAAGGCCACTGGGAGTGGTGCAATAAATAGAGACTCATCCCTGAGGAAAAATAAATCTCATGAAAACCAAACTTAGGCTGGAATCAAATATTAGAAGGTTATTTGAGGGAGAAATAACTGTGAAACAGATATCCAAGGTAATTTCAGAATTCTCATAAAAGAAATCCCAAAATGATTATTAATTTATCAATGAGTTTTACAAAATGACAAATTTACTATAGCACTCCTGCTATCCAAAGTCTTTAAGGAAGCGGAAGAGACAGACAGATTAAGGGCTAAATATAATAAGGTGACAATCAGTCTAACATTAAAGGCAGATAAGAATTCAACCCAGTGCACCAGTTATGTTCCTAATCAATACTGACATGAAAGTGCTGGCCAGCGTGCTTGTAAAATGGTTCACAAGAGTTCCACTGAGCCTTATCCATGAATCACAGATGGGCTGTGTGACTGGCCACTCAACACAGAACCATATGTGTATTTTATCCAATGTCTTGAGGCACTTGTGAAATGACTTGGACAATAAGATCTTATTATTAGCGGAAAAAGTGCTTGACAAGGTTATGTGTGGACATCTGGTCCATACACCTGAAAGAGTTCGGATGGACTCAACTCCATAGCTAAAAATATTACAGTATATGAACCCAACTGTGCAAATTAACTGAGGGCCATGTATCCCACACCTTCCTCATTCATCCAGGAACAAGGCAGGAATGCCTTCTTTCCCTACTCCTATTTGTACTAGCCCTGGAACTTCTAGCAGCTGCCATTAGACAAACAGATCAGATACAGTGAGGTAGAGACCTCTGCTGGAAAATTAAAAGTGATTGTATAAGCAATTGATGTCCTTCTGACACTTATTGACGCTTTTGAGTTGATATCACATCTCATGTTCTTGAAGAATGCCTACTAGCCATCCTGCATGTAGTTCTTCTGGCATAGGTGCTCTTCTGAATATGCCCCCTACTCCCTAATCCTCTCATTCCCCCTTCTTCGGATATGAGAGGTGATAGACCTTATTTCTTTTTGACACCTTGTTCTACGAAGTAACCATCAAATGTTCAAGGACTTGCGAGAAGAAGACTAAACCATGCAATAATGCTGTAGAGTTTCTCTTGTGGATGTTTTTTGGGGAGATTATTATCAAGAGTGGTTTTAATGTAGTTCTAGTTATAAGTTAGGTGTCTGTATACTGATTTGTACAGACACTACTTAATTTTGTCATGATGTGTCAGAACAAATATATGTTGTGTGAAGTACTTTTTGATGGATGTGTCAAGAATTTCTGTCTGTTTTTCCTCATTGTACTGCATTAGCCATACTCCATCTTGGCACTGTAATCAGTTGTGTATACCTTGGAAAACTAAGAAAGAACTTATAAAAAATTAGACTGCTTTTGAATCAATAATGATTTTTTTCTGCTATTGCATGTATGTTCTTGTGTATTTTTAAGGTTGTGTATCCTGTGCTATAACACTTGCAGATTGGCATGGAGCTAGAAGATTATTTATGGTGATATGTAATTTAGCTGTTCTGCGACACATTTCACAATCAGCAAACATGAGGAGTTCTTTCAGATTTAGTCTAGGTGTCCCACATACCAGTGCCCTATGACAAATAACATGTAGGAAATCAGTCCACAGATTTTAAAATAATAGAATATAAAGTATTGTGGCCACCAAAAAAACTTTTTCAATCATATGATTTAGTTACAAAATGTTTTATTAAAAAATTAAAAAATCCGGATGTTGTACAGTTTTGAAATTTAAACATGATACGCAATGATGTTACTGGGACAGGTGTGGTAATGGCCCAGTGCTCATGTTAATTAAACCTAAAAAGAACAATTAGGCGTTGCAAGGGACACATAAAACAAAAGAATAGTTTGGGCTGGAAAGTTGGTAATCAGTCATTGAATGGATCCAATATTCTGAGTCATGTGATTTTGCAGGAACAATTAATGGAGAGTAGTCAGTCCAAAACAAACTAACTCAATGACATTTGGACTCCACAATGGTCACTAAAGGCTTCTTCAGCAGAACAAAGGTCTTTGATAATTGTAGTAGGAGCCCTCTCACTATCAGTTTGAGCCTAAACAGAGAGGTTTTCCTGCCCAACCTGCTGACAATCTGAAGGCACGTTCACGGGATGTCCATCTGTTGCCATGAATGTATATTTGTTGTCACAGAATGATCATGTATTGGTCCATACAAAATTTCATTTGGTTGAATGTACATTTCTTGGAGTAAACATACATTGTTTGAGCTTGCTTTATTTGCTTGGATAATTATTACGGTGGTGTTTGTTACATGTGTGTTAAATATTGTAAAGATCATGTTTGCCAGGTGGTATCTGATTTTTAGTTTTGAGAAGCTTTGCAAATCAGTGTGTATATCATGTTTCTAGATAGTAACTAACTATAAACCTCATTATTTGATTCTGATAGGCCCAGTAACTGAAGCTGAATAATATATTTCACAGATAAATCATCACTTTTTAGTGGACCCTCTTAATAAGCAGGATTGTCCCTGCCCCTGGAATTTATAGTACCCCATTACCTGTAAATCTAGGCATGGAGATATGAGCCCGGTTCAATCGAAGGGTACAGTCCACACACACATAATTATATATCAACAGTGTGGAAAGAATAACTAAATCTTTCTGATTAAATTCATTTTTTTTATTATTGATTCCTAATTCACATTTTTAATGCTGTGTTACCAAAGTAGCAGCTATTTTAAGAGGAAACAAAAAATGTAGGAGTCCCACACAATTTGTATCTCTTTACTGTCTGATGTCTTGATTCTTTAAGTGCTTCCTACTGAGGCACTTGCAGAATGAACATACATTGGACCTGCAACCCAATGCGACAGGACTCCTCAAACGTGTCTTAATATTATCTATAGAACCAATGTGAACCACATAGCCCATCTTCAACCCAAAAGAAACTGCCACGTCCATGACATCCACACACTCAGGGGCCTCATCAAACCTCCACGCCTATTCCACAGGACTGTAACCCATAAGCACTATGCTCACAACAATTCCGAATGCCTCCACCTCTTCCATGAACTTCCCAGATGCTTTGATACAGGCAACGGTCCTTCCATGACTCTTCCGCCACCATGAACCCTTCAGCACTTTCCAACTACAGGTTGATCACCATGCTTTCCTTCCCAGCTGTGCTCTTAGTGAAGACCATCAACAAATGCCTCATTGAATACATCAATGACCACCAAATCCTTGACACCACAAAGTTTTGATCCAACCACACAGCAGAAATTGATATCATCACTGCCAAGGATGACATCTGCATGATGGGAGGATGGGAGGAGAGATGGCAGTCCTCAACCCTTTAGACATCTCCACAGCCTTTGATATGGCCTCCCATCCTATGCTCCTCCAATACCTAGATGATATCAGAATCCAAAGAACACACAGTCCAAAGGATTTGCTTTTCCTGACTGGAAGGAACCAGTCAATCAGTCAGTCTGCCACTGTACACCTCAGCCATGACGTGATTCCCTATCTTGGTTAGACCAACAGTGGGCTGTTTCTGAATCTCCCCTAGACAGTGACACAAAGGGATCTGGGGTGTAGCCTGCATAACCTGATGAGCCACCTGAGCTAAATTGGAGAGAGGAGTGGTCACTTACACCTGAATGGGCTGTGCCTGCCCTCACACAGTGCAGTCTCCAACCCACTGGTGTGTGTCTGGGGCCTGGGCAAGGCAGGATTCTGTAAACAAGAGAGACTTTTCTTTGAATTTGGACAACTTCAAAGGCAGAAAGTGGTATACATAGTGGACCCAAAACCCCGTAATTTAGATTTCTTCAAGATTTGCTTCTGGAACCAAGAGGAACCTCTGCCAAGGAGAAGAGCTGAAGAGCTGAGGAAATGTGCTGCCCCTGCGTGTGACTGTTCTATGTTGGGCTATCCTGCAGTTGCTGCTTCTGCCTGTGAAAGGGGACAAAGACTGGACTTTGTGGTATATTCCTGCTTGAGATGAATCGCCAAGGGCTTGGACTGAGCCTGCCACCTGTTCTGAAGTCTTAGCACCATCAAAGCATCCTCTGCCAGCACCTGGACTCTCTGCTGAGACTCCTGCCCTCCCAAGTGGTGCCTAATCCAGTCCCAGGGCCCTTGAAAGGAGAAGCTAGTGGAAAAACCAATAGGAACCAAGTAAACCAACTTCGGACAACTCCGGACCAACGCACTGATGAATCCCATGACACCGCCTGCTACCTAAGCCATAGTCCTCGTTGAAGTGTGAGGACTCCCCGGGCCCGATGCTGCTGCAGCCCCCACTGAAGTCCGCGACTCCGTGGAAGTCGCTGCACCACGTTGTGACTGCCGGACATTGACTCTGCCAGAAGTGCATGGATCTAAAGTTTCGCACCGATGCTGCCTCGCCTCCACTGCTTCACCTCTTCGTGATGCCTCCAATCCTTCACTCCACAGCACCAGAACTGATGCTGTCTCGGACCCAGTCATGCCACAATCCCTGACTCTGTGCCCCGGTTCTGTCACAATGCTGTGATATCACCTAATCAAAGCATTTGTGTTTCTGAGCACTATTTTTCTGCTTAATCTTTAATAATTTATAACTTGACTTGTGTATGTTGCATTTTTTTCATTTTGATCTTGTTTTGTTTAGATAAATATTGGCTATTTTTCTAAACGTGTGCAGTGTCCATTTTGCAGCATTTCACTGCATTACTGTGTATGTTGGTACAAATACTTCACACATTGTCTCTGGGTTAAGCCTATCTGCTCATGCCAAGCTACCAAGGGCGGGGGTTAACTGGGTGTGTTTCTCCTTTGCCCTGAATAGAGTGAGGGTCCTTGCTTGGATGGGTATAACCTGACTGCCAACCAAAGACCTCATTTCTAACACTGTGTAAGAGGAAAGGATTACTTGGAGTGCATTACATTTTGAACAGCATCGGCTGAATGCTTTTTCTTCCTGAATTATTTCTCTTCTCAGGCTTTCGCGCCATATTACTCAATCTGAAACTACCTTTTTAGGATACTGGGGAACAATAAATCCCTCACTATATGATAAAATGTAGCATGTGTTTTAAACTAAAGCACAATAAGATAAGGATTTTGTCCCCTGCGGATGGCATATATTCTATAATGCAGTGACCACAACTGCGCAATGTTTAGGCTAAAAAATGTGTTGGATTTTATCCTTACAGCAAACACTAATGTATGTATCATCGCCTTGGAATGCCCTGGAAGCTGGTCATTGAGGTACAGGTTTATAAACATAAGAAGCACATTAAAAGGAAAGCTTTTAATCTACTCATGCTTCATGGTCTAAGCAGCTGCTTCCCTTTCTTACTTCGCAGCTGTGGGGTGCATAATTAATGGCCCAATTATACATTAAGCTGAGGCTAAACAGTATGGGTTTTACTTTTATCTCATTTTTATGTATGCATCCGCTACTTTGAGAAGCGTGAAATCAAAAAACGTACTGCATGGTAAATTGCGATATCATTATAAAAAACATTGATGCGTTGACATACTAGAAAGCCCATGAGGAAAAGCAGCACAGCACAGTTAGTTGTTAGCAGAATACAAAAGTGCTTCATTATGTGCTCACTTGGTTTTGGTTTCCATCTAGAGAATTTTCTGTCACCTTCACCATCTTGAACTCTCATCCCTATCCATATTACCCAGTGCATGGATCCTAAATAGGTCATAAGCTCTACAGGGTGAACAGGGGTGTTTTGCTAAGATTGTGTGACATTTGTGTAATTAGCTTTTGCTTAATTACATGAAATTCCACTAAAGTTCTACTAAATTTCATGAAATGGAAAATGGCATTTAGTTTTATGTTTAGCAAGGAATGCATCCTCGCGAGGAAGCATCTTGTACTAAAAATACCACGAAAAGCAGAAGTGGCACAAACAACAGTAACTCACATCCTTGTTGTTTGCATTGTACTAGTGCTCCTGCACTTAAGTGTGGAGTAGTTACAAAATGTGGCCTAGTGGCGTAATTTCGTGAGTATCACTTTAATAAGCATAATGCAAGATTCATTAAATTAAGAGAGATTACACCATCGTAACGGAAATTTCCCTCAAGTGTAGTTTTTGTTTGACATACCGGAGAGGTAGGTTTTTATTCATTCATTGCATATAACACCCTAAAGCCTGTAAGTAGGGCTTCATCATCTAGAATGGCAAGCATTCCTCATCTACCTGCCACCCTATGATTCAGTGGTTGTGCATGGACGTTTGAGTATGAAAATATTCTGATTAAAAGATAATGAATGTTTGCCCTATGCCTCAGAGATGTTGTGGCAGTTTACCTTTATATCCATACTTGTGTGTTATTGTCCCATTGCTATGTGAGGTTGATTTGTTTGCAGTGGTGCCCGGCAGCTTCAGAAGGGAGGGGGGCTGGCGGGAAGAACACACACACTCATTCTTTCACACACACACGCATGCACATACATTAACAACACTCATAACACTGAAACATGCACGCACGCACCAAACATTCATTTTAAAAGATCACACACTCATTCTTTCACACACACACGCACGCACATCTATTAACAACACTCATAACATTCAAACATGCATCCACGCACCAAACATTCATTTTAAAAGATCACGCACACACAGACTCATTCTTTCACACACACATGCACGCATGCACATCCATTAACAACACTCATAACATTCAAACATGCATGCACGCACCAAACATTCATTTTGAAAGATCACGTACACACACACACACACTTACCTTCAGCCTCAGAGGTACCAGGAGGGTTGAGACTGTTACCTTCCCTCATTGGGTGACCAATGAGGGAAGGCAGCAGTCCCCGTCTTGTCACAGAGTGGGATGGGGTCAGTGAGACTGCTGACCCCACCCCACTCTGTGACGAAGAGTCACTGATTGACACTCGCCCTGGGCGCTTCAGGGCTTAAACCTGAAGCGCCCAGGTCAAGGTCAATGGGTGATGCTTTCCTCGTCACACAGGGGAGGGCCTCGAGGCACCTTTGCTGAGCCCAGGAGGTCACACCCATAGGAGCTGTGACTTCCTCAGCCCAGCAAAGTTCAGGTCAGGCAGCCAGGAGTCTGTGCAAATCGCCCATGTCTGCTCCTGGCTGCCTGACCTGAACATTAAGAGTATCTGTCAGACTGACCTTTGTTCAGCCTGCCAGACACTCTTCATGAGGGGCAAAAGGTGGGGGGGCATGGCCCCTCCATCCTAAAGGCCGGGCTGCACCTGTTTGTTTGGTAGATCCCCTTCAGAGCTTCTCAGCCCTACCCTAATGCATGCTGACCATGGGCTGCATCTACATCCGGGTAGTGTTAAAGAACAAAGGTGTGTTCATACAGCTGTTGTACTTCCTGTCAAAAAGATTTTGTGATTCAGAATAATAAAATAGTAACCACACTGAGAAGCGGAAATGGAAGCTAAGGGTAGTATGTTATCAGTTGATTGTATAAACCTAATTTAGACAGTGTATTTCACAGCCTAGATGCATGGAAATGAACATTCCTCGTGTTTAATCTAGTTATACGCTTTTAGAAAGTTTTTAAACTGAGGTGGAAATAGCAGCCTGGGTTTTATACACTATAATACATAGGATTGAAGTAGACTGGGGCACCCCAATGTAGGGATTTGTCGACTGGTGAGAGTATGGTGACCAGTCTCATAACCCAGACTGGTAATCAGCCCAGTCGTTTCAGCACCAGGGAAAGGTGCTCGGTATGCAGGGTAAGCATGTGAGCAGCAGAGTTTTGTAACACATAAATCTTGTGTGATTGTGTATTACGATTATTCTTTTTGGAACCAATGTTTGCTGACTGGGGTAGTAAGATTTTGTGTACTTGAATTGCTATAACAAGTTGCAGCTACAATTGTTAGAAGATACTACCAAGATGATCTTCCTGAGGAGTGGAGCACCAAATAACTCATATTCTTTAACTTCTTTTACAGGAAAAAAGTGACTTTCCGATCACAATATCTTTGAGTAGATCTAAAAAAACATAACGATCTTGTGGGTTTCAGCAATGAGAAGAAAACTTTTTTTGGCTCAAATTAATGTATTCTTATCCTGTGCTGAATGGTTGAAAACACTGAAGGAGTTGGATGTTCTGCTCAGCTGAAACGTTGAATTTGAAAATGTCATGGGTGTCATCAGCATAGTCATGAAAATAAACATGCAAGTACATTAACATGTTGATGAAGAGACCAAACATAGATACTAAAGAGAAAAAACTGAAAGCATAGAATCTCTTAGGCAAAGCACTATTCACTACTATGTCTTCTAAAGCACAGTCATCCAGTAAGATGCGTTGCCTAGGAAACATAAAAACCAATGTCTGACTTTTATGGCCCCTGTTAGACCTGACAGCCTTAGGGTGGTCATCCCCCAATTTTTTAGCCTGCCTCCCTCCATATTGCTGACCCTTTTTTTGTTGGTTTTTGGACTCTGCACACTTTACCACTGCTCTCCAGTGCTAAAGTGCATATGCTCTAGCCCCTAAACATGGTATCATTGGTTCGTACCCAATTGGCATATTTAATTTACCTGCAAGTCCCTAGTAAAGTGCACTACATGTGTCCAGAGCCTGTAAATTAAATGCTACTAGTTGGCCTGCAGCAGTGATTTTTCCACCCCGTAAGTAGCCCTTCAACCATGTCTCAGGCGTGCCATTGCAAGGCCTGTGTGCCCAGCTTCATTGCAACTTCGACCTGGCATTTAAAACTACTTGCCTAGCCTTAAACTCCACTTATTCTACATATGTGTCACCTGTACGGTAGACCCTAGGTAACCCATAGGGCACGGTTCTATGCAGGTAAAAGGCAGGTCATGTATTTATGTCTTTTACATATCCTGGTAGTGAAAAACTCATAAATTTGTTTCCTATTACTGTGAGGCCTGCTCCTCTCATAGGCTAGCATTAGAACTGCCCTCGTATACTTTTAAGTGGCAGATTCTGACCTGGAAGGAGTAGCCCTGTCGTGTTTAGTATTGCCAGAGTGGTAATAGAAAATCCTGCTTACTAGGAAAGTTATTCAATATTATTATTTCAGAAATGCCACTTTTAGAAAGTGGGCATTTCTCGGCACTTACTGCCATCTGTGCCTTACAGCCTGTCTCAAATCCACATCTGGTTTGCGATAGTTGACAGCTCCCCTTGTGCATTCCACCCAGACAACCATAAACACATGACACTCAGTCACATCTTCAGCACATCGGCATACTGAATGGGTCTCCCTTGGCAGGAGGCATGGAGGGGGCTCCTTCTTACATTTCAAAGGCAAGTGGCCTGCCCTCACACAAGGACTAATAATCCCCCACAGGGATCCTGGCAGACAAGACTGGGCTGAAAGGGGAACTTGTGCACTTCAAAACCACTCTTTTAAGTTTCTCCCACTTCAAAGGCATTTTTGGGTATATAAACTGGGTCTCTGACCCTCCCAAACAGACACTTTTGGACCTGCACCTGGACTTTCGCAGAGAGACTGCCTGGATGTCCAAAGGACTCACCTGGATTGCTTTGCTGAAGGACTGCTTTTCTGCTTGTTGCCCTGGTGCCTGGTGCTTATGACTCTGCTAGAAGGACTCTACCATCCTCCTAAAGTGCTCTAAAAGGCTTGGATTGAGATTGCCCCCTGTTCCTGAAGTCTCAGGGCCAACAAAGACTTCACCGCTTCAAGAAATCCTTGAGTATCAGAAAATCGACACAACGCCTGTAGAAATGGACACAGCACCTGCATTGCAGCTGAAAAGTCACTGCCCCACTGACCGGAACAATGCAATGTTAGTTGCACAACTGGAAATCTGACGCAGCGCCTGCCTCGTGGCTCAAATTTCACTGCATCGCTGACCAGATCGACACAGCACCTGCTCCTTCTCTCAGCACATCAAGGATTTTCAATACAACATCCCTGGGTGTCAAAACATCCTGGCATCCCAGTAAGGAACCAAGGCTGTGCTCCTGGAAGTCGATGCATCAACTTGCTGCATGGAAAGAAACAACGCATTGCCTGTGCTGCACCAGAAAATCCAATGCAACACCTTATTTTACTACGGATCTCCTCCTCTTCAGTCCTTGTGTGTCGTATTTTTGACAAATCTCATGTACTGTGTGTTACAAAGGTACAACAACTGATTCTTAAGGATTGAGACTCTCTTAAACCTTTAAAAAATATTATTTCAACTTTTGCTGTTTGGATTTTTGAGATTTTTACCCTATTTTATTCAGATACATTCTATCCATTTTTCTAAACATGTGTGGTGTATTTTAGGGGTGTTTTCACTGTGTTACTGTATAAGTTATTGCACAAAAACTTAGCACTGCCTTCTAAGTTAAGCCTCTCTGCTCTATGCAAAGCTACCAGAGGGTTAGCACAGGATAATGTGGGTTGTGTTGGGATTTACCCTGATTGGGATTGTGGTTCCTACTTGAACAAAGGTCAACTAGAGGCACAATTTCTAACAGTCACTATAAGGGCAAGAAGCACCTCAAACAAAATTGTCTAGCCTATGCACATGAGCATCGAAGGAGAACTCTCCTCCAGAATGTCTAGAATAGTAACAACAGCATCTCACATGGTTGTGTTAGTTCTGTTGTTGGGCTTATACCCAGATCCCTAATCTTCCAAGATCCCATGAATTTCTGAAAATGTTTTTCAACTTCATAGTAGTCAACTCTTCCAGTTGCATCACCTATGAGGACATCGATAATTACTCATATCCACTTCTGGTGTAGACACTAACCGCTTAAACCAGATAATAACACATGAGAAACCAGGACATTACCACACTGGGTTAAAGATAGACCTGTATTTATGAATCAGGATTTGCAATTATGTCCCTTATGACCACAGACCAGTTCCTTTACTCTTGCAGTTCACATACCTCTAAAAAATGTAAGGGTCTGATGTAGATCTCAGCAGATGAGTGACCATCACAAAAGTGACGGATTTCCCGTCCTCCTAAATATAAATCTCATTATATGCTATGGGATTTATATTTCAGCGGATGGGAAATCCATCAACGTAGTGACGGAGCAACTCATCTCCTGACATCTAAATCAGGCCCTAAGCCTCAGAAAGATGAGAAGAATAAGATTGAGTGGTTTTGGAAGGTAATCCCATGGAAATCAATGGAGATTACACATACTGTGGAAGAGGAGATGGGTATTTAAGGTGGGTGATCCTGTTCAAGTCAACGGAATGCATCATGCTTGCTTTTTCAAGGTTAGTGATCCTGTTCAAGTCAATGGAATGCATTTTGCTTCCTTGAAGAAGGTGTTTTCAAGCAGGATGACACATTCCAAATGCAAGTGAATTGACAGATAAGAATTTAGGAAGAAATAGCAGAAATTCTTCTTCTAGGAGCACCACTATCCTACATGATAAGAACCTTCATATTTCCTGTCACAGTGTAAATGATCCTGTTTCATACCTCAGACCCTCACCAATGTCCAGCAATCCTTTCCTTTCCTGCTAGGATCATGATAAAAGTTGGGTGACCACATATGCAAGATAAAGCCAGCTGAAAATTGATAATTAGTGAATGTAGGAACCATTGGTACTCCAAACACGTCCCATCCTGTGTCCAAGGTGTCATACGGTGCCCTAAGAATAAGTAATGTTATATTTAACATGCATGCATGCATGTTTTGCTCTTCCAAAAAGAGCGGTTGAACTTGCCTGGCACTGACAGCTGAACCTGGAAAAAACTCGGTGATGAAGCAGGCCATTAGAAAACTTTATAAGAGTCTATCAAAATACACAAGAGTTTATCCCCTCTAATTTTGAACCATGGAAAGCTTAGGAGGTTTTCTTCCCTTTTCATATTGATCACCAAGTTTCACTGAACTTACTCTTTTCTGTTCTTTGTTTTTTTTTTTTTACAAATCCAGTAATAACGTTAAAATTAGAACCCACTCTGGAATATATTGGTTCAGAAATTCAGCACTGTGCATTTTGCTCATTTACTGGGCAATCCGAGAAATAAATATTAAACTGCTGTTAGAAATGGGGTTTCTGGTTTGTTAGGGTATACACCTGCACCAAAGCCAGCCAGAACCCACCCACTCCAGTCAGAGCAAGGGAGTTACATGTCCTAGATAACCCCTGGTAATCCCCTTGGTAGCTTGGCATGAGCAGTCAGGCCTAACCCGGAGGCAATGTGTAAAGCATTTGCACAACACACACAACACATGACGCAATATATACTCCACAAAGTAAACACAACACTCAGCTATGTAAAAATAAACCTTATTGCACAAAACATAATTAGACCAAACATTACATGTCAGTAATACCCTGCTACCTTAGCAGCTGTTAGAACGTTACACAGGTTACTAATGCCTCTGCAAGAATAAGCAGTAGTCACACTAGAAAACATAAGTATTCAGAATTCTGCAACATAAGCAGTAGTAAGCAATCACATTAAAGAAAGAAATGCACTTGTCATAAACACATCAGAAATATCCATAAAAGGAACATTAGAAAACACATGGCAAGTCATAAAATCATATTAGCATGTCATGCCTATAAAATGAACATTAGCAAACATGTGTGACATCATAAAACTAGGCAGGTCACCATATAATTCAGTCATGTCCATATTAGGAACATTTGAATATTATATGTCCTTTTAAGAAGTACCTGTTTGTATGATGAAAGGCACTTCCAGTGCCATGAAGAACCAAATGGGCCCCCCGGCACTCCTTGTGCTCAATCAGGGGCCTCAAGATGACTTGGGGGTCAGGGGTAGCATGCACCCCCTCCATTTATTTTATAACTGCCCCATGGCCCCTCCTGGGACCCGTGATCTCTGGGGGTCTCCACTGGCCCTCCAACCAAGGGGGGGGGCACAAAACAAAGCCCCAAAACAAAAGGTGGGGCCCAAATCGGGCCGGGCCTCACCCAACTCTTGTGGGGGCCAGACCAGGGAGACTTTGCGGTTCAGGGGGCCTCGGATGAGGCTTTCGCCCCACCGACGGTCTCAAAAGAAGATTTGGGGCTTCGATGGGGCAGAGAGCCTCCGATGAAGCTTCCTTTCCCACCGTCTCCTAGAATGTAGGCATCAGACTGGATGTCTGCTTGTGCCCCAGGGGTGCCCCTCAGCGCGCGCTTTGCTCCGGGGGCAAGGTTGGAGCGTGCTCACTCCTTTCTTCCCTTTGGTAGTGCTCCCGGTTCTTTGAGGAATACGCCATCTGGGTCGCAGCGATGAATCTTTTAATCAGCGACACGCTTTCCAAAGCGATGGGGGCATTTTAATGAGCCTGGGTCGTGGCAAAGAATTCCTCACACCACGATGCGCTTGCGAGTGCCTGAGGCCAGTAAGAGCACTCCCGTTGCGCTAGGGGGTCCACAAATAAAGCGCTGAACTCAGCGCGAGGCAGGAAGAAATGAAGCGCTGCTTGTGCTATGGGTAGCTGCAGGGGTCAGAGCACCCTGCCCCTGGAGACAGAAAGAGGAGGAGCACAAGACTACCAGGCCCAAACAACAGGCCAGCACAAGGGATGCAGGTGGTGGTAGATCCTCCTAGTGACCCAATAGGTCACAGGTCAGCATGGCAGCAGAAGTCCAAGGTGGGTCCTGGTGAGTCCATTTAGCAGCGTTCTGTATCCAGTTCCTGAAGAGTCTCTGGTGTCCCAAGAATGTCTAAATTGTGGGGAAAATCCCCTGTACTTATACTCAGTTTACAGTGTGTTTCACAAAAAGAGGGGAGAGGAGGTTCCAACCAGTTACAACTGGTTCTGGGAGTGCTCCCTCTCTCCTCCAGCACAGGCTCCAAACATCAGTTGGGGGTAAAAGACCCTGTTGTGTGAGGCAAGGGCACAGCCTTTACAAATGCATGTGTGCCCCGTCTCACCCTTTTCTCAGCACAGGAAGACTATTCAATATGCAGATGCACCTCTGTGACACAAATGACACAGAATGCACAAAATCCAACTGTCACTCTGCCCAGATGTGGATTAGAGTCAGTTGCAAAACACCAGAGTCATAAGCCCAGAGAAAAGCTCACTTTCTGGCAGTGGCATTTCTGTTATAGTAATAAATACATTCACTTATACCAGTAGGCAGCATTTTTCACTACCATTACAACCATACCAAACATGCCTACGCTACCCCTCATAAATCAGACAATACCCCCTAGACATAAGGCGGGCATTTTCAATGCAATCCTATGAGAAGGCAGCACTCACATTGGTCAGAAACCAAATAGGCTGTTTGTCACAACCAGGACAGGCCACACTACTAGGCACATGTCGTGCCTTCTACCTACATAGCACCCTGCCCAATGGGCTAGCTAGGGCCTACCTGAGGGGAGACTTACATGTAGTAAAAAGGGAGTCCTGGGCCTGGCAAGTAAATTTAAATGCCAGGTCCCTGTGGCAGAAAACTATGCACGCAGGCCCTCCACTAACAGGCCCTAAACAGGTTTGAAAGGCTACTCCAGTGGGTGGCGCAAGCAGAGCTGCAGGCCGACTAGTCGCATTTAATTTTCAGGCCCTGGGTATAGAGATACCACTTTACAAGGGACTTATATGTAAATTAAGTATGCTAATTAGGTATAAGCTAATCATACCAAGTTTACAAGGGAGAGTGTAGGAAAGTACCATCTTCCTTGGCATGTTACCCCCATTTTTACCTGTATGTCAGTATGTTTTTGCCTGTCTCACTGGGATCCTGCTGGTGAGGACCCCAGTGCTCATAGTTTTTGCCCTAATGTGTGTGTCTGTGTAGTGCTTAACTGTGTCACTGAGGCTTGCCAATCAGAACCTCAGTGCTTATGCTCTCTCTGCTTTAAAATTTGTCACAGTAGGCTAGTGACTTCATTACCAATTTTAATTGCCACACTGGAACCCCCTTATAAATTCCTAGTATATGGTACCTAGGTACCCAGGACATTGGAGTTCCAGGAGATCCATATGGGCTGCAGCATTTCTTTTGCCACTCATAGGGAGCTCAGAAAAAGCCTTGCACAGGCCTACCATTGCAGCCTGCGTGAAATAACACACACGTTACTTTACAGCCATTTTCACTGCACTTAAGTAACTTATAAGTCACCTATATGTCTAACCTTCACTTGCTGAAGGTTAGGTGCTAAGTTACTAAGTGTGAGGGCACCCTTGCACTAGCAAAGGTGCCCCCATATATTTCAGGGACATTTCCCCGGACTTTGTGAGTGCAAGGACACCATTACACTTGTGCACTACATATAGGTCAATACCTATATGTAGCTTCACAATGGTAACTCCGAAATATGGCCATGTAACATGACTAAGATCATGGAAGTGTCCCCCCATTCCAAATCTGGTATTGGGGAGCCAATTCCATGCATCCTGGGGGCTCCACATTGGACCCCCAGTACTGCCAGAGCAGCTTTCTGGGGCTTGCATTGCAGCTACAGCTGCTGCCACCTCACAGACAGGGTTCTGCCCTCCTGGGGTCTGGGCAGCCCAGTCAGAGGAAGGCAGAACAAAGCCTTTCCTCTGAGAGCAGGGTGTTACACAATCTCACTTTGGAAATAGGGGTTACAGGCTGGGGAGGGGTAGCCTCCCCCAGCCTCTGGAAATGCTTTGAAGGGCACAGATGGTGCCCTCCTTGCATAAGCCAGTCTACACTGGTTCAGGGACCCCTTGTCTCCGGCTCTGGCGTGAAACTGGACAAAGGAAAAGGGAGTGACTACTCCCCTCTCCATCACCACCCACCCCAGGGGTGGTGCCCAGAGCTCCAGTGTGCCCCAGACTTCAGCCATCTTGATTTGCAAGGTGTGGGGGGCACTCTGGAGGCCTCTGAGTGGCCAGTGCCAGCAGGTGACATCAGAGACCCCTCTTGATAGGTCCACACCTGATAAGGTAGCCAATCCCCTTCTCAGGACTATTTAGGGTCTCTCCTGTGGGTTCTCTTCAGATTCTGCTTGCAAGTTTCCTTCAGGAATCCTCTGCAACAACTTCAGCATCCTCTGACCTCGGATCAACTGCAGCCTGCTCCAAGAAACACTGTAGCTGCAACAAAGTATCCACCAGAGATACTTTTCTTCAGCAACCTCAGCTCCAAATCAGCAACAGCAGCAGTTTCCATGGTGTGCATGCTCTGAGGACGCCCTGTCTTCATCCTGCACCAGAAGAACCGAAGAAATCTCCCATGGGGTGACGGAGTCACTCCCCTGCTCCAGCAGGCACCTTCTAAGATGATGACCGGTACCCTTGAACTCCTCTCACAGCGAAGAGCATGCTCCTAAGGACACAGAGGGTGGACATTGTCAACATAGACTGTCCTGAGGTCCTGCTGATGCAATTTGGAGGAGGAAAGACCTTGCCTTCCCAGAGAGCGATGATACCCCTGTGTACTGCATCTTCATTACCTCTCAAAGCCTCTGTGCACTATTTGCAAAATTCCTTCATGCACAGCCTGGCCCAGGTCCCCAGCACTCCACCCTGCGACACTCAACTTGCTAAGTTGTTCTCCGGTCGCGTGGGACCCTCCTTTTTTGTACTGCATCCACCACATTTTGCACATCCTTTGTCCCCATGTCCTGGGACCTCTGGGGTGCTGACTGGCATCCTGAGGGCTTTCTGAAGTGCTGAGCGCCCCTCCTCCTCCTCACACAGCGTTGAAACCCCCATATCCCTGCTGGGTCCATCCAGAGCAATTCTGATGCAAAATGCACTTTTGTGTTAGCCAATGCTTGTTGGCGACTTCCAACAAAAAAATCACATCTGCAACAAACTTCACTTCGTGGGACATCCTATGCATAATGCAGAAACCTGCTGGCATCTTCCTAGGGTGCATTTCTGCAGTCTTCGACTAACTGTGGACTCTTCTTCGGCACCCTCTTCTGGGTTGGCAGGGGCTCCTGTCCTTCCTGGAACTTCTTTCAACTTCTGGACTTGGTCCCCTTCCTTTGCAGGTCTTCAGGTCTAGGAATCCAGCAGTTGTTCTTTGCAGACTTGGTTGGCTGCTGCAAAATCCCAATCATGAGGTGTAGGATGTCCTAAGGAAACTTGCAGTACTTTACTTCTGCTTTTCTGGGCTCTGGGGTGGGGTAATTTACTTACCTTTACTGTATTCTTACTCTCCCAGCGAATTTACACACACTACACATGTTTAGGGGGAATTTGTGATTCGCATTCCACTTTCTTAGTATATGGTTTGTGTTGCCACTAGACCTATTTTCTCCCATTGCAATCTACAGCATTTCCTATTGCTTGCATTGTTCTATGACTAGTTACTTGTCTAATTTTGGTGTCTACTGTATATATTGTGTATAATACTTACCTCCAGAAGGAGTATTGTTTCTAAGATATTTTTGGTACTGCGTCACCCAAATAAATACCTTTATTTTTGGTAACACTGAGTATTGTCTTTACTTGTGCAAAAGTACTGTGTAACTGTAAGTGGTATTGCAGGAGCTTTGCATGTCTCCTAGTTCAGGTGAAGCTGCTCTGCTATAGCTACCTCTATCAGCCTAAGCTACTAGAACACTACTACATTTCACTAATAAGGGATAACTGGACCTGGTATAAGGTGTAAGTACCCAAGGTACCCACTACAAACCAGGCCAGCCTCCTACTGAGAGCACATGCATTTTAGCACTAATTATCAGTGGTAAAGTGCCCAGAGTCATAACGTCAGCCAAAAAGGGTCAGAAAAATGAGTAGTAGAAGGCAAAAGGTTTGGGGAATGACCCTGTAAAAAGGGCCAGGCCCAACAACTGCCATTTATATCCAGACTATCAGTGTGTGGGACACAATCCATGCTTTTCCATGAGTGGGAAATGAGCAGTAGATTCTTACACCAAATAAATGGGGTCTCATTCCAATAACCCCTATTCATTGGTCACATCCGTGAACAGTGCTGCTTTGAAGCAGATTCCCAGTGGCACCGATACTGCAGGATAAATGTAGATCATGCTCTGCAGCCCTGCAACAAACAAATAAGCTAACCAGGTCTCCTGTGCAACCACCCTGAATGTGAACTCAAACTACAAAACTCATTTAATAGTCTGCTATGATGTCTACAGGCATTCCACGCTCACTGGGGCAATTTATCCACTCCTAGGGGGCATGTTTGCCTCTGTTTGAACCTCAGCTGGTTCGTCCAAACTATCATGCTTTCCCGGAGAGTAAAATGAATACCATGAAGTTGGATAACATCAAACAACTATTGTCTGTGCAAAGATGATGAGTTGGCAGTAAATGTGCTATTGCAATGTTCGCGGTGAATCGTAAGTGGACGCTAGAAGCAGGTCGGTAGTTTAAGTTTGTGTGTTTATTGTA
Source organism: Pleurodeles waltl (assembly GCF_031143425.1). Classification (NCBI taxonomy): domain Eukaryota; kingdom Metazoa; phylum Chordata; class Amphibia; order Caudata; family Salamandridae; genus Pleurodeles; species Pleurodeles waltl. The sequence continues at coordinate 770,535,517 of NC_090437.1, forward strand.
AGAATAACAGGTTCATACCAAGATAAACATCCCGACCTCCGTCTATCTCTGCAACCGTCCTTCACTCCGGATTCCACTGCATGCTCATGCTTCTCCCCCAATATTCTCACCACACGCACACTCGTTCTAAGAACCTGAATATAACACCTCTCCCTCCCATAATATGAAACAAAAAAAACACATAAATATTTGAAATACAAACTCATAACAACAGACTATAATACTTGAAGAATAGTCTCTTTACAACAGATCATAGTCCTTGAGGTGTGAAGGTAGCTTGACAGACCTGTTCAATTTCCTTACACCCGAACTCCTTGACAACTCTTCAGTGGTATCCTTCGACCTACTTGAATCTGGGTTCTGTGAGGAACCACTAAAGACATTTCTATGCAAAACGTTTTAATGCAAATAAATGGGGTATCCACTATATTTGACAACCCTATTCAAGTTCCAAATTCTATTATCATCCATTTTCACAGCATTGGTAAGTAGTTCTACAACCTTCATGGGACCAGAGAGGTTTTTTTTCATGAGCGGATTCTTGATAAGGACCCAATCATCAACATTAATCACAGTTTTCTTCACAGCATGAGTCTTATCAAAATTAATTTTACTCTTCACCTTCTTCTCACACTCCCTGAGCATCCAATTATCATTGACCACCACTCTACCTCTACCATCAAGTAGATCATTAACCCAACTAGGTTACAACTCAGAGTTACCACGTCTACCCCGAAACAGGGCAAAAGGCGTCTCACCCAGAGACGCGTGAGGAGTGTGCCTATAGACATAGACTTTTTTCAACACTTCCGCCTTCCAATTCAATTGATTGTTCTTAACAATGGAGTATGGTTTCTTTGAGGACCCGATTGAACTGTTCCACCATACCATTACATTCAGAATGGTACAGGGCACACAGTTTGTGTCTGATTCCACACCCATTCAAACAATCATTCATTTCCCCAGAGACCAACTGTACCCCATTATCAGTGAAAAGAGTAGAGGGTATACCTTCGTGAATTATCAATTTCTTAATGAATTCAATCACTTTGTTTGTCTCGATACTTCTAGTAAAACCTACTTCAGGCCACCTTGAAAGCATATCAATAGCCAAAATCACATATTCAGCCATGCCACTACCATGAATGAATCCCAAAATATCCAAAGCAATGTCCTGCCACAGACCTTTTGGCGTATTCCTAGTTACCATCGGCTGGACTTGAGGTTTCAAAACCTTCTCACTCACAGCACACAGTAGACAATCTCTCACCACCCTCTCAGCCTGAATGTCCATCCCCGGCAACCAGTAGGAGGAACGCAACCTTTCTTTAGTTTTTGAGATGCCCATGTGACTGTCGTGAGCTTGATTTATTAAAGGACCTCTCACCTTTGAGGGAGGGATCAATCTTGTACCCCTCAATAGCAGATCATCAACACATACCAATTCATTCTTTACATTCCCAAATTTTCCACTTCCACCACCACTTTGGTTCTTCGTTTTCCAACCATCTTGTAACAACTTAATGACTTCTTGTAACACAACATCTCTCAAGGTCTCTTCATGCTATTTTGCCTCGGGAATTATTTCAAAATTAACCTCACACACACGATCAAAGCATTCAACATCATCATCATCCAAATCCTCAGCCTCACGGCTCTTACCTTCCGTAGGAACCAATCTTGATAAGACATCAGCCGACAGATTGTGAGAGCCAGGAACATATTCTACAACAAATTCATACTCCTGTAGTCCAACAATCCATTTACTCATCCTACTAGACACAGCATCAATACCCTTGGAATAGAAGACTTGACATAATGGCTTGTGATCAGTCCGCATGACAAAAGAACCTCCCCACAAAAACTTTTTCAACTTCTTAATCACCCAAAAGACTGCAAGCGCCTCTCTCTCAATCATGTAATACTTGGTCACAGCGCCTTCAAGACTTCTAGAAATTAAAGCAATGGTGTTTTCAGGATTTAAACCTCCTTGTTGTAGGACAGCTCCTAAACCTTTACCACTGGCATCGGTTGTCAAAATAGAACGCATGGTAGGATTAAAATTTCTGAGAGCGGGCGCTATCGCTAGAGACTCCTTGAGGCCTCAAAACTCCCTCTCACATTCATAATTACAAGCATAATCAGCTCCTTTCTTTAACAAACTCCTCACGTTAAAACAAGAACTAGCAAAATTCCTGACAAACTTATTGTAAAATTCGACCATGCCAAGGAATCGCATCAATTCTTCTTTTGAAGTGGGAGAAGACAGACTATGAATGGCGTCAACCAGCACTATCTTGGGTAAAACACCTCCACCAGAAATGGTGTGCCCTAAATAATCAATGGCATCCACACCAAACTCACACTTCTCAGCCTTTATGGTCAAACTGCATTCTGTTATTTTTACTAGAGCCTCTCTAAGTCTCGTCATATGCTCCTTAGCATTTGTACCATATACCAGTATGTCGTCTTCATACACACACCACACAACCCTTTCAATACACGCTCCATCAACCTTTGAAATACGGAGGCAGCAGAAATCAGACCAAAGGGTAGACGTACAAATCTGAAGGTACCATATGGAGTAATAAAGGCTGTGTAGGTCCTACATGACTCATCTAATTCAACTTGGTGGTAAGCCGATGTGAGGTCAATTGTAGAAAAGACCTTAGCTCCTGAGACCATGGAAATGTTGGGAAGAGGATACCTGTCAACAACAACACACTTGTTGAGCTTGCAAATATCCACACAAAGCCTAATCTGGCCATTAGCTTTTGTTGCAATGACAATGGGAGCCAACCATTCCTTGCCCTTCACTTCTTCGATTATGCCTTGGCCCTTTAACTTTGCCAGTTCAGCTTGAAGATCATCCCTTATGGAGAAAGGTACACTCCGAACCTTACTGCAGAAAGGAACAAAACCAGGGAGCAACTTGATCTTGTGTGAATAGCCTTGCATGCACCCTATTTTGTCACTAAAGAGATGTCTAAAGTCATGATGAAGAGTAGTAACCATATCAGGGCTTATTACTGTATTGCTCACTTCTCCAACACACATCTGTTCTTTAAGGATGATAGGAGGAGAACTGTTAGGATCAAGCATCACCCCCAAATCTCTTTGATTCCACCAACTAATTATGCTATCCCCCTTTTTAGAGACATAGACCTTGCCTGAAGCGAAACGTTGACTGTACTCAAGCAAACCTCGGAAGTAACCATACAATTCTATTGGTTCTCCACCATAAGCGCATGGTCTGATGTCAGGTTTGGCTAATTGGACCTTCCCTCTTAGATGCTCCTGAAAAAATTGATTCGATACTATTGTGATTTTCTCACCAGAGTCAAAGACCATCAAGGTCTTCGCCCCTTCCACCAAACCATAATCCATGGGACCTTTTACCTTGCAGTCGGAGATTTGTAAAACAATCTGGCCACACTGAAAGTCATCAACAACTTGTGACTCATTGGTGTGATTATCAATGGAGTTGACTGACTGTTTATACTTCTGCTGATTGCACACCACAGAGAAATGACCCTTCTTCTTGCAGTATGAACAGGAACTACCAGAAGCAGGGCACTTCTTATCATTAGCAAGATGTGCTTCTTTACCACATCTAAAACATATTTTCTTTTTTGTGGAACCCTGAGTGGAGTTATTAAGTGTACTGACTCTCACCACAGGCACCTCCTTGGACTCATGTTTCCTCAAGACCTCAAAGCACTTCAAGGAGTGTTCAATTCTTTTTGCAAGGAGAATTACCTCATCTAGATGGGGATCATCTAATAACCATAACTCATCACGCACTTTATCAATTTTACATCCTAGCATAAATTGATCGCAAATTTGTTCATCAAGAGATTAACCAAACTTGCATGAGGAGGCTAAACGTCTCAAATCAGTTCAATAGTTCTCTACAGTTTCTCCTTCCATTTGTAGTCTTCTACTGAAATAGTACCTCTCTAAAATGGTGCTAACTTTCGGTAGATAATGTAGATCCAGTTTTCTAATACAAACTTCATACACGTTTAAATTGATGGCTTCACTATCAGAAATGTCAGGGAGATGGTCAAAAACCTCTTGACCTTCCTTACCTAGGCAGTGAAGTAATAAAGCAGTCCTCCATTCGGTACTAAGTGAAGTCCCACAAACTCTAGCGTACCTCTCGAATACTTTCTTTCACTTGCTTCACTTGATTGGGGGATCTCTGGGAGTGGAGAGGAAAAAAGAAGGAGCAGCAACATTCTGCATTGTTAAGAAAGATGAAAATGTAATCAATCTGTAATGGGAAGGAAAGAAACTACGTAGCAGTAATACAGAAGTATGTGGTATGACACAGTGGGATATTGCGTGCCTGTCGCAGTAGATAAAGATCGCCAGACACAGGATGCGTGGTTTGACGGTTGTTAGTATTGCATGGCAGTTGCAATATTGCCTGGTACCTCCTCAGTGACGTGTTGACGTTGAAGGCGTAGTCGCGCTGAAGATCAAGTGCGAGAAGATTGCTTGAGATTGCCAGCAAAATGTTATGTAGTAGGAAGAAGGCGGCATGCTGAAGTCCAAGCGTCAAGATCCCTGGAAACAGACTGTTCGGCCACTGCGTTGAAGTTCAAGTGTGAAGGTTGCTTTGGAAACGGGCTGTTCAGCCGTCGCGCTGAAATCTAAGCGTGAAGGTTGCCTTGGAAACAGGCTGCATGAGGAGCAGCTGACGTCAAAGAGCGTCTTGAAGAGACGGTTGTCCTGGAAACAGAGGGCTGGAGGGAGCGACTAGCGCTCGAGCTGAAAGGACAGAAACAGCCATGCAAGTAAAATTAAGTAATTGAAGAGACAAAAGCAAAGGGTAACTCACAGTTACAGCCCAAACGAGCCCAGCTCTGTTTCTGCAGAGGATCCATTTCCACCGAGGCCACCGGTCAGGGTCAGGATGCTTCCCGATATACGCTTAGGGAAGTCTCTTGTCGCCAGTATTGCAATGTTCGTGGTGAATCGTAAGTGGACGCTGGAAGCAGATAGGTAGTTTATGTCCGTGTGTTTATTGTAGGAAGAACAGGTTCATACCAAGAGAAAGCATCCCGACCTCCATCTCCCTCTGCAACCGTACTTCACTCCTGATTTCACCGCACGCTCATGCTTCTCCCCAACATTCTCACCACACGCACACTCGTTCTAAGAACCTGAATATAACATGTGCACTCTACAAATAGATTGTTTTTAAAATCTCTGAACATTTTGGCTTATTTATGAGGACATTTTGAAGTACATAAAATAGTAGTCTTTTGGTACATTTTGACAGAGCCTTAAATCCCTTTGTGAATCTTAAATGGGAATAAAAGGGAAATAACCCCATGCAGTTAGTACAAATATAGAGGTGCATGTCAGTGTTAGACTTTTTCTAATAGGTAATTGGACGTTTTGGGTCTGACAGAGCGTTCCGTACTAATAATTTACCTGTATTTTGGACGCTCTTTAGGCCGATGAATCTTTTGGCTAAGTGGGACTCTCTTCACCCGAGATCAGTCAATTTAATGTAATCAATAATCAATAACGAACGTAAGCAATATCCTGATCAACATAACATTTAACAATTAATCCAGAATACATTTCGGCGAACCATAACCTTTCGGTCATGAATAACCACACCAAATTTATGCAAAGTTAATGAATTTATTTCCCTATATTAACAAAGCTAGCACAATATAAATGTGTCTCAGCACCAAATTATAAACGTAAATGAACATTAATAGCTGTCCATAACGACGAAACAGGTGCAATCTATGCAGCATTTGAATAACAAGGCATTCGATAATAGCAATGCAAATCACTAAAACTATAATCTGTAATGAGCTAATTGCATACATTTAGTCAGCATAACAAGGTCTCAAATTGCATCGTGCAACAAAAGGAATCCTCATCTAACCTCAAATTAGCATCAGCATGTGGGACTTCATGCAAAAACAATTTAGCGACATTAATTTGGAAAACTCCTAGCTAGGGCCCTTATCAAAAATCAGCAGTTGGTTACCTAAAAGAAACACAATGCAATTGTACAATTTCCTTTCATATTTACCAATTTCAATCAGCATTCAAGGAAGTCTTCGTCTCACAGGTACCGTTTCTCGATCAGCATGGGTACCGTTTCGATCAGCGTGGGACGGGGAAAAAGGGCAGGGGTGGACGGGGCAGTTGCCTCACGGCGGCAAGATAAAACTACTACTACTTCATGCAAAGGGATCAAATCAAAGTTAAAGTCTCTAGGGCGAGAATTTCTTAAAAGTCTCTTTCTCTCGATTGGAGAAAGCATCAAAGTCTCTCAAAATGGCGTCGCAGCAAGGTGGGCCATAATAGCTGCAAAGTCTACAAAATGGCGGTAATGTCCGATGGGTAATGGCTACTTTCTTCTTGTGCACCTGGTTTAAATAGACAACAGTTCAAATCCAGTAGCGTCTTCCATTGGAGGGTTCATAGGTTAGCTTCAAATTGTCCAATCAAAAACGACAGTTCTCAAGCTTTTACTTAAGCATACATTATCCTTGGAGACGGGTACGCAAGTTGCAACATTTTATACCAATTAACTCACTTTCAGAGCTTCCATTGTCCGCACCTGCAGATTGACCTTGGAGCAAAGAGAAAAAATGCCAGGCTGGCACGAAACTTTAAGATAAGCATGTGAACGATCTCAGTGGAAAAGTACAGCTTCAAGCAAAAATACACGTTTATTAGCACATTGGAAAAATACGAGCATCTAAATCGTGAGACCAGGCAACTAGGCCAAAGCCTCCACTAAAGTAATGCTAAGCTAAAGCATTTCAAACAAGCAAATCATAGCACACGTTTACGATTATGTCAGATTCGTGCAGTTCTAATACATCACGTTATATAAAGCACGCTTATAAATGTTGGCGAACTACTCTAAGGGCACATTTTGTCCCCGTACAATCTTTATTAGTTCGGTTAAAATCACACTTGATTATTGCAGTACTACGTTTATGCGCTAATAAATGAAAACCTTCATTTTCTGCTTCATCAGGTCCGATTCACCAGGTAGTTATATGCAAAGGTGTAGTACTATCTACCTCACTAATAAATGCGTGTGTCAGTCGTTCCAGTTTCGTTTTTGAAATTAGTTAGATTAGTGTACAGAAAAGAGTCTATAATAGGGAAGAAAACTTTTTGAAACCTACATAAGAGCATTCCCCACACTCTACCAAAAATAGCTTCTTCTTAGACCTGCTGCGTGCCGTACTTTTGAAGAAAGTCCTCTGGAGTTAAAAAGTCAACTTCCTAGAGCTAGCATATTTACAAAACTCCGACGGATTAAGCGCGAATGACAGGATTTCTGAGCACTCTTATTTCGCACCATCACTTACGTGCGACTGGCAGTTCTTCCATCTCACGACGGGCACTTACTTTGAAAACGTTTTCCATCACACTTTTGCTTCTAGAGGTTTTTCCATCTCAAGCCATCCCTCTACTTGTGGACGAGCTTTCTGACCTTGAGTTTCGTGATAAAGTTTGCTCTTGCTGTCAAGCTGCTCGTTTCCACATTGATCCATGGGGATTAAGGCAGACACACGTTTCCCTGGCTGCATCCTCCTCACAGTAAAGATCATTTAAACAGCCAAGGGAAGTGTGTGCCTGCTGCTGTGACACATCAATACACCGCATCTGAAATGCAAATTAGGAATAATGGAGGGAAGAAATCAACTGAGGTGTCTGGTGCAATCTGAAAAGGAGCAAGTTGAAGTAATACATTCCAGTGCTCTGACAGTAAAACAGGATGTGACTTTTCTCGAATCTTCTTTAAACAAAAATATCGGCCTCTTTTACTTCTGGATGCTTCTACATCAAAAAAATATATATCCATTTCAAAATGAAATAATCCAGAAGATTCCAAGGAAGTCCGGCTGTGGGCTTCAGATTCATACAATCGCATAGATGAAATTGTGGACAAGCACGCTTAATGTTTCTCATCCGTTTTTTGCTAGAAAAACAGTTCGGTGCCGTATTAATTTACCGCCTAAGTGAGCCAACCATTCGGCAGGAGGACCGCAAAGTAACATAAATTAGTAAAACCTTTTAGGAATAAGGCTGCCTGCTGCGGATTTCTCTTATATCTTCCTAACTGGCCAGGTGCGTACTTTTACAAGAACACGGTGCCGTGTTGCATACAAGATGTTCAAAATATTTCAGTAACCACAGTCTGAGTTACTTTCAGGATACAAGATGTAACAGCATTGACAAGAATGTCCATCATTGTTTAGAATGAGAATTGGTTCCTGATACCCCCTGTTCGGAATATGTTCCATATATCTGGAACAAAACGAAGTAGACCGGAAGTTCCACGAGTTTAGCAAAAGTACACCTTCTCAAATGGAAGTGATCTGTATTCAAGTATCTGTGAAATAGCTCCTTCAACATATTTGTCTAATGCACAGACAAACTCCTGCCAGAGAATACCAGGATTACATTTACAACCTAGTAAAAGTAAAAGGTTAGATTAGAGGTTTTATAAATGTTTGATCTTTTATGCCTCTGACTTTGATTGAAAAAGTATTGTTGTAGGAAGTACCACTGGAATTATGCCGGCTGGGGAGCACCAAGTTCTGTGGAAAGATTGACTAAAATATGCAGCAGGAAAAGTCAAATAATGTTGCTTAGCAGCATTTTTATTGTATTACACACAAGACCCAGGCCACTATCTCTCTTGTACTGTCTAAACTGTATTACACCAATGGCCTCTACCAGGGATCATGTTTAACAACTCTGAAAATACTACAACAAATTCAGAACTCTGCTGCAAGATTACTCCTACATGTAAAGCCAAAAGCTCATATCTCCTGTTCCTTGAGGACCCTACACTGGTTATCAGATGCAAGAAGATCTACCTTCAAGCTGCTTTGTATCACCCGCAAACAAACCATGGAACAGGACCACTTTTTACCAGGAATAAAATCACCAAATACATTTAATAAAAGAACATCCATCCCAGATTGGTTCTTAACCTCAAAACCCCACCATACAAGAAGAAAAACCATGGGCAGTACATGTTTTTATGTTCAAGCAGCCAAACTATGGAATTCATAACCCCCAAACATAAGATGCACGGAAAAATATCTTATTTTCAGAAGACTACCCAAGAATTGTCTCTTTCCTACATAAGCACCATACTCAAACACCAATCAACAGTATATCACTGTGTATGTAAACGTTTCATCTTTGGTTACATGTATATAATTAAATATGTGCATTTCTTTGTACAAATTCATATAATAACTATGGTTTTTTAACATCTTCAGGTCTGCATAACAAAAGTATATACTACAGTCAGTCAGTCAAATATCTGTATTCAATTATTGAAATGTAACCAGAAAAAAAAAAACATCACATAAAATGTACAATCAGAGGTTAATAAATACACTTAAAAGCATAAATGAACAAAACACCCAAAATTCACAGAATTACACTAACGTATTGCATGTTTACAAAAACTCCCACCACAAGGCAAACCATAACATCCACTTCCATGCAGAGAAAGTAAAAGGTTGACCTACACTGATAATCCCCTGTCTTTATAAAATAGGTAGTGAAAATCTTTGCCTGAAAGATTAGTAAAACTTACAAAACAAGGTAAAGTGCAACAGTGTCTGAGGGGAGATGTCATCACATGGACACGCAAGAATGCATTTTGAATTGAACTGGCTCAATCGAAAACAAAGATTACACCTAATGGTGCCCAACCGGAACCTGGTTAAGAGCGACTTCTCCCATGCATTGTTGATCTGTTAAATGTATGATTCTATGCCCTGACTGGCCTTAACCATAACACAGGTGCTCACATATGGTTTCTCCAAATCCTTTAATTCACTAGCAGCCATGGCTAATCTCTGGAACCCCTTCTTGGCCGAACCCACCTCCCTTTTGCCTAATAGATGTGGGGATGAAAATAGATCAGATAGGCCCAGGCTACTGGCCATAGTTCTGATGTATTTTAGCTTGGGTATGTTCTGACCCATATCACAAGACATACACTCTAGAATGATCTCCCGACTAAGCACTGCATGCATATTCAACCATATCGAGACCCAGAGCAGCAAGGAGCAAGCATCACGGTCTTCCACATAGTCTAAGCCCATTTCTTCATGTGGTGCAAAGTATGGATTATTAGGCCCAACCCAAGGTAAAGACAGCAAAAATGATTCTCTTCCTGCTGCATTATATGAGAATTCTGATATCCCCAAGTAGAAGAAGATAGAACAGGTAAACATTTTGGATAAACAGTTGGGGGGAGACCACCCTAAGACTGCCAGGTCTAACAACATGTATATAAGTCACTGCATAGTTTTCATATGTTATTTGATTAGAGGTGTATGGGTCTCTGTTTTATTTATCTATCACAATATGTAAATAGTGTCACAACTATTCTATCTATAAGTGCTTCACCATTAAACTATTGAGAATAATATAGAATTATAATAAAATATATGAACATGGAAATAATAAAAAAAAATAGTAATGAAAATCAAGAAATAATTTTGCTTCAAATACAACACTTGATAGTATGCGTTTATACAGTACAACTTTATATCCTGATATATTATCTTCCTTATACACGTCTACTTTTTCTATGTAGTTATGTATCTATATATTTATTACTTTATTCCTACTGTAGAAGAAAAAATATTTGACTCTCTTCAATGCATTACTCTATGTCTTACCATGTAACTCTCAGTGAATGTTCTACCTCTACTCTTTGACTCTTCCCAACCCCCGTTCTACTCTTATGATCTCTAAAATAACACTTTCTAGATTCTTCCTTCTTCTGTCCCTCATTTGCTCCTCCTAACTTCATTTTACTACTATGATCTCCAAAATAATAACCCTTTCTAAATTTGTCCCTCCTGTATCCCTCTTTTGACTCATGCCAAACTTAATTTTAATACAAGTGATCTCCCTGGTCCCTCTCTAGAATCTACCCCCCATCTCGCCTTTTACTCATCCCAATTCTCATCTTACTACTAGGATCTCCCAAATAACACCTTCTAGACCCTTCCTTCCTCTATCCCTCCATTGTCTTATTCGATCCAACTAGCAGACTTGCATGTCCACCACTCAAAGTAACTCACATTTCTCCATACTGATCCACCACTCATCCTTTTTGGGTTCTGGAGTAACTTGCCACTCACCAAAAAGTGATTTGATGCCTTTTCAGGATTAGTGAGTGCTATATAAATACAATTATTGTCTTTTGATCCTTTTGAGCTAGAAAATATTTTTGTTACAATCTGCCGATTATGCAGCAGATGATGCGTAATGTAGCAAATGCGGCAAATACAAAATTGAGAATAAAAAGCTGCAGCCGCGGGATTACAAAATTCCCATCACTTTGGTTGTAGGTAAGATTCAGTAACATATGAAAATCTGGTCCAAAGCCACACAGACCAATATCTCATGGAAAAATAACAAAATAAAAGCAAAGAAAAGTCCTAAGCAAGCAGCAGAAACCCCTGCAATCAATCATTTTCTCTTGATCTTCAAAAGAAGTGTCAGCCGAAAAGCAGTCCGTTCACAATTTCAAATTGGCAAAACTTCTGGAGACCCTTTACTAGTGGTATATGTCAAGTGGTTGCTATGTGGGAGGCTGTCTACTAGTTTAATCAATTTAGAAATAGTATGATAACAACATATAATAAATTCTTGATGCCAAACCCCAGCAAATAATTTGAAAAAGGACATCTTTTTGAAATATCTCCTCATATTTTTCAATTTGGTAGCATATTATGGATCTGAAGTATACAAAAAGATTTGGATGGCATTAGACCTGTCAGCCTTTGGGTGGTCCTCCCCCAACCATTTGCCGGCTTGCCTCCATCCTTGTTTGGATTTTTGCTCTGTTAACCTTTGAACTCTCTTCATTTTAGCAGTGCTAACTAGTGCTTGTGCTCATTCCCCTAAACATGGTTTGATTGGCATATACCTGATTGGCATATTTGATTTACGTGTAAGTCCCTTGTAGAGTGGTATGCCATATACCAAGGACTTGTAAATTAAATGTGACTAGAAGGGTTGCAGCACATATTGTGCCATTCACTTAACTAGCATTTATAAATTTGTCTTAGGCCTGCCATTGCAGCCAGAAGGCAGTGTCCCACTGCCATATGGACTTGGCATTTAAAACCCCTTACCAAGCCTTAAGCTCTCCTTTTATCACATACAAGTCACCCCAAGGAAGACACTAGGTAGCCTGTAGGGGAGGGTGCTGTGTAATTAAAAGGTGGGATATGTAACTTTTCATTTCTCGTGTCCTAGTAGTAAACATCTCCCAAATTATTTTTTTCACTACTGTGAGGCCTACCCCTCCCATAAGATAACATTGGGGATTCCTTATTAGATTTAATAAGTTGTAATCCCCAAACAAGAGGTGGTAGATACATTATGTTTGGTTTCTATGGACTTGTGATGATAAACTCTCTTAAATTGTAAAGTTAGATTTATCATTACAAGTTTGAAAATGCCATTATTAGAAAGTTGGCATTTTCCTGCCCCATGTCCTCTGAGCCTGCTGCTTGTCTTAGGTCACATGACTGGGTGTAACTGACAGTTGAGACTTCATGAATTCACTCCAGACAATCACACAATAGTGAGATTAACAGGGCATAAGGGGGAAAGGGCAGAGATGAGCATAGTCGCACTTACATCCGAATAGGCTGAGCTCTGCTGCCACACAATAGGCTTAATGGCCCTGTATCGTCAGTGCAGCTAGCTAGGAGCCAGGGCAGGGGAGGTAGGAAACTCCTGGAACTTCAAATAACCCTTCTGAAAACTGCTCCCATCTCCTAGGAGCAGGGCACCAGGGTATAAAATAGAGTGCTCAGACCTTCTCGTCAGTTCACTACTGGACCTGTGGAAGGACTGTCAGAGGACTGCCTGCTGCTGTGCATGCTGCCAGACTGCTGCTCTCTCAGAGGCCAGCCCTTCTGTGGAGCCCTGTCTCTTCACCTGCACCCAGGACTTCAGAAGTGACTCCAGGGGCTAGATTAACTGGCCTCCTGTTCAGAGCTACAGGGACATAATCACCATCTTGAACCCATACCTGAACCCAACCTGAGTGGGTTCTGAGCCCCCAAGAGTTCTCCATTCACTCCTGGACCTTTGTCTATGGTACCAAAGGTGCACAGATGGCTAATTTTCAAAAGTGAGGACAAGCACAATTTGGCCAAAAAGTGCTCTTAGAATGAGGAGGAGACCAGGGCCAACCTGTTCCCCTATCTGCCCGAGGTGCATAGTGGTTGTATTGACTTTGCGGCATTCTCCCGCTACATTCTTCTCCGCAGCAGCAAATCCTTTTCAGTGGTCCTTCGCAAGATGGGTATCTGACCTTGTGGAATTGTCTTTGGCTACACCCTTCTGCCTTGTCCTGCTGTAGATTTTTGACTTCCACCACGACGGCTAAGTCCGAAGGTAAAAATCAGCTTTGCTCCATGGCTATCTGACAATGATGCTCCTGCAGGCTTGCCCCACTTAACATCTATCTTCTGGGAAACATTTACTTCAAACATTTTCTAAGTGAGAAGTTAAGTGCTAACTGGGTCCAATCCCCTTCGGGTATCCAAACCACCCTCCATCACGGTCGGCCTTAACTTTTGAATTTGCCGCATCTAGTGTGCGCAGATGTCCGTGGTTGGAGCTTTTCATTTTTAAGTATTTTACACTTAAATCTTTAAACATTCATAACTCCAGTTTTACTAATTGGCTTTTCATGGCTTTTGTGTCAAATAATTCATTTAAATGCTCTCTATTTTTTAAAAATTGGTTTGGGATTTTTATTGTGTTGTGTTCATACTGTATTGCTGTTTGTGTACTGCATAACTACTTAACACATTGCCTCTAAGTTTAGCCTGATTGCTTTTTGTGACAAGCTACCCAGGGTTAAGCACAGGATAAATTGGTGACTTTGTGGTTCATCCTGCAAGGTATTGTGGCCAATGCTTGACCAGGGTTCACACCCCAGTCAATCAACAACCCAATTTCTCACAGATGGAATACCTGAATTATTCTCAGCCAGTAATAATTACCCTGGCCACATCCAAGTCCGTCATTATTTTGCACATCATGCCACTTATTAGATTATGTTATGTTAGGCAGATTTTTAAAGGACAGCTTATCATCTATTAGGGTATCCAGGAGCTGAAGTATAAGTATAGGTATGGAAGTGAGGGTGTAGAGTAGTCATCCTAGGAGAATTATTTGAAGAGACAGGTCTACAGTTTCTTGTGGAATTCAGGAAGCGAGGAGAAGGCCCTGATTTGCAGAGGAAGGTTATTCCAGGATTTTAGTGTGTTGGACCTGGCCCTTTTGGCAGGTTTGTTGCCTCCTTCCTCCTATTTTTTCTGACTTCTTGTTGTTGGATCTAGGATTCTGAGCACTTTATCACTGCTGATCGGTGCTAAGTGCAGGTGCTCTCCTTTCTAAAGTTGGTATGACTGGCTTATACCTAATTGGCATATTTAATTTACCTGTAAGTCCCTTTTAAAGTGCTATCTCTATACCCAGGTCCTATAAATTAAATGCTACTATTGGGCCTGCAACGCTGCTTGTGCCACCCACTGAAGTAGCCTTTCAAATCTGTCTCAGGCCCGCTAAGGCAGGGTGCTGTGTATGTAGAAGGGAGGACATGCCTGTCCTGACAGTGACAAACAGCTGATTTGGATTCTCACTACTGTAAGTGCTGCCTTCTCATAGGATTATATTGGAAATGCCCTTCCTTATGATTAGGGGGTATTGTCTGATTTATAGGAGGTAATGTAGGCATGTTTGGTATGGTTGTAATAGTAGTGAGAAGTTCTGCTTACTTCTGTAAGAGGATTTTTCATTACTGTTACAGAAATGCCACTTCTAGAATGTGAGCATTTCTCTGTGTTTATGCTGACTCCAATCCACATTTGGGCAGAGTGACAGTTGGGCTTTGTGCATACTTTTCAGACAGCGTGTACCCAGGGAGGGTGGAGGTGTCATAGAGGTGCATCAGCATTTTGAATAGTCGGCCTTGGCTGAGAGAAGGGGAGGCGATGCACACATGTATCAGTAAAGGCTGTGCCCTGGCCTCACACAAAAGGGTTGTTTACTCCCAACTGATGTTTGGAGCCTGTGCTGGAGGAGAGAGGGGGCACTCCCAGAACCAGTTGTAACTGGTTGGAACCTCCTCTAGCCCCTTCTTTGTTACAACATTGCAAAACTGAGTATAAGTACAGGGGATTTTCCCCACAATTTGGAGACATTTTGGAAATGAAACAGACCTGTAACTGGACACAGAATGCTGTTGGAGGGACTCACCAGAAACAGCCTTGAGTGCTGCTGCTGTGCTGACCTCTGGCTGCCTCATCACTTGAAGGAACTGCCTCCAACCCTTTGTGCTGGCCTGCTGCTGGGCCCTTACACCCTGTGCTCCTTCTGTTGTAACCCGGGGGCTGGGTGCCGTGGCCCTGAACCCCTGCAAGAATCTGCCTAGTGCCTTCCTGGGCTAAGGCACCTGAGGAAGGTGCCATCCTAAGCCCATAACCCCTGAAGAGCGCTTTACTATGCTCATTTGGAGCGCCTTGTGAGTGCTTCCCTGGTGGAGGATCTGTGATTCGAAGTGCTTGGACAATCCTTAAATCACCGCCGTGACCCGGGCTCATTAAATCGCCCCCGTTAACAGCTGTGTCCCGGGTGTCATCAATTTCAAAGAGTGCCAGAGACGTGCTGCCCCTGGGACCTATGGGGCACAATCAAAGTGAAGAAAGTAATGAGAGTGCTACTACCGTGCCCACTGGGTGAAGCACTCTTCGAGGAGCGCACCGGGTGCATAAGCATGAACCCACTCTGGTGCCTGCCTTCTGCTGCAGCCCGGGTGGGGTATCCCTGCCCCACTGGGTCCCTCAGTTGGCCTGGAGATGGGCAGGGGGGAGGAAGCCTCATTGGAGCCCCCCCACTGAAGCCCTCATTACCTTCACAGAGACCGCGGGCCTAGCGGAAGTGTCGCTGGAGGCCCCCCATGCCGCAAGGTCCCCCTGTCTTTGGCCCCAAATAGTTATTGCTGGCTTTGATCTCCCCCCGGAGGGCCAGTTGAAGCCAAGGGGCACTCAGAGATCGCAGGGCCCAGGAGGGGCCCAATATAAACGCCAGAGGGGGTGCATGTCGCCCCCCGAATTACCACAAGCCCCCCGTTTGTCACGGAAGAGCACCAGGGGCCTCCGTTTTGTTCTTCATGGCACTAGAGGTGCCTCACCAACATTAACCCCTTCTGCGCCTTGGACGAGGTGACCTCATCCAAGGCTACAGTTCCCATATGCCTTGGACGAGGTCACCTCGTCAAATGCACACGGGAACTTGGGGGAGCCCTAGCGCGCCCCCCCTGTGCTCCCCCCTCCCCCCAAGGTGGGGATGGAAGGGGAAGACCTTCCCCTTCCACCCCCGACCCCCCGTCAATCCGATGATGTCAGCGCGCGCACAGCGCGCCGACGTCATCAAGTGTTGCCGGACGCGCTGGAAGCCATTTGCTTCCAGCGCGTCGTGGGGAAAGGACCCAACAGGTGAGTCCTTTCCGTTTTTGTGGTTTGGGGCGGGGGAAAACAGACATGGGGGGAAAGGAAAGGGTTTTCCTTTCCCCCTGTGCCTGTTTTCGCAAGATTCCTGCTCCACGATCGCGGGCAGGGCCTGCGATCGTGGAGCAGGAATCTCCACTAGACACCAGGGATTTTTTTGCCTATGTTTCTTTTAGGGGCGACCCCTTGGGCAAGGGTTGGGGGGGCCAAAACCACTAGACACCAGGGATTTTGTTTTGGTTTGCTATTTTGGGGGCGACCCCTTGGGCAAGGGTCGCCCCCCCGGGGGTCAATTTGTTTTAGTATTTCGCCCCCCCCGGGGGCAGGTGGCCTTTTTTCGGCGGATCTGCCCCCGGGGGGGGGGGCGAAATCCACTAGACACCAGGGATTTATTTTTAGTGTAAAATTTCTTTTGGGGGCGACCCCTTGGGCAAGGGTCGCCCCACTGGGGGGCTATTTTTTTTTTGTATTTCCCCCCCCCCGGGGGCAGATCGCTGATTTTTCGGCGGATCTGCCCGCAAGGGGGGGGGGGGCGAAAACCACTAGACACCAGGGATTTTGTTTTGGTTTTCTATTTTGGGGGCGACCCCTTGGGCAAGGGTCGCCTCCCGGGGGTCGATTTTTTTAGTGTTTCGCCCCCCCCCTGGGGGTAAACCGCCTTTTTTTTGGCCGATCTGCCCCCGGGGGGGGCAAAATCCACTAGACACCAGGGATTTATTTGTAAAGAAAAGTTTCTTTTGGGGGCGACCCTTAGGCAAGGGTCGCCCCCCTGGGGGGCTATTTTTTTTAGTATTTCAGGCCCCCTGGGGGCAGATCGCCAATTTTTGGGCTGATCTGCCCAAATCCACTAGTAACAAGGGATTTTGTTTTTATTGTTTATTTTGGGGGCAACCCCTTGGGCAAGCGTCACTCCCCTGGGGGGCTATTTCTTTTTTCTGTTTCGGCCCCCGATGGCAGAACAGCCATTTATTTTGGACGATCTGGCCCCCGGGGGGGTGGAAGCACACTAGGCGCCAGGGATTGTGTGGTGTGTGTGGTGTGTGTTTGGGGGCACCCCTTGGGCAATGGTCGCCCCCCTAAAGTGGGGAAAGTTCGTATTGGCCATCTCTGCCCCCTTTGGGGGCAGATGGGCCTATTTTTGTAGGCCCATCTGCCCCCAAGGAGGGCAGAAACCACCAATACGCCAGGGATTTTTTTTTTTGTTTTGTTTTGTGCTGTGGGTGCCCCCTTTGGGAAGAGTCGCCCCCTAAAGGGGGCACAGAGGTGTTGCCCATTTCTGCCCCCCTTGGGGGGCAGGATCCACTTAGGTACCAGGGACAACTTCTAAGTTCTTGGTGGTGGGGTGCTTGTCAACTGGCGAAGTATTTGTATTTGTGATTATAACAATTTATTTCTTCTTTTTCTTCTAGTTCAACGCTTTTGCTTCCTTTGCTGTGGATCCTTGCGGTTTTGGCAGTAGTTGTCCTGCGGTTTGCATAGTTGCATGTTTTAGGTAAGTGAAAGCAATTTACTCCAAAGGAGTATTGTTGACATGCATGAATGACATGTTTGTAGGTGGTGTACTAAATGCAGTATTGTGTGTTTGACATTGTCCTTAGATTTGAGCACAGTGATGTTTGTGTTGTCATTTGTCTAATTTGCTTTTTTCTTTTTTCTTTTTAGTGGGATATCATTGGTGATTGCTGTGTCTGTGGAGAGTAGTTGCTGTGCAGAGTAGTTGCTTGGTGAGTAGCTTTTTCAGGCAAGTGAGTGGTATAGTTTTTTGTAGGACATAACTCTTTGTGATAAAGCTACACTTTGTTTATTACTTATTTTAGTGCTAGTTGTTGTTGGCAATCCATTTGTTGTTAGTGAGGATCATGGCTAGCCGCAAAGTGACCGCTCAGCAGGTTGTTCGCATGCTCTTTGAGTCGTCTTCAGACCATGATTACGACACTGACTCTGCATCTGAGGCAGAGGAGGAAGGAGGAGATTCTGGAAGTGAGTTTTCTGTCCGAGAGTATTCTTCTGATGAGGGGCCTGTGTTAGAGGAGGACATTGATGTGCCGAGAGTGCAGCAGCCTGGGGCTGAAGGGTTTCCCATTAGAAGACCTGACACCTGGATTGCCCCAAACATGGAGCAGCCACAGTTACCTGCATTTACTGGTTTCCCAGGGTGTAGAGTTAATACGGAAATTTTTTGCCTGTCCATTTCCTTTACTTGTTTATGGACGATGTATTTTTGGAAGAGATTGGGGAGCAGACAAATGTGTATGCAGAGCAATATTTGCGGGACAACGCTGCCAGACTTAAGCCTCAGTCTAGAGCTACTCAGTGGGTTCCCACATATCTGGAAGAGATGAAAAGGTTTTTAGGTTTTTTTTTTTTGATTAGGTTGATTAGGAAGCCGTCACTGGCTTCTTATTGGTCTACTAGTCCCTTGATGGCAACCGCTATATTTCCTGCAACTATGACACGTAATCAGTATTTGCTTCTTCTTCGTATGCTGCATTTTGTAGACAATGCTTTAGCCTTGCCACGAGATCACCCTGATTGTGACCGTCTTTTTAAGATTAGGCCTGTCCTTGATCATTTTGTGGATCGGTTTTCAGAGGTCTATGTTCCAGCCAAAGAGATAAGTGTGGTCCTTTTCAAGGGGCGTTTAGTTTTTAAGCAGTACATTCCTAGTAAGAGGGCACGGTATGGGATTAAATTGTATCTGCTGTCAGAAAGCAGTACAGGATATGTGTATAATTTCCGGGTCTACACTGGTAGGGATTCCAGTATTGACCCTCCTGGTTGTCCGGCCACTTTTGAAGTTAGTGAAAAAATTGTGTGGGAACTTGCTAGACGGCTGTTTAACAAAGGTCACCATTTGTACGTAGATAATTTCTACACTGGAGTGCAGTTGTTCAAGGAGTTGTTTAGAGTGGACACTGTTGCTTGTGGCACAATCCGTTCTAACCAGAAAGGCTATCCAAGGGAGCTTGTCTGTAAGAAACTTGTGAGGGGACAGTGCAGTGCCTTGCGGAATAATGAGCTGCTAGCTATGACATTTTCAGACTGGAGGGATGTGTACATGCTATCGACCATCCATGATGAGAGTACTTCCCCTGTGGCTGTTTGGGGTCAGGTTGCGGAAGTGCGCAAACCTGCGTGCATTTTGGACTACAATAGAAACACGGGTGGTGTTGATAGAGTAGATCAGAGGTTGGAACCTTACACTGCTCTTCGTAAGTCTTATGTGTGGTATAAAAAGTTGGCCCTACATTTATTTCATTTGGCAACTTTTAATGCCTTTATTGTATACAAGGACTGTTCACCTGAGTCAAGGATGACATTTGTTACATTTCAGGAGTCGGTGATAGAAAGCCTTATTGTGGTGGAACCAGCAAGAGTTCCTAGAGTAGAAGTGGTGGAGGATGTGGCTAGATTGAAAGATCGGCACTTTCCAGATCACATTCCTCCCACTCCCAAAAAAGACTTGCCCACAAAGAAATGTAGAGTATGTGCCCGGAGATTAATCCAGAGGGAGAGCCGGATGTACTGCCGCGAATGCCCTTCAAAGCCTGGGCTGTGTGTGCCCAGCTGTTATAGAAGTTACCATACCAAAAAAAAAATCTGGAAAATACCATGAGCGTAAGCTGTCTGTTTTATATTTTCATATGTTTCACGGATGGCATCTCTGTCATGTATTTAGTTAGAGCTTTTGTGTTTGTAGTTTTGTGCTTATTTTATAATTAGTGATTTCTTTGTTGTTTATAAACAAAAAAAGTGATGGCGGTGTGCGTGGGGAGGCGCTTGGCTGGCGGTTTGCGTGGGGTGGCGCTTGGCTGGCGGTTTGCGTGGGGTGGCGCTTGGCTGGCGGTGTGCGTGGGGTGGCGCTTGGCTGGCGGTGTGCGTGGAGTGGCGCTTGGCTGGCGGTGTGCGTGGGGTGGTGCTTGGAAGGGGGTGTGCTTGGGGTGGGGCTTGGCTGGTGGTGTGCTTGGGGTGGCGCTTGGCTGGCGGTGTGCTTGGGGTGGCGCTTGGCTGGCGGTGTGCTTGGGGTGGTGCTTGGCTGGCGGTGCCAGCCAAACGCCAGTCCACACTCCCATCAGCTGGTGTGATTCTTGTATCAGGCATGTGGGCTTATGTAAGTGATGGGCCCTTGATTGGCGCGGTCTGTCGAAGTGAGTGTTGTAATGTGCTGGGCCCGTGGCTGGCGGTGTGAATGGTCTTGTGCGTGTCATTTATGAAAGGTGTGTGAATGGACTGTAAAGCGGTTGGTGCCTTGTCGCGGCTTTACAGCTCATGAGCTGTGAGTCATTGGTTCAGTTTTTTGCCTTTCAGTTATTAACAGTGCATTTCATTTTTGTGAAATCTCTTGTTAATGAAATTTGATCCACTGAACCATCACTCACCCTCGTGCCAAATCCAACCAGTATGTGGGGTAAAAATAACAAACCCTGCTCCGCTGTAATCAGGTGTCGCAGCACACCTGTGACACGCTAGGTGCCTCGGGTGGGACCCCGATGATGAAGCATGCCACCAACTTGGTTGGTGGGTGAGGAGTCTTTTTCACATAACCTAAGTGTGTTTCTTTTCACAATTTTAGTGTTTGGCACATCACGGACGTATGTGCACACATCAAAATGATATATTACGAAAATACCTGTGTTTTGGGGGAGGGCCCACCTATGTTTTTGGTCCTGGGTGCGGCCTTCATCTAGGGAAACCTACAAAACCCAGACATTTTTTAAAACTAGACACCCCAAGGAGTCCAGGGAGGTGTGGCTTGCGTGGCTCCCCCAACATTTTCTTACCCAGACTCCTCTGTAAACCTCAAAATTTGCATAAAAAAGCATATTTTCCGGACTTTTCTTAGTAGGATCACCGCTCCAGCACAAAATTCCTACTCCCCAGTTTTCCCCTCAGTCTCACAAGTAAAATGACACCTCACATATGTGGGTCCCCAAAGCAGAGTCCGTCTAAATATGCATAAAAGAATATGTCCTTATAAACTCGCTGTGCTATCACCTCTATCTCTACAAGTTTTGTGCCTTATTCTGTGGCAGGCACCTGGCCCACCCACACAAGTGAGGTATCATTTTTATCAGGAGACTTGGGGGAACGCTGGGTGGAAAGAAATTTGTGGCTCCTCTCAGATTCCAGAACTTTCTGTCACCAAAATGAGAGGAAAAGGTGTTTTGTTTGCCAAATTTTGAGGTTTGCAAAGGATTCTGGGTAACAGAACCTGGTCAGAGCCCCACAAGTCACCCCATCTTGGATTCCCCTAGGTCTCTAGTTTTCAGAAATGCACAGGTTTGGTAGGTTTCCCTAGGTGCCGGCTGAGCTAGAGGACAAAATCTTCAGGTAGGCACTTTGCAAAAAACCCCTCTGTTTTCTTTCAAAAAATTGGATGTGTCCACGTTGCGCTTTGGGGCATTTCCTGTTGCGGGCGCTAGGCCTACCCACACAAGTGAGGTATCATTTTTATCGGGAGACTTGGGGGACCGCTGGGTGGAAGGAAATTTGTGGCTCCTCTCAGATTCCAGAACTTTCTGCCACAGAAATGTGAGGAACATGTGTTTTTTTAGCCAAATTTTGAGGTTTGCAAAGGATTCTGGGTAACAGAACCTGGTCAGAGCCCCAAAAGTCACCCCATCTTGGATTCCCCTAGGTCTCTAGTTTTCAGAAATGCACAGGTTTGGTAGGTTTCCCTAGGTGCCGGCTGAGCTAGAGGCCAAAATCTACAGGTAGGCACTTTGCAAAAAACACCTCTGTTTTCTTTCAAAAAATTGGATGTGTCCACGTTGCGCTTTGGGGCATTTCCTGTTGCGGGCGCTAGGTCTACCCACACAAGTGAGGTATCATTTTTATCTGGAGACTTTGGGGAACGCTGGGTGGAAGGAAATTTGTGGCTCCTCTCAGATTTCAGAACTTTCTGCTACAGAAATGTGAGGAACAGGTGTTATTTTAGCCAAATTTTGAGGTTTGCAAAGGATTCTGGGTAACAGAACCAAGTCAGAGCCCCACAAGTCACCCCATCTTGGATTCCCCTAGGTCTCTAGTTTTCAGAAATGCACAGGTATGGTAGGATTCCCTAGGTGCCAGCTGAGCTAGAGGCCAAAATCTACAGGTAGGCACTTTGCAAAAAACACCTCTGTTTTCTTTCAAAAAATTAGATGTGTCCACGTTGTGCTTTGGGGCGTTTCCTGTCGCGGGCGCTAGGCCTACCCACACAAGTGAGGTATCATTTTTATCGGGAGATTTGGGGGACCGCTGGGTGGAAGGAAATTTGTCGCTCCTCTCAGATTCCAGAACTTTCTGCCACAGAAATGTGAGGAACATGTGTTTTTTTAGCCAAATTTTGAGGTTTGCAAAGGATTCTGGGTAACAGAACCTGGTCAGAGCCCCAAAAGTCACCCCATCTTGGATTCCCCTAGGTCTCTAGTTTTCAGAAATGCACAGGTTTGGTAGGTTTCCCTAGGTGCCGGCTGAGCTAGAGGCCAAAATCTACAGGTAGGCACTTTGCAAAAAACACCTCTGTTTTCTTTCAAAAAATTGGATGTGTCCACGTTGCGCTTTGGGGCATTTCCTGTTGCGGGCGCTAGGTCTACCCACACAAGTGAGGTATCATTTTTATCGGGAGACTTTGTGGAACGCTGGGTGGAAGGAAATTTGTGGCTCCTCTCAGATTTCAGAACTTTCTGCTACAGAAATGTGAGGAACAGGTGTTATTTTAGCCAAATTTTGAGGTTTGCAAAGGATTCTGGGTAACAGAACCAAGTGAGAGCCCCACAAGTCACCCCATCTTGGATTCCCCTAGGTCTCTAGTTTTCAGAAATGCACAGGTATGGTAGGATTCCCTAGGTGCCAGCTGAGCTAGAGGCCAAAATCTACAGGTAGGCACTTTGCAAAAAACACCTCTGTTTTCTTTCAAAAAATTAGATGTGTCCACGTTGTGCTTTGGGGCGTTTCCTGTCGCGGGCGCTAGGCCTACCCACACAAGTGAGGTATCATTTTTATCGGGAGATTTGGGGGAACGCTGGGTGGAAGGAAATGTGTGGCTCCTCTCAGATTCCAGAACTCTCTGCCACAGAAATATGAGGAACATGTGTTTTTTTTAGCCAAATTTTGAGGTTTGCAAAGGATTCTGGGTAACAGAACCTGGTCAGAGCCCCAAAAGTCACCCCATCTTGGATTCCCCTAGGTCTCTAGTTTTCAGAAATGCACAGGTTTGGTAGGTTTCCCTAGGTGCCGGCTGAGCTAGAGGCCAAAATCTACAGGTAGGCACTTTGCAAAAAACACCTCTGTTTTCTTTCAAAAAATTGGATGTGTCCACGTTGCGTTTTGGGGCATTTCATGTCGCAGGCGCTAGGCCTACCCACACAAGTGAGGTATAATTTTTATTGGGAGACTTGGGGGAACGCTGGGTGGAAGGAAATTTGTGGCTCCTCTCAGATTCCAGAACTTTCTGCCACAGAAATGTGAGGAACATGTGTTTTTGTAGCCACATTTTGAGGTTTGCAAAGGATTCTGGGTAACAGAACCTGGTCAGAGCCCCACAAGTCACCCCATCTTGGATTCCCCTAGGCCTCTAGTTTTCAGAAATGCACAGGTTTGGTAGGTTTCCCTAGGTGCCGGCTGAGCTAGAGGCCAAAATCTACAGGTAGGCACTTTGCAAAAAACACCTCTGTTTTCTTTCAAAAAATTGGATGTGTCCACGTTGCGCTTTGGGGCATTTCCTGTTGCGGGCGCTAGGTCTACCCACACAAGTGAGGTATCATTTTTATCGGGAGACTTTGTGGAACGCTGGGTGGAAGGAAATTTGTGGCTCCTCTCAGATTTCAGAACTTTCTGCTACAGAAATGTGAGGAACAGGTGTTATTTTAGCCAAATTTTGAGGTTTGCAAAGGATTCTGGGTAACAGAACCAAGTGAGAGCCCCACAAGTCACCCCATCTTGGATTCCCCTAGGTCTCTAGTTTTCAGAAATGCACAGGTATGGTAGGATTCCCTAGGTGCCAGCTGAGCTAGAGGCCAAAATCTACAGGTAGGCACTTTGCAAAAAACACCTCTGTTTTCTTTCAAAAAATTAGATGTGTCCACGTTGTGCTTTGGGGCGTTTCCTGTCGCGGGCGCTAGGCCTACCCACACAAGTGAGGTATCATTTTTATCGGGAGATTTGGGGGAACGCTGGGTGGAAGGAAATGTGTGGCTCCTCTCAGATTCCAGAACTCTCTGCCACAGAAATATGAGGAACATGTGTTTTTTTTAGCCAAATTTTGAGGTTTGCAAAGGATTCTGGGTAACAGAACCTGGTCAGAGCCCCAAAAGTCACCCCATCTTGGATTCCCCTAGGTCTCTAGTTTTCAGAAATGCACAGGTTTGGTAGGTTTCCCTAGGTGCCGGCTGAGCTAGAGGCCAAAATCTACAGGTAGGCACTTTGCAAAAAACACCTCTGTTTTCTTTCAAAAAATTGGATGTGTCCATGTTGCGCTTTGGGGCGTTTCCTGTCGCGGGCGCTAGGCCTACACACACAAGTGAGGTATCATTTTTATCGGGAGACTTGGGGGAACGCTGGGTGGAAGGAAATGTGTGGCTCCTCTCAGATTCCAGAACTTTCTGCCACAGAAATGTGAGGAACATGTGTTTTTTTAGCCAAATTTTGAGGTTTGCAAAGGATTCTGGGTAACAGAACCTGGTTAGAGCCCCACAAGTCACCCCATCTTGGATTCCCCTAGGTCTCTAGTTTTCAGAAATGTACAGGTTTGGTAGGTTTCCCTAGGTGCCGGCTGAGCTAGAGGCCAAAATCTACAGATAGGCACTTTGCGAAAAACACCTCTGTTTTCTTTCAAAAAATTGGATGTGTCC
The DNA here is from genome assembly GCF_031143425.1 of Pleurodeles waltl. Taxonomy (NCBI): domain Eukaryota; kingdom Metazoa; phylum Chordata; class Amphibia; order Caudata; family Salamandridae; genus Pleurodeles; species Pleurodeles waltl. The sequence goes on from NC_090437.1 coordinate 770,560,928, forward strand.
ACATTGCGCTTTAGGGCGTCTCCCGTCGCGGGGCTAGCCCGACCCACACAAGTAAGGTATCATTTTTATCGGGAGACTTTGGGGAACGCTGGGTGGAAGGAAATTTGTGGCTCCTCTCAGATTCCAGAACTTTCTGCCACAGAAATGTGAGGAACATGTGTTTTTTTAGCCAAATTTTGAGGTTTGCAAAGGATTCTGGGTAAATGAACCTGGTCAGAGCCCCACAAGTCCCCCCATCTTGGATTCCCCTAGGTCTCTAGGTTTCAGAAATGCACAGGTTTGGTAGGTTTCCCTAGGTGCCGGCTGAGCTAGAGGCCAAAATCTACAGGTAGGCACTTTGCAAAAAACACCTCTGTTTTCTTTCAAATAATTGGATGTGTCCACGTTGCGCTTTGGGGTATTTCCTGTCGCGGGCGCTAGGCCTACCCACACAAGTGAGGTATCATTTTTATCGAGAGACTTGGGGGAACGCTGGGTGGAAGGAAATTTGTGGCTCCTCTCAGATTCCAGAACTTTCTGCCACAGAAATGTGAGGAACATGTGTTTTTTTAGCCAGATTTTGAGGTTTGCAAAGGATTCTGGGTAACAGAACCTGGTTATAGCCCCACAAGTCACCCCATCTTGGATTCCCCTAGGTTTCTAGTTTTCAGAAATGCCCAGGTTTGGTAGGTTCCCTAGGTGACGGCTGAGCTAGAGGCCAAAATCTACAGGTAGGCACTTTGCAAAAAACACCTCTGTTTTCTTTAAAAAAATTGGATGTGTCCACGTTGCGCTTTGGGGCGTTTCCTGTCCCGGGCGCTAGGCCTACCCACACAAGTGAGGTATCATTTTTATCGGGAGACTTGGGGGAACGCTGGGTGGAAGGAAATTTGTGGCTCCTCTCAGATTCCAGAACTTTCTGCCACAGAAATGTGAGGAACATGTGTTTTTTTAGCCAAATTTTGAGGTTTGCAAAGGATTCTGGGTAAATGAACCTGGTCAGAGCCCCACAAGTCACCCCATCTTGGATTCCCCTAGGCCTCTAGTTTTCAGAAATGCACAGGTTTGGTAGGTTTCCCTAGCTGCCGGCTGAGCTAGAGGCCAAAATCTACAGGTAGGCACTTTTCAAAAAACACCTCTGTTTTCTTTCAAATAATTGGATGTGTCAACGTTGCGCTTTGGGGCATTTCCTGTCGCGGGCGCTAGGCCTACCCACACAAGTGAGGTATCATTTTTATCGGGAGACTTGGGGGAACGCTGGGTGGAAGGAAATTTGTGGCTTCTCTCAGATTCCAGAACTTTCTGCCACAGAAATGTGAGGAACATGTGTTTTTGTAGCCAAATTTTGAGGTTTGCAAAGGATTCTGGGTAACAGAACCTGGTCAGAGCCCCACAAGTCACCCCATCTTGGATTCCCCTAGGCCTCTAGTTTTCAGAAATGCACAGGTTTGGTAGGTTTCCCTAGCTGCCGGCTGAGCTAGAGGCCAAAATCTACAGGTAGGCACTTTGCAAAAAACACCTCTGTTTTCTTTCAAAAAATTGGATGTGTCCATGTTGCGCTTTGGGGCGTTTCCTGTCGCGGGCGCTAGGCCTACACACACAAGTGAGGTATCATTTTTATCGGGAGACTTGTGGGAACGCTGGGTGGAAGGAAATGTGTGGCTCCTCTCATATTCCAGAACTTTCTGCCACAGAAATGTGAGGAACATGTGTTTTTTTAGCCAAATTTTGAGGTTTGCAAAGGATTCTGGGTAACAGAACCTGGTTAGAGCCCCACAAGTCACCCCATCTTGGATTCCCCTAGGTCTCTAGTTTTCAGAAATGTACAGGTTTGGTAGGTTTCCCTAGGTGCCGGCTGAGCTAGAGGCCAAAATCTACAGATAGGCACTTTGCGAAAAACACCTCTGTTTTCTTTCAAAAAATTGGATGTGTCCACATTGCGCTTTAGGGCGTCTCCCGTCGCGGGCGCTAGCCCGACCCACACAAGTGAGGTATCATTTTTATCGGGAGACTTTGGGGAACGCTGGGTGGAAGGAAATTTGTGGCTCCTCTCAGATTCCAGAACTTTCTGCCACAGAAATGTGAGGAACATGTGTTTTTTTAGCCAAATTTTGAGGTTTGCAAAGGATTCTGGGTAAATGAACCTGGTCAGAGCACCACAAGTCACCCCATCTTGGATTCCCCTAGGTCTCTAGGTTTCAGAAATGCACAGGTTTGGTAGGTTTCCCTAGGTGACGGCTGAGCTAGAGGCCAAAATCTACAGGTAGGCACTTTGCAAAACACACCTCTGTTTTCTTTCAAATAATTGGATGTGTCCACGTTGCGCTTTGGGGTATTTCCTGTCGCGGGCGCTAGGCCTACCCACACAAGTGAGGTATCATTTTTATCGAGAGACTTGGGGGAACGCTGGGTGGAAGGAAATTTGTGGCTCCTCTCAGATTCCAGAACTTTCTGCCACAGAAATGTGAGGAATATGTGTTTTTTTAGCCAGATTTTGAGGTTTGCAAAGGATTCTGGGTAACAGAACCTGGTTATAGCCCCACAAGTCACCCCATCTTGGATTCCCCTAGGTTTCTAGTTTTCAGAAATGCCCAGGTTTGGTAGGTTCCCTAGGTGACGGCTGAGCTAGAGGCCAAAATCTACAGGTAGGCACTTTGCAAAAAACACCTCTGTCTTCTTTCAAAAAATTGGATGTGTCCACGTTGCGCTTTGGGGCGTTTCCTGTCCCGGGCGCTAGGCCTACCCACACAAGTGAGGTATCATTTTTATCGGGAGACTTGGGGGAACGCTGGGTGGAAGGAAATTTGTGGCTCCTCTCAGATTCCAGAACTTTCTGCCACAGAAATATGAGGAACATGTGTTTTTTTAGCCAAATTTTGAGGTTTGCAAAGGATTCTGGGTAAATGAACCTGGTCAGAGCCCCACAAGTCACCCCATCTTGGATTCCCCTAGGTCTCTAGGTTTCAGAACTGCAAAGGTTTGGTAGGTTTCCCTAGGTGCCGGCTGAGCTAGAGGCCAAAATCTACAGGTAGGCACTTTGCAAAAAACACCTCTGTTTTCTTTCAAATAATTGGATGTGTCCACGTTGCGCTTTGGGGCATTTCCTATCGCGGGCGCTAGGCCTACCCACACAAGTGAGGTATCATTTTTATCGGGAGACTTGTGGGAACGCTGGGTGGAAGGAAATTTGTGGCTGCTCTCAGATTCCAGAACTTTCTGCCACAGAAATGTGAGGAACATGTGTTTTTTCAGCCAAATTTTGAGGTTTGCAAAGGATTCTGGGTAACAGAACCTGGTCAGATCCCCACAAGTCACCCCATCTTGGATTCCCCTAGGTCTCTAGTTTTCAGAAATGCACAGGTTTCGTAGGTTTCCCTAGGTGCCGGCTGAGCTAGATGCCAAAATCTACAGGTAGGCACTTTGGAAAAAACACCTCTGTTTTCTTTAAAAAAATTGGATGTGTCCACGTTGCCCTTTGGGGCGTTTCCTGACGCGGGCGCAAGGCCTACCCACACAACTGAGGTATCATTTTTATCGGGAGACTTGGGGGAACACTGGGTAGAAGGAAATTTGTGGCTTCTCTCAGAGTCCAGAACTTTCTGCCACAGAAATGTGAGGAACATGTGTTTTTTTAGCCATATTTTGAGGTTTGCAAAGGATTTTGGGTAACAGAACCTGGTTAGAGCCCCACAAGTCACCCCATCTTAGATTCCCCTAGGTCTCTAGTTTTCAGAAATGCACAGGTTTGGTAGGTTTCCCTAGATGCCGGCTGAGCTAGAGGCCAAAATCTACAGGTAGGCACTTTGCAAAAAACACCTCTGTTTTCTTTCAAAAAATTGGATGTGTCCACGTTGCGCTTTGGGGCATTTCCTATCGCGGGCGCTAGGCCTACCCACACAAGTGAGGTATCATTTTTATCGGGAGACTTGGGGGAACGCTAGGTGGAAGGAAATTTGTGGCTGCTCTCAGATTCCAGAACTTTCTGCCACAGAAATGTGAGGAACATTTTTTTTTTCAGCCAAATTTTGAGGTTTGCAATGGATTCTGGGTAACAGAACCTGGTCAGATCCCCACAAGTCACCCCATCTTGGATTCCCCTAGGTCTCTAGTTTTCAGAAATGCACAGGTTTGGTAGGTTTCCCTAGCTGCCGGCTGAGCTAGAGGCCAAAATCTACAGGTAGGCACTTTGCAAAAAACACCTCTGTTTTCTTTCAAATAATTGGATGTGTCCACGTTGCGCTTTGGGGCATTTCCTGTCGCGGGCGCTAGGCCTACCCACACAAGTGAGGTATCATTTTTATCGGGAGACTTGGGGGAACGCTGGATGGAAGGAAATTTGTGGCTTCTCTCAGATTCCAGAACTTTCTGCCACAGAAATGTGAGGAACATGTTTTTTTGTAGCCAAATTTTGAGGTTTGCAAAGGATTCTGAGTAACAGAACCTGGTCAGAGCCCCACAAGTCACCCCATCTTGGATTCCCCTAGGCCTCTAGTTTTCAGAAATGCACAGGTTTGGTAGGTTTCCCTAGCTGCCGGCTGAGCTAGAGGCCAAAATCTACAGGTAGGCACTTTGCAAAAAACACCTCTGTTTTCTTTCAAAAAATTGGATGTGTCCATGTTGCGCTTTGGGGCGTTTCCTGTCGCGGGCGCTAGGCCTACACACACAAGTGAGGTATCATTTTTATCGGGAGACTTGTGGGAACGCTGGGTGGAAGGAAATGTGTGGCTCCTCTCATATTCCAGAACTTTCTGCCACAGAAATGTGAGGAACATGTGTTTTTTTAGCCAAATTTTGAGGTTTGCAAAGGATTCTGGGTAACAGAACCTGGTTAGAGCCCCACAAGTCACCCCATCTTGGATTCCCCTAGGTCTCTAGTTTTCAGAAATGTACAGGTTTGGTAGGTTCCCTAGGTGACGGCTGAGCTAGAGGCCAAAATCTACAGGTAGGCACTTTGCAAAAAACACCTCTGTCTTCTTTCAAAAAATTGGATGTGTCCACGTTGCGCTTTGGGGCGTTTCCTGTCCCGGGCGCTAGGCCTACCCACACAAGTGAGGTATCATTTTTATCGGGAGACTTGGGGGAACGCTGGGTGGAAGGAAATTTGTGGCTCCTCTCAGATTCCAGAACTTTCTGCCACAGAAATATGAGGAACATGTGTTTTTTTAGCCAAATTTTGAGGTTTGCAAAGGATTCTGGGTAAATGAACCTGGTCAGAGCCCCACAAGTCACCCCATCTTGGATTCCCCTAGGTCTCTAGGTTTCAGAACTGCAAAGGTTTGGTAGGTTTCCCTAGGTGCCGGCTGAGCTAGAGGCCAAAATCTACAGGTAGGCACTTTGCAAAAAACACCTCTGTTTTCTTTCAAATAATTGGATGTGTCCACGTTGCGCTTTGGGGCATTTCCTATCGCGGGTGCTAGGCCTACCCACACAAGTGAGGTATCATTTTTATCGGGAGACTTGTGGGAACGCTGGGTGGAAGGAAATTTGTGGCTGCTCTCAGATTCCAGAACTTTCTGCCACAGAAATGTGAGGAACATGTGTTTTTTCAGCCAAATTTTGAGGTTTGCAAAGGATTCTGGGTAACAGAACCTGGTCAGATCCCCACAAGTCACCCCATCTTGGATTCCCCTAGGTCTCTAGTTTTCAGAAATGCACAGGTTTCGTAGGTTTCCCTAGGTGCCGGCTGAGCTAGATGCCAAAATCTACAGGTAGGCACTTTGGAAAAAACACCTCTGTTTTCTTTAAAAAAATTGGATGTGTCCACGTTGCCCTTTGGGGCGTTTCCTGACGCGGGCGCAAGGCCTACCCACACAACTGAGGTATCATTTTTATCGGGAGACTTGGGGGAACACTGGGTAGAAGGAAATTTGTGGCTTCTCTCAGAGTCCAGAACTTTCTGCCACAGAAATGTGAGGAACATGTGTTTTTTTAGCCATATTTTGAGGTTTGCAAAGGATTTTGGGTAACAGAACCTGGTTAGAGCCCCACAAGTCACCCCATCTTAGATTCCCCTAGGTCTCTAGTTTTCAGAAATGCACAGGTTTGGTAGGTTTCCCTAGATGCCGGCTGAGCTAGAGGCCAAAATCTACAGGTAGGCACTTTGCAAAAAACACCTCTGTTTTCTTTCAAAAAATTGGATGTGTCCACGTTGCGCTTTGGGGCATTTCCTATCGCGGGCGCTAGGCCTACCCACACAAGTGAGGTATCATTTTTATCGGGAGACTTGGGGGAACGCTAGGTGGAAGGAAATTTGTGGCTGCTCTCAGATTCCAGAACTTTCTGCCACAGAAATGTGAGGAACATTTTTTTTTTCAGCCAAATTTTGAGGTTTGCAATGGATTCTGGGTAACAGAACCTGGTCAGATCCCCACAAGTCACCCCATCTTGGATTCCCCTAGGTCTCTAGTTTTCAGAAATGCACAGGTTTGGTAGGTTTCCCTAGCTGCCGGCTGAGCTAGAGGCCAAAATCTACAGGTAGGCACTTTGCAAAAAACACCTCTGTTTTCTTTCAAATAATTGGATGTGTCCACGTTGCGCTTTGGGGCATTTCCTGTCGCGGGCGCTAGGCCTACCCACACAAGTGAGGTATCATTTTTATCGGGAGACTTGGGGGAACGCTGGGTGGAAGGAAATTTGTGGCTTCTCTCAGATTCCAGAACTTTCTGCCACAGAAATGTGAGGAACATGTTTTTTTGTAGCCAAATTTTGAGGTTTGCAAAGGATTCTGGGTAACAGAACCTGGTCAGAGCCCCACAAGTCACCCCATCTTGGATTCCCCTAGGCCTCTAGTTTTCAGAAATGCACAGGTTTGGTAGGTTTCCCTAGCTGCCGGCTGAGCTAGAGGCCAAAATCTACAGGTAGGCACTTTGCAAAAAACACCTCTGTTTTCTTTCAAAAAATTGGATGTGTCCATGTTGCGCTTTGGGGCGTTTCCTGTCGCGGGCGCTAGGCCTACACACACAAGTGAGGTATCATTTTTATCGGGAGACTTGTGGGAACGCTGGGTGGAAGGAAATGTGTGGCTCCTCTCATATTCCAGAACTTTCTGCCACAGAAATGTGAGGAACATGTGTTTTTTTAGCCAAATTTTGAGGTTTGCAAAGGATTCTGGGTAACAGAACCTGGTTAGAGCCCCACAAGTCACCCCATCTTGGATTCCCCTAGGTCTCTAGTTTTCAGAAATGTACAGGTTTGGTAGGTTTCCCTAGGTGCCGGCTGAGCTAGAGGCCAAAATCTACAGATAGGCACTTTGCGAAAAACACCTCTGTTTTCTTTCAAAAAATTGGATGTGTCCACATTGCGCTTTAGGGCGTCTCCCGTCGCGGGCGCTAGCCCGACCCACACAAGTGAGGTATCATTTTTATCGGGAGACTTTGGGGAACGCTGGGTGGAAGGAAATTTGTGGCTCCTCTCAGATTCCAGAACTTTCTGCCACAGAAATGTGAGGAACATGTGTTTTTTTAGCCAAATTTTGAGGTTTGCAAAGGATTCTGGGTAAATGAACCTGGTCAGAGCCCCACAAGTCACCCCATCTTGGATTCCCCTAGGTCTCTAGGTTTCAGAAATGCACAGGTTTGGTAGGTTTCCCTAGGTGCCGGCTGAGCTAGAGGCCAAAATCTACAGGTAGGCACTTTGCAAAAAACACCTCTGTTTTCTTTCAAATAATTGGATGTGTCCACGTTGCGCTTTGGGGTATTTCCTGTTGCGGGCGCTAGGCCTACCCACACAAGTGAGGTATCATTTTTATCGAGAGACTTGGGGGAACGCTGGGTGGAAGGAAATTTGTGGCTCCTCTCAGATTCCAGAACTTTCTGCCACAGAAATGTGAGGAACATGTGTTTTTTTAGCCAGATTTTATGGTTTGCAAAGGATTCTGGGTAACAGAACCTGGTTATAGCCTCACAAGTCACCCCATCTTGGATTCCCCTAGGTTTCTAGTTTTCAGAAATGCCCAGGTTTGGTAGGTTCCCTAGGTGACGGCTGAGCTAGAGGCCAAAATCTACAGGTAGGCACTTTGCAAAAAACACCTCTGTTTTCTTTCAAAAAATTGGATGTCTCCATGTTGCGCTTTGGGGCGTTTCCTGTCCCGGGCGCTAGGCCTACCCACACAAGTGAGGTATCATTTTTATCGGGAGACTTGGGGGAACGCTGGGTGGAAGGAAATTTGTGGCTCCTCTCAGATTCCAGAACATTCTGCCACAGAAATGTGAGGAACATGTGTTTTTTTAGCCAAATTTTGAGGTTTGCAAAGGATTCTGGGTAAATGAACCTGGTCAGAGCCCCACAAGTCACCCCATCTTGGATTCCCCTAGGCCTCTAGTTTTCAGAAATGCACAGGTTTGGTAGGTTTCCCTAGCTGCCGGCTGAGCTAGAGGCCAAAATCTACAGGTAGGCACTTTGCAAAAAACACCTCTGTTTTCTTTCAAATAATTGGATGTGTCAACGTTGCGCTTTGGGGCATTTCCTGTCGCGGGCGCTAGGCCTACCCACACAAGTGAGGTATCATTTTTATCGGGAGACTTGGGGGAACGCTGGGTGGAAGGAAATTTGTGGCTTCTCTCAGATTCCAGAACTTTCTGCCACAGAAATGTGAGGAACATGTGTTTTTGTAGCCAAATTTTGAGGTTTGCAAAGGATTCTGGGTAACAGAACCTGGTCAGAGCCCCACAAGTCACCCCATCTTGGATTCCCCTAGGCCTCTAGTTTTCAGAAATGCACAGGTTTGGTAGGTTTCCCTAGCTGCCGGCTGAGCTAGAGGCCAAAATCTACAGGTAGGCACTTTGCAAAAAACACCTCTGTTTTCTTTCAAAAAATTGGATGTGTCCATGTTGCGCTTTGGGGCGTTTCCTGTCGCGGGCGCTAGGCCTACACACACAAGTGAGGTATCATTTTTATCGGGAGACTTGTGGGAACGCTGGGTGGAAGGAAATGTGTGGCTCCTCTCATATTCCAGAACTTTCTGCCACAGAAATGTGAGGAACATGTGTTTTTTTAGCCAAATTTTGAGGTTTGCAAAGGATTCTGGGTAACAGAACCTGGTTAGAGCCCCACAAGTCACCCCATCTTGGATTCCCGTAGGTCTCTAGTTTTCAGAAATGTACAGGTTTGGTAGGTTTCCCTAGGTGCCGGCTGAGCTAGAGGCCAAAATCTACAGATAGGCACTTTGCGAAAAACACCTCTGTTTTCTTTCAAAAAATTGGATGTGTCCACATTGCGCTTTAGGGCGTCTCCCGTCGCGGGCGCTAGCCCGACCCACACAAGTGAGGTATCATTTTTATCGGGAGACTTTGGGGAACGCTGGGTGGAAGGAAATTTGTGGCTCCTCTCAGATTCCAGAACTTTCTGCCACAGAAATGTGAGGAACATGTGTTTTTTTAGCCAAATTTTGAGGTTTGCAAAGGATTCTGGGTAAATGAACCTGGTCAGAGCCCCACAAGTCACCCCATCTTGGATTCCCCTAGGTCTCTAGGTTTCAGAAATGCACAGGTTTGGTAGGTTTCCCTAGGTGACGGCTGAGCTAGAGGCCAAAATCTACAGGTAGGCACTTTGCAAAAAACACCTCTGTTTTCTTTCAAATAATTGGATGTGTCCACGTTGCGCTTTGGGGTATTTCCTGTCGCGGGCGCTAGGCCTACCCACACAAGTGAGGTATCATTTTTATCGAGAGACTTGGGGGAACGCTGGGTGGAAGGAAATTTGTGGCTCCTCTCAGATTCCAGAACTTTCTGCCACAGAAATGTGAGGAATATGTGTTTTTTTAGCCAGATTTTGAGGTTTGCAAAGGATTCTGGGTAACAGAACCTGGTTATAGCCCCACAAGTCACCCCATCTTGGATTCCCCTAGGTTTCTAGTTTTCAGAAATGCCCAGGTTTGGTAGGTTCCCTAGGTGACGGCTGAGCTAGAGGCCAAAATCTACAGGTAGGCACTTTGCAAAAAACACCTCTGTCTTCTTTAAAAAAATTGGATGTGTCCACGTTGCGCTTTGGGGCGTTTCCTGTCGCGAGTGCTAGGCCTACCCACACAACTGAGGTATCATTTTTATCGGGAGACTTGGGGGAACGCTGGGTGGAAGGAAATTTGTGGCTCCTCTCAGATTCCAGAACTTTCTGCCACAGAAATATGAGGAACATGTGTTTTTTTAGCCAAATTTTGAGGTTTGCAAAGGATTCTGGGTAAATGAACCTGGTCAGAGCCCCACAAGTCACCCCATCTTGGATTCCCCTAGGTCTCTAGGTTTCAGAACTGCAAAGGTTTGGTAGGTTTCCCTAGGTGCCGGCTGAGCTAGAGGCCAAAATCTACAGGTAGGCACTTTGCAAAAAACACCTCTGTTTTCTTTCAAATAATTGGATGTGTCCACGTTGCGCTTTGGGGCATTTCCTGTCGCGGGCGCTAGGCCTACCCACACAAGTGAGGTATAATTTTTAATGGGAGACTTGGGGGAACGCTGGGTTGAAGGAAATTTGTGGCTCCTCTCAGATTCCAGAACTTTCTGCCACAGAAATGTGAGGAACATGTGTTTTTTTAGCCAAATTTTGAGGTTTGCAAAGGATTCTGGGTAACAGAACCTGGTTAGAGCCCCACAAGTCACCCCATCTTGGATTCCCCTAGGTTTCTAGTTTTCAGAAATGCCCAGGTTTGGTAGGTTCCCTAGGTGCCGGCTGAGCTAGAGGCCAAAATCTACAGGTAGGCACTTTGCAAAAAACACCTCTGTTTTCTTTAAAAAAATTGGATGTGTCCACGTTGCGCTTTGGGGCGTTTCCTGTCGCGAGTGCTAGGCCTACCCACACAACTGAGGTATCATTTTTATCGGGAGACTTGGGGGAACGCTGGGTGGAAGGAAATTTGTGGCTGCTCTCAGATTCCAGAACTTTCTGCCACAGAAATGTGAGGAACATGTGTTTTTTCAGCCAAATTTTGAGGTTTGCAAAGGATTCTGGGTAACAGAACCTGGTCAGATCCCCACAAGTCACCCCATCTTGGATTCCCCTAGGTCTCTAGTTTTCAGAAATGCACAGGTTTCGTAGGTTTCCCTAGGTGCCGGCTGAGCTAGATGCCAAAATCTACAGGTAGGCACTTTGGAAAAAACACCTCTGTTTTCTTTAAAAAAATTGGATGTGTCCACGTTGCCCTTTGGGGCGTTTCCTGACGCGGGCGCAAGGCCTACCCACACAACTGAGGTATCATTTTTATCGGGAGACTTGGGGGAACACTGGGTAGAAGGAAATTTGTGGCTTCTCTCAGAGTCCAGAACTTTCTGCCACAGAAATGTGAGGAACATGTGTTTTTTTAGCCATATTTTGAGGTTTGCAAAGGATTTTGGGTAACAGAACCTGGTTAGAGCCCCACAAGTCACCCCATCTTAGATTCCCCTAGGTCTCTAGTTTTCAGAAATGCACAGGTTTGGTAGGTTTCCCTAGATGCCGGCTGAGCTAGAGGCCAAAATCTACAGGTAGGCACTTTGCAAAAAACACCTCTGTTTTCTTTCAAATAATTGGATGTGTCCACGTTGCGCTTTGGGGCATTTCCTGTCGCGGGCGCTAGGCCTACCCACACAAGTGAGGTATCATTTTTATCGGGAGACTTGGGGGAACGCTAGGTGGAAGGAAATTTGTGGCTCCTCTCAGATTCCAGATCACAGAAATGTGAGGAACATGTGTTTTTTTAGCCAAATTTTGAGGTTTGCAAAGGATTCTGGGTAACAGAACCTGGTTAGAGCCCCACAAGTCACCCCATCTTGGATTCCCCTAGGTTTCTAGTTTTCAGAAATGCCCAGGTTTGGTAGGTTCCCTAGGTGCCGGCTGACCTAGAGGCCAAAATCTACAGGTAGGCACTTTGCAAAAAACACCTCTGTTTTCTTTAAAAAAATTGTATGTGTCCACGTTGCGCTTTGGGGCATTTCCTATCGCGGGCGCTAGGCCTACCCACACAAGTGAGGTATCATTTTTATCGGGAGACTTGGGGGAACGCTGGGTGGAAGGAAATTTGTGGCTGCTCTCAGATTCCAGAACTTTCTGCCACAGAAATGTGAGGAACATGTGTTTTTTCAGCCAAATTTTGAGGTTTGCAAAGGATTCTGGGTAACAGAACCTGGTCAGATCCCCACAAGTCACCCCATCTTGGATTCCCCTAGGTCTCTAGTTTTCAGAAATGCACAGGTTTCGTAGGTTTCCCTAGGTGCCGGCTGAGCTAGATGCCAAAATCTACAGGTAGGCACTTTGGAAAAAACACCTCTGTTTTCTTTAAAAAAATTGGATGTGTCCACGTTGCCCTTTGGGGCGTTTCCTGACGCGGGCGCAAGGCCTACCCACACAACTGAGGTATCATTTTTATCGGGAGACTTGGGGAACACTGGGTAGAAGGAAATTTGTGGCTTCTCTCAGATTCCAGAACTTTCTGCCACAGAAATGTGAGGAACATATTTTTTTGTAGCCAAATTTTGAGGTTTGCAAAGGATTCTGGGTAACAGAACCTGGTCAGAGCCCCACAAGTCACCCCATCTTGGATTCCCCTAGGCCTCTAGTTTTCAGAAATGCACAGGTTTGGTAGGTTTCCCTAGCTGCCGGCTGAGCTAGAGGCCAAAATCTACAGGTAGGCACTTTGCAAAAAACACCTCTGTTTTCTTTCAAAAAATTGGATGTGTCCATGTTGCGCTTTGGGGCGTTTCCTGTCGCGGGCGCTAGGCCTACACACACAAGTGAGGTATCATTTTTATCGGGAGACTTGTGGGAACGCTGGGTGGAAGGAAATGTGTGGCTCCTCTCATATTCCAGAACTTTCTGCCACAGAAATGTGAGGAACATGTGTTTTTTTAGCCAAATTTTGAGGTTTGCAAAGGATTCTGGGTAACAGAACCTGGTCAGAGCCCCAAAAGTCACCCCATCTTGGATTCCCCTAGGTCTCTAGTTTTCAGAAATGCACAGGTTTGGTAGGTTTCCCTAGGTGCCGGCTGAGCTAGAGGCCAAAATCTACAGGTAGGCACTTTGCAAAAAACACCTCTGTTTTCTTTCAAAAAATTGGATGTGTCCACGTTGCGCTTTGGGGCATTTCCTGTTGCGGGCGCTAGGTCTACCCACACAAGTGAGGTATCATTTTTATCGGGAGACTTTGGGGAACGCTGGGTGGAAGGAAATTTGTGGCTCCTCTCAGATTTCAGAACTTTCTGCTACAGAAATGTGAGGAACAGGTGTTATTTTAGCCAAATTTTGAGGTTTGCAAAGGATTCTGGGTAACAGAACCAAGTCAGAGCCCCACAAGTCACCCCATCTTGGATTCCCCTAGGTCTCTAGTTTTCAGAAATGCACAGGTATGGTAGGATTCCCTAGGTGCCAGCTGAGCTAGAGGCCAAAATCTACAGGTAGGCACTTTGCAAAAAACACCTCTGTTTTCTTTCAAAAAATTAGATGTGTCCACGTTGTGCTTTGGGGCGTTTCCTGTCGCGGGCGCTAGGCCTACCCACACAAGTGAGGTATCATTTTTATCGGGAGATTTGGGGGAACGCTGGGTGGAAGGAAATGTGTGGCTCCTCTCAGATTCCAGAACTCTCTGCCACAGAAATATGAGGAACATGTGTTTTTTTTAGCCAAATTTTGAGGTTTGCAAAGGATTCTGGGTAACAGAACCTGGTCAGAGCCCCAAAAGTCACCCCATCTTGGATTCCCCTAGGTCTCTAGTTTTCAGAAATGCACAGGTTTGGTAGGTTTCCCTAGGTGCCGGCTGAGCTAGAGGCCAAAATCTACAGGTAGGCACTTTGCAAAAAACACCTCTGTTTTCTTTCAAAAAATTGGATGTGTCCACGTTGCGCTTTGGGGCATTTCATGTCGCAGGCGCTAGGCCTACCCACACAAGTGAGGTATCATTTTTATTGGGAGACTTGGGGGAACGCTGGGTGGAAGGAAATTTGTGGCTCCTCTCAGATTCCAGAACTTTCTGCCACAGAAATGTGAGGAACATGTGTTTTTTCAGCCAAATTTTGAGGTTTGCAAAGGATTCTGGGTAACAGAACCTGGTCAGATCCCCACAAGTCACCCCATCTTGGATTCCCCTAGGTCTCTAGTTTTCAGAAATGCACAGGTTTCGTAGGTTTCCCTAGGTGCCGGCTGAGCTAGATGCCAAAATCTACAGGTAGGCACTTTGGAAAAAACACCTCTGTTTTCTTTAAAAAAATTGGATGTGTCCACGTTGCCCTTTGGGGCGTTTCCTGACGCGGGCGCAAGGCCTACCCACACAACTGAGGTATCATTTTTATCGGGAGACTTGGGGAACACTGGGTAGAAGGAAATTTGTGGCTTCTCTCAGAGTCCAGAACTTTCTGCCACAAAAATGTGAGGAACATGTGTTTTTTTAGCCATATTTTGAGGTTTGCAAAGGATTTTGGGTAACAGAACCTGGTTAGAGCCCCACAAGTCACCCCATCTTAGATTTCCCTAGGTCTCTAGTTTTCAGAAATGCACAGGTTTGGTAGGTTTCCCTAGATGCCGGCTGAGCTAGAGGCCAAAATCTACAGGTAGGCACTTTGCAAAAAACACCTCTGTTTTCTTTCAAAAAATTGGATGTGTCCACGTTGCGCTTTGGGGCATTTCCTATCGCGGGCGCTAGGCCTACCCACACAAGTGAGGTATCATTTTTATCGGGAGACTTGGGGGAATGCTAGGTGGAAGGAAATTTGTGGCTGCTCTCAGATTCCAGAACTTTCTGCCACAGAAATGTGAGGAACATTTTTTTTTCCAGCCAAATTTTGAGGTTTGCAATGGATTCTGGGTAACAGAACCTGGTCAGATCCCCACAAGTCACCCCATCTTGGATTCCCCTAGGTCTCTAGTTTTCAGAAATGCACAGGTTTGGTAGGTTTCCCTAGGTGTCGGCTGAGCGAGAGGCAAAAATCTACAGGTAGGCACTTTGGAAAAAACACCTCTGTTTTCTTTAAAAAAATTGGATGTGTCCACGTTGCGCTTTGGGGCGTTTCCTGTCGCGGGTGCTAGGCCTACCCACACAACTGAGGTATCATTTTTATCGGGAGACTTGGGGGAACGCTGGGTGGAAGGAAATTTGTGGCTTCTCTCAGATTCCAGAACTTTCTGCCACAGAAATGTGAGGAACATATTTTTTTGTAGCCAAATTTTGAGGTTTGCAAAGGATTCTGGGTAACAGAACCTGGTCAGAGCCCCACAAGTCACCCCATCTTGGATTCCCCTAGGCCTCTAGTTTTCAGAAATGCACAGGTTTGGTAGGTTTCCCTAGCTGCCGGCTGAGCTAGAGGCCAAAATCTACAGGTAGGCACTTTGCAAAAAACACCTCTGTTTTCTTTCAAAAAATTGGATGTGTCCATGTTGCGCTTTGGGGCGTTTCCTGTCGCGGGCGCTAGGCCTACACACACAAGTGAGGTATCATTTTTATCGGGAGACTTGTGGGAACGCTGGGTGGAAGGAAATGTGTGGCTCCTCTCATATTCCAGAACTTTCTGCCACAGAAATGTGAGGAACATGTGTTTTTTTAGCCAAATTTTGAGGTTTGCAAAGGATTCTGGGTAACAGAACCTGGTCAGAGCCCCAAAAGTCACCCCATCTTGGATTCCCCTAGGTCTCTAGTTTTCAGAAATGCACAGGTTTGGTAGGTTTCCCTAGGTGCCGGCTGAGCTAGAGGCCAAAATCTACAGGTAGGCACTTTGCAAAAAACACCTCTGTTTTCTTTCAAAAAATTGGATGTGTCCACGTTGCGCTTTGGGGCATTTCCTGTTGCGGGCGCTAGGTCTACCCACACAAGTGAGGTATCATTTTTATCGGGAGACTTTGGGGAACGCTGGGTGGAAGGAAATTTGTGGCTCCTCTCAGATTTCAGAACTTTCTGCTACAGAAATGTGAGGAACAGGTGTTATTTTAGCCAAATTTTGAGGTTTGCAAAGGATTCTGGGTAACAGAACCAAGTCAGAGCCCCACAAGTCACCCCATCTTGGATTCCCCTAGGTCTCTAGTTTTCAGAAATGCACAGGTATGGTAGGATTCCCTAGGTGCCAACTGAGCTAGAGGCCAAAATCTACAGGTAGGCACTTTGCAAAAAACACCTCTGTTTTCTTTCAAAAAATTAGATGTGTCCACGTTGTGCTTTGGGGCGTTTCCTGTCGCGGGCGCTAGGCCTACCCACACAAGTGAGGTATCATTTTTATCGGGAGATTTGGGGGAACGCTGGGTGGAAGGAAATGTGTGGCTCCTCTCAGATTCCAGAACTCTCTGCCACAGAAATATGAGGAACATGTGTTTTTTTTAGCCAAATTTTGAGGTTTGCAAAGGATTCTGGGTAACAGAACCTGGTCAGAGCCCCAAAAGTCACCCCATCTTGGATTCCCCTAGGTCTCTAGTTTTCAGAAATGCACAGGTTTGGTAGGTTTCCCTAGGTGCCGGCTGAGCTAGAGGCCAAAATCTACAGGTAGGCACTTTGCAAAAAACACCTCTGTTTTCTTTCAAAAAATTGGATGTGTCCACGTTGCGCTTTGGGGCATTTCATGTCGCAGGCGCTAGGCCTACCCACACAAGTGAGGTATCATTTTTATTGGGAGACTTGGGGGAACGCTGGGTGGAAGGAAATTTGTGGCTCCTCTCAGATTCCAGAACTTTCTGCCACAGAAATGTGAGGAACATGTGTTTTTGTAGCCACATTTTGAGGTTTGCAAAGGATTCTGGGTAACAGAACCTGGTCAGAGCCCCACAAGTCACCCCATCTTGGATTCCCCTAGGCCTCTAGTTTTCAGAAATGCACAGGTTTGGTAGGTTTCCCTAGCTGCCGGCTGAGCTAGAGGCCAAAATCTACAGGTAGGCACTTTGCAAAAAACACCTCTGTTTTCTTTCAAAAAATTGGATGTGTCCATGTTGCGCTTTGGGGCGTTTCCTGTCGCGGGCGCTAGGCCTACACACACAAGTGAGGTATCATTTTTATCGGGAGACTTGGGGGAACGCTGGGTGGAAGGAAATGTGTGGCTCCTCTCAGATTCCAGAACTTTCTGCCACAGAAATGTGAGGAACATATTTTTTTGTAGCCAAATTTTGAGGTTTGCAAAGGATTCTGGGTAACAGAACCTGGTCAGAGCCCCACAAGTCACCCCATCTTGGATTCCCCTAGGCCTCTAGTTTTCAGAAATGCACAGGTTTGGTAGGTTTCCCTAGCTGCCGGCTGAGCTAGAGGCCAAAATCTACAGGTAGGCACTTTGCAAAAAACACCTCTGTTTTCTTTAAAAAAATTGGATGTGTCCATGTTGCGCTTTGGGGCGTTTCCTGTCGCGGGCGCTAGGCCTACACACACAAGTGAGGTATCATTTTTATCGGGAGACTTGTGGGAACGCTGGGTGGAAGGAAATGTGTGGCTCCTCTCATATTCCAGAACTTTCTGCCACAGAAATGTGAGGAACATGTGTTTTTTTAGCCAAATTTTGAGGTTTGCAAAGGATTCTGGGTAACAGAACCTGGTCAGAGCCCCAAAAGTCACCCCATCTTGGATTCCCCTAGGTCTCTAGTTTTTAGAAATGCACAGGTTTGGTAGGTTTCCCTAGGTGCCGGCTGAGCTAGAGGCCAAAATCTACAGGTAGGCACTTTGCAAAAAACACCTCTGTTTTCTTTCAAAAAATTGGATGTGTCCACGTTGCGCTTTGGGGCATTTCCTGTTGCGGGCGCTAGGTCTACCCACACAAGTGAGGTATCATTTTTATCGGGAGACTTTGGGGAACGCTGGGTGGAAGGAAATTTGTGGCTCCTCTCAGATTTCAGAACTTTCTGCTACAGAAATGTGAGGAACAGGTGTTATTTTAGCCAAATTTTGAGGTTTGCAAAGGATTCTGGGTAACAGAACCAAGTCAGAGCCCCACAAGTCACCCCATCTTGGATTCCCCTAGGTCTCTAGTTTTCAGAAATGCACAGGTATGGTAGGATTCCCTAGGTGCCAGCTGAGCTAGAGGCCAAAATCTACAGGTAGGCACTTTGCAAAAAACACCTCTGTTTTCTTTCAAAAAATTAGATGTGTCCACGTTGTGCTTTGGGGCGTTTCCTGTCGCGGGCGCTAGGCCTACCCACACAAGTGAGGTATCATTTTTATCGGGAGATTTGGGGGAACGCTGGGTGGAAGGAAATGTGTGGCTCCTCTCAGATTCCAGAACTCTCTGCCACAGAAATATGAGGAACATGTGTTTTTTTTAGCCAAATTTTGAGGTTTGCAAAGGATTCTGGGTAACAGAACCTGGTCAGAGCCCCAAAAGTCACCCCATCTTGGATTCCCCTAGGTCTCTAGTTTTCAGAAATGCACAGGTTTGGTAGGTTTCCCTAGGTGCCGGCTGAGCTAGAGGCCAAAATCTACAGGTAGGCACTTTGCAAAAAACACCTCTGTTTTCTTTCAAAAAATTGGATGTGTCCACGTTGCGCTTTGGGGCATTTCATGTCGCAGGCGCTAGGCCTACCCACACAAGTGAGGTATCATTTTTATTGGGAGACTTGGGGGAACGCTGGGTGGAAGGAAATTTGTGGCTCCTCTCAGATTCCAGAACTTTCTGCCACAGAAATGTGAGGAACATGTGTTTTTGTAGCCACATTTTGAGGTTTGCAAAGGATTCTGGGTAACAGAACCTGGTCAGAGCCCCACAAGTCACCCTATCTTGGATTCCCCTAGGCCTCTAGTTTTCAGAAATGCACAGGTTTGGTAGGTTTCCCTAGCTGCCGGCTGAGCTAGAGGCCAAAATCTACAGGTAGGCACTTTGCAAAAAACACCTCTGTTTTCTTTCAAAAAATTGGATGTGTCCATGTTGCGCTTTGGGGCGTTTCCTGTCGCGGGCGCTAGGCCTACACACACAAGTGAGGTATCATTTTTATCGGGAGACTTGGGGGAACGCTGGGTGGAAGGAAATGTGTGGCTCCTCTCAGATTCCAGAACTTTCTGCCACAGAAATGTGAGGAACATGTGTTTTTTTAGCCAAATTTTGAGGTTTGCAAAGGATTCTGGGTAACAGAACCTGGTTAGAGCCCCACAAGTCACCCCATCTTGGATTCCCCTAGGTCTCTAGTTTTCAGAAATGTACAGGTTTGGTAGGTTTCCCTAGGTGCCGGCTGAGCTAGAGGCCAAAATCTACAGATAGGCACTTTGCGAAAAACACCTCTGTTTTCTTTCAAAAAATTGGATGTGTCCACATTGCGCTTTAGGGCGTCTCCCGTCGCGGGGCTAGCCCGACCCACACAAGTAAGGTATCATTTTTATCGGGAGACTTTGGGGAACGCTGGGTGGAAGGAAATTTGTGGCTCCTCTCAGATTCCAGAACTTTCTGCCACAGAAATGTGAGGAACATGTGTTTTTTTAGCCAAATTTTGAGGTTTGCAAAGGATTCTGGGTAAATGAACCTGGTCAGAGCCCCACAAGTCCCCCCATCTTGGATTCCCCTAGGTCTCTAGGTTTCAGAAATGCACAGGTTTGGTAGGTTTCCCTAGGTGCCGGCTGAGCTAGAGGCCAAAATCTACAGGTAGGCACTTTGCAAAAAACACCTCTGTTTTCTTTCAAAAAATTGGATGTGTCCACGTTGCGCTTTGGGGCATTTCCTGTTGCGGGCGCTAGGTCTACCCACACAAGTGAGGTATCATTTTTATCGGGAGACTTTGGGGAACGCTGGGTGGAAGGAAATTTGTGGCTCCTCTCAGATTTCAGAACTTTCTGCTACAGAAATGTGAGGAACAGGTGTTATTTTAGCCAAATTTTGAGGTTTGC
Source organism: Pleurodeles waltl (assembly GCF_031143425.1). NCBI lineage: Eukaryota > Metazoa > Chordata > Amphibia > Caudata > Salamandridae > Pleurodeles > Pleurodeles waltl. Next base: position 770,580,633 of record NC_090437.1, read on the forward strand.
AAAGGATTCTGGGTAACAGAACCAAGTCAGAGCCCCACAAGTCACCCCATCTTGGATTCCCCTAGGTCTCTAGTTTTCAGAAATGCACAGGTATGGTAGGATTCCCTAGGTGCCAGCTGAGCTAGAGGCCAAAATCTACAGGTAGGCACTTTGCAAAAAACACCTCTGTTTTCTTTCAAAAAATTAGATGTGTCCACGTTGTGCTTTGGGGCGTTTCCTGTCGCGGGCGCTAGGCCTACCCACACAAGTGAGGTATCATTTTTATCGGGAGATTTGGGGGAACGCTGGGTGGAAGGAAATGTGTGGCTCCTCTCAGATTCCAGAACTCTCTGCCACAGAAATATGAGGAACATGTGTTTTTTTTAGCCAAATTTTGAGGTTTGCAAAGGATTCTGGGTAACAGAACCTGGTCAGAGCCCCAAAAGTCACCCCATCTTGGATTCCCCTAGGTCTCTAGTTTTCAGAAATGCACAGGTTTGGTAGGTTTCCCTAGGTGCCGGCTGAGCTAGAGGCCAAAATCTACAGGTAGGCACTTTGCAAAAAACACCTCTGTTTTCTTTCAAAAAATTGGATGTGTCCACGTTGCGCTTTGGGGCATTTCATGTCGCAGGCGCTAGGCCTACCCACACAAGTGAGGTATCATTTTTATTGGGAGACTTGGGGGAACGCTGGGTGGAAGGAAATTTGTGGCTCCTCTCAGATTCCAGAACTTTCTGCCACAGAAATGTGAGGAACATGTGTTTTTGTAGCCACATTTTGAGGTTTGCAAAGGATTCTGGGTAACAGAACCTGGTCAGAGCCCCACAAGTCACCCTATCTTGGATTCCCCTAGGCCTCTAGTTTTCAGAAATGCACAGGTTTGGTAGGTTTCCCTAGCTGCCGGCTGAGCTAGAGGCCAAAATCTACAGGTAGGCACTTTGCAAAAAACACCTCTGTTTTCTTTCAAAAAATTGGATGTGTCCATGTTGCGCTTTGGGGCGTTTCCTGTCGCGGGCGCTAGGCCTACACACACAAGTGAGGTATCATTTTTATCGGGAGACTTGGGGGAACGCTGGGTGGAAGGAAATGTGTGGCTCCTCTCAGATTCCAGAACTTTCTGCCACAGAAATGTGAGGAACATGTGTTTTTTTAGCCAAATTTTGAGGTTTGCAAAGGATTCTGGGTAACAGAACCTGGTTAGAGCCCCACAAGTCACCCCATCTTGGATTCCCCTAGGTCTCTAGTTTTCAGAAATGTACAGGTTTGGTAGGTTTCCCTAGGTGCCGGCTGAGCTAGAGGCCAAAATCTACAGATAGGCACTTTGCGAAAAACACCTCTGTTTTCTTTCAAAAAATTGGATGTGTCCACATTGCGCTTTAGGGCGTCTCCCGTCGCGGGGCTAGCCCGACCCACACAAGTAAGGTATCATTTTTATCGGGAGACTTTGGGGAACGCTGGGTGGAAGGAAATTTGTGGCTCCTCTCAGATTCCAGAACTTTCTGCCACAGAAATGTGAGGAACATGTGTTTTTTTAGCCAAATTTTGAGGTTTGCAAAGGATTCTGGGTAAATGAACCTGGTCAGAGCCCCACAAGTCCCCCCATCTTGGATTCCCCTAGGTCTCTAGGTTTCAGAAATGCACAGGTTTGGTAGGTTTCCCTAGGTGCCGGCTGAGCTAGAGGCCAAAATCTACAGGTAGGCACTTTGCAAAAAACACCTCTGTTTTCTTTCAAATAATTGGATGTGTCCTCGTTGCGCTTTGGGGTATTTCCTGTCGCGGGCGCTAGGCCTACCCACACAAGTGAGGTATCATTTTTATCGAGAGACTTGGGGGAACGCTGGGTGGAAGGAAATTTGTGGCTCCTCTCAGATTCCAGAACTTTCTGCCACAGAAATGTGAGGAACATGTGTTTTTTTAGCCAGATTTTGAGGTTTGCAAAGGATTCTGGGTAACAGAACCTGGTTATAGCCCCACAAGTCACCCCATCTTGGATTCCCCTAGGTTTCTAGTTTTCAGAAATGCCCAGGTTTGGTAGGTTCCCTAGGTGACGGCTGAGCTAGAGGCCAAAATCTACAGGTAGGCACTTTGCAAAAAACACCTCTGTCTTCTTTCAAAAAATTGGATGTGTCCACGTTGCGCTTTGGGGCGTTTCCTGTCCCGGGCGCTAGGCCTACCCACACAAGTGAGGTATCATTTTTATCGGGAGACTTGGGGGAACGCTGGGTGGAAGGAAATTTGTGGCTCCTCTCAGATTCCAGAACTTTCTGCCACAGAAATATGAGGAACATGTGTTTTTTTAGCCAAATTTTGAGGTTTGCAAAGGATTCTGGGTAAATGAACCTGGTCAGAGCCCCACAAGTCACCCCATCTTGGATTCCCCTAGGTCTCTAGGTTTCAGAACTGCAAAGGTTTGGTAGGTTTCCCTAGGTGCCGGCTGAGCTAGAGGCCAAAATCTACAGGTAGGCACTTTGCAAAAAACACCTCTGTTTTCTTTCAAATAATTGGATGTGTCCACGTTGCGCTTTGGGGCATTTCCTGTCGCGGGCGCTAGGCCTACCCACACAAGTGAGGTATCATTTTTATCGGGAGACTTCGGGGAACGCCGGGTGGAAGGAAATTTGTGGCTCCTCTCAGATTCCAGAACTTTCTGCCACAGAAATGTGAGGAACATGTGTTTTTTTAGCCAAATTTTGAGGTTTGCAAAGGATTCTGGGTAACAGAACCTGGTTAGAGCCCCACAAGTCACCCCATCTTGGATTCCCCTAGGTTTCTAGTTTTCAGAAATGCCCAGGTTTGGTAGGTTCCCTAGGTGCCGGCTGAGCTAGAGGCCAAAATCTACAGGTAGGCACTTTGCAAAAAACACCTCTGTTTTCTTTAAAAAAAATTGTATGTGTCCACGTTGCGCTTTGGGGCATTTCCTATCGCGGGCGCTAGGCCTACCCACACAAGTGAGGTATCATTTTTATCGGGAGACTTGGGGGAACGCTGGGTGGAAGGAAATTTGTGGCTGCTCTCAGATTCCAGAACTTTCTGCCACAGAAATGTGAGGAACATGTGTTTTTTCAGCCAAATTTTGAGGTTTGCAAAGGATTCTGGGTAACAGAACCTGGTCAGATCCCCACAAGTCACCCCATCTTGGATTCCCCTAGGTCTCTAGTTTTCAGAAATGCACAGGTTTCGTAGGTTTCCCTAGGTGCCGGCTGAGCTAGATGCCAAAATCTACAGGTAGGCACTTTGGAAAAAACACCTCTGTTTTCTTTAAAAAAATTGGATGTGTCCACGTTGCCCTTTGGGGCGTTTCCTGACGCGGGCGCAAGGCCTACCCACACAACTGAGGTATCATTTTTATCGGGAGACTTGGGGGAACACTGGGTAGAAGGAAATTTGTGGCTTCTCTCAGAGTCCAGAACTTTCTGCCACAGAAATGTGAGGAACATGTGTTTTTTTAGCCATATTTTGAGGTTTGCAAAGGATTTTGGGTAACAGAACCTGGTTAGAGCCCCACAAGTCACCCCATCTTAGATTCCCCTAGGTCTCTAGTTTTCAGAAATGCACAGGTTTGGTAGGTTTCCCTAGATGCCGGCTGAGCTAGAGGCCAAAATCTACAGGTAGGCACTTTGCAAAAAACACCTCTGTTTTCTTTCAAAAAATTGGATGTGTCCACGTTGCGCTTTGGGGCATTTCCTATCGCGGGCGCTAGGCCTACCCACACAAGTGAGGTATCATTTTTATCGGGAGACTTGGGGGAACGCTAGGTGGAAGGAAATTTGTGGCTGCTCTCAGATTCCAGAACTTTCTGCCACAGAAATGTGAGGAACATTTTTTTTTTCAGCCAAATTTTGAGGTTTGCAATGGATTCTGGGTAACAGAACCTGGTCAGATCCCCACAAGTCACCCCATCTTGGATTCCCCTAGGTCTCTAGTTTTCAGAAATGCACAGGTTTGGTAGGTTTCCCTAGCTGCCGGCTGAGCTAGAGGCCAAAATCTACAGGTAGGCACTTTGCAAAAAACACCTCTGTTTTCTTTCAAATAATTGGATGTGTCCACGTTGCGCTTTGGGGCATTTCCTGTCGCGGGCGCTAGGCCTACCCACACAAGTGAGGTATCATTTTTATCGGGAGACTTGGGGGAACGCTGGGTGGAAGGAAATTTGTGGCTTCTCTCAGATTCCAGAACTTTCTGCCACAGAAATGTGAGGAACATGTGTTTTTTTAGCCAAATTTTGAGGTTTGCAAAGGATTCTGGGTAACAGAACCTGGTTAGAGCCCCACAAGTCACCCCATCTTGGATTCCCCTAGGTTTCTAGTTTTCAGAAATGCCCAGGTTTGGTAGGTTCCCTAGGTGCCGGCTGAGCTAGAGGCCAAAATCTACAGGTAGGCACTTTGCAAAAAACACCTCTGTTTTCTTTAAAAAAATTGTATGTGTCCACGTTGCGCTTTGGGGCATTTCCTATCGCGGGCGCTAGGCCTACCCACACAAGTGAGGTATCATTTTTATCGGGAGACTTGGGGGAACGCTGGGTGGAAGGAAATTTGTGGCTGCTCTCAGATTCCAGAACTTTCTGCCACAGAAATGTGAGGAACATGTGTTTTTTCAGCCAAATTTTGAGGTTTGCAAAGGATTCTGGGTAACAGAACCTGGTCAGATCCCCACAAGTCACCCCATCTTGGATTCCCCTAGGTCTCTAGTTTTCAGAAATGCACAGGTTTCGTAGGTTTCCCTAGGTGCCGGCTGAGCTAGATGCCAAAATCTACAGGTAGGCACTTTGGAAAAAACACCTCTGTTTTCTTTAAAAAAATTGGATGTGTCCACGTTGCCCTTTGGGGCGTTTCCTGACGCGGGCGCAAGGCCTACCCACACAACTGAGGTATCATTTTTATCGGGAGACTTGGGGGAACACTGGGTAGAAGGAAATTTGTGGCTTCTCTCAGAGTCCAGAACTTTCTGCCACAGAAATGTGAGGAACATGTGTTTTTTTAGCCATATTTTGAGGTTTGCAAAGGATTTTGGGTAACAGAACCTGGTTAGAGCCCCACAAGTCACCCCATCTTAGATTCCCCTAGGTCTCTAGTTTTCAGAAATGCACAGGTTTGGTAGGTTTCCCTAGATGCCGGCTGAGCTAGAGGCCAAAATCTACAGGTAGGCACTTTGCAAAAAACACCTCTGTTTTCTTTCAAAAAATTGGATGTGTCCACGTTGCGCTTTGGGGCATTTCCTATCGCGGGCGCTAGGCCTACCCACACAAGTGAGGTATCATTTTTATCGGGAGACTTGGGGGAACGCTAGGTGGAAGGAAATTTGTGGCTGCTCTCAGATTCCAGAACTTTCTGCCACAGAAATGTGAGGAACATTTTTTTTTTCAGCCAAATTTTGAGGTTTGCAATGGATTCTGGTTAACAGAACCTGGTCAGATCCCCACAAGTCACCCCATCTTGGATTCCCCTAGGTCTCTAGTTTTCAGAAATGCACAGGTTTGGTAGGTTTCCCTAGCTGCCGGCTGAGCTAGAGGCCAAAATCTACAGGTAGGCACTTTGCAAAAAACACCTCTGTTTTCTTTCAAATAATTGGATGTGTCCACGTTGCGCTTTGGGGCATTTCCTGTCGCGGGCGCTAGGCCTACCCACACAAGTGAGGTATCATTTTTATCGGGAGACTTGGGGGAACGCTGGGTGGAAGGAAATTTGTGGCTTCTCTCAGATTCCAGAACTTTCTGCCACAGAAATGTGAGGAACATGTTTTTTTGTAGCCAAATTTTGAGGTTTGCAAAGGATTCTGGGTAACAGAACCTGGTCAGAGCCCCACAAGTCACCCCATCTTGGATTCCCCTAGGCCTCTAGTTTTCAGAAATGCACAGGTTTGGTAGGTTTCCCTAGGTGCCGGCTGAGCTAGAGGCCAAAATCTACAGGTAGGCACTTTGCAAAAAACACCTCTGTTTTCTTTCAAATAATTGGATGTGTCCACGTTGCGCTTTGGGGTATTTCCTGTCGCGGGCGCTAGGCCTACCCACACAAGTGAGGTATCATTTTTATCGAGAGACTTGGGGGAACGCTGGGTGGAAGGAAATTTGTGGCTCCTCTCAGATTCCAGAACTTTCTGCCACAGAAATGTGAGGAACATGTGTTTTTTTAGCCAGATTTTGAGGTTTGCAAAGGATTCTGGGTAACAGAACCTGGTTATAGCCCCACAAGTCACCCCATCTTGGATTCCCCTAGGTTTCTAGTTTTCAGAAATGCCCAGGTTTGGTAGGTTCCCTAGGTGACGGCTGAGCTAGAGGCCAAAATCTACAGGTAGGCACTTTGCAAAAAACACCTCTGTTTTCTTTCAAATAATTGGATGTGTCCACGTTGCGCTTTGGGGCATTTCCTGTCGCGGGCGCTAGGCCTACCCACACAAGTGAGGTATCATTTTTATCGGGAGACTTGGGGGAACGCTGGGTGGAAGGAAATTTGTGGCTCCTCTCAGATTCCAGAACTTTCTGCCACAGAAATGTGAGGAACATGTGTTTTTTTAGCCAAATTTTGAGGTTTGCAAAGGATTCTGGGTAACAGAACCTGGTTAGAGCCCCACAAGTCACCCCATCTTGGATTCCCCTAGGTTTCTAGTTTTCAGAAATGCCCAGGTTTGGTAGGTTCCCTAGGTGCCGGCTGAGCTAGAGGCCAAAATCTACAGGTAGGCACTTTGCAAAAAACACCTCTGTTTTCTTTAAAAAAATTGTATGTGTCCACGTTGCGCTTTGGGGCATTTCCTATCGCGGGCGCTAGGCCTACCCACACAAGTGAGGTATCATTTTTATCGGGAGACTTGGGGGAACGCTGGGTGGAAGGAAATTTGTGGCTGCTCTCAGATTCCAGAACTTTCTGCCACAGAAATGTGAGGAACATGTGTTTTTTCAGCCAAATTTTGAGGTTTGCAAAGGATTCTGGGTAACAGAACCTGGTCAGATCCCCACAAGTCACCCCATCTTGGATTCCCCTAGGTCTCTAGTTTTCAGAAATGCACAGGTTTCGTAGGTTTCCCTAGGTGCCGGCTGAGCTAGATGCCAAAATCTACAGGTAGGCACTTTGGAAAAAACACCTCTGTTTTCTTTAAAAAAATTGGATGTGTCCACGTTGCCCTTTGGGGCGTTTCCTGACGCGGGCGCAAGGCCTACCCACACAACTGAGGTATCATTTTTATCGGGAGACTTGGGGGAACACTGGGTAGAAGGAAATTTGTGGCTTCTCTCAGAGTCCAGAACTTTCTGCCACAGAAATGTGAGGAACATGTGTTTTTTTAGCCATATTTTGAGGTTTGCAAAGGATTTTTGGTAACAGAACCTGGTTAGAGCCCCACAAGTCACCCCATCTTAGATTCCCCTAGGTCTCTAGTTTTCAGAAATGCACAGGTTTGGTAGGTTTCCCTAGATGCCGGCTGAGCTAGAGGCCAAAATCTACAGGTAGGCACTTTGCAAAAAACACCTCTGTTTTCTTTCAAAAAATTGGATGTGTCCACGTTGCGCTTTGGGGCATTTCCTATCGCGGGCGCTAGGCCTACCCACACAAGTGAGGTTTCATTTTTATCGGGAGACTTGGGGGAACGCTAGGTGGAAGGAAATTTGTGGCTGCTCTCAGATTCCAGAACTTTCTGCCACAGAAATGTGAGGAAAATTTTTTTTTCAGCCAAATTTTGAGGTTTGCAATGGATTCTGGGTAACAGAACCTGGTCAGATCCCCACAAGTCACCCCATCTTGGATTCCCCTAGGTCTCTAGTTTTCAGAAATGCACAGGTTTGGTAGGTTTCCCTAGGTGTCGGCTGAGCGAGAGGCCAAAATCTACAGGTAGGCACTTTGGAAAAAACACCTCTGTTTTCTTTAAAAAAATTGGATGTGTCCACGTTGCGCTTTGGGGCGTTTCCTGTCGCGGGTGCTAGGCCTACCCACACAACTGAGGTATCATTTTTATCGGGAGACTTGGGGGAACGCTGGGTGGAAGGAAATTTGTGGCTTCTCTCAGATTCCAGAACTTTCTGCCACAGAAATGTGAGGAACATGTGTTTTTTTAGCCAAATTTTGAGGTTTGCAAAGGATTCTGGGTAACAGAACCTGGTCACAGCCCCACAAGTCACCCCATCTTGGATTCCCCTGGGTCTCTAGTTTTCAAAAATGCACAGGTTTGGTAAGTTTCCCTAGGTGCCAGATGAGCTAGAGGCCATAATCTACAGGTAGGCACTTTGCAAAAAACACCTCTGTTTTCTTTAAAAAAAAATGGGATGTGTCCACGTTGCGTTTTGGGGCGTTTCCTGTCGCGGGCGCTAGATCTACCCACACAAGTGAGGTATCATTTTTATCGGGAGACTTGGGGGAACATAGATTAGCAAAACAAGTGTTATTTCCCCTTGTCTTTCTCTACATTTTTTCCTTCCAAATATAGGAGAGTGTGTAAAAAAGACATCTATTTGAGAAATGCCCTGTAATTCACATGCTAGTATGGCCACCCCGGAATTCAGAGATGTGCAAATAACCACTGCTCCTCAACACCTTATCTTGTGCCCTTTTTGGAAATACAAAGGTTTTCTTGATAGCTATTTTTTACTCTTTATATTTCAGCAAATGAATTGCTGTATACCCGGTATAGAATGAAAATGCACTGCAGGGCGCAGCTCATTTATTGGCTCTGGGAACCTCAGGTTCTTGATGAACCTACAAGCCCTATATATCCCCGCAACCAGAGGAGTCCAGCAGATGTAACGGTATATTGCTTTCGATAATCTGACATTGCAGGGAAAAGTTACAGAGTAAAACGTAGAGAAAAATTTATGTTTTTTTCACCTCAATTTCAATATTTTTCTTTTTCAGTTGTTATTTTCTGTAGAAATCCTTTGTAGGATCTACACAAATGACCCCTTGCTGAATTCAGAATGTTGTCTACTTTTCAGAAATGTTTAGGTTTCTGGGATCCAGCATTGGTTTCATGCCCATTTCTGTCACTGACTGGAAGGAGGCTGAAAGCACAAACAATTGCAAAAATGGGGTATGTCCCAGTAAAATGCCAAAATTGTGTTGAAAAATTGGGTTTTCTGATTCAGGTCTGCCTGTTCCTGAAAGCTGGGAAGATGCTGAGTTTAGCACTGCAAACCCTTTGTTGGTGCCGTTTTCAGGGGAAAAACCAGAAGCCTTCTTCTGCAGCCACTTTTTCCCATTTAAAAAAAAAAAAAAAAAATTCACTGTATTTTGGCTAATTTCTTGGCCTCCTTCAGGGGAACCCACAAAGCCTGGGTACCTCTAGAATCCCTAGGATGTTGGAAAATAAGGACGCAAATTTTGCTTGGTTAGCTTATGTGGACAAAAAGTTATGAGGGCATAAGCGCGAACTGCCCCAAATAGGCAAAAAAAGGCCTGGCACAGGAGGGGGAAAAGGCCTGGCAGCGAAGGGGTTAAACAGGTACTTTGGAATGAATGGACATATGATTTCAAATGTTCCTAGTATGGACATTATTGATTAATATGTTTTCCTGTCTCTTTTGATGATGTGCCATATGTGTGCTGATTTTCCTTTTATGGACATTCTATGCTGATATGTTTTTATTACTTGCAATATGTTTTATAATGTTCTTGGTATGGGCATTTATGATATTTCTACAGCAAATGCATTTCTTTAGTAATGTGATGGCTGACTACTGATTATGTTGCCGAATAATAAGTAACCTGTGTGTTATGTGTGATTACTGCTGGTTTCTATAGAGCAACTATTGTGTAACATTCTGACAAATGCTTAGGTAGCAGGGTATTACTGACATGGTGCGTCTGGTCTAATAATTATGTTGTGTACAATACAGTATATTTTTATATAACTTGGTGTTATGTTTCCTTTTTGGTAAGGATAGTGTGTCACGTACATTGTGTGTGTTGTGCAAATGCTTTACACATTGCCTCTGGGATAGGCCTGACTGCTCATGCCAAGCTACCAAGGGGGTGAGCAGGGATTATCGTGGACTTGCAACTACCTTGGCCTGACTAGAGTCAGTGGGTTCTGCCTGGCTTAGGTGCATACCGTGGCCAACCAGAAACCCCATTTCGAACACAGAGCAACGTAGGAGAATGCTAGACCTCTGCTTCTTTTTGTGTGGATACCGGAAGTGTATATGATTGAGAGTGATGCTGAATGCGGGTGTCTGGTGGGTTGGTGGAAGTGAAGGTGATCATTAAAGTATGTTTTATTAAAGATTTTATATTGCCCAGCACCTTTAATGAATGCATGAGGAGAGTGATTTGGCACTGCTTGTGCATGGGAGCCAGTGGAGCTTCCTGAGATGTGGAATGATGAGGATACTTCATGAGAGATCTACTTTGAGTCTTGCTTTGGTGGTCTGGATAGTCGGAGTCAGTGGAGGAGGTGGTTGGAGATTCCAGCATAAAATGCCTTACTTGTGATGATGGCTTCTGTGAGGGTATGTCTGGTATTCCAGGGTATCCATTTGATGATCTTAGCAGAGCATGCATAGCATATGGAAGCAGGAAGAGCTGACTGCGCTGACCTCTGCTGTTCTGTAGGGATGGGCAGTGAACTCAGCTCCTTTAATGAGTTTTTCCCTCTCCACGCTCAGCATAGAGCACGGAGTTCCAAAAAACCTCACATACCAGAGTTTTTCCCTCGCTCACACTCACCAACATTAAGTACAAAAATCTTACTCCAGACACCACCATTTTTCTTTGCAGGCAATTGCGGTTGGTCACAACTGCTTGCATTAAGAACCCTTACCTTTGCTTTGAGGAAGCTGTCGTTCAAGTAGAAAATCTAGTCGAGTGACAGAAAAGAAGCAGCACCCTCTTGTACTGCACCTGATGCCCTTTGCACTGATTTTACATCGAGGGACAAACACCCAGCGCCAGCAATCACCACAAACGGGATGACCTAACGCACTCCACTGCTTTGCAGAACTCTGCATAGCGCAGCAGAGTTTTTTGGGTCACAGACCTCCGCCCAGGCCTACTGTTATGCTGAGTTTGTTGCGGATGATGGTGCCAGGTTTCTAGCAAGGTTGTTTGATGTAAATGTGGGTCAAGTTCTGCTGCCTAGCAGGTGGAGTACTGGGGGTGTTTTGTTAATTAAGATCAACCCTTCCGTGTTATTGGTGTTGGCTTTCCTGCATTTGGCATTCACCGAGCCTGCTACACTGAACATGCAGTCAGGGAAGTTGGTCCTATTGGTGGTGGACTTGTTGGACAAAGATTGAAAGAGTTGGTTTGTGGTCCAGGTAGTCTGTATGCCAGGGTTCTCTTAAGGCAAGATTGACATTTATTTGTAGGATGAAGTGTTCCATGAAGGGGATGCCTGTGTCTGTGGCACATTTGATGGTGTCTTTGTCAATATCTGTCCTCCTCCTGGTTTGTGATGGCAGTCTTGGAGTGCTATTTTGTAGCCTGCTGTGGTGGCCACAGCAAGGTCAGGAGTCAACATTGCGTTCAGCCAGGTGTCCGTGAGGAAGAGGAGATCTGGTCCAGTGTTGTAGAGGAGAACCCAGATTCAGGTGGTGTGTTTGCTGAGGGAGCCGGTGTTGAGGAGCATGCATGTGAGCATTTGCTAAAATTACTGTGTGGTGTGTTGTATGGTGATAGTCCGAGAGGGCAGCAGAAGTGTAGGTGTATGGGTGGGCATGTGCAGGTGTGTGCATGCCAGTGAAGCAGCAATGGATGAGGGAGAAAGGTCCTATGGTGGAGTGTGGAACAGTGTAACAGCAGCGGGTAGTTTGGCATCCCAAATCGAGCGAACAGAGGATAGCTGCTGTGTAGCATAGGAGCCTGATTGGACCAGGGCTTGTTGTGTTGGTCACGGTTCAGGCATGTAAGGGTGCAAACAACCTTGCCTTTGGTGCACCATTAAGTAGGTCCTAGGAGAGGGGAGGAGCTTGGTGGTAGTGGGCAGGGCTTGTATAGGCGAAAGAAGACAGGTGAGGAAGAAAGATGCAAGAACTAAGGCTCATATTTATACTTTTTTAGCTCTGCATTTGCGTCATTTCTTGATGCAAAAGCGGCGCAAACTTGCAAAATACAACTGTATTTTGTAAGTTTGCGCCATTTTTGCATCAAAAAGCGGCGCACATGCGGCGCTAAAAAAGTATTAATATGGGCCTAAGTATGGGCTGGAGGGAGGCTAGTGAGGAAAAAGTGCAGGGGGGCTGAGGGGCCCATCAGGGGCAAGCGTGGCAAGAGAATAAGAGAGAAGGGGCACAAAAGCAAAAGGAGGCTGACAACCAAAAATGAAACAACGGCAGACAAGGAAAAAAAGTCCTTAAGAGAGGTACAAGAGTGAAAGGAAGGGGAGGACAAAAAAAGAGTAGAAGGCTAAAACACACTTAAGAGGAGAGACAGGAGACATTACATTGGGAAAATGAAAGAAAAAAAGAAAAAAAGGGAGCAGAAAAGGAAAGTCACCAAAGTGTGAAAAAGAGGACAGAAAGCACTAAAAGAGGCAAAAAAAGAGAAAAGCCCTAAGGGGACAGGGCACAGAAAGTGGAGGGAAGTAAAGAACAGACAGGCGAGAGAGTGAGAGAGAGGAAAAAGAGAGAGGTGGCTGCAGGAGGAGTGAGGGGGGCTCGAGAAACAAGTCTGGTCGAAGGAAAGGTCCTAAGTAAGTGGCAGGGGGTTTGGGCCTAGGCACCTGCTCAATATTGTCACATTCACAATCATTTTAAAAGCAAGTGTCGTTCTTAAGATGCTATTACCAACTTCAAAATGCAAGTATTATCTTATGTAGACAGCGTGTCTCCTTTTTACACAGATCTCCCTACTCATTTATACCTTGTTCTAGTTATTTAGGGGCAGATTTATGGAAAGTGGCACTGCACTGAGTGCAGCGCCACTTTCACTGTGTCCCTTAACACCCCCCTACTGCCACCATGTGTGTGCCATATATAAAATACCATGGCGCAAGGTAGGGGGCAATAGCATCATTTCTCATGACACTAGTGATGTACTCTGCAGGATACTGCCAAAATATTAGCATTACTTCTGCAGAGTACATAGGACCCCATTCTAAAGAATGGAAGTCCCCTTTTAATTCCCGCTCTTGAGCAGGCATCAAAAGTGCCATGAAAAATGGCGCAAGGAAATCTTATAGATAGCCATTTTCCTGGCTCCCCTAACTGTAGAATGCCCCCTTTGCATACACTATGCCTGGCACAGGCATAATGTAGCTCAAAGTGTTACAGAGTGGTGCAATGCTTGCATTGCGCCACCCTGTAAATACGGCACAGGGATTTTGACCTTGTTGGGCCACATTAACGTCAAAAATAATTACGTTAATGTGGCACAAGGTGTAGCTAGGGCATTATAAATATGCCCCTAAGTCTTTTCTCTCTTCTCCAAATAAACCCAACAGTCAAATTATCCTTCATTCTTCTTTGAGTTAAAACATACATATATATGCATCACTTCACTGTGTCTTCATCCTATTCCTATATTTTCTCGGAATATCTTCATTTGATTATTTTACTGTCTCCTCTGTGTAATTCAGTAGGATAATAACTAGAGCAATGTTTCACTGAGTAGCAAAGTAAGCTGTGCAGAAGGAAGACACAAACCAATGACTGAGCAGTGCGAATTATGATTCATTAGTAGAGTGACTTGCCCATTTCTGCACCCAGGTAATATGGAGTGATCGACATGCATAAAACATTGGTATTAGAGAGGAATCCCATTGTTTGTGATCTCAAATCAAAATATTTAGAAACTGTGGTAACAAACAATCTAATTTCTGCTAAGAACATACCTCGACGGTGATATTATTAAAACCTGTCTTTCTCTCTACAGATCTTGACAATGCAGGGTGATTTGTACTGTTTGATGTTGTGCCTTAAGTAGGCCTTAATGACAAGATTTGTATCTTAGTATCTGCTAGGGTGCGCAACACATTCATTAACCCCTCAGGTGCCTGGGGTGAGCTGGTCTTGTCCTCACACACAGTTCCCATGAACCAGGGAAGAGACCAGCTCGTCCTGCACCCAACCCATGGGGGGAGCACTAGCGCTCCCTGTGGGCCTCCCTCCCGCACCCCCAGTCGGGTATGGAAGGGGAATCACTTCCCCTTCCACCCCTGACCCTCTCAGTGATGTCTGATGGTGTGAGCACGTGATCGCTTGCTGACCTCATGAGAGGTCACCTCCCATCGCGATGCAGAAGAAAAATGCTGAGCATTTCACTTTCACTCAGGAGGAGGGGGGCGACAGAGGCATGAATGGAAAGGAAAGGCTTTTCCTTTCATGTCTCTGCAAGCATTTCTGCTACCCAATTGCGATGAGATCAGGCAGCAGAAAAGCCCACTGGACACCGGGGAATTTCTTTGGGTGATACTGACACATTAGGGGAGTAGCTTCTTGGGCAAGGGCCACTCCCCAGGGGGCCAAAATATTTGTAGGCCTTTTCTGCACCCCCTGGGATCTGCCCCCAGGGGGACAGAAACCCCCTAGAGACCTGGGATAATATATTTTAGGCCATTTCTGCCCTCCTTGGGGGCAGAAACCACTAAGCACTGGGGATAATTTGTTTGTGCCAATTTCACGCAAGGGGAGCAACCCCTTAGGCAAGGGCCGCTCCCCTGAGGGGGAGGAATTTAGTTTAGGCCATTTCTGCTCCTCTTGGGGGCAGATTGGCCTATTTCTATTAGGCCGATCTGCCCCCAAGGTGGCAGAAACCAGTTAGGAACCAGGGATTGATATGTGTGTATTTTGTTTATGGGGCAGCCCCTTGGGCAAGGGTTGGTCCCCATGGGGGCACATTAGTGTTGACCATATCTGCCCCCGCTGGGGGGAGATCAGCCTATTTTTGGAAGGCTCATGTGCCCCCAAGGGAGGCAGAAAGCCCACCAGAGCCCAGGGAAGATTTCTTTTTTGAAATAAGAGGGTGGGGGTATGGCCATAGCCTCCACCCAAATAAATGGGGCCAAAATTGTTCTGCCCACCAGCCGGCCTATGGGGCAATTATCCCCGATCAACACCCCGGGGGGGCAGAATGTCTACTAGATTCCAGGGAATAAAAAAAAATAATTGTGGGGTGGTGGCTACCAACCAGTTTGGGTCTGGTTATGCCCCCACCCCAACTGAAGGGGGTAACCGTCTTTAAGCTCTCCCCCGCACACTAAAACATCTTACCCCACGGCAGGCAAGAGGACATTTGATTATTTGGGGTTTTAGTTTTACAATTAGGCTATGAGAGCTTGGCTAACTCTCAAAATCGTCCCACTTGGAATGGTGAGGGCTGTACTTTTTGGACTTTGGTACGCTGCCATGTATCAAAATCCACAAGACCTAGACACATCTGAAAACTAAACATCTGGGTGATTCCAGGATGGTGTGTTTCACATGCACTGCGTACCATTCTCTTGCCCACAATGCCCTGCAAACCTCCAACTTATCTGAAAATCACACATTTTTCCGATGGAACCTTCTGGAATCTGCAGGAATCCACAAAATTCCTACCACCCGGCATTGTCTTACCTACACCGATGAAAATTCTGTTGCACTTGTCAGCCTAAAAATGTTTTTTTCAAACTGCCCTCTGGGACCTGCTTGGGCTCCCCCTCAATTTCAACATGTTTTTGTCTCTTCCCGGTCACAGGCACTTGGCCCACCTACACAAGTGAGGTACCGCTTTTACCGGCGAGACTGAGGGGAACGTTGGGTGGGGAAGTTTCCCCCGGTGTGGTGATACCACAAACAAATGTGAGAAAATTTGATTTTTTAGCTAAATTTGAAGTTTGCTGGTGATTCTAGGTAATAAAATATTGGGGGATCCACGCAAGTCACACCTCCCTGGACTCCCTCAGGTGTCTAGGTTTCAGAAATGTCTGGGTTTGGTAGGTTTCCCTAGATGGCAGCTGAGCCCAGGACCAAAAACGCATGTGACCCCCCTTCAAAAACAGGTCGTTTTGTGTTTGATAATTTTGATGTGTCCAGAGAGTGTTTTGGGGCATTTCCTTTCACGGGCACTAGGCCTACCCACACAAGTGAGGTACCGTTTTTATCGGGAGACTTGGGGGAATACTGGGTAGAAGGAAGTTGGTGGCTCCTATCAGATTCCAGAACTTTCTGTCACCGAAATTTGAGGAAAAAGTGTTTTTGGGCCAAATGTCGAGGTTTACAAAGGATGCTGGGTAACAGAACCTGGTGAAAGCCCCACAAGTCACCCCATCGTGGCTTCCCCTAGGTGTCTAGTTTTCAAAAATGTGCAGGTTTGGTAGGTTTCCATAGGTGCCTGCTGAGCTAGAGGCCAAAATCCACAGCTAGGCACTTTGCAGGGGAGGTCAGGGTCCGACGGGCACCCCTTTCTCGTTGGGAAGCCATCCCCAGCTGGGCCTCCGCTGTCTTCCGTGTCCAGCGTCTCAAGTCCTCCCACTTTTTCCGACAGTGGGTGCTCCGTCTGCCGTAGACCACCAGGATCCGCAAGTCATTGGCAATGGCACACCATCGACCCTTCTTTTGATGGACGCTGACCCGCAGAGGAAATACACACAGGAAAATAGTATTAGTCAGACAGTCCTGCCTGCTACACTTATGGCCCACCATACCCCTTCACATCACAATTTGCACACACATGGCCCAGTACACAACCAATACGCCACCCAGAGGACATCCACCCAACCACCCTTACATGAGGCCTTAACACACACCACTCCATGCATTCATGCCACATGTATCGTGCCTGCAGTGTACTTACCTGTTGGTCTGGAGGCCCATACAGCAGTCGTACTGAGGCAGGACCTATCCACCAGTCTCCCCAACTCCCCGGAAGTGAATGCAGTGGCCCTTTCCCCAGTCACATGGGCGATGGTAGGTTCCAGACACAGGTCACAGCAGCACATGCAGTGTAGGTCCTCTCCTGTTGAAGATCAGGTAGCAAGTGAGGAATATGATATAAAATGGCGGTTATGTTTGTGGCAGTGCATACCGTAACCCATAGGGCCCAATGTTACCCAATGAGGAGTTGCATGGCGGTTCCTGACCGCCTCCCGCAACTCCACACGTCGTCAGCGGAATTACCTCACTTCCACCTGTCCCTTCACAGAGGACAGGTGGGCGCCATTTTGGGGGGGCAAGCCCTGGATAATGTAACAGCATGCAAAGTTCTGTTGTAGCCCGATTGCTCAATTTGTGACTGGCTCCTAACTCTTTTACCCATAGATTGCTACTGTTGCAGATAAATAGGAGATGGAGACATACCACCCGTGTACAGACCCCTGGTGTACTTGGCAACACTGGAGGACAGGCACATAATACTCACCTATAGACTTGACAGGGCCACAATCACAGAGCTGTGTGCCCAATTAGAGCCTGAACTGATATCTGCTATCCGTCACCCCACTGGGATACCCCCTCTTGTGCAAGTTCTATTTGTGCTCCATTTACTGGCAACTGGTTCTTTCCAAGTGACGGTGGGCTTGGCAGTCGGAATGCCACAGCCCATGTTCTCAATAGTGCTGACAAGAGTGTTGTCTGCCCTGATTAAACACATGTGCAGCTTCATTGTATTTCCCCAGGTGAAAGATTTGGCCACAGTGAAGGTCGAGTCCTATGCAATGGGACATATCCCCAACATAATAGGGGTGACTGATGGAAAAACATATTGCATTTGTCCTCCCCATCAAAATGAACAGGCGTACAGAAATCGTAAGAGTTTCCACTATATGAATGTACAGATGGTGTGCTTGGTGGACCAGTACATCTCCCACGCTAAGTATCCTGGGTCGGCGCATGATGCCTTTGTCCTGAGGCATAGCAGCATTCCAAATATGATGGGCCAGCTACAGAGGCACAGGGTGTGGCTAATAGGTGAGCCCTGGCCCCTACCCAGTATAGGTTGGTGTATGGGTATGCTGTGAGCCATATGGGATAGTGTGTGGCTAAATGATGTCGTTCATTATTTGCAGTTGACTCTGGTTACCCCAACCTATCTTGGCTGCTGACCCCTATGAGGAATGCCAGGACAAGGGCAGAAGAATGTTGCAATGAGGCACATGGGCAAACCAGAAGTATTATAGAATGGACCTTTGGCCTCCTGAAGGCCAGGTTTCTGTACCTCCATCTAACAGGTGGATCCCTGTGCTACTCACCCAAGAAGGTCTGCCAGATAATATTGGCATGCTGCATGTTGCACAACCTTGCCCTGAGACGCCATGTGCCTTTTCTGCAGGAGGAGTAGGTTGGCGATGCCCGTGTGGCAGCAATGGACACTGTGGACAGTGAGGATGAGGAAGCAGAGGATAAGGATAAGCACAACAGAACATCAGTCATCAGACAGTACTTCCAATGACACACAGGTAAGACAGTGTTACTTCACATTTCATTGTAATTATTTTTAATTTCTGTGGCACTGGTATGCTGTTATTTCCCACTTCTATGCCCACTTACTGTACCCTTTGGCAATTCAAGGATGTTGATAACATAATCACAATAGTTCCAGGTGTGATCACTGCAGCCAGCTGCAGGTCATTAACACATGCTCATTTACTGTACAGTTGAGTTGCATTGTTTGAACCTGGTTAAATGAATACATATTTGAAAAAATTGACAAACTTCATACGTCTATTTTTCCCAAGGGTGTTTATTGAAGTGCTAAGAAAAAGAGGGGCAAGTGCAATGGGATGGGATGATGATGGAGGAAAGTCCAGGGTATTGTTCCAGTCTATTTGTTGCACAGAAGCATTGTTCAAGGGGACATAGGAACGGGAGCAATGGTAGTTCAAGGTGGACAGGGTGACTGTGTGGGACACAAGGGTGACAATCATAAGAGTCTCATTTCCTGGCGGGGGTCTTGGAAAGTGTCTCTGGCTTCAGTCTGGATCGCATGGGAACATTTGCGGACTGGTTCTCCTTCTGCAGGGGGAGGCGGGCTGGTGGCCTGTTGGTCCTGTGGCGGGGCCTCCTGGCCACTAGCGCAGCGGAGGTGGAAGGCAGTTCAGATGTCTGGCTAGTGGTAGGGGCCCGCTGTTGTGAGACTGCCTCCCTCATAATATTGGCCATGTCTGCCAGCACCCCTGATATGGCGACCAGGGTGGTGTTGATGGCCTGCAAGTCCTCCTTGATCCCCTGGTACTGTCCCTCCTACAGCCGCCTGTTCACCTGCACATTGTCCAGGATCTGGCCCATCGTATCCTGGGAATGTTGATATGTTCCCAGGATCTCGGAGAATGCCTCCTGGAGAGTCGGTTCCCTGGGCCTGTCCTCCCCCGGCGCACAGCAGTCCTCCCAGTTTCCATGTTGTCTTGTGCCTCTGTCCCCTGAACCGTGTCCCCACTGACCCCAGGTCCCTGATTGTCTTGGGTATGAGGTGTGCCCTGGGGTCCCTGTAGAGATGGACACACTGCTGATTGATGTGTCCTGAGGACAGGGGTATGGGTACGCTGGGCTGGTGCTGTGGTAGTGTTTCCTGATGGGAGAGGCTCTGTGGTCATGTGTGACTGGGCCTGGGTAACCGGCTGTCCAGAGGCCCCTGATCAGCCAGGTTGGTCATCCAGATCCTGAAGTCCAGAGTTGCTGTCATCACTGTGGGCCTCTTCTGTGGGGGGACTGGATATTGCTGGCACCTCCTCTCCGCTGACATTGGCTGGGATACCTGTAGGGATGTAAATGCTGTGTTATTGTTTCTGTGTCTGACATATTGTGCATCCATGGCTTGCCCTCTTTGGTTGTATTTGCCCTGGCAGTTTTCACTTGTCTAAGTTGGTATGTGGTGGGATAGCTGATTCTCTCTAGTGTGTATGCTTTAGTGATATGTGTCCATGCAGGGCTGTGAGTGGTGTCCATGCATTGGTATGGTATGAAGGGCTTGGCATTGGGATGAATGAGATGTGATGGTGGGGGCTGGGGGACATGGTGATGTGATGGAAGGTAGGGTGAGGATGGGGTATGTGATGGCATGCAGGTAGGGGAGTAGTAGTAGTAGAGTGTTGACTTACCAGAGTCCAGTCCTCCTCCTACTCTGGCCAGGCCCTCAGGATGCATGATTGCCAAGACTTGCTCCTCCCATGTGGTTAGTTGTGGGGGAGGAGGTGAGGGTCCACCGCCAGTCCTCTGTACAGTGAGTTAGTGTGTTGCTACAATGGAATGTACCTTCCCACATAGGTCGTTCCACCGCTTCCTGATGTCATCCCTGATTCTTGAGTGCTGTCCCTTGGCATTGACCCTGTCCACGATTCTCCGCCATAGCTCCATCTTCCTATCTACAGATATCTGCTGCACCTGTGCACCAAATAGCTGTGGCTCTATCCTTATGATTTCCTCCACCATGACCCTTAGCTCCTCCTCTGAGAATCGGGGTGTCTTTGTGGTGCCATGGGTGTTGTGTGAGTTGTGTAGGTGAAGGTGTGTAGGGCGATGTGTTGGGGTGTGTGATGTGGGGTGTGTGGGTGGTGTATAGGTGTAAGTAGTGTATGGCTCTGGTTTTGTCTGTGGTTTGGTCTGTGGTCGTGGTGTCTGTCTTGTGGCAATGGTTTGTAATGGTAAACCTTTGTGGGTAATAAGGGTGTGTGTTTTATAGTGGTGTGGGTGTGTGGTTGTGGTGTGTGTATGGAGTCTGGTGTGTCTTGTTTGAATTGTCCAATGTGATGTTGTCTTGTTCGAGTGTGTGTATTTTGAGCGCGGCGGTATGTACTTCCAATGGTTTACTACCATTGAATGTCCGCCGTGGTTATTCGGGGGTCATAATGTGATGGGTGTTGTTCTGTTGCATTACGGTGTGGATTTTGATACCGCCACTTTATCACCGACCTTTCGGACCATCGTAATTGTGTCTGTGGCTGAAAAGTGACGGAGTCGTGTGTGTGTCATAATATGGTGGACGGATATTCGGCACCGCAGCGGTAAGTTGGCGGCAGTCAGCGTGGCAGTAAGTGTGATTTACCACCAATGTCATAATGAGGGCCTCTGTTTGCTTTGGGAAAATGTGATGTGTCCATTTTGCGTTTTGGGGTATTTCCTGTCGTTGGTGCTAGGCCTACACACACAAGTGAAAAACACTGGGTGGAAGGAAAAATTTGTGGCTCCTCTCAGATTCAAGAACTTTCTGTCACCGAAATGTGAGGAAAAAGTGTTTTTTGGCCAAATTTTCAGGTTTGCAAAGGATTATGGGTAACAGAACCTGGTGAGAGCCCCACAAGTCACCCCATCTTTGATTCCCCTACGTGTATAGTTTTAATTAAATGCGCAGGTTTGGTAGGTTTCCCTAGGTGCAGGCTGAGCTAGTGGCCAAAATCTACAGATAGGCACTTTGCAAAAAACACATCAGATTTCAATGTAAAAATGAGATGTGTCCACGTTACATTTCCTGTCGTGAGCATTGGGCCTACCCACGCAAGTGAGGTACCATTTTTATAGGGAGACTTGGGGGAACACAGAATAGCAAAACAAGTGTTATTGCCCTTGTCTTTCTCTACATTTATTCCTTCCAAATGTATGACAGTGTATAAAAAAGATGTCTATTTGAGAACTGCCCTGTAATTCACATGCTAGTATGGGCACCCCTTGAATTCAGAGATGTGCAAATAACCACTGCTTCTTAACACCTTATCTTGTGCCTATTTTGGAAATACAAAGGTTTTCTTGGTACCTGTTTTTCACTCTTTATATTTCAGCAACTGAATTGCTGTCTACCCAGGTATTGAAAGCAAACTCATTGCAAGGTGCAGCTCATTTATTGGCTCTGGGTACCTAGGTATCTTGATGAACCTACAAGCCCTATATAGCCCCCAACGAGAAGAGTCCAGCAGACGTAACAATATATTGCTTTAAAAAATTGGACATCGCAGGAAACAGTTAAAGAGTAGAACGTGAAGAAAACTGCCTGTTTTTTTCACCTCAATTCCAATTTTTTTTTTATTTCAGCTGTTTTTTTCTGTAGGAAACCCTTGTAGGATCTACACAAATTACCCCTTGCTGAATTCAGAATTTCGTCTACGTTTCAGAAAGGTTTAGTTTTCTGGGATCAAGCATTGGTTTCACACCCACTCCTGTCACTAACTGGAAGGAGGCTGAAAGTACAAAAAATAGTAAAATGGGGTATGCCCCAGTAAAATGCCATCATTGTATTGAAAAATTGGGTTTTCTGATTCAAGTCTGCCTGTTCCTGTTCCTGATGACTAGGACGATGGTGATTTTAGCACCGCAAATCCTTTTTTGATGCCATTTTCAGGGGAAAAAACACAAGCCTTTTTCCGCAGCCCTTTTTTTCCCATTTTTAAAACTACAACGACATTTTCACTGTATTTTGGATAATTTCTTGGTCTTCTTCAGGGGAACCCACAAAGTCTGGGTACCTCTACAATCCCTAGGATGCTGGAAAAAAGGACCCAAATTGGGCCCGGGTAGCTTATGTGGACAAAAAGTTATGAGAGCCTAAGCGTGAACCGCCCTAAACAGCCAAAAAAAGGCTTGGCACCTGAGGGGGAGAAGGCCTGGCAGCGAAGGGGTTCAAAAAAATAGACACGATTAGTTAAAGGAAGATACATGAATAGATAGTTGCGCCTTCAATACTTTCCATAAGCATTTATTTATCAAAGTTAAAAATATGCTTCAAAGCACTCATATTAACGACAGTCTCCCAGTTACATTATTTAGTCCCGTGTTTTTTTAAATTATTTTAGTAAGGAGAAGAAATGAGTTGACACGCACTGCAGAGTTTTCTTTTACTATATTTATTTATATGTATTTATTTCTTTACAAAGATGTTGGAGCAGTTCAAATAAGCGGGATATATCATTTCCCAGGAACCGTATTTTGAACGATGTGGACAAAAACATTTAGAGCATAGTACGTAGACGATACATATTCAGGTAAGGCAGTATGATAAGCATTTTATAAATGGTTGAAAAGAGAGGTAGATGAAAATATCAGAAAATTTGCCTAAGGGAAAGGGTAACTTGGAAATTGAAAATAAGTTTTAAAATGAGAGCTGATTTTCTTCTGAGGACCAGAGAAAAATATTGTTGTGACAGCACGAGCAAGAGTGTAGGAGCAAAACAGGTAGGAGTTGTCTTGTAGATGTTGTTTTAGACCAGATGTGAACAGTGCAAATGAGGGAGACACATGCAACTTGCTTGAGAGAGAGAGTTCTAGATTGTGGGCAAAGCTTGCTGGATAAATTTCCATGATGATGGAGCCAGACGAGGTTTATGCATAAGGAAGCTTTCCCTCTTAGTTCACTTATTCCTCTAGATAGGGTTAGTTTGTTGGCCTGGTATGCAGAGGTAGTGTAGCATATTATATAATATGAGCATTCTTAGTGTATGCCATTCTTCAAAAGGCAGCAAATTGAGACATGTCATCATGGCAGTAATATTGTCATTTTCCTGTTACCAGAGGATAGGTTTAATGAGAGGACAGCTTTTAATGGCGCGAGATGAGATTGTGATAGGCCAGTGAATATTTTGAATGCAACAATGGTTTGAACTATTTCAGTTCTGATCTTGTGAGGATGTGTTTGATATTTCTTATGAATCTGAGATGGAAGTTTGCTCACTTTGGTCCTGATGCACCACTTTTCATGCATTGCCCCTGTCCCACCTAACAACACCATTTACAATAAAACGCACCATGGTGGTTGTTTCCACAATAGCACCATAATTTGTGACACTATTGTGGTGCTTTGCAACATTAGCACCATATATTATAGCACTAGTGCAGCAATCCGCTAGGTAGGCCCTTAGGTGACTATGGGCCCGTCACTTTAAATGATGGGAAAAAATGACCTATAATGTGGCCCAAAGGGGTTACAAATGGCACTTTGTAAATATAGCACTGAGGAATAGCCTCCTTAACGCTCCATTTGCGTAAACAAAATGATGCTACGGTGGCGCAAAGGACTTTCAAATCTGGCCCCTGGCTTCTAATTTTATATGTTTGTTTAGTTTAGAATTAAAGTTTAGGATGACGCCCAGAGGTTTAGCTGAAAAGTGGGCTTGGGAGTCATGCCCATGACACTCTGTCTAACTGGATGAGAGTTTGTAGTTGCATTTAAATGAATAAATGAGGAATTCTCTTTTTTTGGACAATTATTTTCAGCTTCGTCTTTTTCATCCAGTATTTCATGTCAGATTGGCTGCTGGATAGGGTCATGATGCTTTTTTGGCTGTCAGTTTTCAGTGCTGTCATCTGCAAATTGGTAAAGAATGCTTTTGCAGAAATTCACTTCCGAGTTCTATGAAAAGGCTGAATATGATAGAAGCCAGTACTGAGTACATTTACTATAGCAGAGTGAAGGGGCGAGGCAGAGGTTTGTCTACTTATTCTCAACTGTTGGAAACTTTTTGATAAATTTGACTGGAACGAGCTCGCGTGACAAAAGGCCTGTTTTTGACATGGTTAGACCCCTGGTTTTGCCTGTATATGATGTAGCCTAGAAGTTGTTAGTACCCAAGGCCCCTGCTAACCAGGTTCCCTGGGTCAGAGCTCCTTCCCTAAAATCTTGTGATGTATTAGCACAATTTGAGACACCTTTAGCTGCTGCCATAAGTCCCCAGAAAATAGTACTTAGGTACCTAGGGCAGGAGGTTCGAAGGGTAGGCCACTAAGAATATCAGCACTGATTGTGCCACCCTCTAGGGCCATGCATCCAGATGCACCCAGCATTGCCATTGTGGGGTGAGTGTCCTGATGCAAACCTAAAATGCAAACTCAACATGGTACACTGCCTGTGTGCCCGGTCCACCACACACTGCATGCAATATAGATAAGTCACCCCTCTGGCAGGCCTTTCAGCCCTAAGTCAGGGTGCACTATATTGTATGTGAGGGCATAGCTGCATGAGCAATGTGCCCCAACTGTATCCTTGCCAAACTGAGTTAACAAAGCAGCCATTTTAATACATATGCTGGAGACTGGTCCATACGAGTTTCACAGCTACATGATGGCCACTCTAAACCCTGGGTTGTTTGGTATCAAACAACTAGAAATGAGAAATCCAAGCTTGTACCAGTGCTGGGTTTATTATAAAATGTACCCAGGGGTAGATTTGGAGGTGCCCCCGACAAAGGCTAACTATCCTGCACGGTTGGTGGCTGGTCACATCCATTCTGCCACCTCCATACACAAATCTGCACCCCTGGGGTGAGGGTCTTTGCCCTCTGGGATGTAGAACAAAGCCCTTTCTCAGTGGAAGTGCTAATACCCCCTCCTTCAGGAATGTGCACTGCCCTAGCAGCGAGCTTCAAAGGGCTTACCGCCTTTGAAACTCAACCTCCAGGCCTGCTGCTAGCAGCAGATGGCTGCATCCTTTGCAAACCCCCACTTTTGGCAGGAGCAATTGTGGGAAAGTCAAAAAAAGGATAGGAGGAGTAGCCCTACCTGGCATGCACCACCCATAAGGTGTTGCATGCAAGGTGAAATTAATTTTCCTCCATTTTGAATGGAAGGAAAATAGCCTGTCAGGTGTAGTGAAGTGAACTCTGCCCACAAGAAGAGGTCATTTAATGGATGTAGCCACCCTACAGTGGATGACCTATTGGCCAGTTCCCCCCTAAAACACCCACTGTTTACAGTATTTAGTGGGCATCCCTAGACCAAGAAATCAGATATGATGGACAGAAGAGGACCACACAAAGAAGATCCAAGGCACGAGAACTGTGGAACTGCTGGACCAAAGAAAAGGTGCCAAACCCTGCCTGCTACACCCAGGACCAGACAATTGCCATTGAGCAGCTGCTGAACAATTAGAAAAACTCTAAAAACCACAGAGGACCTCCAGGCTTTGCAAATTTCCTGATAACTCTCTCCAGAGTGTAGATACCATTCTAAATCCACAAGGAACCAACAGCGGACAATCCCTGCCAGTGTGCCAAGTCTGGTGCTACTGCACCCTCTAGCGACTGAACCATACCAATGCCCTGGGCATTGATCACCTGACTTCAGAACCAAATAAAACAGTCCATCTGGGACTGAAAAAGGACCGGAGGAAGCTGCAGTTGAGTGACTTCAGAAACAATCCAGACCTCCCTCCAGACTGCTCGTTGTCCTGCAAATGACCCTGGAACTGACTTACCTACTGCTTCTAAGGGCATCTGTGCGCATAGCTCCTGGATCACCAATTCGCTCTGCACCTGGAGGCACTGAACCTGTTTTGCCATCAGAGTACTTCACCCCTTGCGACCTTGACACTCCAAGGGGACACCCAGTATTCACCTTTAAACGTACCTGTGCAGTGCTTTTCCAAGTGGTCCACTGCAGTAGCCCTGCACAAGCTCCAGAGACATTTTCCCACTGCTCCCGCTGGAACAGGGAGTCGCCTGAACTACTCCGGCTGGCACAGTGTGACCACAAATGACCTCGACCAACCTGCAAAAGAAGAACTTGGTAAACCTACTGTGTGATTTTATATGTATTTTTAAGGTTCATCCTTCATTCAATTACGCACAAAATACTATTTTTAAATAAAATTCAAAAATCAGTATCTCAAAAAGTACTTGACCAATTCTGATAATGTTGGTCTTAAAATTTCTATAAAAATCTGAATTATGTTTCTAAATTGGTCCTGAGTCATTCTTTTGAATGTGTGAGTTACAAGATTGATGTTGAGAGTACAACAAATGCTTTGCACTTCCCCAAGATTGATAGATTGGTCTAACTGCTCAACCAAGCTCACATAAAAATTAGAGCATTAGGTGGACTAGTTGTTTCCCCTGTAAACCAATGTGTGGTTGCCTGGACTCCCTGCACAGTGAGACTAGCTTTGCACATTAGATAGAGATCCAGCCATGTGTCCTTGAAGAAGAGAGAAAAGGATGTTATGGTCGGTCAGATCATATGATGTGGACAGATTGAGTAGCGCTTCATGGCATTATAGTCTTTTGTTCAAAAGTTGAAGGGAGTTGTATAATTTCTTGAAGTGACTTTTTTCAGCACTGTGATTTGGTCTGGAACCTGATTAGCACAGCCTTAGAAGCTGTAATATATGTATGTGCATATTTTTATGGGTTTCAATACCTTTTCAAGTAGCTTAGTTGAGAAGGAGGAGAGGCTGGTAGATGGTCTGCAATTCCCTGTTTTGCTAAATTTAGCATCAGTCTGTTATTTGAGGTTTTGATCATGATCAGTTTTGCTAGGGCCAGTTATAATGCCAATGTGGAGTGACACAATAATGAAGTTCATCCAGACGGGTGAGATGACAGTCCTGATTTCTTTGCCCTTAGTAGGCAGGATCATTGCATGGTGTGATACCCTAGTATCTGAAATTGCTTTTAAAGTCTTGCTGAATTATAGGATTTAAGATGAATGAGATTTGTTTGACCAATCTCGATGTGAAGATTGTCTGGCATCATTGGTGGTAGACACATTCTCACCTAGCTTCTTCAATTGGATGGGCAGGAGTGAGGTATTACAGCAGATTTGATAGGTGTACAGAATTTGAGCAAACATTTCAAAACCAACAAAGAACATTTTAAAAACAATGAACAATGTAGTGAAAGACCATATGTCTGCTTTATACCAGGTTGTCCAATCAGGACAAAAGGGAAAATAAATACAACACTTGCAGTACAACACATAAGCTTAACCTTAAAAGTAACTTGCAAACAGCCAAGCTCTTAGAGTCACTTATTACTCACTCCAGGGCAATCAGGATCATGAGACGTATTTCTTATTATTAGCTGGTTGGACATTTGTGGGATTTGCAGCTGATCTTGGCAGCTCCTCACAAAACAAAAACTCACTTGATGGTTTCACTGCTCCTCTTGGGTCCTATTGGGTCACCAGGTCCAAGAATATTCAAATCTCTGCAAAACTCTGCTTGCTTATTAAGCAGTCCATCACCCGAGGGTAGGCATGTCACCCAGCCTTGAGGCTGGTTAATTTCTCCTCTTTCTTTTTGCTTGCTTGATACACCCGCTTCAGCAGCTCTTAGTGTCAGTGTCACCCTGTTGGAGAGCTGGTCACACATCGGCTAGTTCCTCTACCTACTCTGCAAGATTCCTCTTGCAGTGGTGGTGGAGCCAGCTACTCTGTCCTATGTCTTGCGTGCTTTTTTCATCTGGGTGCACATAGCAGGCAAGAGTATTTCTTGTGCCATGGTAGAGGGAGGACCCAATGGCTTCCTTGGAGTCAGTTACCAACTACTTTGGCCCTCATCAGCAGCAGATATTAATGATGGATTTCCAGAAGCTGTAATGGTGGTGAGAGGCTCAAAGAGTGCAATTTCGCTGAGCTCGTAGGAGTGGGAGGAAGTCCACACAGCTTCCCAGGGGGTAGTTATTGATCCTGCATACGATTTCTGCATCATGGTGGGTGCTCCCATCATTCAGTGTACCAGCTCGCTATATTTCCAACAAGCTATTCACTTGTGTTAAAAACCTTTTAAGATAATTTGGGCGTGTTCTGCCAAATCAAACATGCTTTTCTACTTTGTGCCCTGGTGCCTATCTCCCTCCAGCAGTGGCAATTCTATGGAGGATACTGAGTGCCAAAATTTTATTTGGTGATTCTGGGTACCTTTCTACAGCCTTTGGCCATGCTGCTGTCCCCACTTTATCAGCAGCAAAGCTGTAGAGGCCTGGGCCTACCATCCATACAGCAATGATGGTCTCCTGTCTTTGGGGATCTTTGTAACAGTTTATAGAATACTACATCAGAATGTGTTAACTGTTCACAACTCATCCTCCGCTCTTTTACTGAAATACGTTATGCTTGTCTTTGACCTTGTATATTGCTCCTTTGCCTTTTGGCTGGGTTCACACAACAGAAGTACCATATACATTCACACAAGCATGCATACAGCATGGAGCAAACAGTGCTGCACTCAACACATATGACAATAAAGTGCATGAGAGTCTGTACAAACAATGCTAATTATTATGCATACTTAGGGTGCACTAGAAATATCACATTATGACTGTGGATATGAAGCTATTCTTGTGATTACGAAGCTGTGCTGGGTTTATGGTGAAATTAAACTATAATCAGAATGACAACAGGCAAGGTATCAGGACATCCCACCTCCATCTGAGTTTGTCAGGGAGT
This sequence comes from Pleurodeles waltl, assembly GCF_031143425.1. NCBI lineage: Eukaryota > Metazoa > Chordata > Amphibia > Caudata > Salamandridae > Pleurodeles > Pleurodeles waltl. The sequence continues at coordinate 770,609,581 of NC_090437.1, forward strand.
CCCATTATCAAGCCTTTTAGGGTTTTGTTGAATCTTTCAATTATCCCATTTGTTTGAGGGTAATATGGGTTGGTAAACTTGTAAATCACTCCACACTCATCCTACAAGGCCTTCAGATAGGCAGAAATAAAAGTAGCCCCTCTCTCTGACACCTTAGAAAACCCCTCTCTGGCGAAAATACCAATGATGGTCTTTGCTACTGCAGGAGAAGTTACAGACTTAAGAGGGATTGCGTCTGAATATCTAGAGGAGAGTCTACTGCTAAAACAAAAATATTCCCAGATGTAGTTTGAGTGTTCATAGGGTCACCAATGTCAATCCCCATCCTCTCAAAAGGGATCCCAACCAAAGGTAGTAGAGCTAAGGGAGCCTTTGGACGTGAGACTGTCTTACAACTGGATTGGAAGGTCACACAGAAGCTATAAAACCCCTTTACCTTTTCAGACTTTGGGGCCAATAAAAATGGGCAACCAACCTATCCCTGGCTTTGGTTTTTCTCAGATGTCCAGCTAAGGGGATGTCATGGGCCAATGTGAGGATAAACTATTTGTACTTTTGGGGGACCACCACTCTCCTGGATGTCACTGGTTTGGGAGGTCACTGGTCTCAGTGTTCAGAAGCCCTTCCTTCCAGTAGACACTGCAGGTACCACTGACATCACCCTACTTTTGCCTGGAAGCTTGCTGCCCCAGGACTTCAAGAGTAGGATATTCTTTTTGCCCTTGGCAAAGACCCTCTCCGGAGGGTCCCCCTGCACTGAGAAGCTAAGCCAGGTCAGGAAAGGGTCCCTCAGCTGCAGTTTCCTCCGCAGGCACCTTTGACCTCTTTGAAGCTGCCTTAGCAGACTTCTTACCCTTTCTCTTGCTGGGGGTGACTTGGTCCACTGTTTCAGGATCCAAGTCCCCCTTCTTTCCCTAATGTGCTACAGGTGCTCTTGTGGAGACACACACCCACTTAGGGAGGCCCAGCACATCTCCATGCAAAAGGGGTTCAGGTTTAGCCCTTTTGAAATTGTGTTTGGTCATCCTGTAAGGGGTCTACTGAGTCTTGTAAGGGAAGGATGGGAGAGGCCTCTCAAAGAGCCCAAGCTGGGCATTGTGTATTATGTGCTAGGCCTGCCCTCTCGCATGGCAGAGTACATAAAGAAAGCAAACAAAGAGTGAGGTCAGCTAAGAGCTTATCAAGCCCTCTTGTGACCAAAACTCAGCACTAGTGGAGTACCAACCGTGTCAGCTGTTGTGAGTGTTGAATCCTGTGGCTTCCAGCTCCCTTCAGGACAAATGGGCTGGGCCCTATCCAATTTTGGAGAATAAGGGGGAAGTCACCTACTTGGTCTACTTAGGCACCCCCAAACATCCTCACACGGTGCTTCATGCGAATCGCTTAAAACCCCATTAGTAAAAGGCTGACATTACCATGCTGATGGTCACTAATGAAGGACAGGAAGTGGCAAGTGAACCTCTTCCTGACCTTTGGTCAAACAATCCCCAAGATAGGTCAGTTGAAGGTGTAGTAATGTCTGATTCCCTCACTGTCTAACAGCAAGCTGAAAGCAGGCCAGTTTGCTGAGCTCTTTTCTTTAACACCTGGAGTGACAACATGGTATGACACCCTGAAAGAGACTATGGCCCAGTTTTAAGAGGACCTAGCTTCCTTGTGCTACATTAGTGTCATTTTCTATGACGCATATGTGTCCTTAACGAGGCCAAATTTGCTGCATTATATTTCCAAAGTGGTGCAAGACATGCATTGCGCTACTTTGTAACTCCGCGCAACAAGTTATGCCTGTGCCAGGCATAGTGTATGCAAGGAGAGCGTACTCCCATTTGATGGACCGTAAAAATGGTGCAGTGGAATCTAGGAGATTCCACTGCACCACTTTTAGTGCCTATTTTTAATGCTTGCACAGAGCAGGCATTAAAAGGGGGCATACCATTGTTTTCAATGGTCCCCTATATACTCTGCAGGATTAGCACCAAAATTGTGGCACTAATCCTTCACAGTACATCAATAGAGTCAAGAATGTTGATGCTGTTGCCGCTACCCTGTCTCAAGGTTCATCATATGTTAAATGTTGCCCACACATGGTGGTAGTAGGGGGACGCTAAGGGGCACAAGAACAGTGGCACTGCATTGAATGCTGCACCACATTTCTTATCTTCGGGCCTATGTGCTCAGTACCTGTACTTAAAGCACTTGACTACACCAAGAAGTTCATTATCCAGACAGACGGTTCTAAACATGGGAATTGGGGCAGTGTTAGCACAAACAAATTATGAGGGCCAGTATCAACCAGTTGTCTATATCGGCAGGCAACTCCTAGACAGCAGCATTAGAGTGCCATTGAGAGGGAAGCCTTTGCTGTGGTCTGGTCCCCAAAGAAGCTGAAACCATACTTGCTTGGGACTCACTTAAAGGTACAAACTGACCACAGGCTTGTCAGATGGCTGATGCAGATGATAGGGGGAAACTCCAAACTTTTGAGTAGGTCCATTTCCATGCAGGGTATGTGCTTTTCAGTGAAACACAACCCAGGGACTGACCATGCCAATGCAGATGGCCTTTCCAGGATCTTCCCCTTAGACAATGAAATCTCCGAGGGAGCAGGCCTGAGCGGAACTCACGGAGTTACACTCCGGGGAATTCCGCAGAGTTGATTTAAAATTTTAAACTCAGTGGAATTCCACAGAGGCGGCGATCCTTGAGCGGCCGAGTGACACCCTGTACTGAATGCACCTTATCTCTGAAGCACCAAGCAGGGTCGGGCCTGTTGAGCCAGGCCCGCCCTACTTAGCATTTTCAAGATTGGGCGTATTGAAGACAGGGCCATAGGCAGTGCACTGGGGTAGGCCGGTGCACAAGAGGCCTGGGTAGGCTGGTGCACAAGAGGCCTGAAGCTGCAGCTTTCGCTACCTATGGCCCTTGACTGAATTCAGGTCTCTTGTGCACCAATGTGCACATAAGAGGGAAAAAAGGTCCAACCTGGGTCCTTGCAAGGGGGTACTTGTTATTGCAAGCGACCTAGCTCTCTTCCTCCCTCTGACCCCTGGCCTGCTCCCGGCCCGGGCTGTTGGCGGTCGAAGGGAGGTCTGGATCTGGAGCTGCTGGGCTGGTGCCAGCGAGCAGCTCCATGATGTCGGGCCAAATGCGCACTGCAGTCCAGTTATGGGCCACATAGGGCAGGCGCAATCTGTCTGCGCTTTCTCTATGTGGCCAATAACTGGGCTACAGTGATTACACAGTGAGCCCTGCTCCACTGGCGGGGCTAGCAAAATATTTGGTTGAACTCTGCGCTCCAAGCGGAGCGCAGACTGCCAAAAACTCTGTTAGCTTCACCAGCGGAGGGAGCTCACTGCCCACCTCTACCAGGGAGTAGGTTAGTTCCTCATCCCCTTTCGTCTAGGGGTCATGTAGGAAAGTACCCCTTTTTGCATGGTCACTCCCTACTTTTTGCCCCCAGTGTTGACGTATATGACTGTTAGTGTACTGGAAGTCCTCCCTTTAAGGCCCTAGTAGATAGTACCCAGGTCATAGGTGGTGAGGGGGTCCCCAGGGCCACAGCACAATTTTGTGCCATATTGGGTGACCCTCTCAAAGTACCAGTTGCAGTCATACGATTGCAGACTAAGGCGGTCATTATGAACACAGCGGGAAACACAGCTGACTGCCATGGCAGCGGTGAACAGAATCCCGCCGTTGTCGATGAATGGAAACTCACCATATAATGAATGAATATTCCAACCCCGCGAAAAATCACCAGACCACCACTCATCGCCATGAACCTGTTGGCGGGAATCCTGGAACTCCCCACCCAGCCACTGCCAAGCACACCCACATCCCGCCCTCGAAATAATGATGCACAAATCACCTTGGCGGACAGTGGAGGCCGGACGACCATTGGCGGCTGCGACTGCCACGGGCCGCAAGTGGACTCAACAGCAAAAAGTGCACACATTGGATAGGCGTCTGACCAACACACCTGACACACATCCAGAACTCCATAAAACACCCCCAGACACACCCCGCAATCCTTTGCAATGACACCAGGACAAGAAGACGGAGAGCACCATAGGCAGACAGCGAACGCCAGCATACAGGAGACGCACACCGACCCACAGCAGAGCACCCTCACCTCGTTCCCAGCCCCGACACCAATCACCCCACTCACCATGTCACCCCCCAAACATCCACGCTTCACCAAAAAGGAGTTAAGGACCATGGTGGACGAGATCTTGAAGGTGGAGCTACAAATATTCGGCGCCGAGGTGCAGCACAAACCCATCGCAAAGAAGATGGAGCTATAGCAGACTGTTGTGAACAGGGTCAATGCAGTGGGACACCATCCACGCACCAGGGAAGACATCCGGAAGAGATGGAACAACCTGTAGGGGAAGGTCAGGGGCATGGCATCAAGGCACCACATCGCAGTGCAGAAGACTGGGGGAGGACGGCCACCAACACCACCAGAATACATAGACAGGGAGAAAAAAGGTACTGGTCATCCTGCACCCTGAGGGACTTACTGGACTCACTGGAGGAACGGACTCGGGTAAGTCATCAACATATACCCCATATACACCATACCTGTAATGCATGCACCACCCCACCCCACCAACATCCACCAGGACCAACACCCCACCCAGGCATCAGCCACTAAATCCACCCCCTGCATGACCACAAACCCACTAAAAGGCCCACATCCCTTCCCCTGTGCACAGTCACCTACCCCTGCACGTACCCACAATGGAACGACACCCAACACCACAATGCAACCTCACACTGGCGCTAAATGCAATGTCAATCTCACAAAGGCACCCTGGAAGGCCACTGAAAGTAACACCAGCACAAAATAGCCCAGTCCTGTTCACCTCAAAAGTTCATGCAGTTAGTGACTGGCACACTTACCTATGTTTATGTCCCCCAACACGCACCACCAACCATGCACCCCTAATGGACAGGACAATGAGTGCCAGTGCCCCCCAGGGAGACAGAGGCACCTCACAGGACACTGGTGAAGGATCCCTGGACACCGATGATCAGACAGGCCCCTCACACAGTCCTGGACTCTCACCATGCAGCAACCCTAACCAGGAAACCACTGTCCCCCCTTCCACCCAGTCAAGACCAGCAGCACAGGGCAGGTTTCACCACACCAGTGTATCCAGGCCACAGACTGGTGGAACACAGGTACAGAGGCCACAGTCTCCCACTCCCAACAGGCAGGAAGGCGAGGGTTCCCGTACAAGTGGTACTGCCAGACCTGTGCAGGGAACACAGGCACAGAGGGCAAGGGCAAGTGCAAGGGTGGCAGTGGGCCGGGGAAGGCCACAGGATGGATGCAGCAGCCCAGGACATGATATCGGAGGTATTGGGGGCCTACCAGCATACCCATGTCAGGTTGGCACAGATTGTGTCCACCCTGGAGCACAGTCAGAGGATGCAGCAGAACACCAACAACAGGCCATGGAGCAGTAGAAAGAGAACAACGCCACAATGGCCACCATAGAAGAAGCACTGCTGCAGCTGGTCAGAAATCAGTCTGACACCCACACAGAACAAGAGGCCCACACAACAGCACCGGACAACCAGCATCAGATTACCCCATCAGCAGAAACTTCCCAGGAACTACTCTCGCAGGAAACCCAAGGGCCTACCATGTCATCTGATGAAGATCAACAACAGGCGCACAAACGTTCCCTCAGGCCATGATATGGCACTGGAACCCCAGCTAAGAACAAGGCCCCCTTCAAAAAGTAACTCAGCAACAATATGCACTGCAACCATCCCACCCAATCACCAACCACACATTGCTAAGAAGCAATATTAACTACTGTAAGACAAGATGGACCCATCAATACTACCAACAAGGCTGCCACCATGTTGGTCTTGAGGACACCCCCTTTACGACTTGCCATCACTGTAAACAGCACTATTCACTCACTTCAACCAATAGAACACACATCCCACCTGTAACACTGTCCCCTTTGTGAAATTGTGAAAAAAGTGGAGTATGGATATAACTGGCAGTGAACAACTTTATTGTCAAATCTGTGCATGAAGGGAGTCCTGTGTGCCGAAATGGTGGCAATGAGGAAAAGCATATAATTTCAATCTGTCCCATGCAGAAGTGGGCCATGTATCGCCTAGCAACCCCCCCCCCATATGACTGAGCACACTGACAGTATTTGTCACAAGCCCCAATGTCAGGCCCAAGTCCCACACATTTACTGGAAGTAGAGTTGTATCAGTTGGTTCCTGGAATTGACATTTCCCCTTCCTCATCATCCCCATCACTCTCCTCACCTCTCTGAGGTAGCTGATCAGGACCTACAGCACCCTCCACCTCCAGGAAGGGGATAGAATGTCTCACTGCCACGTTGTGTAGCATGCAGCAGGCCACCACTATTCTACAAACCTTAACATGCCCATAGGCCAGGGAACCCCCAGAGATATGTAGACAACGAAATCTAGCCTTCAGGAGACCTATAGTTCACTTAATCACCCTCCTAGTACATCCATGGACCTCATTGTAATTTCTCCCTGCATCCGTCCTAGGATTCCTCACTGGTGTCAGGATCCAACGCAAGTTTGGATAGCCAGAATCACCTATAAAATGGTGCAATACAGAGTTGTCATTGTTATGCTTGTTAGTCAGACAGGCTGGTTCTCTGCAATGTGTCAGTTAGTGACAGGCACACTTACCTATGATCCACCCACTGTCCTCTTGGAGTTGTTCCATCTTCTGTGGCACACTACTGTTCCTCATCACAAAGGAATCATGGACTGAACCTGGGAACATGGCATTCACATGTGAGATGTACTGGTCTGCAGTACATACCAATTGGATGTTCATGGAGTGAAAGTTCTTTCTATTTCTGTACACCTGTCCACTCACTCTTTGGGGTATAATCGGTATGTGTTTGCCATCGATGGCACCTATAACATGGGGTATGTTGGCAAAGGCATAGAATTCAGACTTGATGGCAAGGAGGTCAGTACTTTGGGGAAACCTCACATAGGACTGCAGATGTCGTACAAATGCATTCAGAAATCTTGTCAGTACCATGGTGAACATTGGCTGTGAAAATCCAACACCCATGCCCACGGTCACTTGAAATGAGCCCATGGCCAGGAAATGGAGTGCGGAGAGCACCTGCACTTCAGTTGGGATGGCATGCTGATTACTATTTCCTGGAGTTAGGGAAGAATCCAGTAAAGCACAAAATTCCTGAATTGTGGCACGTGTGAGTCTGTAAGTGATTATGATGTGATGCTCCACCATGGTCCTCATATCCACAAGTGGTCTGTGCACCGATGGTGCCCTTCCTCACCACAAGGGTCAAAAAGGTGTGATGAAGACACATACATAGGCACACTTGTCATCATTTGTGCACTGCATTGTTTATTATAGTGTCTCTACATTAACTGCTACCTGACAGATATACATGTACATCACAAGGAGGGAACAGAGTATTTCATGTGTGCTACAATATCAAATGGACAGAGGCCTAGGTGCTTCATGTGGCTAGTAGGGTCTGCATTGTGAGAAGTATTTAATTTGAGATGCGTAGGTCATTGCAAAATGTCTGCCCACTATAATTCTGCCCTTTCATTGTGGAAGTTACCTCATACCGCTAGCGGTTGATGTCACAGCGTAAGGTGCCGTTCGCACCCTCATTGGTTAACATGGATGCCAATGGGGAATCCTGGCGTATCATGATCGCAGTTTGCGCCATGCAAAACGCACATCGCAAAATGGGAATGCGACTCGCAAATAGGAAGTGGTGTTCCCCTTCCTATTTGCGATTCGCACCGCGATGCAGAATTGCTTTGTGACCGCGAACGCGGTCGCAAAGCAATTCGCAGTTAGCACCCATGTGAAGTGGGTGCGGTCCCCATGGGACCCCTTCCCCTTTGTGAATGGCTCTGAAAATATTTTTTTGCAACTCGTTTTCCTTTAAGGAAAACGGGCTGCAATACCAAAAAAAAAAAACAGCTTTATTGAAAAAGCAGTCACAGGCATGGTGGTCTGCTGTCTCCAGCAGGCTACCATCCCTGTGAGTGCATGGAATCGCAAGAGGGTAGCAAATTGCGACCCACCTCATTAATATTAAGGAGGTGGGTCTTTGCATATGGGTCTCTGCATATGGGATTGCGACTCACAAATTGCGAGTCGCTCTGACTCACAATTTGCGAGTCGCAATCCCGTTTCTACCTACATCTGGCCCTTACTCCTTCACTCGAAGCTGCAGTTGCAGGGCACAGCATGCAACCTGCATCTGACATCTGCAGCCCAGCCTCAGCTGAGATTTTCTATCTCCTTATCAGCATTGTCGTGCCATGGTAAAATCAGCACCAGCGCAAGCCCCGTTCAGAACCATAGACAGCTAGGACAACTATGTACCCTGATCCAATGGAACTGTTGTGGCTTGGTTTCAGGACCCACACTACCTTAACCCTGCCAGGGTTTCCCACAGCTTCACCTCCAAGTGATTGTTTGTCACCAGTGGCAACCCTGCCATTGACTTCAACACGAGTCCCATTCAGCCCCACAGCCCCACAGACAGCCAGGACAACTCTGCATCTGGACTCCTAGGGCCAAGTAAAACCCCTCTGGCTGTTGTGATCTGGTCCCAGGGACTGCAAAAGCTTACCCCCCAAAGGTTCCATGAAACTCATCTTCTAAATGTATTTTTGCAACATATGACATTTTCCCTTTGACTTCAATACAATGCCCTTTCTGCAGTGATTTTCTATTGCTTATAATATCGATATCTCCAGTTCTACCGAACCTATACTGTTCATTTTGGTGTCTAAATTTATATAAAAATAAATTATATTTTTATAAGTTGGTGTTGGATTTATTTTGAATCATGTCAATTACTTATTGTCCATGTTTGTGCTTTGAACTGCTTAACATGTTCCTCGAAGTAAAGCCTGACTGCTCTTTGCCACACTACCAGGACTGAGCTAAGGATTTACTAGTGTGAATTCAAGGAACATCTCAGGAGTATTGTGAGAGTATTACATGCTGAGGACTAACCCCCACACCACATAATACTCCACTTTCCTACATTCTGTTTCCCTATTTTTGAGGTGGTGGGGGAATGCACATGCAAATGCTAAGCAAACCCCACCCTTACAGTTAAAAAATTCATCCCCAGTGACTAGTGGGCTGTTTGTCTCCCAAGGGGGTCAGATGGAGTATTTGCTCCATCTGCCCCTGGGGGGTGGCAGAAAGACTGTTTCCAAAGGGCTGAAATCGACCTGGGGAGGGGGTGCCAAAAAAATAAATACCTCACCCTCCTGGGCACTAGCCCACACCCAGGGGTTTTCTATAAACAAGGACCTAAGCTCACGCTTGTATTTTTTAATTTTTTATTTTGCAGCAGATTTGTGGATCTTCCATGAATTCATTACAACATTTTGAAAAAACATGGGCTATGGGGGTCAAGGTAATCCTACCATGCCCCCTTATGTTTTTGTTTTTTCTTCTCTTTTTAAAACTCAGGAACATGTCTCAAGACCTAAAATGGTTGTTACCACTTCCTGGTTGAGGTGGTGGCAGCCAATCATATCTCAGTAGAAGATCTGTCAGATCCACGGAGGATCCACAGAGGATCTGCTTCCCTCTATATATAACGTTTTTCAGCATTGATTGCTTGAAAACTACTGAGCAGATTTACACCAAATCACAAAAGCCGTCTTCCTTGACTAAGGTCTAACTTTTTTCCAAATTGAAGGAAAATTCATTTAGCAATTTTGGCTAAAACTTTGTGTAAAGTTCCTATAGAAAATTTTATGTCGAATATACATTTTGGGACCCACCATTCGTTTTCGGGCCCCCCCTCGAAGGATCACATCGCAACTTTCCATGTGCAAACCAGCCAAAAGAAGCACTTTTTGGAAGGTTTTGTGGTGATTTGTCAAACGGCCGCAAAGTTATTAGCAACACAAAAAATGCATTTCGTAGGGAAGCATGATCCTGACTATAACTACCCAGTGTGGACCTCAATTATACATATTTATCTATGTGTGTGAATATGTATTATGTAAAATCTAACCATACGAAGCATACAAAACCACCCTTAAATTAAATAATGATATACCACGCACACACATTTCATTATCTGTCAGGGAGTCCGGATCATCTGGGTTTGCGCCTGTTCCCAATATGTCCACCTCTTGGCAGCTCCAAACTCTACTACCTGTTATAGCACAGAGTTAAAGAATGGCCAAGTGGGAGATGGCGTTTTAGGTTGGGAACAGCAGGGAAGGAGACCTGTGGAAGTAAAAGTTAAGAACACAATAGCCAGACTTTCATAAGCTTTGTTCATAACATCTATATACTGATAACATGAATGATCAAGAGCTTTCCTATATCATGACCTTATTAACTCTAAGTACCTGGAAAATAAATAAGGATTATGCAAGTTTTCATATGAGAGTTTTTGTAGAATTCAATCTTATGCTCTGAACCTTGAACTAACAAGTTATTTCTTTGAATAGAAATTACTTAATAACAGGGATCAATAAACACATTAGGTTTCAGTAATAAACTGTGTTAGACTCATGAATGATACTATAAGGACACACTATAACAGTGATCAATGAACACATTGGTTTTTAGGAATAAACTGTGATAAGCTCATGAATGATACTGCAAGGATACACTCTGACTAGGCTTACAAGATTCAATTGTTTATGAATTATTATACACTTTAAATATCAAACTGTGCATCAAGATTTAAATCTCTAGAAATGATCGCGCTATCTGCCGATCTGAAACACAAGGGTTAAATGCCAAGAATGACTCATGCACTCTATCATTGATTCAGTCATCAGGATTTAAATGTCAAAATACGATTACACACTCTGCTGATCCCAACTGCAACAGTTAAATGACAAGAATGAGTCAAGCACACTGCTGCTGAGACAACCATCAAGTTTTAAATGCCAGGATATGATCGCGCACACTGCTGATCCGAACTGCAAGAGTTCAATGCCAAGAACGAATCGTGCACACTGCTGCTGATTCAACCATCAAGGTTTAAATGCCAGAATATGATCGCGCACACTGCCGATCCGAACTGCAAGAGTTAAATGCCAAGAATGAATGGTGCACACTGCTACTGATTCAACAATCAAGGGTTAAATGCCAAAAATATGATTGTGCACACTGCCAATCCAAACTGTAAGAGGTGAATACCAAGAATGAATTGTGCACACTGTTGCCGATTCAACCATCAAGGATTAAATGCCAAGATACGATCGCGCACACTGCCAATCCGAACTGTAAGAAATAGTTAAATGCCAAGAATGAATTCTGCACCCTGTTGCCGATTCAACCATCAAAGTTTAAATGCCAAGATACGATCGCGCACACTGCCGATCCAAACTGCAAGAGTTAAATGCCAAGAAAACCATTGCATGCAATTTAACAAAAGGCCCAAAACTCAAGTATTTCTGAAAACGGAGTCGGGGGCCTAAACCGACCTCCGCCTTACCGCCCTGCTTGAAGATCACCAAGGAAATAAAGACAGGGCCTGGAAATCCTAGGTAGGCTTACAGAACAGGAACTCAGGAAAATGCTGCTGCTCTGCACCAGAACCTCTGAATAGTTAGCACGTGGAGTTGGGCTAGGTCCCTTAAATAGACCCAGGCCCCGCCCACGTGCCACACCCAGCTAGGCTGCAGGAAAGGATTCTACAAAGGCTTAGAAAAGGGACCACACCCTAACCACATCCTGTAATCCTGCGGCAAAGTCTTGAAAATGAGCAATGCATTGCAAACAGTATTAATGATGTTTCAATATGATTCTCTGCATTGCAAAAGGTTATCATACTGCATTAACACATAATGTATGAAATATTACATGACATAAGGATTGGATTTTCGCATTATGTCGCTCGTAGAGCACGCACTGTCCTGATGTTGACATTATCTATTGATCTATCCATCTACCTATCTACCTATCTACCTATCTATCTTCACACATATTGTATACATTATAAATAGCACACTCACATTTATATTGTTTATAAAAATATTACAAATGTATATATTGAGAATAACATGAATATTCATTATATGTACAGTATGTTTTTAAAGAATAAAGGATAATATTCTGTTTGCTACAGGTAGAAAATAGCTAGCCAGAGTCCCCTGCATCAGAACCTGAAGAAACTGACCACTATCCAGTGGTCATTTTCGGATTTCAGCTGGGTGCATTCTGGGAGTTGGAGTCCTAACCCCCAAGGAGCAACTCATAGCCTAATGGAACCTTTGGGTGAGCTGTGGATTCCTAAAGGACCTTCAAACACCTTCTGAAAGAAGATGTAGAAGTTTGGAGAAGATAAAGTATCCATAAAGGGACCAACTCAACGTTGTGAGTCAAGTCGGCTTACATTGACTGCGACCCAGCCTAACTTTCAGGTTTGTCCCGCTGAAAAGCCCCAGACTTTCAGGATTTTACTGGGGACTTCTGGAAAGGCAATGTGACAACATCCACTTAAAATCGGCTTGCTGTAGAGGGTCATCCGACGTCGAAGAGAAAAAGTTCAAAAAGAGTGACAAAGTCCGCGCATAGAAAGTTGACCCCCACTTCCCGGGACGTCAGATTCAATTTTAAGTTTGGCCCGGACGAAGTGTTCCATCACAAAATATCATTTAAGTCCGAAGGTTGAGTTCTTCACTGAGGTGTCCTGCGACTCATATCAGAAGAGGGCTCCAGGGTGGTCGGATCAGATATGTGACTTCGTCCCGGTGAGAAAAACTTTCAAGAAAAAGACTAAGACCAAAGGTAAAACTTGAACCTAGTCCTCTCACTCACTGTAGGTGAGCAGGGCTTCATAGTGGTCAGCCTCAAGTTTTGACTTTGCACCGATCGAGTGTGACCAGATGTCCAGATTACCGCTTTTAGTTTCTATGAGCTAGAAAACATTTAAGCCCTAATTCTGACCGCTTACCGCTGCGGTGACGGACGCCAAAATACCACCACCGTGGCTACCATCCGTCCGCCAGATTATGAGCATTGCCGGACTTCCACCACAAGAAGGGCAGAAATCCGGCAGAGTTCATGGTGGTAAGGTGACACTGCTAGAGCCAGCACCGCCATGCCAGTTGAACGCCACCAACACTATTATGACAAGTAATGGTGTTCTGCTATCAGTGGCCCTTCCCGTTCCCTGAAGAAGACCTCTTTGCGCAAGGTAAGTCAGGCTTCTGACAAGGGAGGGGGTGGAGGGTTTGGGGGTGTCGTGTGTGTGTGTCTGAGTCTGTGCATGAATGTGTGAGAGAGTGTGTGAATGCGTCTGTGTGTGTTGTGTTGTGTGCATAATTGTATGCATGTGAGTGAATGCGTGTAAGAATGGTGAAGTGAGTGTCTACCTGTCAGTGTGATTGTGTGTAAAAATGTGTGTTTGCATGTCTGGATGTATGCGTGTATGAATGCATGTATGCCAGTGTGAGTGATTGGGCATATACGTGGTGTGTGTCTGCAGGTGTGTGCATGTATGGACCTAGTGGGGGTTCCTAGCTTATTTCTAAGTGTCGGTACTTACCTGCCCTTACCAATAATCATCTTTCTTTCACACACATATATATATAGATAGATAGTAGTGTTGGTCACCTCACGGTGCTTATAGTAGTAGGTCTGCTCTTCTGTAGGAAATGCATTTTTTGTATTGCTAATAACTTTGCCATTGTTTGCCAAATCTCCAGAGAACTTTCCAAAAAGGGTGCTACTTTTGACTAGTTTGTGCATGGAAAGTTTTGGGGTGATCCGTCAAGCGGGAGATGAGAACAAAAACCCCATGCATTTTCCACAGACCTCTTTAATATGAGCTACAGTAAAAACTTCTGAATGGAACTATACCAAATTTGGCAGGAAGCTAGATCTTGGTCCATGGATTGTGCTTTTTAAGAAATTAAAGGACAAATATAATTATATTTTGGTTCTGCAGGAGTGGCCATCGAAAAATAGATAATTCTAATAGGCCTTTATTTCCCTTGGGTCATCTTGATCCTGCAAAAGTCCAACTCCCACAAGAATGAGCTCTCTGATTGGCTGCCAGCAACATGAGAAAAATATTGCTGGCAGCCTTTACAGGACTTGAGGACTTAGGCCCTCATTATGACTTTGGTGGTGTATTGACTGCCACTGTTAAAGTGGCGGTTATACTGACAACATCCTGGTGGTAATTATCGCCAAATCATGACCATGGCTGTGATACCTCCCATAGATTGCCAATACACCACACCAACTGCCAGGGCATTAACACCACTGACTACGGCGGTAGCCATGTACAGCCAGACAGAAGTCAAGGTACTGTCCACCATATTATGACATAGTAAACCGCCAGAATTTCTGGGGCGGTACAAACACCATCAAAAGCCTGGCAGAAACACAGTACAGAAAATGAAAGACTCACCATCAGGGACACAGAGGACTCCATGGCCACCATGGAACCGGAACTCCAAGTCTTTCCGATGCGCTACCATGCCATGGCCATCCTGGAGCACCAATGCCGACGATGACAATGATGGTGAGTACAGCTGCCTAGAACACAAGGGAGGGAAGGAGGAAAAGGAGAGCGATACACGCACAACACATACCATACTCAGAACCTGCTGCAGAGTAAAACGACTGTCACAGGACCCATAAGCAAATAATGCAAGGACTACAATTCAGGAGTGCGAACACTGTGATTTGCTGCCAACAGCCACCATAATGAATCATGAAATCAAAATGCAGACGGCAATGTACAGATTGGGCCACTGGCCAGACCAAAGTACCAAAGGCCACATGGTCACAGTGCATAGTCCAAGCCCCAACTTGACTCCTGACAACATCCGGACTCCACTGTTCAGGGGCATCCTGTTAGAAATGGGCAGGCACCTCAGGGTGAAGAGGGGTTGGGGGCACCTCAGCTTGAGCTGGTTTCATGCCCACTGGTTGGGGAGGGGGCTCCTTGCTCAACAGTCTCTGGAGGGGAGTGAAAGGCCACAGTCTCTGGAGGGTGGGCTACATGCCCTCAGATGGTGGAGGGGGCTCTTTGGGTTCCTCTGCTGGCGGAGGGGGCTCCTTGCCATCTGCTGGTGAAGGGGGTTCTTTGCCCTTAGCTGGTGGAGTGGTCTCTTTGGGTTACTCTGCTGGTGGAGGGGTCTCATTTGTTCCTCTGCTGGTGGAGGGGGCTCCTTGCCATCAGCTGGTGGAGGGGTCTCTTTGGGTTCCTCTGTTAGTGGAGGGGGCTCCTTGGCTTTCTTTGGTGATGGAGGGGGATCCTTGTGTTCCCTCTTGTGACAGGCGCCCCTAGCCTTTGTCATGTGACTTGTGTCCTTGTCTCCAGGTCTAGGAGGTGCCTCCACTGACCCCGTCCTCTGTTCCTTAGGTTTCACAACCCTAGCCCTCCCTTTATGAGGTGGAGGTGTGGACTCACTAAGAGTGGTTGCAGTCACACTCAGGGGCCCCTTAGTGCCAGCTGCAGATTTTCTGGTGGGAGCAGTGGCAGACTGTTTGGCTGAGGTGCTGGTCTGGGCCGTTAGGACCGTGCACTTACGGGCAGGATAGGGGAGGGGGAGGGAAGAGGTCAAGATGGGCAACAAAAAACTTCTTAGGAACGTTGGGGCGGGATGTGGGAGGAGGGATGGGAGTGGAGGTAGAGGGGGTGGTTGTAGAGGGTGTACATTTGCTGGACTGGGTGCAGGTGCATGGACAGTGTATGTGTATGTGAGATGGATGGCTGTTTGGTGTCTGAGTGCGAGCGTTTGTATCTCTTAGGAGGGGGCAGACAGGGTGGAAGAGGATACACAGAATGTGTGGATGGATGTTGTGGAGGTGTCTGCAAGTGAGGTGGGTGGGCTGCATGATGTGGTGATGGTGGTGGTGGCTATTGATGCAGTGCATGCAGCTGTGAGTGCGGATGTGACTGTGAGAGAGGAGGAGGACGAGGGGGAGAGAGTGGAGGCAGTGGATATTGTTGTGTGTGCAACTGTCTGTTGTTTGTGTGAGTGCTTGTGGCTTGAAGTTTGCTGCCTGTGCCACACCTGTGTGCATGCTTGTCTGTCATTGTGCATGGGATAGGTTGGGGTTGAGGAGACTGGGACTGGGAAGTGGTAGTTGGAGTGGGGATGGTAGGACCAGGGACACTGGCTGCTTCAGAGGGGAGGCCAGACCCTGAAATGATCTCTGTAGGGCCGCCAACCCACCGTGGATGCCCTCCAGGTAGGCATTGCATTGCTGCACCTGGGATGCCAGCTCCTGGATGGCATTCACTATGGTTGACTGCCTTACAGAGATGGATCTCAAGAGGTCAATAGCCTCCTCACTGAAGGCAGCAGGGCTCACTGGGGCAGGGCCTGAGGTGCCTGGGGAGAAGGAGATACCCACCCTCCTGGGTGAGTGGGCACTGCCAACTTGGTGGGGGGCTACTGGAAGGGCGGTGCTGGCATGGAGGATTGTGGCTGCACCTGTCGCTGGGTGGTTCTAGAGGTGTCTGCCACCATCAGGGAGCTCCCATCGGAGGAGGATTCAGAGTCAATGTTGTCAACACCTGTTGCCGCCGAGGTGCTCCCTTCGCCTTCCATCCCACTGGTTCTGTTGACGTCGGGGGACTCTGCCTCCTGTGTTCCGTGGGCTGCAGCTCCCTCACTCACCGGTGCCCCTGCTCCTCCACCAGATGATGCTATTGCACACATGGACAGGATGACCGAAGAAAAGGGGGGGAAAGAGAAAGGAAGCACTGGGTCAATTACAGCACCAACACCACAGATGGCACACACATTACGATCACACATAGGGACCAAGATGGAGCACTATGCACTACACTGGCATTCCATTGGCTAGGTACAACAACAAGATGAGAGCCCTACCACTGCCATCTGCACCCCTCCTGGGATCTACTAAGCCCTGTCTGACATGGAAGGCAACCTAGCTAGCTAACAAGATTTAGCTATTCACCAATTTACCCTGAGCTGGACCACGCAGCAATGTATGAGATGGCATTAAAGGGCACCCACTGACTGAAATCCACCACCAGCAACCTATGCCAGGGAACAAAGAAGGGTGTTACACACGCTGTACTCACCCCCTTCTGTCCGCTGTGCTGCCCTCAAGCTCCCATCCAGCTCTGGGTAGGTCACCGCCAGTATGCTGCATCAGGGTGGTCAGGTTCAGACGGGCCCCCTTCCCTTGTTGGGAGGCCATCCCCAGCTGGGCCTATTCAGTCTTCCTGGCCCACCATCTCAGGTCCTCCCACTGTTTTCTGCAGTGGGTGTTCTGCCTGCTATAGACCCCCAGGGTCCGCACGTCCTTGACAATGGCACGCCACAATCCCTTCTTCTGGTGGGCGCTGACCTGCAGAGGAAACACAGATAGGAGGACACCATTAACCATACAATCCAGCCTGTCACACATATGGCCCACAAAAAACATTTCCCCTCAAATGGCACACACATCACCTGGAGCCCTGCATGAACACACCACCAGCCATACCCCTCCACCCAAATGACACACTGCCAGCACACACAGATCTCCATGCAACCTTGTTGCATGCATCATCCCCATGGTGTACTCACCTGTTGGTCTGAAGACCCATACAGATGTCCATTCAGGGGAAGGCCCCACTCACCAGGGGCACTTTCCCCTGTCACACGAGCCATGGCAGATTCCAGACTCAAGTCACAGCAGTACACACAGTGGAGGTGTTGCTCTGTGGAAAGTCAGGAATCAAGTAAGATTATAGTCAGAAAATGGCAGTCACGTCCACGGCGGTGTACACCGTCACCACCGCCGGTGATCCTCATAGGACACTGTACTCCATAGAACCCCTTTTTAGCCAATGAAGAGTAGCACAGCGGTGCAAGGACGCCTTCCGCCTTGACGCCGAATGCTGGCGGAGTTACATCACTTCCACCTGTCCTTACATACAGGACAGGCGGTCGCTATTTTATGGTGCAGGTCAACATTCCTAAATTGAAAACTGCCAATTGTACATACATTGCCATTTACATAGTCCAGTTAGATACATGATCAATGTACACTGAAGTGGTGTTTCCATTGTTCAGTTTGACACTTCCTTCTCACTCTTGTGTCCCTTAGGTACCTACCACTGTGGAGGAATAGGAGAAGGCAAGCCCCTGTGACAGACCCCTTGTGGACTTGGCTACACTGGAGGACAGACACATTATACTCACCTATAGACTGGACAGGGCCACAATCACAGAGCTGTGTGCACAATTGGAGCCTGATCTGCTATCTGCTATCAACCCACTGGGATCCCCTGCCCCTCTTGTGCAGGTCCTATCAGTGCTCCATTTCCTAGCAACTTGTTCTTTTCAAATGACAGTAAGCTTGGCTGCAGGAATGTCACAGCCAATGTTCTCAATAGTGCTGGCAAGGGTTTTGGGCACCCTGTTCAAATAGATGTGCAGCTACATCACTTTCCCCAATGTGGATGATTTGACCAATGTGAAGGCTGGTTTCTATGCAAAGAGGCATATTCCAAATGTTATTGGGGTCACTGATGGAACATATATAGCATTTGTCCCCAACCAGGCCAATGAACAGGTGTTCAGGAATCAGAGAAGTTTCCACTCACTCAATGTGCAAATGGTGTGCCTGGTTGACCAGTACATTTGCCACGTCACTGCCAAGTATCCTGGGTCGGTGCATAACGTCTTCGCCTTGAGGAATAGCAGCATTCCACATGTGATGGCACAACTACAGAGGCACACAGTGTGGCTAATAGGTGAGTTGAGTCTCCCCCCAATGCATGTCAGTGTATGGCTTCAGGAGTCATCGCTCATACAATTGTGCAGGGCTAATGTTTGTCTCTCACTTCTTGCAGGTGGCTCTACCCAAACCTGTTGTGGCTCTTGACCCCTGTAAAGAATGCCAGGACAGAGGCTGAGAATAGGTATAATGATGCCATGGGCGAACCAGGAGAATATTTGAGAGGACCTTCCGTCTCCTGAAGGCCAGGTTCAGATGCTTCCATCTGACAGGAGGATCCCTCTGCTACTCCCTTGAGAAGGTCTGCCAGATAGTTGTTGTATGCTGCATATTGCACAACATGGTCATCAGACGACGTGCCCTATCTGCAGGAGGAGGAGTGTGGAAATGCTCCTGTGGCAGCAGTGGACCCTGAGAACAGTGAGAATGAGGAGGCAGAGGATGAGGATGTGGACAACATGACATCAGTCATACGGCAGTACTTCCAATAACAAACAGGTAAGACAGTGGAACTGACCATTCCTCTTATTATTTATTTTTATGTGTGGCTGTAGCATGATGGCTGTCACTTCCTTAGCACACCAACTGACTGTCACCTATGCCTTCCTATTTTGCAGATGTTGGTGTGGTTACAACTGTGTACTGATGTGATAACTACAAACTGCTACAGGCCATTTTATGGATGGAATCACAAAGTTCCGGGCAATTGCACAAGCTGAAACATTTAAAATGATTGCACATTTTTGTCACAGAAAACACTATCACTCAAGTTGTGTTCAAGGGTGTTTATTGAAGTAAGAAATATAGAAGGAATAGCGCAAGGGAACGGGGTGATGGTAGAGGTAAGTCCAAGATATTGGCCCAGTCTGTTTGTAGCACAGGTCCAGTGTCCAAGGGACCATATGAAGGGGAGCAATGGCAGTTCAAAGTCGACAAGGTGACAGTGGAACACAAGGGGGACAGTCAGGAAGGTCTAATTTCCTGGCGGTGGTCTTGGTCTTGGCAAGTGCCTCTGGTGTCTGTCTGGGTCACAGGAAACTTTTGCAGGGTGGTTCACTTTCTGCAGGGGGAGGGGTGCTGTTGACCTTTGGGTCCTGTGGCAGTGTCTCCTGTCCACTAACTGCAGCAGATGTGTAGGGCTGTTCAGTTGACTGGCTAGTGGTAGGGGCCCGTTGGTGTGCTGTGTAGTCCCTCATGATGTTGGCCATATCACCTAGAACCCCTGCAATGGAGACCATGGTGGTATTGAGGGTCTGCAATTCTTTCCTGATCTCCTGGTGGTGTTCCTCCTGCAGCCGCTAGTTCTCCTACATTATGTCTATCATCTGACCCATCTCTTGTCCTGGGATTGTTGGTAAGCCCCCAGGACATTGTGAGTGCCTCCTGAACAGTCAGTTCCCGGGGCCTGACATCCCCCTGGCATACAGCGGCCCTGGGACTGTGTCTCTTGAATGGTGTGCCCACTGCCACTGACCCCAGGATCCTGATTATCTTGGCTGTAAGGTGTGGACTGGGGTCCCTGTCCAGGTGGGCACGCTGCTGATTGGTGTGTCCTGGGGACAGAGGTGTGGGGACGTTGCGTGGCTGCTGTGGTGTTGGATACTGATGGGGGAGGCTCTGTGGTGGACTGGGTATAGCTAGGGTATCCGATTGACCAGTGGTCCCTGATGGGCCAGGGAGTTCATCCCGATCCAGTAGTCCAGAGTTGCTGTCATCACTGGGGGCATCTTCTGATGGGTGACTGGGTAGCTGTGGCACTTCTCTCGCCCCTGGGATTGGCTAGGGCACCTGTGGGGATGTAAGTGGTGTATTATGCCACATGTCTGTGACATCTTCTACATCCCTAGCTTCCCCTATATCGTTGCTGTTGCCCTGCCACCTTTATTTGTGTATGGTGATATATTGTGGGATTGTTAGTTCTCTATGCTGTGCATGCATTGGTGGTGGGTGTACATGCAGGGCTGGGAGGGATGTTCATGCAGTGGGTGTTGCATTCAGGGCTCGGCATTCAGGTTAGTATATTGTGGTGGTGCACTCTCGGGGGAATGGAGTGGAGTGATGGGTGTCAGGGTGAGGGATGGTGGTGTTATGCAGGTGTGTGGAGGGATAGGTAGTAAAAATTGACTCACCAGTGTCCAGTCCTCCGGAAACTCCAGAGAGTCCCTCTGAATGCAGTATTGCCAAGACTTGCTCCTGCCATGCTTAAGCTGTTGGGGAGGTTGTGGGGGTCCACCGCCAGTCCTATGGATGGTGAGCTGCTGCCTTGCTGCCATGGAACGTACCTTCCCCCGTAGGTCATTCCACCTCTTCCTGATGTCATCCCTTGTTCATGGATGCTGTCCCACAGAGTTCACCCGGTCCATGATTCTCTGCCATGGCTCCATCTTCCTTGAAATGGAGATTTGCTGTACCTGTGCTCCAAACAGCTGTGGCTCTACCCTGACTACTTCCTCAACCATGACCCACTGCTCCTCATCAGTAAAACGGGGGTGCCTTTGTGGGGATGTGGTTGTTGTGTGGTGTGTGTTGTGCAGTGGGTGTTGACTAATGTGGTGTGGTGTGGGGTGCGTGATGGATGAATCGGTGTTTGTAGTGTGTGTAATGTGTCTATGATTTGCAAGGCTATCTCTCGACTATTTTTCGTGTTCAGGAAGTGTTGTGGGTAATGTGGGTGTTTTATAGTGCTGTGGGTGGGTGGGTCTAGTTTGTGTATCAGTGTCAGGTATGTGTTTTTAGTATTGGCCAAAGGGTTGTGTTGTTAAATATTTGGGTGGTCATTCTGACTGTGCCTGTGTATACCACCAATGGTTTATCACCGTTGAATGTCTGCTGTGGTAATTCATGGGTCATAATGTGAAGGGCATTGTTTTGTTGGTGTAACAGGTATGGGTGTTCGTACCAGCAGTTTAATACTAACCTGTGGTCTGGAAGATACGTGTTTGTGTCAGTATTCTGTCGGTTTAATGTGTGTGTCATCCATGACGGCATTTTGGCACTGCGGCGGTAAGCAGGATTTACCACCAAAGTCATAATGACGGCCTTAGTCTAGTATCGTGAAGTTATAAAAACACTGACCCACTAAGACTCCATGGGGGGGCCCAGATGGATCAAATAGTCAAAAAATGCTGTCATTCTGTGAAACTCTTGTGGGATAAAAAAAATGGTGGCCAGGCTACATTTAATTATATTATGCCCCAGGGGGCCTACTCCTGGGGCTGTCTCTATGAAGAGGGGAGGGCTGCGTGGCCCCCCTCCCTATGTCTCCGGAGGCCCTGTTAAAGTCACACCCGGGCCGAAATTACTTTTCAAGGGGGGTGCAGTCCACCTCCCCAAGGACCCAACGAGCCCACTCCCGGTGCTGAAACTTTATAAAATGTGGAGAGAGGCCATGCTTCACTCTCTCTGAGCCTCTAAAGGCCCCGGGGAGCCCACCCTGAAGCCAAAACATTATAAAATGGGGATGGGCTGTGTGGCCCCCTCCTTCCTGAGTCTCCAATGGCCCTGAAGAGCCCACCCCTGGTGCGGATTGCTTGAAGGTAGAGGGCCACACAGCCATTAATGGCCCCAGGGCCCCCATTTTTTTGGGCCGGCACAGATGCTATGTACCTGGGAGCCCACCACCAGGACATAACAGTTTACCTGCCCGCAGTGGCATAGGAAGGAAAACCTGCGTTTGCTCCCACTTGGCAGGGGCAGCTTTAAATCTTCCACCAAGCAGAAGCAAACACCCAGTCTGCTCCCAGAGGCAGGAGCTTCAAAAATGCTCATACCTGCTGGGAGCACACTTTAAATCTATTTTCCTGTCCGCAGTGGTGAGGGTAGGGAAACTGATCTACATATTGCTCCCATACAGCAGGACAAATTCTGGTTCCCACTGATGCTGGGAGCCGGCTGGGGTCCAGGGGCCTTGGGGCTCCCCTCGCAGCCCCCAACAACACTATGGTGGGTGTCCTGAGTGGGCACCAGAGCACCCAACTTTAACAATGCCACAGTGCCACCAGTGAATGGGGTCTCCGGGCTGAAGTCAGCCCAGGAAAGGGTCTCCATGTCCCTCCCCCTAAAGAATTACTCTGGTCCTGGGGGATGGAGGCCCCAAGCCCAGAAATGGCTGGGGGAGGGGGACCGCATGCCCCCTCCCCCTAAATATATTGCTGGGCCCTAGAGGGTGGGATACCCAGGGCCGAAGTCAGCCCATGGAGGGGAGTCCACATGCTTTGCTCCTCCTAAAAGTAAAAGTTGGCCCCAGGGTATGGGGTCCTTGAGCTAATATCAGCTTGGGGAAGGGGGTTTGGCTGTCCCTCTCCTCTTTTAAAATAGGCCCTGGGGATGGTGTCTCTCTTGCGCCTAAAGAGGATCGGGAAGGGGGGACACATGGCCCCATCCAGTGTATGTTTAGTAGTGGCCCTGGGAGATGAAGATTAAAGTAACATTACAGATAGGTGTGATTTTTGTTTAGAAAAAAAACCTTAGAAATTCACTGAATAAAAACAAAGGTAAAAATAATATTACAGTTATGTGAATGCGTATCAATGACAAGATTATTGTTTTGAACTCCTAAAAACACAGAAATTCACCACTTATATCTAGCAAAGCTGACTGTAATTTGCGCTCCTGACTGGCTCGTTATAGATAGTATTGTGTTGCCATAAGTAATACGGGGGATAGCATCCAAGGGGCCTCTGAGATGCTCCAGGAGCCCCATTACCTAGGACCAAGGTAAAAAAAGGGAGTGCCCATTAAGCGCCTCCCAGAGTCTAATTAGGCCTCAGGGACCCCATGCCCTGGGACTGAAAACCAGCGTGGCCCCCTCCTTGAGCCTAAAAAGTCCCTTGGGGCTCATCTCCCTGGGCAAAGTAAATAAATGAAGGAAGGGGGACATGCAGCCCACCCTCCTATAGTCTAATTAGGCCCTAGGGACACCATACCCAGGGTTCGAAAATATAAATTAATGAGAAGAAGTCCCAATCCGTGAGCCTTAAAATGACCCAGGGGACCCCAACCCTGGCATCCAAAACAAAAGTTAAAAAGGAGGGAAGGCCATGTAGCCCCCTTATTGAGCCTTTAATATTTAGGGTTGGTGTGTGGGGGGCACATGGTTCTCTCCCCTATTTAATAGAATTCAGCCTCAGAGTTGGGGTCCCTGGGGCCTATTGGCTTGGGGAGGGGGGTTTGTGCATCCCTCTCCTTTTTTGGGGAATTTGGCCTCACGAGATGGGTCCTCCGGACAGCGAAGGCCAATGCTATGATGTGCACCCCAAAGGTTGTGCGCTCCTTGGGGTTGGCAAACTGCTTGGGTTTGGCTGAGGGGATGACTGCAAAACAGGGCTTTCGGCCAATTCTACACCATGCACTACTAAAGGCTGTGCATGGCATGGGATTGGCGGCCTCCTGGTGGCTGACTCTGCTGAGTAGGACACAGGGCCCATCTGTATGCCAGGCCCTGCAGCCAACCCATGCCATATATGACGAAAGGCCATGCACACTGGGAAGTTGGCTGCCTACAGGGGGTTGGCTGCCTCCGGGTGGGTTGGCCATAAGGGCCAGCCACAGGCCCTGCTGCCAAGGGCTTGAGTTATAGTTACCTTAAGGCATGAGTTATAGTTACTTGAGGCAACTATAACTATAACTGGTGAATTTCTATGGTTTTGTACATTTAAAATGTGAGGCTGTAGTGTCTCTGTAACCTTTGTTTTGTTTAAGTGAGTATATAGTTATCACCACTAGGTAGTTATAGGTAGGGCTTTGTTTCTATTGAAAGAACATTTATTGTTTTGCTAATAACTTTGACACCTTTTGATGAATATTCACAAAGTGTTCACAGAAAACACTTCAGCTGCTGTCTGGAAAGTTTTGGGGTGATCCGTCTATCAGGGGCTGAAAAATATTTTAAAACATTTCCTTGTCCTAACATCAAACAGGATGTCTTTTAAAGAAAATATTTAACAATGTTAACCTATTGACAAATGAGTTTAGAGGATTTGCTTCTACAAACATAAAAATATTGGTTAATGAAGAAAAAATAAATAGGACTTTATACAGAATTGAATGCAAACTTTCACTAATTGTGATATACTGAAAGCCTTAAAATATACATTTCCAATATGTTTTAATGTTATTTGTTGTCTCCATTATTTTATATAGAAGTGCTATGGTAAGGCTCTGTCGCCATTATTTCCTAAAGGAGTGTTTAGCAGTGCCACTGGTTGGCCATGTGTAGATCCATCTACTTTCCATTCATATCTACTTAACCCCTTCACTGCCAGGCTTTTTCCCACTCAGGTGCAGAGCCTTTTTTTTGGCGATTTGGGGTAGTTCGCGCTTAGGCCCTCCTAACATTTTGTCTACATAAGCTACCCATGCCAAATTTGCGTCCTTTTTTCCAACATTCTAGAGATTCTAGAGGTACCCAGAGTTTGTGGTTCCCCTGAAGGAGACCACGGATTTAGCAAAAATACAACTAAAATTTCATTTTTTTTCTAAAAGGAAAAAAAGTGATGCAGAAGAAAGCATGTTGTTTTTTGCCATGAAAAATTTGCATCAACAAAGGTTTTGCAGTGCTAAAATCACCATCTCCCCACTTTCAGGTACAGGAAGATGAATCAGAAAACCACATTTTTCAACACAATTCTGGCATTTTGATGGGACATACCCCATTTTTACTATTTTTTGTGCCTTCAGCCTCCTTCCACTTAGTGACAGAAATGGGTGTGAAACCAATGCTGGATCCCAGACAGCTAAGCATTAATAAAAATTAGACACAATTCTAAGTTCATCAAGGGGTCATTTTTGTAGATCCTTCAAAGTTTTCCTACAGAAAGTAACAGCTAAAATAAAACAAATATTGAAATTGAGGTGAAAGAAGAGCCATTTCTGTTCAGTTTTTCTTGTGTAACTTTTTACAGCTATGGCATACTTTTGAAAGCAACATACTGTTACGTCTACCCATCTCTTCTGTTTGCAGGGTTATATAGGGCTTGTAGGTTCATCAAGAACCCTGGGTACCCAGAGTCAGTAATCGAGCTGCACCTTGCAATGGGTTTTCATTGTATACTGGGTATACAGCAATTCATTTGGTGAAATATAAAGCATGAAACATAGGTATCAAGGAAACCTTTGTATTTCCAAAATGGGCACAAGATAAGGTGTTGAGGAGCAGTGGTTATTTGCACATTTCACGATCCCCATACTAGCATGTGAATTACAGGGCATTTCTGTAATAGACTTCTTTTTTACACACAGTCTTACATCTGGAAGGAAAAAATGTAGAGAAAGACGAGGGGAAATAACACTTGTTCTTCTATTCTGTGTTCCCCCAAGTCTTCCAATACATTTTTTACCTTACTTGTGTGGATAGGCCTAGTGCCCGCACCATCACATTTTTACATTTTGCATTTTTCAAAACTAGACACCTGGGGGAATCCAGGATGGGGTGCCTTGAGGGACTCTTATCAGGCTCTGTTACCCAGAATCCTTTGCAAACTTCAGAATTAGTCAAAAAAACACTTTTCCCTCATATTTGAGTGCTGCAAAGTTCTGGAATCTGAGAGGAGCTGTAAATTTCCTTCCACCCAGCATTCCTCCCCGTCTCCCAATATAAATGGGACCTCACTTATATGGGTAGGCCTAGTGCCTGTGACAGGAAATGCCCCAAAACCCAACATGGACACATCAAATTTTTCTTCTGAAAACTGACCTGTTTTTTGCAAAGTGCCTAGCTGTGGATTTTGGCCTCTAGCTCATAGGGCACCTAGGAAAACCTAGAAAACCTGGACATTTCTGAATACTAGACTCCTATGGGAACCAA
The DNA here is from genome assembly GCF_031143425.1 of Pleurodeles waltl. NCBI lineage: Eukaryota > Metazoa > Chordata > Amphibia > Caudata > Salamandridae > Pleurodeles > Pleurodeles waltl. The sequence goes on from NC_090437.1 coordinate 770,636,118, forward strand.
GGATGGGGTAACTTGTGGTGCTCTCACCAGGTTCTGATACCCAGAATCCTTTGCAAACCTCAAAATTTGTCAAAAAAACACCTTTTCCACACATTTCATTGCTGCAATGTTCTGGAATCTGAGGGGAGACACAAACATCCTTCTACCCAGCATTCCCCTACACTTCCCAATAAAAATGGTACCTCACTTGTGTGGGTAGGCCTAGTGCCCGTGACAAGAAATGCCCTAAAACACCACGTGTATCAATTACAAAACTACCTGTTTTTTCTGGGAGAGGGGCACGTGCCTTTCTGGTCCTGGGTTCAGCAGCAATCTAGGGAAACCTACCAAACCCAGACATTTCTGAAAGGTATGCACCTGAGGGAGTCCAAGGAGCTGTGACTTGCATGGATCCCCCAGTGTTGCCTTGCCCAGAATCCTCTGAAAACTTCAAATTCAGCTAAAAAACAAATCACATTTCCCCACATTTCTGTGTGGATCACCGCATTGGCTCAAATTAGCACCCAACATTCCCTCAGTCTCCCGATAAAAATGACACCTCACTTGTGTAGGTGGGCCTAGTGCCTGTGACAGGGAATGTGGTTCTAAAAATTCTGGACCCATGTAATTTACTTTGCCACAACAGTACGATTTTAGTATCAAAAGACCGATAATGACTAGTACACTAAGCATGAGCATTTTCGCTCAATTCCAGCAGCGTTTTCACCTCGAAATCGCCATTTTCGTCCTGCACTCGTGGCTCCCATTTTTAAAGGTTGCCCTCACATAGGCTTATAATACAGTCGGATTTGATTCCAAGGACACGTACACCTTGATTGACTTTTCTCTGACCTGGGCAAGCTGGAACCATTGCCTCAGGCCAAACCTGTTTGGTCAGTCCCTCTCCCAGTGGCCGAATCAGATAGCATCAAGGCACACCATGCCATAAAACCCTTATTATCGCTCACACACCCTGCCTAATCTTACTCCCACCTGCACCTGCTCTTTTCTTCTTCTTACTTTACGAGGGGGAGGTGCCCGTTTTTATTGGGGGTCCACACTTATCTGATGTGAAATTCTAGGCCTTGCCGGGTAATTTATTATGGGTTGGATGACATGAAATATGAGGTTTCATCATGACACTGTTTTTTCCTTTGTAGTGAAAACATGTGAATGACCAACCAAAATGTCAAGAATGTTTGCCTGAAGCTTAAAAAACTGTATATAAGGAAACCTGATTTTGCATTGACACACAGTCTCCTGAGAACATACAAGTCGTGCTGTTGTACTTCTAGGACGCTTGTCAATTGGTTGCAGCCAATAAATTCGATCTTTTACTTCACCTAGAAGACTCTGAGTTTCTGTACTCTGAATCAGGAAAGTACCCGAGGTCTTTGGGTGTACCCTGGCACCGCTGGGTTACCGGATAAGTACCGGTTCTGAAAAACCCAGTACCTCAGTTGGTGCCCAAACGTGGGGCGATACCAGTAGTACCGGTCCAAGCCTGAGGTTCGTGAGGAGCTTCGTGTGAAAATTCTGGAGGAAGGCCGCCACTTCATCGACCCCTGCATGTCGACGTGGTCCGAAAGTCTTTGCTGCAGGTTCCCCGCTTCCAGACGGCTACGAAGGACTGCTGCCCTGGCTATCGCCCTGATTTGGACCCTTGATTTTTGGTAGAGCGAAACGATAAGACGAGTCTTCTGGTGACGTCATTGATATTTTCAGTTAAGTATAAGTGGAGCGTCTCCCAGTCCTTAGTTGGACACTTGGTTTGGTCCTTAGTTGGACACTTGGTTTGGTCCTTAGTTGGACACTTGGTTTGGTCCTTAAGTTGGACATTTGGTTTGGTATCCCTTCGGGATCACTTTGATTTGGAACTTGCAAGTACCAAAGCCGAAGGACTCGTGTATTCACGAGACTATTGTAAACGATAATCCTTTGAAGTTTGAAGCTAGACTAGTGAGCGAAGATGCCTGGTCTTAGCAGACTTGGAAATTTGTTTTGTCTTGGTTGTAAAAGGGACTCCCGGTTGGAGGACTCATGTCCGGTTCCTCCGATTGGAACTCCAACTTATGAACTATATGTGAAGCACGGAGTAGGCCCCATCACATATAATGAAGTATGGATCCGTTACACCAGAAAAGATGGTGTTTTAAAATGGCCCCAAAATGGTAGCTTTGACACAGAAATCTTAGATAACCTCGAAGTTAGACTTTTTAAGAAGAAAGCCCGGCCGGCAATGTTTGATTCTTTCCGCTTATGGCGTAAGGAAGCCAAGCAAAAGGAAATTAAATTAGCTAAGAAAAATAAGAGAGAAAAAGGTATTTCGATTATGCAAGCTGCTATACAGTTTAAAGATAACGAAGCAGAACAGTTGAATGAGCAGTTGCATAGGCGACACAAAATGACAGTAGATAAATGCTATCCAGTTTTGTCGCCTCTTCAGCAAGATGCAGCAAAAGACTCTGAAAAAGATCCCCTAATGTTGCATTTGCTAAGTTCGCCACCACCCTATGCGCAGAATGCAACGGCACCTCCGCAACCTCTAGTTGCACAACCAGTGGTTGCATTGCCTCCTGCTCCTCCCCAGCACCCACCAGCTATTCTTCAGTTGGTTCCTATTCCTCCGGTGCAGCCTCCTCAAGGGCCACCGGCTTTGACATCTGCTCTGCCTTTACTTCCTACAACTTTGACTACTATAGCGACTACCACTCCTGGTATTGTTTCTGACACTGCTTCTGTCTCTGCCTTGTCTCATTCTGTTTTTCCTCCTGTTCATTTGTCAACCTCTCCCTCTATGCGTCAGAGAATGACAAACACTGTGACTAGTCTTTTATCCCCTCTCTTTGGGTCATTAGCTACGACCCCAGTTGCAGAGCGTAAGCAATTGCGTAGCCAATTGCCTGATGGTATGGAGAAAGAGACACTGAATTATTTGGCGCATAAATGGGTTACTGAACCAGCGAGATATGAACTAGAGTCTGTTATGGATGTCTTCCATCAGTGGGAAGAACCGAAACAGAGATACGTTTTTGAGAAAATGTGTACTTTCCTTTCTGAGGATTTAGAGGAAAATGGTTTGGAGCCCAATCCGCCTAAGTTGTGTCGTGTACGGTTTGATTTTTCGACAGGTTTGATTGTGGGTTCAGATGTCGAGAAAGCAGTTGCGACGTTATTGTCGTTTAGGACTGAAGGTGTTTCCAGGTTATTGTTTAAATATGATTCTTCTGCTAAAAAGAAAGGGAAACAGTACCCCATGAGAGAAGTTCCCCCACAGTGGAGGGAAGGGGACCCAAATGCTAATCCACCTGTCCTGCCTCACTTCCAGCGTGTATGGGTACACGTTCCATGGAAGCGAGCTGAAGTTTTAGCCCTTAAGCAGACATTGCCTGATCCCCGTAAGAATCCTACAGGGTATTACAAGGAATTGTCACAGACTGCGATGTCTTGCATTATGAATTTAGCTGACATAGACATGTTGTTTGGGAATGTTGTTCCACAGCCTTTATGGGGTAAGATTCGCCATGCAGACCATGCTCAAGAGTTAGGTGACACATGGGCCAATATTGCTGCTGCAGATGCCCGACAAATTGGTGGTGCTAAACCTGAGCCTTTAGTGACAGAGCTTCCTGGTAGGATTATTGATTACATGAAAACTAGAATGCCTGCGATGCGTGTAAACTGGGATAAATTGTCTGCATGTAAGCAAAAGAAAGAAGAAACGGTATCAGATTTCTTCACCAGGTTTGAAGAAACATTTGTGGACCACAGTGGTCAAGATATGAGCACGGAAGGTGGTCAACGTTTGTTCGTCGATAAATTTGTGCATAATCTGCTTCGTGAGTTGTGTAAAAAGTTAAAAGATTCAGAAAGTTCTTGGGCAGTTTCCTCTTCAGCGCAGATATTGGCTACTGCACAGTACTACGAAAATAGAGATAAAGATGAGAGAGATAGAATAGAGAAGAAAACAAAAGATTTGAAAACGAAGGTTTTGTTACAACAAGCGTACCCGCCACGTGGTGGTCAGAATAGTGGTGCACAGAACAACTATCAGAATAACTATCAGCCCCAACCGTTTCAGAGAAACTCGCAAAGAGCTGAGTATGCTCAACCACGTATCCCAGTAGGTCCCAATCAGTGTTCATATTGCAAGGAAGAGGGTCATTTCAAGTATAGTTGCCCTGCTTTGCTACAGCGCGCAAATGGTACTTCTGGTTTAAGAGGTCGAGGTGTTCCACAAGCACCTAGAGGAAGAGGACGTGGATATGTTTCCCAGAGCGCGCGCCCATTCCTCCCTCAAAACTCAATGAACAGATTTGATCAACAGGTTAATGCATCTGATAGGACGGCTCAGTACTATACTGATGATTACTATACAGAGGGTGAGCATTTGGACAGTAATGATTGCTAGGACAGCCATAGACAAAGAGAGGGAGTTGTTTCAGTTCCAGTAGATCAGAGTGGGCCTTATGTTGAGGTGATTGCATCAGGTGTGTCAGAACCTTTTCTGTTGGATACTGGTGCTACCAAGAGTTCTATTATGCAAAACTCCCTGGCGCACCTTTCTCTGGCGAAACAAATGTATAAGTAGGTTTTTCCGGCGTCCCAGTTAGAAATCTGATTTCTAACCCTATATCTCTTTCTGTTGGACCTTGTAAATTTGAAACACCCCTTATTTTGACGACAGGTTGTGGCGAGAACTTGTTAGGATTAGATTTGTTAAAAAGATTGTATGCGACATTGTATTGCTCTCCTTCTGGAGTGCAACTCACATTGGGTAAGAAAGTGGTTTCACCAATGTATTTGTCAAAGGACAGATTTCCACCAGAATTTTCATCTCTTCCTAATACTCTTTGGGCTACTGGACCTAATGATGTAGGTCTTTTGGAAATTCAGCCATATGTGATAACATTAAAAGCCAATGTTAAAATGCCACGTATTCCCCAATACAAGATCTCTAGTGAAGGGGAAAAAGCGTTGATGGCAATTATTCGTGATCTGATTGAGAAGGATGTAATTGAAGAGACAAGAGGCAACGTTTGCAATAGTCCTGTTTTGCCTGTCTTGAAGCATACTGACCCTACTCAGCCACCTGTTTATAGGTTTGTAATTGATCTTAGAGAGGTGAACAAAATAGTTGTGCCACAGTTTCCAGTCGTCCCCGATATCACTGCATTGTTGACAATGATTCCAGCTTCAGCCACTTGGTTCTCAGTAATAGACCTGAAGAATGCTTTCTTCAGCATCCCTATTGCAGAAGAGAGCAGGGACATTTTTGGCTTCAATTTGGGAGGACGAAGCTTCAGATTTAAGAGAGCTCCTCAAGGCTATTGTGAAAGTCCATCTATCTATAGTCAGGCTTTGAAAGCACAACTTGACACTCTTATGTTACCTGATGGCGCCACTCTCATTCAATATGTCGATGATTTGCTAGTTGCCGCAGATACTAAGGAGATCTGCAAAGAAGCAACATTGTCATTATTGCGTCATTTGTCTGATTTACACCACAAAGTGTCCCTTTCAAAGTTACAGTATTGTCAAAAAGAAGTGGCCTATTTAGGTCATCTCTTTTCGAAGGAGGGAAGGCAACTGACCCCAGAGAGAATCAGGGCTGTTGCAGCAATGAGTGTTCCAAGAACACAAAGAGAAGTGTGTGCTTTCTTGGGTATTACATCATATTGCAGACAATGGATACCTAATTTTTCGTTAATAGCCAAACCCTTGGTGGCTTTAACTTGTAAAGATATACCGAATCCCGTCCCATGGTCTGAAGATTGTCAGAAAAGTTTTGTCGAATTACGTGATGCATTATGTTCAGCTCCTGTGTTGGGTACCCCCAACTACAGCAAGCCTTTTACATTGTATGTCCATGAGAAAGAAGGTTGTGCGTTAGCAGTTTTGACACAACAGTTTGGAGACAGGGAGCGTCCATGCGCCTATTTCTCTTCAACCTTAGACCCAGTAGCTAAGGCACTACCGAGCTGCTTAAGAGCGGCAGCGGCAGCGGCAGCTGCTGTTTCTATCCGACAGTCTGCTGGTTTAGTGATGAATAACACATTAGTCGTAATGGTTCCACATGCAGTGGACACGTTGTTAAACAGAACCAAGACACAGCATTTAACTAGTGCTCGATTGTCAGGTTACGAGTTGACATTGTTAGCAAGCCATGTACATATAAAAAGATGCACTACACTTAACCCAGCTACGTTATTGTCAATTGTGATGGAGTTAGATACTTCTGAACAACATGATTGTCTCCGTAGAACAGAAGAGGAAACGAAAGGGAGAATAGACCTTCTGGACACTCCCATTGCAAAGAGTGATGGTACTTTGTGGGTGGATGGTTCATGCTTTAAGCTCCTGAATGGTGACACGACTGCGGCGTATGCTGTGACAACTTTGTGTACGATTGTTGAAGCTGCACGTATCCCACATAATTCAGCCCAAGAAGCTGAGTTAATAGCCCTAACAAGAGAATGTACAGTATCAAAAGGAATGAAAGTGACTATCTATACCGATAGCCAATATGCGTTTGGTGTGGCCCATAATTTTGGGCGTTTGTGGAAGGAACGTGGGTTCCTGACCTCGCATGGAACTAAAATACAGCATGGTCAGTTGGTAAATGAGCTCCTTGATTCACTTACTTTACCGTTGCAAGTTGCGATTGTGAAGTGTAGCGCACATAAAAAGGTGACTGATGATGTTGGTCGTGGGAATGCATTTGCTGACTAGGTCGCAAAAGAAACGGCAAGGAATGTGATGAGCCGAATGTATGTCGCGGGCCCTGCAAGATGGATTGGTGATGTTGGAATGTGTGAAGACACGATAGAAAGCGTGAAGTCGATTCAAGCTGAAGCCACAGAGAGAGAATTGAGTGTGTGGAGAGAAAGTACGGGTAAATTGGATGCGAATGGTTGTTGGGTCGAGTTGTCAGAACATCAGAGATGGTTGCTACCCGATTCGTATGTGCTTGCAGTAGTTACAATGGCTCATGGAATGGCTCACATCAGTGTGAAAGGAATTTGTAAGTTGTTGGCCCCAGTATGGCAAAATACAGGAATTCCCAAGTGTGCAGAAAATGTGGTTAGAAATTGCATGGTATGCCTGAAACACAACCCTGGTAGAGGAACCCCAACTCCAGCTGGTCATTTTGCACCTCCTACGTATCCGTTTGAGGTTTTGCAGCTAGATTTCATCCACATGGAGAGGTGCAACAACTTAAAATATGTACTCGTTGTTGTTTGTGACTTTTCAAGATGGGTGGAAGCCTATCCCCTAAAAGACAATACTGCGCTATCCACAGCCAAAGCCCTTGTGAAAGAGTTCTTCCCTAGATTCGGAATGCCGAGAATGATCTGGAGTGACAATGGAAGTGAATTTGTGGGTCAAGTGATGAAGAAAGTATGCGAAGGGCTAGGCATCAACCAAAAGTTTCACGCTGCAAATCACCCCCAATCAGCTGGATTAGTAGAGTGCTATAACGGCACTCTAAAGCTAAAATTGGCCAAGATACAAGCGAGCTCTGGTCTCAAATGGCCTGACGCTCTACCCTTAGCACTCCTATCAACCAGAATGACTGTGCATTCACGAGTGAAACTTAGTCCTTACGAAATAGTCTTTGGCCGCCCGGCCAATATATGGGGAGTGCCTAGGCCCAAGAAGTTTAACGAGATAGAGCATCCTGTCTTGCTTGACTATCTGTATGAATTGACGGCTAAATTGCGTGTCTTACATCAACAGGTCCACGACACCTTGCCTCCGGTCTCTGAATCTCCAGGTCATCCTATTGAGCCTGGATCCTGGGTATTAATAAAGAACTTTCAGCGAACCAAAAACGGGCAGCCCAGGTGGACCGGACCGCACCTCGTTCTTCTCTCCACAAGATCAGCTGTTCGAGTAGAAGGGAAGAAACACTGGATCCATGGGACCCATTGCAAAAGGGTACCCCTACCTCTGCCATGTGACCGGTGGGTCCAGGAAGGTGTGGCCGACTCAGAGACTGAAACCGTGCCACGTTTTCTGCCTTTCAGCGATGCACGAATAAAAGGAACACTCACTGAGAAAGAAAGTGATGACATTTTACAATCAGCAGTATCACCGTCAGTTCGATTGGACACTACAGAACCTGAACTCCTTTTTCAGGACCACACAATACCTGGGACTAACCGTTATAATCTACGACCAAGAATAAAGGACAAATAAAATAGTTTACTTTTCTTCTCTTTAGCAAAGTTCTCCAATATGGAAAATTATTTTTGAATGACTTTTTGCTTTTTCTATTTTTTTGAACCTCCATCCGGGTTCGGCTGTAGGATCGTGGCTGAAAAGACTTAGGGGGGTAGCCTGTGGACACAAGGTCTACAGGTCTGGTTTGTTCTAGGGCGGCCTGGAACATTCAGAACACTCCTAAGTGAAGTAAACCAACCGCCACGAGCGGCAACGGTTAGAGGATGGAATCTTTCCAAAATGGAGAACATGTTAAAAGACTGAGATTCAAGAAGAGAATATGTGAAACGATAACCAGGAAACGGTTTTTGCTGCTGTGCATTTTTATGTTATTCAGTATACTTATGTTTTTTATAGGATATATTTTATTCTGTTTTAATGTGATATTGGCACCCACTACCTCGTCTGCACCTCCTCCTTCCACTGTTTCCCCACATTCTTTTCAACTCCTCCCTAAACATGAATCTGCTAGGAGACTAGAGTTCATTAATAACTCCTTCATCCAGCTTTTGCACCAACACCAACTAGTGATAAATACAACTAACTGTTGGGTGTGTGGCCTTATGCCTCACACAGCAGATAAAGGTATCCCTTATCTGATCCTGCCTTTTAGCCACAATGGTTCCGTGTGGGCATTCAGAACGATATTCATCTATGCACACTACCCCCTACGTTTTGCGGAAGACAACCCTAAGAAAAATGCTGTAGTTAAAGGTATCATAGACATGATGAAGGACAATATCTCCTACGAGACTATCCCCAGAGATGAGACAATGGCATATATAGGATGGAACATGACCGGATATGAAGCCACAATGAGTGAGAAACAGCAAGCTAAGATATCTTCCCTGATTTGGGTTGTACCCCATCAGGGTCACCTGTGTCTGCAAGGTACTGGCAAGAATCCCAGAGCTCAGCTAGGGGAAAGCGTCTGCACTGAGACATATGTCTTCGCATCTCAGACCTCCCCTCCGCTCTTGGCAGCTAAGGGCACCTATTTCATCTGCCATGATAGAGCCTTTACATGGTTGCCCCCTGACTTTTCGGGCACATGCTTCGTTTCGTTCCTGTTGCCCCCTACCTACACACCAGCGGCAGATTACCACAAGACAAGGATAGTTAGAGGCGTCTTCAGTGAAGAAGACACTGCAGGACAAGAATTTGGGGACTTCGTAAAGGGTTTTCTGCTGTTCTGGGGACAAATAAGCAACAGCAGGAGCATAAGGCAATTGATAAGAGTGGTTGAATCCACCGTGGCTGAAACCGCTGGTGCCCTTGGTAACTTGACTGCTGAGCTCCAGTCGGATCGTCTTATGACCCTTCACAACAGGGTCGCATTAGATGTCATACTTGCAGACCGGGGTGGAGTATGTACATTGATCCAGTCGAGTTGCTGTGTTTTTGTCCCAGATAACGCTCCAACAGTATACCAGGCCATCTCCAAACTACATAGAATTTCCGAATCTATTCAGTTAGATAAAGGAGATTGGTCATTAATGGGATGGCTCTGGGAACTGATATCAGCATGGGGATGGAAGATTCTGATGGTCATTGGGATGATCTTGGCCATTCTTTTCCTGTTCTGTCTATGCGTGCAGTGTGCTCCTGCGATATGTGGCCTCTGTGTTACATCATGCATAAGGAAACCTGCACCAAGAGACAAGCTAAATACTAGGATGATGTTACAGCAACATCTCAACGACTTTAGAAACATAGACCTGGACTCAGATTAGCATGAGAATAGGTTTATTGCCTATGTAAGGGCAAAAGGAGGGTTTGTGGTTCTAAAAATTCTGGACCCATGTAATTTACTTTGCCACAACAGTACGATTTTAGTATCAAAAGACTGATAATGACTAGTACACTAAGCATGAGCATTTTCACTCAATTCCAGCAGCGTTTTCACCTCGAAATCGCCATTTTCGTCCTGCACTCGTGGCTCCCATTTTTAAAGGTTGCCCTCACATAGGCTTATAATACAGTCGGATTTGATTCCAAGGACACGTACACCTTGATTGACTTTTCTCTGACCTGGGCAAGCTGGAACCATTGCCTCAGGCCAAACCTGTTTGGTCAGTCCCTCTCCCAGTGGCCGAATCAGATAGCATCAAGGCACACCATGCCATAAAACCCTTATTATCGCTCACACACCCTGCCTAATCTTACTCCCACCTGCACCTGCACCTGCTCTTTTCTTCTTCTTACTTTACGAGGGGGAGGTGCCCGTTTTTATTGGGGGTCCACACTTATCTGATGTGAAATTCTAGGCATTGCCGGGTAATTTATTATGGGTTGGATGACATGAAATATGAGGTTTCATCATGACACTGTTTTTTCCTTTGTAGTGAAAACATGTGAATGACCAACCAAAATGTCAAGAATGTTTGCCTGAAGCTTAAAAAACTGTATATAAGGAAACCTGATTTTGCATTGACACACAGTCTCCTGAGAACATACAAGTCGTGCTGTTGTACTTCTAGGACGCTTGTCAATTGGTTGCAGCCAATAAATTCGATCTTTTACTTCACCTAGAAGACTCTCAGTTTCTGTAGTCTGAATCAGGAAAGTACCCGAGGTCTTTGGGTGTACCCTGGCACCGCTGGGTTACCGGATAAGTACCGGGTCTGAAAAACCCAGTACCTCAGGAAGAGCCAAAAACATGTCGAAATTGAGGTGGAACCAAAGTGGGTCCAAAAGGCAGTTTGAAAAAAAATGTTTTTAGGCTGACAAGTGGGGCAGAATTTTTATCAGTATAGATGCGAAAATGCAGGGTGGTAGGAGTTTTGTGCATTCCTGCAAATTCCAGAAGGTTGCATTCCAAAAAAGTAGGGTGATTTCAAGCAAATTTGGGCGTTTGCAGGGCATTGTGGGTAAGAAAATGGTGCGTGGTGCATGTGAAGCACACCACCCTGGACTCACCCAGATGTTTAGTTTTCAGATGTGTCTAGGTTTGTAGATTTTTCTACATGGCAGCATCCCAAGGACCAAAAAGTGCAGCCCTCACCATTCCAAGTGGGATGATTTTGAGAGTTAGCCAAGCTCTCATGGCCCAAATGTAAAATCAAAACCCAAAATGATTAAGGAGGTCATTACAACCCTGGCGGACGGTGTTAAAGCAACAGTAAGACCGCAAACAGGCCGGCGGTAAACAAATGGGAATTATGACCGTGGCGGAAACCGCCAACAAAGATAGCCACTTTAACACTCCGACCGCCACAGCGGTACAGACAAACAACGCGGCGGTCACCGCCAACAGACAAGTCTCTACAGTGGGTGGGTTGCCCACTGTTCAATCCTGGGGAGTGCAAAGCCACAGTCTCTCAAGTCTATACAGTGGGTGGGTTGCCCACTGTTCAATCCTGGGGAGTGCAAAGCCACAGTCTCTCAAGTCTATACTGTGGGTGGGTTGCCCACTGTTCAATCCTGGGGAGTGCAAAGCCACAGTCTCTCAAGTCTATACTGTGGGTGGGTTGCCCACTGTTCAATCTTGGGGAGTGCAAAGCCACGGTCTCTCAAGTCTATACAGTGGGTGGGTTGCCCACTGTTCAATCCTGGGGAGTGCAAAGCCACAGTCTCTCAAGTGGAGAACAGTCTCCACTGGTTCTGGAGGGGGACTGGTGCCCAGAGTGCTTCATCCTGTGCAGGACAGAGGTAGTGGATGCCTTTCTCCACTGGTTCTGGAGGGGGACTGGTGCCCAGAGTGCTTCATCCTGTGCAGGACAGAGGTAGTGGATGCATGTCTCCACTGGTTCTGGAGGGGGACTGGTGCCCAGAGTGCTTCATCCTGTGCAGGACAGACTGAGTGGATGCATGTCTCCACTGGTTCTGGAGGGGGAGTGGTGCCCAGAGTGCTTCATCCTGTGCAGGACAGAGGTAGTGGATGCATGTCTCCACTGGTTCTGGAGGGGGAGTGGTGCCCAGAGTGCTTCATCCTGTGCAGGTCAGACTGAGTGGATGCCTTTCTCCACTGGTTCTGGAGGGGGACTGGTGCCCAGAGTGCTTCATCCTTTGAAGGACAAAGGTAGTGGATGCATGTCTCCACTGGTTCTGGAGGGGGACTGGTGCCCAGAGTGCATCATTCTCCCCGTGACGGTCCCAGTTGCGTCACTGCCCCTGCTGCTCATGGGCTAGCGGTGCTTGAGTTGGCGGTCCTTGCCCTGTTCAGCGGTCTTTGCCCTGTTTAGCGGTGCTTGAGTTTGCAGTTTCTGACCTGTTTAGCGGTGCTTGCCATGGCGGTCTTTGCCCTGTTCAGCGGTGCTTGCCCTGTTCAGTGGTGCTTGCCATGGCGGTCTTTGCCCTGTTCAGTGGTGCTTGCCCTGTTCAGCGGTGCTTGCCCTGTTCAGCGGTGCTTGCCATGGCGGTCCTTCATTGCCCAGCTGTGCTGGGGCTGGCGGTCCTTCATTGGGCAGCTGGGCTGTGGCTGGCGGGGCTCTCCTGGGCAGCTGGGCTGTGGCTGGTGGTGGCCTCCTGGCCCCTGACGATCGGGCTGCCTTCCTGGGCACTGACTCTGGCGGTGGCCTCCTGGCCACTGACGATTGGGCTGCCCTCCTGGCCACCGACTCTGGCGGTGGCCTCCTGGCCACTGACGATCGGGCTGCCCTCCTGGGCACTGACTCCGACGGTGGCCTCCTGGGCAGCGGGGATGATGGCGGTCTTCTTGGCAGTGCTGCTCCTCCAGGACTTTGGCGATTTCTTCTGCCCCTTCCCCACCTTGGGAGGAGTCACAACTGAGTGGACACTCCCCCCGGGACCCTTGTGAGCGGCTTTGCTGGCTGGAGTCTTCCCCCACTCCCGACGGGCACTGTCCAACTTCTGGTGCTTCACAGGGGGGGGACTGGCTGTGCTGTGGCTCCGTGTCACACTGGCTGCCCTGGTGCCCGGTGCACTCCACATACCTCTAACAACAGGCACCACTGGTCCCAGAGATTTTTTGGCTGAGGTGCTAGTACGGGACCTATGAATTGGAGGGGGGGTGGGAAAGAGGTCAAGCTTGGTCAGGAAAAGTTTCTTAGGAACACTGGGACGGGTAGCTGGAGGGGGTCTGGGAGTGGAGGAAGAGGAGGTGGTTGTAGGAGGTGTAACTTTTGTGGCTTTGGGTGCAGGTGCATGCGCTGGAGGCTGCCGTGAGGTGGATGTATGTTGGGTGGGTGTGTACTTTGGGAGGGGGCGTCACTGACACAATGGGAGAGGACACAGGGGACGTGTAAATGGTAGTGGGGGTGGTGAGTGTACGTGAGCGAATTGTGGTGGTGGGTGTGCTGGTGCGGGACCTAGTGGCTGTAGTGGTAGTGCATGCAGGTGAGAGTGTAGACGAGACTGGGAGGGAGGCGGGAGACGACGAGGTGGGGGACATAGTGGAGGCAGTGGATGTTGGTGTGTCTGTATGTGTGTGATTCTTGCGTGAGTGCCTGTGGGATGTGTGGTGCTTATGTTTGCCTGAGCTTCCCTTGTGTAGCGAGGTGTCTGCATGCTGGTCTGATGGTGTGCTTGGGATAGGCAGGGGTACAGGGGATTGGGTCTGGGTGGAGGAAGTTGGAGGGGGGAGGCTAGACACAGGGACAATGGCTGCCATCAGTGCTGAGGCCAGAGTTTGCAGGGTTCGATGAAAGGCAGCCTGACCAGAATGAATGCCCTCCAGGAATGCATTTATGTGTTGCAATTACCTTTTTACACCCTGGATGGCAATCAAAATGGTAGACTGCCCAACAGTGAGTGACCTGAGGAGGTCAATGGCCTCCTCACTGAGGGCAGCAGAGGTGGCAGGGGCTGAGGTGCCTGGGGCAAAGGTGATGCCCACCCTCCTGGTGAGCGGGCACAGGGCGAAGGCTGAGGGGCTGCTGGGAGGGCGGTGCTGGTAGGGGGGTGGCGGCTGTACCTGTAGAAGTTGGGGGCACAGATTTTGCCGCCACCACAAGGGAGCTCCCATCGGAGGACGAGTCCGTGTTGCTGGTTGCTGATCCTGTCCCCGCCGTGAAGCTCCCCTCGCCCTCTGTCCCACTGGTGTATTCCGAGTCCGTGGTGTGGCCCTCCATGGCCATGTGGGATGCAGCTCCCTCGTGCTCCGGTGCCACTGTACCTCCACCTGATGATGCTGATGCACACAAGAACAGGGAGACCACAAAAAGGGGGGGGGACGACAGAAGAAAAACAGGTTGAGTGCATGGCTTACCGCTACCGTTGGCAGACAATACAGACACAGCAGCCCCCTGCACTACGCTGCGCTGTTGGGCTCTACAGATGCAGTTCCTGGGATATGGCCTACATGGCTATGGTCGACATCTGCACACATAGAAGACACAGGGGCATGTATACCTGTACTTGGCACTCTACAGAGGTGTGGTGGAGTGCCACATGGCCTGCATTACGGAGGGGCCTAGCCTACGGAACTCGCCCTGGCCTAGGGAAACCCACAGCCCTCCTCCCCCACCCAGACACCTTCTCTGCGCGCAAAGTCCGCAGAATTATGTTGTACTCACCCCCTTGTGTCTGCTGTGATGCCCTCAAGCGCCCATCCAACTCAGGATAGGCCACCGCCAGGATCCGGAACATCAGGGGGGTCATGGTGCGACAGGCACCCCTCCCATGTTGGGAGGCCATCCCCGGGTGAGCCTCAGCCGTCTTCTTGCTCCAGCGGCGAATGTCCTCCCATCTTTTACGGCAGTGGGCGCTCCGTCTGTGGTGGACCCCCAGGGTCCGGACGTCCTTGGCGATGGCACGCCAAATATACTTCTTCTGGTGGGCCCTGACCTAAATGAAATGTACAGGGGAAGAAGAGAAGTCATTAGCAACTGCACCGTCGAAGTGAGTGGCCCACATCCCTACCCTTGCCATGTGGCACATGCATTCACAGCCCATCATGCACGCAGAACCGTGGCCCCTTCCTTCTCACAACCAGCCCTCTCCACTCAGGCATAGCCCATACAACGTGCTCCCTGTGTACTTACCTGTTGGTCTGGAGGACTGTAGAGTAGCGTGTACTGGGGGAGGACCCCGTCCACGAGCTTCTCCAACTCCTGTGCAATGAAGGCAGGGGCCCTTTCCCCAGACGCACGAGCCATTGTCTCTTCCAGACCGAGATCACAGCAGCACTTTGAGTGTAGGTCCTCTCCTGTCGAAGATCAAGTATCGAGTGATTAAACAGATAGAAAATGGCAGCCACGTCCGCGGCGGTGACGTCCACGGCGGTGCGTACCATCACCGCCAGCGCTCTTCGTCATTGGCTCCTGGGACTCATAGGGTTCAATGTTAACCAATGCAGCATTGCGCTGCGGTCTTCGACCTCCTACCGTGACGGTGTGCAACGCCAGCGCAGTTACCTCACATCCCATTGTCCCACTTTAGAGGTCAGGCAGCTGCCATTTCAGGGGCCCACATGGCTTCATTTTCAACTGCGTCACACATACCTATGCCTAGACTCAACACACATACAGGCAACTGTTTGGATTATGTTTCGTGTTCTGTGTAGACTGTGGGTACATACCTCTGAGTTGCTTGACTCGGTGCTCGCTGTTGTCCTTTCTAGGCACCGTCTGCTGGGACATGTGAGGAGATGGCGGAATCCTCCGGTGTACCGACCGCTGGTGGACCTGTTGACAATGGAGGAGCGACATTTAATCATCACCTACAGGTTTGACCGTGCCACAATCCAGGAACTGTGTACCCAGTTGGAGCCTGACTTGATGTCAGCAATCCGCCATCCCACAGGAATCCCCCCTCAAGTGCAGGTGCTATCAGTGCTCCATTTTCTTGCAAGTGGGTCATTTCAAACAACAGTGACCATGGCATCAGGGATGTCCCAGCCTATGTTTTCCAACGTGTTGTCCAGAGTGTTGTCTGCCCTGCTGAAACACATGCGAAGCTACATCTTTTTCCCTCAGGTGGAGGATTTGCCTACAGTGAAAGGTGACTTCTATGCCCTTGGACATATCCCTAACATCATAGGTGCCATTGATGGGACCCATGTAGCTCTGGTCCCCCCCCACAGGAGTGAACAGGTGTAAAGGAACCGGAAGAGTTAGCATTAGATGAATGTACAGATGGTATGTTTGGCAGACCAGTACATTTCCCAAGTAAATGCTATGTTCCCTGGCTCAGTGCATGACGTCTACATCCTGCGGAATAGCAGCATCCCTTATGTGATGGGTCAACTTCAGAGGCACCGGGTGTGGCTATTAGGGTACTCTGGTTACCCCAACCTATCATGGCTACTGACCCCAGTGAGGAATCCCAGGACCAGGGCAGAGGAACGCTACAATGAGGCCCATGGGCGGACTAGGAGGGTGATCGAACGCACCTTCGGCCTCCTGAAGGCCAGGTTCAGGTGCCTCCATATGACAGGGGGTTCCCTATTCTACTCACCAAGGAAGGTGTGCCAGATCATCGTGGCCTGCTGTGTGCTTCACAATTTGGCTTTGCGACTCCAGGTGCCTTTTCTGCAGGAGGATGGTCCAGATGACGGTGTTGTGGCAGCTGTGGAGCCTGTGGACAGTGATGAGGAGGAAGAAGAGGAAGAAGACATTGACAACAGGGACTCAGTTATCCAGCAATATTTCCAGTGACACACAGGTGAGAATACATTCCTGCCTACTACAAGTACTTTCACACTTCTACCTCTATCCTGTCTGTCACCTTCAACCAGTATATGGTAACTGAGTTGTACATCTCCCTTACGGTTTCACAGGTGGGGTTTCCAACGTGTGTCATCTGCTTAGATTCCTCATGGACTTGAGATGTGTGACATAGGTATGTTGACATTACATTTGAGAACGCATTTTGTCACTGTCACTGCTAATATACATTTTCTAAATCACAGACTGACTCCAGGTTGTATTGTGCTTCAAGGGTGGTTATTGAAGTGCTAAATATTGGAGGGGGGTTGTAAAATGGTGAGCGGTGATGGTGGAGGAATGTCCATGGCAGAGTCCAGTCTATGAGTCTCACAGGTGCATTGCCCATATGGGCCTAGGAAGTGGAGCTGGGGCAGTTCCAATATGGACAGGGTTACAAAGTGGGACAGTAGGATGACAATCAGGGTGGTCTTATTTCTTGGCGGGGGTCTTGGCATCGTGCTCTGTCTTTTTCCTGGTTCTCAGGGACCACTTGCGGGTGGTTCTCCGTCTGCAGGGGGTGGGGTGCTGGTGTGGTGGTGCCTCCTGTCCACTAGCGCCTGCGGAGGTGATGGGCAGTTCATCGTCCTGGCTAGTGTCAGGGGACCCTTGGAGTGCCACAGTGTCCCTCCTGGTGCTCAGTATCTCCTTCAGCACCCCTATGATGGTGCCCAGGGCGGTGCTGATGGTTCTGAGTTCCTCCCTGAAGCCCAAATACTGTTCCTCCTGCAGGCGCTGGGTCTCCTGAAACTTGGCCAGTACCTTTGCCATCGTCTCCTGGGAGTGGTGGTATGCTCCCATGATGGATGAGAGGGCCTTGCGGAGAGTGGGTTCCCTAGGCCTGTCCGCCCCCTGTCACACAGCAGCCCTCCCAGTTCCCCTGTGTTCCTGTGCCTCCGTCCCCTGGACCGTGTGCCCACTACCACTGCCCCCAGGTCCCTGTTGTTGTTGGGGTGGTGGGTTATCCTGGGTTCCCTGTATTGGTGGACACACAGCTGATTGACGTGTCCTGGGGACGGAGGTATGGGCCCGCTGGGTGGGTGCTGTTCTGGTGTTACCAGAGGGTGGAAGGTCTGTGGTGGGCTGTGCCTGTTTTAGGGGAACCATCTGTCCCGAGGCCCACGATGTTCCGGGCTGGTCATCTAGATCCAGTTGGACAGAGCTGCTGTCATCACTGTGGGCCTCTTCTGTGGGTGGAGATGTCTGGACCCTCCTGTCTGGTGACGTTGGATAGTGGTCCTGCAGGGGTGGAAAGGCATGATTATTGCATCTGTGTGTTTCATGGTGTGCAATGGGTGGGTGACCGTGTACCTCAGTGCTGGCATTCCTGTGTGTGGGCTTGTATAATGATGGTTGAGGGGGGTGTTATGGGTATGTGCAGTGGGCATGCTTTAGTGATGGGTGTCCATGCTTTGTTTTTGCATGCAGGGCTTGGTGTTGGGATGGGTGGTTTGTGATATTGGTACATTTGTGAGGAGTTGGAGTGATAGGGGTGGGGGCGAGGGTGGGGGTCTGTGATAGCATGCAGGTAGGGTGGGGGATATGATAGTTAAGATTTGACTTACCAGAGTCCATTCCTCAACCGACTCCTGCGAGGCCCTCAGGATGCATAATTGTCAAGATCTGCTCCTCCCATGTTGTTAGTTGTGGGGGAGAAGGTGGGGGTCTGCCGCCAGTCCGCTGTACCGCGATGTTGTGTCTGGAGACCACAGAACGCACCTTCCCCCGTAGGTCGTTCCACCTTTTCCTGATGTGGTCCCGATTTCTTGGGTGCTGTCCCACTGCGTTGACCCTGTCGACTATTCTTCTCCATAGCTCCATCTTCCTAGCAATGGAGGTGTGCTGCACCTGTGAGCCAAATAGCTGTGGCTCTACCCGTACAATTTTCTCCACCATGACCCTGAGCTCCTCCTCCGAGAACCTGGGGTGTCTTTGCTGTGCCATGGGGTGGTGTAGGTGATGTGTGGGGTGGTGTATGTGGTGATAAGCGTGATGATATGTAGTGGTGTGTGGTGTTTTGTGCGTGGAAGTAGTGTGGGTGATGGTGTTGAGTGCCTTTGGCTGCTAGTTTGTGGATGGTGGTGTCTCTCTCTGGCCTTCTTTCAGATTTTTTTGTTGTAGGGGTTTGTGGGTGATGTGGGTGTGTGTTTTATATAGTATTGAGTGTGTGGGAGTGGTGTGTGTATGTTTCTCAGGTGTGTGTCTTTCGAATTGTCCAATGTTGTGGTGTTTTGGAGATGTGTGTGTATTTTGAGCGCGGCGGTGTGTACCGCCAATGGAATACCGCGGTTGAAAGACCGACGCGTGGATTCGTGGGTCGTGATAGCATGGCCGTATTTCTGTTGGCGTGACGGTGAGGTTTTGTTTTTGCCAGTTTATCACTGACCTTTAGTGTGGCGGACTTGTGTGGGTGTCTGAATTTTGTCGGATTTCGGGATGTGGGTCATAATAGCTGTGGCGGATTTCCGCGGCCACGGCGGTGTGTTGGTGGTCTTCTGCACGGCAGTAAGCGGCTTTTACCGCCTATGTTGTAATGACCCCCTAAATGTCTTCTTGCTTGCCATTGGGATAAGATCTTTTAGTGTGCAGGAGCGAGCTGAAAGACTGTTACCCCCTTCAGTTGGAGGTGGGGGCATAACCATGCCCATACTGGTTGGTAGCCACCACCCCACTATTTTTTTTTAAATTCCTTGGCATCTGTTAGGCTTTCTGTCCCCGCTGGTGAGTGGATCAGGGGTAATTGCCCCATCCACCCACCGGTGGGCAGAACAACTTTGTCCCCATTTATTTGGGGTTAGGGTATGGCCATACCCCCACCCTCTTTAAAAAAAATAATATTCCCTGCTGTCTAGTGGGCTTTCTGCCACCTTGGGGGCAGATCGGCCTTTCAAAAATAGGCCGATCTGCCCTATAGGGGGGCAAAAATGGGCAACAGTAATGTACCGGCATGGGGAGTGACCATTGCCTAAGGGGCTGCCCCCCCCCAACAAAACACACACACACACACCAATCCCTGGTGCCTAAGTGGTTTCTTCCCCCTTTTGGGGCAGATGGGCCTAATAGACATAGGCTGATCTGACCCCCAGGGGGGCAAAAATAGCCTAAAATAATTTGCCCCATGGGGAACGGTCCTTGCCCAAGGGGCCCCTCCCCTTATATAAAATAGTACAGAAAAAAAATCCCTCATGTATAGTGGTTTCTGTCCCTCTTGGGGCAGATTGGCCTAATAAACGTAGGCCGATCTGCCCCCAAGAGGGGCAGAAATGGCCTAAAATAAAATTACCCCCAGGGGAGCGACCCTTGCTTAAGGGGTCACTTCCCTTGGGTGAAATTGCTGCAAAAAAAAAAAATCCCTGGTGTCTAGTGTTTTCTGAACCCTTGGGGGCAGACTTGCCTAATCAAAATAGGTCAAATTGCCAAGGTGGAAAGAAATGACCTAAAATAAAATTGCCCCCCAGGGAAGCGACCCTTGCCTAAGTGGTTGCTTCCCTTGCATGAAATTGGCGGTAAAAAAAAATCCTTGGTGTCCAGTAGTTTCTGCCTCCCAAGGAGGGCAGAAATGACCTAAAATAAAGTTGGCCCCCAGGGGAGCGACCATTGCCTAAGAGGCCGCTCCCCCGCTGTAAAAAAAAAAAAAACATTATCCCTGGTGTCTATTTTTTTCTGCCCCCTTTTGGGGGCAGATCGGCCTAATTAAAATAGGCCGATCTGTCCTCAGGGGGAGCAGAAATGACCTAGAAATAAATTGCCCCCCTTGGAGAGCGACCCTTGCCCAAGGGGCTGGTTCCCTTATTTGTTTACTTAAAATAAACAAAATCCCTTGTGTCTAGTGGGCTATGCGATCGTGCTGCAGGAATGCTCAGAGAGACAAGAAAAGGAAAGGAAAAGAAAAGCCTTTCCTTTTCATGCCTCCCTGACCTCCCCTACACCCGTAACGGTCTCCTTGGATCAGGCTGGAAGCCATGCTTCCTGCGTGATGGAGGTGACCTCTGATGAGGTCAGCACGCGATTGCGCGCTGATGTCATCAGACATCACTGGGTGGGTATGGGGGGCATCAGGGTGGAAGGGGAAGCGATTCCCCTTCGATCCCTGCCCAGGGGAGGGGGGCAGACCCACAGGGGGAGCGCTAGCGCTCCCCCATGGGCTGGGTGCAGGATGTAATGGTTAAATCCTCTGCACCCAAGTACCCTTGGCCGAGGATGTAAATATTACATCCTGGGCACCCAAGGGGTTAATAGGGAAGGCAGCCCTACATTTTCATAACACTTATGATATTTTCTTTAAATGTTGAACAAAGTGATTGACCTATGGAACTTCCCTAGAGCTAACCATCAACCTTACTGCATAAATAATATTATTGGTGACTTGGAGCTGAATCATCTTTTTGGAAATAAACACATAGGTTACATTCTGTTCTTATAGGCTTAGTGCCTATTCACAAACTTAATTTTGTGGTTGCTATAGTACTACAATAGATCTTCCCACATACTATGAAATGCTATTCTCAAACCTCTGTATGGAAATCTCTGTACAATTACGCCTACCTTTTAGTAGCAAAGGTGGAAGGGAGATGGGGGAGTGACTGGAAAATGGGGCTACTAACTACGAAATGGGAGGGGTTTCGAGAGAAGCAAAGAGGGGTTTAAGCAGGGACAAAGAATCATTCACAAATTGCACTTCTAAAGCTACTACAGGCAAAAACTACCCAAAACAATAGTAAATGTACTCCAGTTCAGACCTGGAGCAGTTCCAATACCACCATGGCCAACCACTGATACTTCAGTACACACCCATTGAAAATAATGGAGGCAGAGACTTAAAATAATACCTGGTATGAAACAATATTAAATAAATTAATTTATTTAAACTTCTTAAAAATATATATAAAGTTAATTAAAATAAGGCCTGAATAGTCATTTTGATGGCAAAGTATTATATTTAAATTAATAATATATGTATTTTCAATTTAAGATAATAGTGCTGCAGCTTTTTATTTCTTGTCCTATATAAAAATACATATGAAAAATTACTTTACATTATTTTTGAACATTAAAATATTTTTTGTAGTTTTTAGTAGGTTCAGTGCATTTTTGCAATTTACCTATTTTCTACTGTACAGAAGTCTTTGTCCAGAAGGAGAGATCATGGCCTATGTGGGACAAGTTACAAGTAGTTATTTTATCCTAAAAAATTAGGCTCCACCCCCTCAATTCAGGGAATGGAAACAGGAATGTCTACACTTTGCATTAACCGTGCACTCGTAAATGGAGAATAGGCAATAGCAGTAATTTTACTACAAGGTGTAAGAGTACATTTAAATGCATAGATGTACTCACATGTAAGTTTACCTTCTTGAATAGGCCCCAGTGTTTTCATCTACACTATACAACTTAAATCATAGCTACACATATCACATGATACCAGATTTAGCCCACTAAAATACTTTTCACTACAATATCAGTGAGGTGTGGGCTTAATGATGAAGCATGCCACCTTCAGGTGGATAAGTGCTCATCAACCTTTTAAATAAATAGTACATGTTTGCTTTGAATCCATGAAGCAAAAACAACCTCAGACCAATCACCAAGTGGCTTTTCCTAAAGGGAAAAAAACAAAAATAATTTTATGTAAAGGTTAAGAGACATATTGCTTCAAGTTGCTAGGGGCCAGATGTACTAACAACTGGTTGAATATTGGTTGCAATTTGCGACCAGTATTTTTGAGACTAGTATGGTAAGGTGACCTATGTACTAATAGGTCACTCTACAAATTAAGAATTACTAGTGGGTTGCAATTCTACCTACCTAACAAATATTATTAAGGTAGGTTGCAAATTCTGACCCACTAGGTATTCCAGCCATCACAGGGATGGTGGCCTGCTGAGGTCAGTAGACCACCAAGTCTGTAAATGCTTTCGAATAAAACAAACATTTTTGTAAAGACAACCCTTTTCCCTAAAAGGAACTCAGGATGCATTTAAAAAAAGTGAAAATTGTAAGTTTAATTTTTTATGAGTACTCTTAGAAAATGTTTTTGTCAATATTCACAAAGGGGGAGGTGTCACTTGGGGACACCTTTCCATTTGCAAATGGTTTACCACCTCCTTTGAGGAGGTGGAAAAACATTAATGTTTTGCAATTGGAATTAGGTCATAAATAATAGATACATTCCAATCTGATTCAGTATTTGGATGGTATGCCCTAAACATGTTCCTTCCCAATACCAGATTGGTATTTTGGTGCAAACCTAAATTGTGATTCGATAACATGTTGCTGAATCGTAATTTAGTTTTGTACAAATGAAAAGGCTTTTTAGATTGCAAATGGCTCAGTAGTGCAAATCAGGCCCCTTCCGACCACACACAGACGTACATCTGGTCTTTGGTCTTCACATATCAATGTAGGTTCAAGCTTTAAGATGTTGTTGTGAGAGATTGCAGATATTAGTTGCTGAGCATGATGGTGGCCGACCTGCCTTGCTGGTATTAATTGATTTGTCTACTAACTTTCAAATTCTCTTTTTCATAGAGTCTTGCATACGTGGATGATGGCTATTTCAAATGCTTAATCTCTAAATGGTAACAATTTACCCACATGGCATCCCCTCTTGAGGAGTTATTCGGAGACCTGGTCAGAGAGCTGGGAGTAACACTTTATTATTACACAGCTGACAAACACCTATACCTCAGACTTTCCTCTAGCAATGAAATAAGAACCCTGAAAGCGGATATCCCTTGATATTGTCATTAATGTAATCTTCATTCCTTAAACTGAATCTCTTGATCAATTGGTTTCTCTTTCTGTACCCAGGAGACCATCAGAAATGGCTTACAACATCTTTTCTGCCTGATCCAGCTCCACATTTTGCCCTGCCTACCAGGTAAACATGGTTTCCACCTAATTTCAGCAGAAAGTATCTCCAGCGTCACTACAGATACTTTCTGAACCACTGTTCAAGCACTATGTTTTTATGTGCAGTGGTGGGAATATTCTCCTCTTAGGCTATCTTAGCATCACACTGACTGCATTGACAGCAACTTCCACATAAGTGAGATAAAGGCATTTTTAATAGCTCTCTCCTCTATGCAGTTTCAGCACTGACTTATACTAACTGCTCAGTCTGAACTCAAACTGTGGTGCTGTTGACTTTAATGAACTCCTTTTCTTTGATGTCAATTGTATTTTGCAGGAGATGTAAATTCTATGAAAAGAAAAACACTTCGCAGTCTAACCTTCCAAGTGTAAAGAGAAATGGCAATACACCAGTTTTTTTATGCTACCCGCAATCCCCGAAAAGTTAATCCACTGTGCTCACATTTCACTAGACATCGGACTGTCAGTCCCTGGGCATCATTATGGGTTTGACGATCCTGTGACCGCCATGTTGGCGGTGGCAGTCTGAGTTTGGAGGTGGTGCATACCTAAGACCCCCAGCGGTCCACCGGGACTGCCAGACAGGACAGATCGCTGCAGTCATCTTGAGGCACAAACAGTCTAGCAGAGATCATGTTTCCATTGGACCTATTAGGAGGTTGTATAGGAGGCTGGCCTGATTTGTAGTATGCACCATTGCTACTTACACCTTATTGCAGGTCCAGTTATTCCTTATTGGTGAAATGTAGTCAGTGTCTAGAAGCCAGGCTGTCTAGAGGTAGCTGCAGGACGAGCAGCCAAGGCTGAACTAGAAGACATGCAAAGCTCTTGTAATACCACTGTAGTAACACAGTACTCACACACATGAAAGACACTATGAAAGACAATACTCAGTGTAACCAAAAATAAAGGTACTTTATTTTAGTGACACAATGCCAAGTCTATCTTAGAGGCTATGCTCACTTAGGAGGTAAGTATTTTACACAAAATATACACTAGTAACCAAAATGAGGTAAGTAAACAGTCATAAAATAGTGCAAATAGTGAAAATCACCATAGGTTACAATGGGCCTAGGAGGAACGCAAACCATATACCAAAATAGTAGAATGCAAATGTTGGTTTCCCACCTAGTCAAGAGTAGTGTGTAGAGTGGTGCTGGGTGTGTAAGAAAACACCAAAGGTAAATTAAGTATCCCACCCCAGAGCCCAGGAAAAAAGGAGTAAAGTACAGCAAGTTTCCTCAGAACACACTAGAAGTCGTGCTAAAGAATAATGCAAAAACTAAGCAAGACTGCAAGACACCAACAATGGATTCTTGGACCTGAAGACCTGAGGAGAAAGGAGACCAAGTCCAAGAACAGCTGAAGAGTCCAAGAAGAACAGGAGCCCCTGCTAACCCGGATAAGGGTGCAAAAGAGGTTGGAATAAAAAGTCAGAGATGCATGAAAGAAGCCAGCTGCGGGTTCCTGCTTGGTGCAACAAATGGCCCACGTCAAGTAGATGGATTCCACCAACAAGCCTTGGCTCACACAAGAGATGTATTTAGTGGGCCTGGAGGTCTCAACTCAGACTGAGGAGACAGAGGGGGCTCTCAGCACTTCAGAGAGCCCTCAGAAGACCAGGCAGTACCCACAGGAATCCCAGGAAATGGGGACCAAGAAGTCGCAAATCGCAGTTGCCACAGTACTACACAAAGGGATCTCACACCATTGAAGAACAACTGAGGGAGCTGAGCATCTCAGGATAGAGTGCTGGGGACCTGGGCTAGGATGTGCATGAAGGATTCCTTGGAGAAGTGCACAGAAGCCCTACGAGTTGCAAAATACGTGGTGCACAAGGGTACTGTCTGGCACGGGGAGCCAAGCTCTTACCTCCACGAAATTCGGACAGTAAGACCTTTGGATAGTCAGGGTCACTTCAGTTCACCACCTGTGTTCCAGGATACATTCTCGTGGCCAGGAGGGGGGCCCAGAGTAACAATCTTCACTCCACTGGAGATTCCTTCAGTACTTCTGGTCCAGGATGAAGACAGACAGTCCTCTGAGCGTGCACAACCTGGAAACTGTTGCAGTTGCTGGTAGGAGCTGGAGTTACAGAGTTGCAGTAGCCATCTTGGATACTTTCTTGCAACTTGTAGAGTTTCTGTGCCAGTTCTGAAGTTGATCCGATGGTTGGAGGTGAAGCAAAGGATGCAGAGAAGTCCTTCTGGAGTCTTGCAATCCGAATCTGAGGAAACACCAAGAGAAGACACCGTAAATAGCCTGAGAGGGGAATTGGTCGCCTAACCAGGTAAACACCTATCAGGAGGGATCTCTGACTTCACCTGCTGGCACTGACCACTCAGATGCTCCCAGACTTCCCTGACCATCCTGGAAACAAGATGTCAGAACCCTGGGACACTCAGAGGAGATCTAGACACCACCCCTGGGGTGGTGATGAACAGGGGAATAGTCACTACCCTTTCCTTGGTCCAGTTTCATGTCAGAGCAGGGGCTGAGGATCCCTGAACAGGTGTAGACTGGATTATGCAAGGAGGACACCATCTGTGCCCTTCAAAGCATTTCCAGAGGCTCTGGGAGGATACCCCTCCCATGCCTGCAACACCTTTTTCCAGAGGGAGAGGGTGTAATACCCCTCTCCTAAAGGAAACACAGTGTTCTGCCTTCTTGGGATTGAGCTGCTCAAGTCCCAGGATGGCAGCAGCCTGTCTGTGAGGTGACAGCAGCTGGGGCTGCAGTGGAACCCTCAGACGGCTGGTACGGCAGTACTGGGGGCCATGGTGGAGCCCCCAGAGTGCAGCGGATTGTGCAACCAATACAGGAATCAGTTTTGGGGTACAGTTCCCAGTTGTTAGACACCTCACATGACCATATTCGGGGTTACCATTGTGAAGCTAAAATTATGTATTGACCTACATGTAGTGCACACCTATAATGGCGACCCTGCATTCACAAAGTCTGGGAAAATGGGTCTGGGTGATGTAGGGGCACCTCTGCTAGTGCAGGGGTGCCCTGGCACACAGGTACTATGCACCTAGCTTTCAGGGTCTGAAGGTTAGACATGTAGGTAACCTATAAGTGACATGGGGTATTGAAAATGGCTGTGAATTAGTGTTTACACTATTTCAATCAGGCTACAATGGCAGTCCTGAAGAAGTGTTATTATGAGTTCCTTATGGGTGGGAAAAGAAATGCTGCTGCCCATAGTGATCTCCTGGAACCCCTATGCCCTGGGTACCTAGGTACCATATACTAGGGACGTATAAGGGGGTTCGAGTATGCCAATTTGGAGTGAAATATGGAGCTACTAGACTATAGTGACCAGATTAGAAACAAAGAGAGCATGAGCACTGGAGTTCTGATTAGCAGGAATCCAGGACAATCTAGGAAACTGTGCAAGCACACTTGCAAGTAGGCCACAAACCATGAGCACCGGGGTCCTTACTATCAGGATCCCAGTGACACAGTTAAAACACACTGACAATCAGGCAGAAATTGGGGGTAACAAGCCAAGAAAGAAGGTTCTTTCCTACAGGTTGCACACCGCCAATATGACTGCTAAGGTCTAACCACCACGAAGCACCAGGTGGAAACTAACAGTATAAAAGGAAACACTAACCTCCAGAAAGCCATAAACATCCAGAGCCTTCATAGAAACAGAACTAGACATCTTCCCACCACTCGTACTCGCCAAAAGACAACAGAATCTTTGGCAAGGAGGACAACAACAACGTAAGTACACACACTCAGCTGTTAATAAGTGAAATGTATAAATCTATACAGTTACATAACATAGGGAGGGCGGTGCAAAGAGCTGAAGACAGGTAACAGCATAGTGACACACGCACTCACAAACTGCCTAAAGGACACTCACACACACATCATGCACACTTCAGCCAGCACACACACACCACACGTCAATACCACACATTGAGGCACAGCAACACAGCACAGACCCAGGCGCCCAGATTCCCATACAATATACAAACTGTAACAACAAGAAAACAACTGCAGAACTACAAAAACATGTCACACTCTCACACCCACCACTGTCCAGAGACTGGAGACACAAACAACACACATGTACATCCATGTGTACTGGAATACACACAATACCATCATAAAACCCCGCAATCAACGAACACATCACACACACATACTGTATATCAGACCTGCCATGCACAATACATGCAGACGCAAACAGTCGAAACACACAATGCAACACATCACAACAAGACCAGCAGAAAATCCATACCGGGAAGGAGGATTTACTGGGACACATCTCATGTTCAACAAGGTCCACAAAACATGCCCACATGAACAGGCCCCATTCAGATCTCACGGACATGCGATACCAACAACAAATGTTATGCACAGTCACACATATTGGTGAAGCGTGAGGGTACAAAGCATACACTACTCCAAACACCATAGAAGACACCAGCCAGCAATGAGGGACACACACCTAAATAGTCACATGCACCCAAAAGCAAAGCACACTTGCACAACTCAGCACACTTCGGGGCATATTTATACTCCGTTTGCGCCGAAATTGCGTCGTTTTTTTTGACGCAATTTCGACGCAAAACTAACTCCATATTTATACTTTGGTGTTAGACGCGTCTAGCGCCAAAGTCCATGGAGTTTGCGTCATTTTTTAGCGTGGACACCTACTTTGCGTTAATTATATGCAAGGTAGGTGTTCCCGTCTAAAAAATCGACTCCGAGGCATGTGCGTCGGATTTATACTCCAGGGCAAAAATCACGCCCGGGAGTGGGCGGGTCTAAAAAACCCGCATTAGCACCGGATTTTAGCGCCTGGGTTAGGGCAGGCGTTAAGGGACCTGTGGGCTCAGAATGAGCCCAGAGGTGCCCTCCCCTGCCCCCAGGGACACCCCCTGCCACCCTTGCCCACCCCAGGAGGACACCCAAGGATGGAGGGACCCACCCCAGGGACATTAAGGTAAGTTCAGGTAAGTATTTTTTTTTTTTGTGGCATGGGGGGCCTGATTTGTGCCCCCCTACATGCCACTATGCCCAATGACCATGCCCAGGGGACAGAAGTCCCCTGGGCATGGCCATTGGGCAAGGGGGCATGACTCCTGTCTTTTCTAAGACAGGAGTCATTTCAATGGGGGTTGGGCGTCGTAAAAAAATGGCGCAAATCGGGTTGAGGCGATTTTTTTGCCTCAGCCTGACTTGCACCATTTGTGGACGCCCATACGCCATTTTCCCCCTACGCCGGCGCTGCCTGGTGTACGTCATTTTTTTTAATGCACACCAGACAGCGCCGGCGGCTAACGCCGGCTAACGTCATTCAATAAATACGCGTCCGCATGGCGCTTCAGAATGGCGTTAGCCGGCGCTAATTTTTTTGACGCAAAACTGCGTTAGCGCAGTTTTGCGTCAAAAAGTATAAATATGGGCCTTCATGTCTGCAATGGCCAAACTCTACATCAGACACCACATGTACACAATAGTCACATCAGGGGACAAGACATACATGATACAGGACTACATCGCACATCACTACAACAAAAACATGTCGTTACACACAACACAATATTATGACACCATAATTTCAGCTACTTATCACACAAAACTCACCTTACCCCTGGGGACAGCAGCACTGCACAGCCTCACATAAAGTGCAAAAAATGCATAGAACAGCAAGCAGCAAGCAGCACACACAACAAAATTCTGGCACACAACCAATATTAGCCAGGAACAACTCAAACCTAGGAAAGGAAATGCTGGACATAGATGTAAGCAAAAAAACAACTGGTTGGCTATACTAAATTGTTTGTTCCACAATATATGAAAGTCCAAGGTCATTGGCCAGTCCATAATTCTCAATTTTTGCATCAAAGGCACAAAATGGTGCCCCAACTTGACTCCTGACTGCCAAGTAACCTCGACAGGTAGGGATATCAAGTAGGCAGACAGGCACCTCATGTAGTATTTGGGGCGGGGGATGGAGGGTTGGGTTTTGGCTTAGGTTTGGGGGAAGCTTTTTGGGAGGTATAGGAAAGTACCACCTTGCCTGGCATGTTACCCCCATTTTTCACATGTATGTAAGTTTGTTTTTGCCTGTGTCACTGGGATCCTGCTAGCCAGGACGCCAGTGCTCATAGTTTGTAGCCTGAATGTGTGTACCTGTACCTGTGTCACTGAGGCTCTGCTATCCAGAACCTCAGTGCTTATGCTCTCTCTGCCTTTGTCACTACAGGCTAGTGACCATTTTTATCAATTCTAATTGGCACACTGGAACACCATTATAATTCCCTAGTATATGGTACCTAGGTACCCAGGGTATTGGGGTTCCAGGAGATCCCTATGGGCTTCAGCATTTCATTTGCCACCCATAAGGAGCTCAGACAAACCTTACACAGGACTGCCACTGCAGCCTGAGTGAAATGACACACACGTTATTTCACAGCCATTTAACACTGCACTTAAGTAACTTATAAGTCACCTATATGTCTAAACCTCACTTAGTGAAGGTTAGGTGCAATGTTATTAAGTGTGAGGGCACCCTTGCTCTAGCAAAGGTGCCCCCACATAGTTAAGGGCAATGTCCCCGGACTTTGTGAGAGCGGGGACACCATTACACGCATGCACTACATATAGGTCAATACCTATATGTAGCTCCACAATGGTAACTCCGAATATGGCCATGTAACATTTCTAAGATCATGGAATTATCCCCCCATGCCAAATCTGGTATTGGGGTGCCAATTCCATGCATCCCCGGGGCTCCACTATGGACCCCGGGTACTGCCAAACCAGCTCTCTGGGGTTTTCTCTACAGCTGCTGCCAACCCACAGACAGGGTTCTGCCTTCCTGGGGTCTGGGCAGCCCAATCCCAGGAAGGCAGAACAAACAATTACCTCTGAGAGAGGGTGTTACACCCTCTCCCTTTGGAAATAGGTGTTACAGGCTGGGGAGGAGTAGCCTCCCCCAGCCTCCGGAAATGCTTTGAAGGGTACAGATGGTGCCCTCCTTGCATAAGCCAGTCTACACCAGTTCAGGGAACCCCCAGTCCCTGTTCTGGTGCAAAACTGGACAAAGGACAGGGGAGTGACCACTACCCTGTCCATCACCACCCCAGGGGTGGTGCCCAGAGCTCCTCCAGTGTGTCCCAGACCTCTCCCATCTTGAATCCAGAAGTGCCAGAAGGTGACGTCAGAGACCCCTCCTGATGGGTGCTTACCTCACTAGGTGGCCACTCCTCCTCTGAGGGATATTTAGGGTCTCTCCTGTGGGCTTTTCCTCAGATAACTACTTGCAAGAATTCACCAGAGTTCCTCTGCATCTCCCTCTTCAACTTCTGCCAAGGATCGACCGTTGACTCCTCCATGACACCTGCAAAACTGCAACAAAGTAGCAAGAAGACTACCAGTGACATTGTAGTTCCTAATCCTGCCGGCTTTCTCAACTGTTTCCTGGTGGTGCATGCTCTGGGGGCTGTCTGCCTTCACCTTGTACTGGAAGCCAAAAAGAAATCTCCTGTGGTGTCGATGGAATCTTCCCCCTGCTTCAGCAGGCACCAAACTTCAGCATCACCGGTACTCTGAGACCCCTCTCATACTGATGAGCATGGCCCCTGGAACACAGATGGTGGACCCAAGTGACCCAGACTGTCCAGTGGTCCAACTGAGGAGGTAAGTCCTTGCCTCCCCTCTCCAGACAGTAATCCTGTGCACCGCGTGAACTGCAGCTGCTAGGGCTTCTGCACACTTTTGAAAGGAATCCTTCATGCACAGCCTAGCCCAGGTCCCCAGCACTCCGTCCTGCATTGCTACACTCCCTGAGTTGACCACCGGCTTCATGCAACCCTCTTTTGTAGTGTTGAGACGACCGTCATGCTCAGTTTTCTTTAACCCGTGTTCAAGTATTCTGTGGGTCCTGCCTTCTTGTGCATGGGCTCTTTGTGTTGCTGAGGGATTCCTCTGTCTCCTCTTCTAAGTGGCGACCTCCTGGTCCTTTTTGGGCCCGAGCAGCACCCTTTTTCCTCAACAGCGACCTTTGCAGCTAGCAAGGCTTGTTTGCGGTCTTTCTCCAAGGAAACAACTCTGCATCCTCCAGCCTTCCGAGGGGCATCTTCTGCACAAAGGAGAAGTTCCTAGCACCTTTTGTTGTTGCAGAATCTTCAGCTTCTTCCATCCATTTTGCACCTTCATCCAGGGTTTAGAGGGCTTCTGCCCCCCTGGACACTTTCACGACTCTTGGTCCCCTTCCTTTTCAGGTCCTCAGGTCCAGGAATCCGTCTTCAGTGCTTTGCAGTCTGTTGTGGTCTTTGCAGAATCCTCTATCACAAGTTTAGTGTGTTTCTGGGGAAGTAGTATCACTTGGGCACCCTTAGTGTTTTCTTACACCCCCAGTAACCCTCTACACACTACACTAGCCTAGGGGTCCATTTTTGGTTTGCTTTTCACTTTCAGAGTACATGGTTTGTGTTGCCCCTAGGCCTATTGCATCCTATTGTATTCTACAGAGTTTGCACTATTTTTCTAACTGTTTACTTACCTGATTTTGGTTTGTGTGTATATTTTGTGTATGTTACTTACCTCCTAAGGGAGTATATCCTCTGAGATATTTTTAGCACATTGTCACTGGAATAAAGTACCTTTATTTTTAGTAACTGACTATTGTGTTTCTTGTGATATAGTGCTATATGATATAAGTGGTATAGTAGGAGCTTTGCATGTCTCCTAGTTCAGCCTAAGCTGCTCTGCTATAGCTACCTCTATCAGCCTAAGCTGCTAGAACACTAGTAATCTACTAAGGGATAAATGTACCTGGCACAAGGTGTAAGTACCATCAGGTACCCACTATAAGCCAGGCCAGCCTCCTACAGGAGGGTTGAACCTTTTCTTCATGGGGTAGGGACATGGGTGCTGGCACAGGGGTACGGGAAGGCCTTGGAGGTAGAAGATTTGGCCTTGAGGAGGGAAACAGATCTTTTGGGGGTGTCACAGGGAAGAGAAGGGAAAAGGTCAAGGTTAGAAAGGAACACTTTTTTAGACACACAGGGACAGTCATCAAAAGGGGGTTTGGGTGTGGAGAGTGAGGGAGTGGTTGTCTGACGTTTAAGTGTGGATGTCTTGGATGCATGTTTGTGGGGGGGGTGCTTGTGTGTGGTGGGTGTCTGTTTGGGTGGGTGAGTGAGGATATTTATGTGCCTTCGGCTGAAGGGGGTGGAGGTGCTAGGGGATGCCATGGTGGGCGGGTGGCTGTCTGTTGGGGTGGTGACTGCAGGTATGGTGGATGTTCTGCATGTAGGCGTGTCAGTGGTTATGGTGTTTGGAGGTTTGGTGACTGGGGTGGATGTCTGAGAGTCTGCTGGAGTGCTGTCTGCGGCTAGGATAGGTGTGGTGGCTGGATTAGTGAAAGTTGGTGTGGTGTTTGCAGGTGTGTCAAGTGTTGTGTCTGTTGTGCCAGGGGTGATGGGATGTAAGGGCAAGTATGACTGTTGGTGTGTCTGCAGGTGGATGTTATTTGCTTGCTTGCCGGTGGAGTGTCTTGTGGTGCTTATGTTTGTCTGCCCTTCCCTTGGACGTTGAGGTGGATGCATGTGTGCTTTGGCTGGGTCATGACACAGGGGATTTAGACTGGGAAGAGGAAGGTGGAGGGAGGACGATAGACAAGGGGTGACTGGCTTCCATTAGTATGGAGGCCAGAGCCTGAGAGACTCTCTGTAGGCCAGAGTTTGGACTGTGAATGCCCTCCAGGAATGTATTGCTCTTTTGAATATGGCTTTCCAGTCCCTGGATGGCATTCACGATGGACCTCTGACCTACAGAGATGGACCTCAGGAGGTCAATAGCCTCCTCACTGAGAGCAGTAGCGCTAACAGGGGCAGATACCCACCTTCTTGGGTGAGCGGACACAGCCTACTGGGTGGGGAGCAACATGGAGGGCGGTGATACAATGAGGGTTGGTGACAAAGGTGAAACAGGTGTGGTCCCAGATGGGTTCGCACCACTAGGGAGTGGTCACTGGAGGAAGCATCCATAGATGAAGATGTTGATCCAGTCTTCCCCGTGGCACTCCCCTCACCCTTCAGGCCAATTGGTCCCTCGCTGTCAGTGGTTTCATGACCTGAGGTCCCATTGCCAGATGCTTCCCTACTTGGCACAGCCCTGTCTTCTTCACCTGCTGGTGCTGATGCTGTCAGAAAAAGTGAAAAGTAAGGTTATGACCTCAACATGAAGACAGTGCAATTACAAATCAAAAAGGCAAAAACATACCATCATGTCAACTGACCACCTGCATGAAGTGACAGCAAAGTACCACCATCATGTGCCAATACAAAAACATGCATGCCATCTGGAATTCCAAAATAAACACATTATCAATGTCTGGTGTCACATAACTACAATGGTATGGTTGAAGTCTATCTAGTACACCAAACACACCACAACTAGGTGACCACTTCACCTCAAATGTGTGCAACATTCAGTGCACCACATGGAACCATTAGCCAAACTAAGGATAGTGACTGTAAGGTACCCTAAGAATTACACTGACACATGCCTATGCATACATCTAAACTGCACTGATATCATGTCTCAAGGACAACGGATGGTGCTAAGGATAGGCAGTCAACAATGCTTAAATCATGCCATGCCTGGATTAGGTGACATGGAAACATCCATTTCACTATGGACACAACACAACAACGCACAGCTCCACACATCACACCTTACCAAAATGAGTCATGGCTGGCATTTTCAAGGCCCAAACAGATGTGGCACCAACTGAAGTTTCAGAAAACTACATGGGAGTCAGGTCCCATAGCTCATGCAGAGATGTCTCCTGAATATACACATGAATGGTCTAGTGAGGACCAGGATAGGCCCCTTAAATTTCTCCTACATTTGTCCATCTGTACTTTTGAGTGTATCAGTAGTAGATAACTGTACTGTGCAGGAAGAAGGGACACATACCTTGCAATCACTATCAGGATGACACCATATCATTTTACAATGATAAACAACATCACTACCCACAGACATAATAAGCATGGCATCTCTTTGTGGGGGATCCCTGACCCAATACACATGTCATGCTGACTTCATTACAAGTCAATAAATGATGCATCCATACAGTCAGGACAGAATTCTCAAACAACACACAAGTTCTGGTGTCCCACAAGCATCATACCACATCAAGGTCTCTGTTAGACCTGACAGCCTTAGGGTGGTTACCCTCAACGTTTTGCCTGCCTCCCTCCACTTTTTGACACTGCTTTTGCTGGTTTTAGGAATCTATGCACTTTACTACTGCTAATCAGTGCTAAAGTGCAAATGCTGTCCTCTGTAAAAACATGGTGACATTGGCTCATATTCAATTGGCTTATACATCAGTAAAACTGCACTACATGTGCCCAGGGCCTGTAGATTAAATGCTACTAGTGGGCCTGCAGCACTGACTGTGCCACCCACATAAGTAACCCCCTAACCATGTCTCAGGCCTGCCATTGCAAGGCTTGTGTGTGCAGTTTCACTGCCAATTTGACTTGATATTTAAAAGTACTTGCCAAGCCTTAAACTCCTCTTTTTTCTACATATAAGTCACCCCTAAGGTACACCCTAGGTAACCCAGAGGAAAGGGTGCTATGTAGGGCAAAGGCAGCACATGCACCTGTGTAGTTTATATGTCCTGGTAGTGTAAAACTCCTAAATTAGTTTCACACTGCTGTGAGGCTCGCTCCTTTCATAGGCTAACATTGGGGCTACCCTCATATACTGTTTGAGTGGTAGATTCTGATCAAGGTGAATGGCCAGGATGGTAATACAATATCCTGCTGACTGGTGAAGTTGGATTTATTATTACTATTTTAGAAATGCCATATTTAGCTCATTTCTCTGCACTTAAATCCTTCAGTGCCTTACAATCCATGCCTGGCTGGGTTAGTTGACAGCCCCCTTGTGCATTTCACTCAGACATCCCTAAACACAGGATGCTCAGTCACACCCGTACACATCTGCATACTGAATGGGTCTTCCTGGGCTGGGAGGGTGGAGGGCCTGACACTTACATGTCAAAGGACAGTGGCCTGCCCTCACACAATGGACTGCCAAACCCACTACTGGGACCCTGGCAGACAGGATGGATCTGAAAGGGGACCTTGTGCATTTCTACACCATTCTTTGACGTCTCCCAGACTTCAAAGGCACATTTGGGTATTTAAACAGTGCCTCTGACCCTACCAACTCAGACACTTCTGGACACTTCAAGATACTCCTTGGGACAGACACTCTGCCCCAGAACTTGCAACCTGCCAGAAGGAACTGCCTGGCTGCCCAAAGTAACTCACCTGGACTGCTTTTCTGAGAAGGACTGCTGCGTTGCTGTTGCCCTGCTGCCTTGTTGCCCTCTGGCTCTGTTGAGAAGTGCTCTCCAAGGGCTTGAATTGAGCTTGCCTCCTTGATTTCTGAATTCTCAGGGCCAAAAAGACTTAGGCCCTCATTACAACCCTGAGGGTAAATCCCGCTTTCTGCCGTGCAGAAGACCACCAACATACCGTTGCGGCATTCAAAGCTCGGAATTCGCCACAATGCAGACACCCACACAAGCCCGCCACACCAAAGGTCAGTGCTAAACTGGCGATACCAAAACCTACACTGTCACGACAACAGGAATACGCCCACACTATCACGACCCTCGAATAAACGCAGCGGTCTTTCAACTGCGGTAATCCATTGGCGGTTCACACCGCCGTGCTCAAAATACACACACATTTACAAAACACAACCACATTGGACAACTCAAAATACACACACCTGATACACATACACACACCACACCCACACACCTAATCCAATATAAAACACCCACCCAAACCACCCACAAACCCTTACAACCAAAATTCAGAAAGAAAGCCAGAGAGAGAGACTACCTAACACAACACCAGCATCCACAGACACACAACACCATCACTCATACAACATCCACGCACCTCAAACAACACACACCAAGACATCCCCTCACACATCACAACAGACACTACCTCACACATCACCCACACCATATCATGGCACCTCAAAGACACCCCAGGTTCTTTAAGGAGGAGCTCAGGGTCATGGTGGAGGAAATCGTCCGGGTAGAGCCACAGCTATTCGGATCACAGGTGCAGCAGACATCCATTGCAAGGAAGATGGAGCTGTGGCGGAGAATTGTCGACAGGGTTAACGCAGTGGGACAGCATCCAGGAACACAGGATGACATCAGGAAGAGATGGAACGACCTACGGGGGAAGGTACGTTCCATGGTATCCAGACACCAGATTGCTGTACAGAGGCCTGGCGGTGGACCCCCACCTGCTCCCCCCACAACTAACATGGGAGGAGCAAGTCTTGGCGATCCTGCATCCTGAGGGACTCTCAGGAGTAGCAGGAGGACTGGACTCTGGTAAGACAAATCTTTACTACTTTATCCCCCCACCCCACCTGCAGGCCATCACATACTCCCACCCTCACCCTCACACCCATCACCCAAACAACCCACAGATACCCCACTAACACAACCCACACATCCCGAAATCAAGCCCTGCATGTAACACCAATGCATGGACACCCATCACCCAAGCATGTCCAGTACAGAGACTCACTCATGCCCCAAAATCACCAATCACACAAGGGCCACTGCAATAATGCAAGCACAGGAGTAGAGGGTCACTCACCCATTGCACAAGATGGCACACACAGATACAATAACTATGCATTTACACCCCAACTGGACCCCTACCCAACGTCACCGGACAGGAGGTACCAGACATATCCAGTCCCCCCACAGAAGAGGCCCACAGTGACAACAGCAGCTCTGCACGCCTGGATCAAGATGACCAGCCCGGCCAATCAGGGACCTCGGGACAGTCGGCTCCCCTGACACAGTCACAAACCACCACTGAACCTCCCCCCTCAGGAAACACTGCCACAGCACCCACGCAGCGGGCCCATCCCTCTGTCCCCAGGACACGCCAATCAGCAGTGTGTCCACCACTACAGGGAACCCAGGCAACCCCACTAACACAGGATGATCAGGGATCTGGGGGCAGTGGCAGTGTGCACACGGTTCAGGGGACAGAGGCACAGGATAACAGGGAAGTTGGGAGGACTGCTGTGTGACAGGGGGAGGACAGGCCCAGGGAACCCACTCTCCACGAGGCACTCTCCGACATCATGGGAGCTTACCACCATTCCCAGGAGACCATGGGCACGATACTGGCCAAGTTTCAGGAGAACCAGCGGCTGCAGGAGGAACACTACCTGGGGATCAGGGAGGACTTGAAATCCATCAGCACCACCCTGGTCACCATTGCAGGGGTGCTGGCAGACCTTCTCAACCCCAGGATGGACACAGTGGGACACCAACGGTCCCCTGACACTAGCCTGGACGATGAACAGCCCTCTACCTCCGCCAGCACTAGTGGACAGGAGGCTCCTCCACAGGAACAACAGGCCACCAGCACCCCACCCCCTGCAGATGGAGAACCACCCCGCAAACGGTCCCTGAGATCCAGGAACAAGACAGAGAACATTGCCAAGACCCCTGCCAGAAAATAAGACCCACTGAATGTCACCCTTCCGTCCTACTTTGTCACCCTCTCCACCTTAAACTGACATTGCTCCACTTTCTATGCCCCATTGGACAATGCAACTGTGAAACAAATAGACTGTACTCTGCCATAGACATTCCTCCACCATCACCCCATCCCATTTCACACACCCCTCCACTTATGTGCACAGAAATAAACACACTTCAATCACAAAACAATCTGGAGTCTGTCTGTGCTTTCACAAATTTGTAATTGCAAAACCTCTGGAATATAGCAATATCAATGTACTTGTTCACATACCAATATAACACAGCTGTAGGCCAGCAGTAAACATAGCAGAGGGCACAAAGTGGGACCCAGATCTGTGAAATGGAAAGGCAAAGTAAGAAGTCAGGGTCCATACACTGAGTGAAAATGACAGACTTATGCTAGCTCCAACTATAGTATGAGATGTGGGAAGCAGTTACATCTTCTTACCTGTGTCTCACTGGAAGCATTGCATGATGATGTTGTTTCGGTTGTCGACATCTTCTTCTTCTGCCTCCTCTTCTTCACGGTCCACAGGCTCCACAGCTGCCACAAGACCATGATCAGGCCCATCCTCCTGCCGAAAAGGCACCTGGCGTCGCAAAGCCAGGTTGTGCAGCATACAGCAGGCCACGATTATCTGGCACACCTTCTTTGGTGAGTAGTATAGGGAGCCACCTGTCAGATGGCGGCACCGGAATCTGGCTTTCAGGAGGCCGAAGGTGCGTTCTATAATCCTCCTAGTACGCCCATGTGCCTCATTGTAGCGTTACGCTGCCCTTGTTCTGGGATTCCTCAATGGGGTCAGTAGCAATGACAGGTTGGGGTAACCAGAGTCACCTGCAAATGTCGAGGGACAACTATTAGACACACACTAACCCTTAGGAACAACCCCATACCCAGACACCTATGTCAACTGTGTTGGGACCTTGGCCTCACCTATTAGCCACAAACGGTGCCTCAGGAGTTGCCCCATCACATAAGTGATGCTGCTATTCCTAAAAATGTAAGCGCCATGCACTGAGCCAGGATACTTTGCATTGACATGGGAGCTGTACTGGTCTGCGAAACACACCATCTGCACATTCATCGAATGGTAGCTTTTCCGGTTTCTGTACACCTATTCATTCCTGCGGGGGGTACAAATGCCACATGTGTACCATCAATGGCACCAATGATGTTGTGGATATGTCCCTGGGCATAGAAATCACCTTTCACTGTGGGCAAATCCTCATCTTGAGGGAAAACGATGTAACTGCGCATGTGTTTCAGGAGGGCAGATAAAACTCTGGACAACACGTTAGAGAACCTTGGCTGGGACATCCCTGATGCCATGGCCACTGTTTTTGGAAAGATCCACTGGCCAGGAAATGGAGTTACTTGCTGAAACGTTGGTAAATCGCAATGTGCCGGTATCTGTCTGTATTCCCGGCCTAGATAGGTGTGATGCATTTTTTATCCATCCCATGTGGCCCCCTAAAATGGCGGCTGCCTGACCTGTAAGGTGTAACAAGGGTAAATGAGGTAACTGCGCTGGCGTTGTACACCGTCGCGGTGGGTTGTCGAAGACCGCTGCGCAGTTCAGCATTGGTTAACATTGGGCCCTGTTGGCCCCAGGAGCCAATGATGATGTATGCCGGTGGCGACGGTATGCACCGCCGCGGACGTGACCGCCATTTTCTTACTGTTCACTCACTTGATACCTGACCTTCAATAGGAGAGGACCTATACTGCAAGTGCTGCTGCGACTTGTGTCTGGAAGCAACAATGGCTACAGTGTTTGGAGAAGGGGCCCCTGCCTTCACTTCGGAGGAGTTGGAAAAACTTGTGGATGGGGTCCTCCCCCTGTATACGCAACTGTACGGTCCTCCAGACAAACAGGTGAGTACACTGTGAGCATGCTGCGTGGGCAATGCCTGTTTTGAGTGGTGTGGATGGAAGATACATGTGGGGGGGCTGAGGCCTGCATGTGAGGATGGTGAGTGTATGTGTATCAGGGCATGGGTGGGAACTGGTGGGCAATGAGTATGAGTAATTTCCTTTCCTCCTGTACATTCCCTCTAGGTCAGCGCCCACCAGAAGAAGGGTATTTGGCGTGCCATCGCCAAGGACGTCCGTACCCTGGGGGTCTACCATAGACGGAGCACCCACTGCCGTAAAAGATGGGAGGACTTGCGCCGCTGGAGCAAGAAGACTGCGGAGGCCCAGCTGGGGATGGCCTCCCAACGTGGAAGGGGTGCTCGTCGCATCATGACCCCCCTGATGTACTGGATCCTGGCGGTGGCCTATCCGGAGTTGGGTGGGCGCTTGAGGGCATCACAGCAGCCACAAGGGGATGAGTACACTCTCATTCAGCTGACTCTGTGCGCATTACGAGGTGTCTGGGTGGGGGAGGTGGGCTCTGGGTTCCCCTAGGCCAGGACGATCTTGGTAGGCAAGGTCCCTTGTTAGGCAGGCTCTGTGGCACCCAACACCACTAGTGGTAATAGCCATCTACACCTAGTCAGGCTCCTGTGACTTCCTAGGCCTCGTACCCCATGGGCATATGAGTTTCCTAAGAACTATGCATGGCTTAGTGCAGAGGGCTGCTCCCCGCGTGTTGTGTCTGCCAACGGTAGTGGTGTTGCATGCACTGAACATGTTTTTTTTCTGTCTTCCCCCCCCCTTTTTGTTATGTCTCCCTGTTCTTGTGTGCATTAGCATCATCTGGCGTAGGAGCAATGGCACCGGAGCAGGAGGGAGCTGCAACCCACTTGGCCCTGGAGGGTGAAGCATCGGAGTCTGAAGCCACCAGTGGGGCGGAGGGTGAGGGGAGTTCCACGACGGGGACAGGAGCATACACCAGTGACATTGACTCCTCCTCTGATGGGAGCTCCCTTGCGGTGGCAGGCACCTCTGTGCCCACCGCATCAACAGGTACAGCCGCCACCCCCCATACCAGCACCGCCCTCCCAGCAGCCCCTCAGCCTGTGTCTTGTGCCCGCTCACCCAGGAGGGTGGGCATCTACTTCGCCCAAGGCACCTCAGCCCCTGCCCCAGTTAGCCCTGCTGCCCTCTGTGAGGAGGCTATTGACTTCCTGAGATCCCTCACTGTTGGGAAATCTACCATTTTGAATGCCATCCATGGTGTTGAGAGGCATTTGCAACAAACAAATGCATACCAGGAGGGCATTCATTCTGGGCAGGCGGCCCAATAGAGAGCATTTTAGGCTCTGGCCTCAGCACTGATGGAAGCCATTGTCCCTCTGTCCAGCCTCCCCCCTCTAACTTCCTCCACCCAGACCCAATCCCCTGTACCTCAGCCTATCCCAAGCACACCATCAGACCAGCATGCACACTCATCAACACACAGGAGTGGATATGGCAAACATAAGCACCACACATCCCACAAGCACCCCCACAAGCACCATACCCATGCAGACACAGCAACATCCACTGCCTCCACTGTGTCCCCCTCCTCCACGTCCTCCTCCTCCCTGTCTCGTCTCCACTCACACCTGCATGCACTACATCCTCAGCCACTACCTCCATCACCAGCACGCCCATCATCCCACACTGCTCACGTGCAATCACCAACCCCACTACCATGCACACAACCCCAATGTCCTCTCCCAGTGTGTCTGTGAGCCCTCCTCCTAAAGTACACAAACGCAGGCACACACCCACCCAACAGCCATCCACCTCACAACAGCCTCAAGCCCATACACCTTGAACCAAATTCAGCAAACGTACATCTCCTACAACCACTACCTCTTCCTCCACTCCCAAACCCCCTCCATCTTCTCGTCCCAGTGTGTCTAAAAATCTTAACCTAGCAAACTTTGACCTCTTCCCTTCACCTCCCCCCGTCCTTCCCCTAGGGCCAGGCTTTCCAGGTCCCAGCCCAGCACCTCAGCCACCAAATCCCAGGCACAGTGGTGCCAGCAACTGTGGGGTCATCGAGTGGGCCACCCATCAGGGCTGCCAGTGTGCCACGTAGCGAGGGCAAGGACATTCTGCCACCTGCCAAGGTGAAGAAGGTGCCCACATCCCGGAGGGAGAAGCCACACCCACCAGCCACCAGGGCTCCGCCAAAACAAAAGGGGACAGTGGCAAGACACCTGCAGCACTATCAAAGGTGGGGAAGGAACAAACGCAGAAGAGCAAGTCAGGACGGGGCACGGTGGCACCGACTGAGGGACTAGTGTCACCCCTTCTGTCCACGACTACACCAACCTGTACGGCGGCGAACACCGCAACCTGCCCGCCACCTGCACCGCCACCAGCACTGCCATCTGCACTGCCACCAGCACCGCCACCAGCACAGCCACCTGCACCGCCACCGGCACGTCTGCAGCCTCAGCAACAGTCCCCAGCATCTTCCCCAGTGGGCAGCCGTCCGAGGCTGCAGGAGACGTCCTGCTGTGTCCCTTAACAGGTGCTGACACATGCACCACCGCCAGCACCTCTGCCACAGACATGGCCACAAGCACCGCCACCAGCCCCGCAACGTGCTTGGAGAGTGGCATGACCGTTGACATGGCTACCATCCCCAGTGGTCAGTCGTCCGAGGCTGGAGGAGACTTCCTGGACCCTGCCCAGCTTCCATGAGGCATGACTTCCATCACTGTTTGCACATGCAGGTGGAAGGCGAAGCCGCAGCAGTGTGGGGTATGTCTCTGCCTCCATGGCGTATCATTCTACCTGTTCCTAGGCAATCTTGTGGCACACACCCAGGTGAGGGAATGGGACCGGCCACACTGCATGTGGAGCACTCTGGGCACAATGCCCTATCCAGAACCAGTGGAGAAAGGCATCCACTACCTCAGTCCTTGGCAGGATGAAGCACTCTGGGCACAAGGCCCCCTCCAGAACCAGTGGAGAATCACATCCACTACCTCAGTTCTTGGCAGGATGAGGCACTCTGGGCACAATGCCCCCTCCAGGACCAGTGGAGAAAGGCATCCACTACCTCAGTCCTTGGCAGGATGAAGTACTCTGGGCACAATGCCCCCTCTAGAACCAGTGGGCAATCACATCCACTACCTCAGTCCTTGGCAGGATGAAGCACTCTGGGCACAATTCCCCCTCCAGAACCAGTGGAGAATCACATCCACTACCTCAGTCCTTGGCAGGATGAAGCACTCTGGGCACAATGCCCCCTCCAAAACCAGTGGAGAAAGACATCCACTAACTCAGTCCTTGGCAGGATGAAGCACTCTGGGCACAATGCCCCTTCCAGAACCAGTGGAGAATCACATCCACTACCTCAGTCCTTGGCAGGATGAAGCACTCTGGGCAAATGCCCCCTCCAGAACCAGTGAAGAAAGGCATCCACTACCTCAGTCCTTGGCAGGATGAAGCACTCTGGGCACAATGCCCCTTCCAGAACCAGTGGAGAATCAGATCCACGACCTCAGTCCTTGGCAGGATGAAGCACCCTGGGCAAAATGCCCCCTCCAGAACCAGTGGAGAAAGGCATCCACTACCTCAGTCCTTGGCAGGATGAAGCACTCTGGGCACAAATCCCCCTCCAGAACCAGTGGAGACTGTTATCCACTTGAGAGACTGTGGCTTTGCACTCCCCAGGATAAAGCAGTAGGCAAACCACCCACTGGAAAGACTTGAGAGACTGTGGCTTTACACTACCCAGGATACAGCAGTTGGCAAACCACCCACTGGAAAGACTTGAGAGACTGTGGCTTTGCACTCCCCAGGAGAAAGCAGTGGGCAAACCACCCACTGGAAAGACTTGAGAGACTGTGGCTTTGCACTCCCCAGGATACAGCAATGGGCATGGAGCCCCCTTGTGCAGCAGTGGCGTTGTGTGTTCATCTGACTGAGGTGCCCCCCGTCACTTCCCCCTGAGGTGCCTGTTTATTTTTGATCTGATGCCCCTGCAGTGTTCTCTCAGTTTCGAGTCAGGTATCTTGTGTGGGCTTCGCCCATGCATTTTGGGACCACTGGTCCACGGACAATAATTGGTACACTATCTGGACTTGTGTAGTTGGTGTACATATTTGTATATACTGAATTTTGAACTTTCACTATCAGATTTTTCATGATTACAATCGTTACAATCATTTAATTGTGTCCTTGCGTTCTTCCTGGGGGTGGGGGGTGTATGCGTAATGTTGCTGCATGCATTTGTGTGTATGGTGTTGTGAGTTAGGGTGGGGGTGGGGGTATTGCGTGTGTGTGTCCCTCTCTTTTCCCTCCCCCCTCCCCTGTGTTGTAGGTGCAGTACTCACCGTGGTCGTCGAC
Source organism: Pleurodeles waltl (assembly GCF_031143425.1). Classification (NCBI taxonomy): domain Eukaryota; kingdom Metazoa; phylum Chordata; class Amphibia; order Caudata; family Salamandridae; genus Pleurodeles; species Pleurodeles waltl. Next base: position 770,680,639 of record NC_090437.1, read on the forward strand.
GGCATCTGTCCTGCTCCTGATAGAGCAGGAGGAAGACCAGCATGGGCAGGACCTGTAGTTCGGGCTCCAATGCGTCCTGGTTCCTCGTTGGGTGTCGAGAGGTGAGTGGTTTCCCTTCTGTGTACTGTTTCCACTGTGCTTTTGATAGCGTTGGTTCTGCCCCGGAAAAGGTGGCGGATAGGCCTGTTGTCATACGGTGGGCGGTACTTTGTCCTCCGCCTGTCTGTTGGCGGTTAGCGCTGCAGTGTTTGTTTCTACCGCCGTGGCGGTCAGAGTGTTAAAGTGGCTGTCTATGTTGGCGGTTTCGGCCATGGTCGTGATTCCATTTTTTTTCCGCCGGCCTGTTGGCGGTATTACCGCTGCTTTATCACTGTCTGCCAGGGTTGTAATGAGGGCCTTAATCTCTGCAAGAACTCCTTGTGCGGTGAAAAATTGACGCACAGTCTGCTGGAATCGGTGCATAGCCTGCATCGTGGTGTGAAAATAACTGCACACCGAACCGGAACGACGCAGCCCAGCTCTCCGAGTAGAGCTCGATGAAGCACCAACTTTGCGACCAGAACTTCGACGCACAGCCCACTGGATCGACGCATAGCCATGCCAGAATGATGCAGCCTGACGTCCTGCGAGAGGAATAGATGCAGCGCCTGCCATGCAACAGAAATTTCCCTGCATCGCCCACCGGATCAACACAGCTCCTATGACTTCGCCCTGCAAGCCCAGGATTTCTCTGTATCGTCCCCGGGGCGTCCAAATACTACGCAACCCAAAGAGGATCCAAGTCCGTGCTCCGGAAATCGCTGCAAGGCTGATGCATCGTCTGTGTACGCCCGGAGACACTGACATACACCTCACAGTTTTCCACTCATCTCCTCCTCTGCAGTCCCTTGCAGATAACTTACACGCAAACCAGTTACTTTGTGCTTGCAAGAGACACTTATTGCTTTTAAGAACTTAAGACTCTTTTTGTTCTTTTCTAAAGTGATATTTCAATGTGTACTTACCCAACCTTGATAGTTTTGACCTGCATTTAATCAGGCAAATATTCTATATTTTTCTAAACTTATGTGGTGTATTTTTGTGGTGTTATACTGTGTTATTGCATGAGTTATTGCACAAATAATTTATACACTGTCTTCTAAGTTAAGCCTGACTGCTCAGTGGCAAGCTACCAGAGGGTGTGCACAGGATAATTTGGATTGTGTGTCACTTATCTGACTCTGTCCTTGCTTGGTCCTTGCTTGGACAGGGGGTAACCTGACTGCCAACCAATGACTCCATTTCTAAAAGTTACAAATCACCATCAAGTGGATCAACATCCTATCCCTACCTGTCATGTCCATCATGCCTACTGCTGTGACACATAACTAAGAACATACTATCAGGCATGAATGTTTCTGTCTGACAACATACAACGGTGACACAGTCCTGTCTAGAACATCACAGTAAATGGACAACCATTGCAGTGGTATCCTGACTAGAACAGGACTCCATGGATACATATGTGAGGGTTCTGGGATATCATGCTACCACATGCCTACCCCTCATACATAGATATGTACCGTCTTGGAAATGGACCAGATGCAGACATGTAGGCACAAGGCATGTTGGCTACAATGATGACACATCACCCATGACAATTCACCTTCACAACTTACCAAGAGGAAGTCCCTTGCCACAGATGCCACTACATTTGCCATGTATGTCATGTCACATGTATGATGGACACCCATGCATCACAGACTCTGTGAGGCACAAGCACACAACAGACAACGGAGAAAGATTTACCCTGGGTTGCAGATGTTAATCTACACATGTCCCTAGACACATGTCTGAGAACAGTGGCCCACATCTTTGGACTGTAACATTTGTCTGGAGTGGTTTCTATGTGCAAAGTAACATTCAGCAGTATTTTTACAACACATAGCTGGACACCTCACACTGACATATGTGCTCACTGCTGGTCAATCATACTGAGTGTACACCATAGGTCAAACTCCTAAAGGATGAGCACACCATTTGAGTACACATGACCTTTCCCAAAAAATTGGATGCCAGAAGATATGTGGCACATGCCACATGCTATAAGCCACATTGTCAGGGAGAGCAGTCTGTCCCTCTCCCAATTACTTAGCAAAAGGGCAAGCATGTCATACATATATGTACTTACCCCCTTGTAGCTGCTGTGCTGCCCTGAAACACCCATCCAATTCTGGATAAGCCATCGCCAAAATGCCGGCCATTAGAGGTTCATTGTCCGACTGGCACCTAGTCCCCTTTGGGAGGATATTCCAAACTAGGCCTCCGTGGTCTTTCGGGCCCAGCTTCTCAGGTCCTCCCACCTCTTCTGACAGTGGGTGCTCTGCCAGCTGTAGACCCCAAGGGTCCGCACCTTCTTGGTGATGGCTGTCCATATTCCCTTCTTCTGATGGGCATTGACCTGCATGGAGGCACAAAAACAAGACAAGAAATCATGTCCAAAGGTCAATTGACAAAATGGCAGAATCACACACATGTAAATGTACTAAACCTAGAATGTCCTTTCTAAGACTTCCAGTCCATCTGTGGCACACAGCAGTCATCGCACACAGGGACATGACTGCAAATACTCACCATTTGGGTGCACTTGAAACCCCATAGCTCAGACCCTCCGGGTGTACGTAACACATTAGTTACTTTGCAAACTAGCAGTAGTCTCATATAACACACAGGTTACTCAGCATTCTGCAACATAAGCAGAAGTCAGGAAACACGTCATTACAGCAAAACATTTGTCATAAAATATCATAAACGCCCATAGTAGGAACATTATAAACCATATGGCAAGTCATAAAACATATTAGTATGGTATGCCCATAATAGGAACATGTTCATACATATATAACACATCATAAGCAGGTAGGCAATATATGTATCAATAAAGTCTGTAAGAAGAACATAGAGTGTATATTATCCCTTTAGGGAGTACCTGTTCTGATGATAAAGGCACCTCCAGTGCCTTGAAGATGAGAAATGGGGGCCCCCGGCACTCCTCTGCACCAAATGGGGTGCCTCTACTATTTTGAGGTTGAGGAGGGTAGAATGCATCTCCTTTGTGCTGTTGACGGGCCACTCCAGGGGCCTGCAATTACTGTGGGGCCCCTGGGCCTCAACCGGCCCTCCTTAGGGGGGGCAAAGTCCTCAAAAAGTAGCGTGGGGGGGAACCACGCACCCCCTCCGTTGCGATTGCTTGGGATCTCCCCCCAGGCCTGCACCGGCCCTCCAAGTTGGCGGGGGCACACACTTGCACTGACCAATGAAGGGCCAACAAAGGGTCTGCGGCGTGGGCAAGCCTCCAGTGAGGCTGCCGCCCTGCATGCAGATAACACATAAGCCCTTTGTGGCTCGGCAGGTGAAGGAGAGGCGTCCTCCTCTCCTTCCTGCCTTCGTCAACGTTCTGGCCCAGAGCAGGGCCTTCCAGTGCCAAGGGGGTGCTCTACAGAGCGGATCTCGCCCCGGGGGCACCCCTAGGAGCACGCTTGCTCCGGTTTGAGCAGGAAAGGTTTTCTTCGTGCCCCAGGGTCACCAGGAAGCGTGCTCCACTCGCGCTTGGATAAAACAGACTCCCTGGGCTGTGGTGGTGATTTCCAGCACCACAATGCGCTTTTTCAAATGCGCTTGGACAACAAATGGAGCCCGTGTCGCGGTGATCAGTTTCCCATGCCACAATCAGAGAGAGAGCACTCTTCAAGGTGCTACCACGAGGATAGCAGCAGCACTCTTCACAGCGCCACTCCCAGATATCGGGAGAAGCATTCCTGGTGTCTGCAGATCATCACAGGGGTCAGGTGCCACAACACCCTAGGGGACAGCACTCCTAGGAAAAAGGCCCACAAAGAGAGGGGCCCAACAACAGGCCAGCACAGAGGATGTGAGCATGTGGCAAGCCCCCTACAGTGGCCAAGCAGGTCACAGGTCAGCAGAACAGCAGCAGTCCTTGGCGGTTCCTGGTGAGTCCTTCCAGTCCTTTGTGTCCAGTTCCAAGATGATTCCAAGAGTCTCCAAATTGTGGGAAAAATTCCCTTGTACTGATACTCTGTCCTTACAGTGTTTCACAATGGTGAGGAGAGGAGGTTCCAACCAGTTACAACTGGTTCTGGGAGTGCCCCCTCTCTCCTCCAGCACAGGCTCCAAACATCAGGGGGGGTAAACAACCCCATTGTGTGAGGCCAGGGCACAGCCTTTACAAATGTAGGTGTGCCCCGCCTCTCCCTTCTCTCATCCCAGGAAGACTATTCAGTATGCAGATGCACCTCTGTGATACCTCGACCATGCCTGTGTACAGGCTGTCTGAAAAGTATGCACACAGCCCCAATTGTCACTCTGCCCAGACGTGGATTGGAGTCAAGCTGCAAAACACCAGAGTCATAAGCACAGAGAAATGTGCACTTTCTAGAAGTGGCATTTCTGTAATAGTAATAAAAAATACACCTACACCCGTAAGCAGCATTTATGATCACCATCACAACCATACCAATCATGCCTACGCTACCCCTCATAAATCAGACAATACCCCTTTCGCATAAGGCAGGGCATTTCTAATGCAATCCTATGAGAAGGCAGCACTCACAGCAATGAGGCCCCAAGTTAGGCTGTTTGTCACTACCAGGACATACCACGCTACCTGGCACATGCCCTGCCTTCTACATACATGGCACCCTGCCCATAGGGCTAGCTAGGGCGTACCTTAGGGGTGACTTACGTGTAGTAAAAGGGGAGTTCTGCACCTGGCAAGTAAATTTAGATGCCAGGTCCCTGTGGCAGAAATCTGTACACACAGGCCCTGCGCTAGCAGGCCCGAGACAAGTTTGAAAGTCTGCTTCAGTGGGTGGCACAAGCAGTGCTGCAGGCCCACTAGTATTATTTAATTTACAGGCCCTGGGTATAGAGATACCACTGTACAAGGGACTTACAAGTAAATTAAATATGCCATTTAGGTACAAGCCAATCATACCAACTTTATATGGGAAAGCACCTGAACTTTAGCACTGGTAAGCAGTGATAAAGTGCTCAGAGTCCTAGAGCCAAAAGCGACAGGTCAGAAAAAAATAGGAGGTAGGAGGCAAAAAGACTGGGGATGACCCTGCATAAGGAAGAAAGTCCAACACTATGTATTCATGATGATGTGACAACATGCTTGTAGGTACAGCCACCACCATCTCCCATAGGTGTGACCTAGGAGGTTGTGCATTCAATCACGTTCAGTTCAGGTAGTCATGTGACCATGACCTTCCTGTTCATAAGGGTGATTGCTTGATATATGTTAATTATGAGAGCACTAATTTCCCAGGAAGTGCAAGGCTTAGCCCTAAGGTGTTTGCACATAATGTTTACAGTGACACACATAACATGTGATATCACATATCACACGTTAAATGTCATATGTAAGGGGCACATTGAGTGACTGCCTTGTTCGTTGTATGGCCCACATACTAACCCTGGGAGGAGATTGATCAGAAAACCTTCTGTGTACAGTCCACTTGCTGACTTGCAAACCATAGAGGACAGATTAGTGATTCAGATCTACCACCTAGATAGGCAGACAATGATCTATGTCATCAGTTGGAGCCAGATCTGATGCCAGCCATCCATCATCTAAGTAGCATACCTCCCATTGTATAAGCCATGTCAGTGTTGCACTTCCTGGCCACCGAGTCCTTCCAAAATACAGTGGCCCTATCTGCTGGGATGTCCCAACCTATGTTCAGTTTGGTCTTGAAGGATGTCCACTAAGCACTGTTGAAGCATCTGGACAGCTACATCAGGTTTCCTCAACTTGAGGATTTTGCACATGTGAAAGCAGAATTCTGTGGTTTGGCACACATCCCACATGTTGTTGGAGCCATTGATGGTATCCATGTAGCCTTGGTTCCATCGCTTAGCACTGAATGGGTCTATCAGAACAGAAAAAGCTTCCATTGTGTCAATGTACAAGTAGTGTGTTTGGAAGACCGCCACAATTCCCAAGTCTGTGCTCAGTAGCTGGGTTCAGTCCATGATACCTTCATCATATAGAACAGCGCTATTCCACAGCTGCTGACACAACTGTACCCAGAGACGGCCTGGCTGGTTGGTAAATCACAAATGTCATGTGTGTATGTATGAATCATGTCTGCTGTTAGTGACCGTTAGTTGCAGTTATTGATGCTCTGTACTCATAGTTGCACACATGTTGCCTTGCCTTACAGGGGATTCTGTGTACCCAAATCGTCCCTGGTTGTTTACACTAGTCAGAAACCCAACTACACCATGGGAAGTCCGCTTCAACGAGGTACATGGGAGAACACACCGTGTCGTGGATCGGGCTTTTGGGCTCCTGAAGGGGAGATTCGGTAGCATTGACAAGACAGGTGAAGCCTTCCTCTACTCACCCGCAAAGGTTTGTAATATCATTCTGGGCTGCTGCATGCTCCACAGTTTTGCCCTGAGGAGGAACATACCATTCATTCCTGATGAGCTGGCAGTGCCACGGGTTGAGAATCCAGAAATGCCAAGTGACTATTACAGTGATAAGGATGAAAGGGGGATGAAGGTGGAGGCATGCAGGCAGATCTTCTTAATCAGTACATCACCTGAGTGTAAGTACCTGATGCTCTGTGATTACTCAGACTGCATGATATGTTGTGAAACATATGTCACTTACAATGAGACAGGACATTTTATGCAACGCATCATAGAGTAAAGGTTTGCTGGCTACATCAGACTTGAAGATATCCCTCTCTTGAGCATCTCCTTTGATATGTGCAGTTATACTACAGGAGATTTAACTGACTTTTGTGTTTAATGAATGCCTTAGTCTGCCTCAACCCCTTGAATGTGACGTTTTCCTTCCAGGTCTCATCCCCATGCCATCCCCAAGTGGACATTACTGATTTATGTCACTTGCAGGTGGAAGTGGCTAATCTGACATGGGAATGGGGCATGACATGGATCCAGGTAATGTTTATGACAAATGTCATTTCTATAGGTACCATGCACTGGCTGCCTGGACAGTGGGAGGAGAGTTCCAGAACTTGAGATGGACCTGTTTGGCCTGGTATGTTGATCCAATGGTCTCATGTGTGTGGTCAAGTGCTCTTGTAACATGTCATTGTGGCCAATCCTTCTATTTTCCCTTCACATTGTGTTGACAATATTACTATATTCCCTGTATGTAGCTGTTGATGTGTTTTCTCATTGCACGTTGCAATGGCTGTGTCATTACACTGTTATAGGTGTGTGGCATGGCAGTGAATGGCTAACCATTGTAATAGGATGGGCCTCAGGCTAGGGACCATTGTACTGTCCTCTCTCTGTCTCATGGCGTATGTCAAGTTGGATATACATGTTTTTGGTGTTGGATAAGGGTCAGGCCTATAGTTGCCTATCCTATTATACAGGGTGTGACATAGCTATTTTTCATATGGCCAGGTGGCAGTACATTGGGATATCTATACAAGTGAATCAATGTAATTCTTGGCTATTACAGTCCAAACATATTTGCAGTGTAAGGAAGTACAATTTTTCTTGGCATGTTAACCCCAATTTCTACCTGTTTGTCAATATGTTTTGCTTGTCTCACTGTGATCCTGCTAGCCAGGACCCAGGTGTTCATAGTTTGTGGCCTAATGTGTGTGTTGTCAGTATGCTTAACTGTGTCACTGAAGTTCTGCTAACCAGAACTCCAGTGCTTCTGCTCTCTCTACCTCCAAAATAGTCACCATATTTAGTTACTTCATATTCCAATTCCAATTGGCACACTGGACCCCCCTTATAAGTTCCTAGTACATAATACCTATGTACCCAGGGCATTGGGATAGGAGATCCTTATGTGCTGCAGCATTTCTTTTGCCACCCATAAGGAGCTCAGACAAACCTTTCTTCAGCACTGCCACTGCTGCCTGAGTGAAATAGTGCACACACTATTTCACAGCCATTTTCACTGAACTTAAGTAACTTTTAAGTCACCTATCTGTCTAACCTTCATTTACTGAAGACTAGGTGCAAAGTTACTAAGTGTGAGGGCACCCTTGCACTAGCAAAGGTGCCCCCATGCTGTCCAGGGCCAATTCTCCGGACTTCGTGAGTGCAGGAATACCATTATGCGCGTGGAGTAAATATGTCAATACATAGATGTACTTCACAATGGTAACTCCGAATATGGCCATGTGAGGTGTCTAAGATCATGGAATTGTCCCCGCATTCCAAATCTGGTATTGAGGGGCCAATCCCAGGCATCCTGGGGGCTCCACCATGGAACCCCAATACTGCCAAACCAGTTGTCTGAGGTTTCCACTGCAGCCCCAGCTGCTGCCACCTCACAGACATGTTTCTGCCCTCCTGGGGACTGAACAGCTCAATCCCAGGAAGGCAGAACAATGCATTTACTTTGAGAGGAGGGTCTTACACCCTCTCCCTTTGGAAGTAGGTGTTACAGGCTTGGGAGGTGTAGCCTCCCAGAGCCTCTGGAAATACTTTGGAGGGCACAGATGGTGCCCTCCTTGCATAAGTGTAGGAAAGTAGCTTCTTTCAAGCATGGTTACCCCCACTTTTGGCCTGTTTGTGAGTGTGTGTCAGTGTGTTTTTACTGTGTCACTGGCATCCTGCAAGCCAGGATCCCAGTGCTCATAGATAAAAACCTATATGTCAGTGTGTTTTGCCTCTCTCACTGGGATTTTGCTAGCTAGGACCCCAGTGATCATACTTTGTGGCCTGAATGTGTATCAATCAATCAATCAAATTTCTTAAGTGCGCTACTCATCCGTTAGGGTCTGAAGGCGCTGGGAGTGGGTGTTAGTGCTCGAAGAGCCATGTTTTGAGGCGCTTTCTGAAAGTTAGGAGGTCCTGGGTCTTGCGTAGGTTGGTGGGGAGGAAGTTCCAGGTTTTGGCGGCGAGGTGGGAGAAGGATCTGCCACCGGATCCAACTTTGGGTTGGATGTGGGGGACTGTTGCGAGGGCGAGGTCGGCAGAGCGGAGCTGGCAGGTCGGAATGCGGAAGTTGATTCGTTTGTTGAGGTAGGCTGGCCCGGTGTCCTGGAGGGCTTTGTGAGCATGGATTATGATTTTGAAGATGATCCTTTAGTTGATGGGCAGCCAGTGTAGGGATCTGAGGTGGGCGGAGATGTGCTTGTGGCAAGGGAGTTTGAGGATGAGATGTGCGGCGGCGTTCTGGATGCACTGGAGTTTTCTCTGAAGCTTGGCTGTGGTCCCTGCATAGAGGGCGTTGCCGTAAGCCAGTCTGCTGCTGATGAGGGCGTGGGTGACCTTTCTTCTGGTTTCTATTGAAATCCATTTGAAGGTCTTGCGTTGCATGCTGAGGGTGTTGAAGCAGGAGGATGATATGGCATATGATGCCGAGATTGCATGCGTGGGTGTCGGGGGTGGTCCTAGGGTGGCAGGCCACCAAGAGTCGTTCCATGCTGTCTTGTTGGGTCTGAAGATGATGATCTTGTTTTTTCCTGAGTTCAGTTTGAGGTGGCTTGCTGTCATCCAGCTAGCGATGGTGAGGAGTCCGGCGTGTAGGTTGTTCTTGGCGGTAGATGGGCTCCTCATGAGGGAGAGGACGAACTGGGTGTCATCGGCGTATGAAATAATGTTGAGGCCGTGGGGGCGGACGATGCTGGCGAGCGGAGCCATGTAGATATTGAAGAGGGTGGGGCTGAGTGAGGATCCTTGGGGGACACCACAAATGGTCTTGGTAGCTTTAGACAAGAATGGAGGGAGGCAAACTCTTTGGGTTCTTTCGGAGAGGAAGGAGGTGAGCCAGTCCATGGCTTTGTGGCGAATTCCGGCGTCGAAGAGGCGTGTGCAAAGGGTTTGGTGGCATAAGGTGTTGAATGCTGCGGAGAGGTCTAGAAGGATGAGGATGATGGTTTCACCCTTGTAAAGTCTGGTCCTGATGTCGTCTGTGCAGGCGATGAGGGCGGTCTCGGTGCTGTGATTTTTGCGGAATCCAGACTGGGAGACGTCGAGTATGTAGTTGTGCTCCAGGAAGCAGGACAGTTGTTTGTTTACTATCTTCTCTATGACCTTCGAGGTGAAGGGGAGTAGAGAGATAGGTCGGTAGTTTGTGAGGTCTTCTTTGGATTTTTTGAGCAGGGCGTTGACTTTGGCGTGTTTCCAAATATCTGTGAAGGTTGCAGTCTCGAAGGAACTGTTGATGATGGCCTGGAGCTAGGGAGCGATGATTTGGCTGCCCTTGTTGAAGATGTAGTGGGGGCAGGGGTCTGTTGGGGAGCCTGAGTGGATGGAGCTCATGGTTTTGCTGGTTTCTTCATCGTTGGTGGGGGTCCAGGTGTTCAGCACGTTGGTGCGGCAGAGTGCTGTGGGGTTGGCTCCGTCGGTGGCGGTGATGGCGGGTGGCGGCGATATGAAGCTTTCGTGTATGTCTGCGATCTTGCGGTGAAAGTAGCTGGAGAGGGAGTTGCAGAGGTCCTGAGAGTGCGGAGATTCGATGGCGCAGGATTTGGGTTTGGGTTTGGTGAGTTCTTTAAAGTTGGTGAAAAGTTCCTTGCTGTTGTGTGCGTTGTTGTCTATGCGTTCTTTGTAGAATGATCGAATGATCGTTTGGTGGTCCGGATGAGCTGGTAGTGTTTGCGCATGGCTGATTTGAGGGTGGAGAAGTTGCTCACTTGGCGTCAGGCTTTCTCAATTTTCTGGCATTCTCGTTTGGAGGTCTAAAGTTCTGGGGTGAACTAGGGAGCTGTCTTGTTGATGCAGGTGTTGTTGGTTTATTTGAGTGGGGGCGAGGGAGTTAGCGCTTTCATTGAGCCATCGTGTGAGGTTGAGGGTGGTGGCATTGGGGTCATTGGTAATGGGTGGTGTAGCTTGGGCGAGGTTGTTCCTTGGAGAGCTTGTTCCACTTGCGGTAAGGTATACCTGTGTAGTGACTAACTGTGTCACTGAGGCTCTGCTAATCAGAACCTCAGTGCTTATGCTCTCTCTGCCTTTAAATTTGTCACTACAGGCTAGTGACCACTTTTATCAAATTCAGTTGGCATACTGGAACGCCCCTATAATTCCCTGGTAAATGGTACCTAGGTACCCAGGGTATTGGGGTTCCAGGAGATCACTATGGGCTGTAGAATTTCTTTTGCCACACATAGGGAGCTCAGACAAACCTTTAGACAGGACTGCCACTGCAGCCTGAGTGAAATAACGCACATGTTATTTCACAGCCATTTTCACTGCACTTAAGTAACTTATAAGTCTCCTATATGTCTAACCTTCACTTGCTGAGGGTTACGTGCAAAGTTACTAAGTGTGAGGGCACCCTTGCACTAGCAAAGGTGCCTCCACATCGTTCAGGGCCATTTTCCCAAACTTTGTGAGTGTGGGGACACCATTACACGTGTGCACTACATATAGGTCAATACCTATATGTAGCGTCACAATGGTAACTCCGAATATGGCCATGTTACATGTCTAAGATCATGGAACTGTCCCCCCATTCCAAATTTGGTATTGGGGAGTCAATTCCATGCATCTCCGGGGCTCCACTATGGACCCCAGGTACTGCCAAACCAGCTCTCTGGGGTTTTTCCTGCAGCTACCGCTGCTGCCACCCCACAGACAGGCAGCCCAGTCCTAGGAAGGCAGAACAAAGAATTTCCTCTGAGAGATGGTGTTACACCCTCTCCCTTTGGAAATAGGTGTCAAAGGCTGGGGATGGGTAGCATCTCCCAACCTCTGCAAATGCTTTGAAGGGCAGAGATGTTGCCCTCCTTTCATAAGCCAGTCTACAATGGTTTAGGGAACCCCCAGTCCCTGCTCTGGTGCAAAACTGGACAAAGGAAAGGGGAGTGACCACTCCCCTGACCATCACCACCCCAGGAGTGGTGCCCACAGCTCCTCTAGTGTATCCCAGACCTCTGCCATCTTGTTTCCAGAGATGTGAGGGCACTCTGGAGGCCTCTGAGTGGCCAGTGCCCGCAGGTCACGTCAGAGACCCCTCCAGATAGGTGCTTACCTGACTAGGTGGCCAATTCTCCTCTGAGGGCTATTTAGGGTCTCTCCAGTGGGCTTTTCCTCAGATAATGACTTTCAAGAATTCACCAGAGCTCCTCTGCACCTCTCTCCTCACCTTCTGCCAGGAATCGACCGCTGACTGCTCCATGACGCCTGCAAAACTGCAACAAGGTAGCAAGACGACTACCAGCAACATTGTAGTGCCTAATTCTCCCAGCTTTCTCGACTGTTTCCTGGTGGTGCATGCTATGGGGGCTACCAGCCTTCACCCTGCACTGGAAGCCATGAAGAAATCTGCCGTGGGTCGACAGAATCTTCCCCCTGCTTCAGCAGGCACCAAACTTCAGCTTCAATGGTACTCTGGGACCCCTCTCATCCTGACGAGCGAGGCCCCTGGAACACAAGTGATGGACCCAAGTGACTGAGACTGTCCAGTGGTCCAACTGTCCAAATTAGGAGGAGGTAAGTCCTTGCATCCCTTCTCCAGACAGTAATCCTGTGCACCGCATGAACTGCAGCTACAAGGGCTTCTGTGCACATTTCCAAGAAATTCTGCATGCAGAGCTGAGCCTAGGTCCCCAGCACTCTGTCCTGCCATGCTCAGCTCCCTGAGTTCATCTCTGGTGTCATGGCCTTGTGTCACTATAATAAAGTACCTTTATTTTTGGTAACACTGAGTATTGTCTTTTATTGTGTATAAGTACTGTGTATCTATATTGGTATTGCAGGAGCTTGGCATGTCTCCTAGTGCAATCTAAGCTGGTCTGCTGCAGCTACCTCTAGACAGCATAAGCTGCTAGAACACTGCCTACATTTCTTTAATAAGGGATAACTTGACCTGGTACAAGGTGCAAGTACCTTATGTACCCACTACAAACCAGGCCAGCCTCCTACATGCAGCCTATAGGCTGTACATTGCAAATAAATAGTTTATGGGTGACAGGCCACTTCTGTTTTTGTGTTGGTAGTCCTACTCAGCCTTACCCAGCCTTTGATCTGTCCCTCCTTACATTGACATTCTCACATGTACCTCATCACCATCACATGCTTTTCATATCGTACATCCCAAAACATTCTGGAAACAATCACTATTGGACATAGATAGAGTGCTCATTGTGTTTATCTTGAGTTAGCAGTGCAAAGTAATGATATATACAACACATACAGTGGATGGATTAGTGATGGTTGATGTAGTCATTGGAGTAGCTGCCACAACATTTAAAGTCCAAAGTCCAGTGTCCTACTATCCTGGAAAATGAAAAGTGTATGTAGGAAAGTCAACAGAGTGATTCTGTGGCACACAAAGGGGTTCCATCAGAAAGAGGTTACGTCCTGCCACTGTTTGAGATCTAGGCATCAAAACTGAGATTCTCATGTGGTCGTCCCGTCTTGTGGGGGGTCTCTTCAGCTACAGAGGCAGGGGTGTCTAAGGTGGGTTCTCCCCCTGGCAAGGCCTCTCATCCACTGGCTGCCTCAGATGTTGAAGGGGCTTATTTTAGGGAGCAGTGGAAGAGGTGAGTTGTTGTCCCCTATCCTTGCTCAGGGTGGTGTTGATGTTCCTCAGCACCCCTGTTAGGGAGATCAAGGTGGCATTGTGGACCTCCCACTGTTGTAAGGATTCATGATGGCAATCCCTCTGCAGCTGCTTGATCTCCCTGAGCTCAACTACTACCTGGCCCATCATGCCTTGGGACTGTTGGTATGCTCCCACGACTTGGATGATGGTGTCCTGGCCAGATCCATCCCCAGCAGCCTCATGCCGCTGGTTCACACCATCCCTCCCACACACCCTACCCCCACATGCCTGCACCCTTGGCATTGTTTGCACTCTACCACTGGGTCCAGGTACATCATTTTCCAAGGTGTCCAGATGAGACTGAGGTACCTGGACTGGGGGCACAAAATAGTGAACTCTGTCCTCAGGACACAGACTTGGGGGTGAATGGTTCCTGAGATGTTAATGCAACAGGGCTGGGAGGAGTCGTTGTGGTCTGGGTGAAGCTGATCACTGTCGTCTGACCAGGTTCTCCGGATGGGCCAGCACCACCCTCAATGTCCACATGTCCAGGATTTGTATCCTCACTGGGGGCTTCAACCGGGGGAGGGGGGGGGGGGAGTGGCAGTCTCTGGATGGATCTCCATGTTCCTGATTTCAGATAGACCGGTTGAAGAGATGGACAATATGTTACAGGTTGCATTGTAACATGTACCTCCAACAGTTTACAGTGACATTTGTTACGTGGCAAATGGCTTTGCATTTCTCCCTTTGTGTGAGGGGCACACATGCTATCAACTATATTGACCTGACGTTTGAGGGGATGATAAATTATATTTCAAGTCACCTTGCCACAGGTTGTGTGAGTATCTTGGTACTTGGGTAACTGCCCATGGAATCATATTATTCCAGCAGTGCATTGAAATCAGTGAATGGACATGATGTGGCTTTGCTCATCATGGGACCTGTCGTGCCTGCAGACCCATGACCATGTAGTTGAGCATGTTACTTGTCAATAATTGGTCAGTGCATTGTGTATTTGAATAATGCCACATGCAATTCAATGAGGCATCTTGGTACCTTAGTTTGTCTGTCGTTGATTTTGCACGGAGGTTTGGCTGTCCTTACTGTCCACACTATTTTCATCTTGGCCTATCCGAGATAGGTCTACTTGATTTGCCACATCACAGCATGTTCTCCCATGTGCTCGTTGAAGCGGACATCCCCTGGCATAGTCGGGTTTCTGCACAATGATCTGTAAGTTGGCCCGTTCCAGGTAGGTCAGCTTAACTATTGAATTGACAGAAAGCAACACAATGTCATTGTGGACACCAGCCTGGTGCATTACATTTCAGCAAATGACTTCCTCAGCTTCAATTTATGTTACACTGTTGCGTAGGCTCTCATTATCTTAATGAGACTACTCGATTTTGAGCAGCAAGATCGTCCACAATGTGGGGGACTGAGTCTGAGCCACGGTGGATGACACTTGCCACTCCAAATACAGGCTTTGCTCCGGCTAACTAGCAGTGCCTCATCTCTCCCGAATGGTAGAGATGATTGGGCAGCTGAGTGCATGACATTTCTGTACTTCTCAGGGAAATCGTGGTCACTCAGGTCACAACCGGCTCTCTCATACACAGTACAGTCTCATATGTAAATGACAATAAAGGCAGTGTAAGTTTTAAAGATTGGTTTCATAAAACGACTGCAGTTTGGATAGCAAAGTATGAGCTGCAATAACCAGAACTACACAACACAGTAATATTAAAATAGTAATAATAAGAGTGAAGCACAAGAATAAGGCTATCATAGTGCCGCCAGATTATTTTTCTCTCTAAGTTATATTTCGAGCACAGCATGTTAAGCTCTAAGCCTGTCTTTCAGGTTCCCCCGGGAGGACATCAACCCTCATAACTGAGCAAAGGCCTGTAATCTGCATTAGCATCTGCAACAGGGCATTCAGCATACAGTTGTGATTCCCTGGCTGGAATCTCTCTCTTGACGTGTACTAGGACTAGAAAGTGTTTTTATAACTAACACGCAGATGTTCTAAGAAAATGTCCCTACGTAAGGATGTGTTTTTTCCACGAATGCTGGAGACTAAACTTCTACCACGTTTACCGTCAATGTACCAGACTGTAGCCTTGACTGAAGCACAGAGCGATCGAGAATGCATTATTTGAGAACACAGTGCTGAACCAAGCTAAACAGTGTGATAGAAGAAATTAAAACAAGACCATAAAAACTGGTTATTGTAAAATAACAGTGCGAAGTTGAATAAATTATATCTAGGGCAAAGTGCACAGCGGCCTAGTATGTTAAACTAACGTGCATGGAGCTATACTTAAAATGGCTACACAACAACACCAACTGCTCCAAACAGAAAGGGGGTCTGCCTGTCTGCCAAGATACCTTCCTTGGGCACCCCTGCCACCCTCAGGCTTCACCCCCCCTAAGGGCCAGTGCTAGCTTCAGGCCTTTGCGCATGCACATGTGGTTGGCCCTAGGGGCCGGATGCCGGCAACCGCTCGCAACCCCCTGCTCCTCTGGATATCATCCTCACTTCGTAGCCATCACCCTTTGGAGGGTCTGCTTACCTTGCCGTCCTGCTAAGGTAAGAGAGGTACCTTATTGGACCCCCAGTCATGCTCTCATTCCTGCCACCATCACAACCAATTAAATCAGACTATATACACAACCTGCTTTCATGACAAGTCAAAACACCTGTGAAAAGAGAACCTGTTGAAAGCACAGAACACACAACAGACATGGGACAGAAACAAGATATGAAAAGTCAAAAAACTGCATTTCAAGAGTAGGTGGATGCCAAAAAAGGGGGGGGGGAATTTTCATTGGGCGGTGGCAGCTGTTTGCCCGGTCATGGAAGGAGAGTGGGAGAAAGAGACCCGCTCTCCAGCTGGGATTGCATTAAAAAAGTGGGGCTGATCGCATCATCGTTGTGCACAGCCCGGAGGCACATGAAGGGCATCCGGGGCTGCAGCAACCCCCAGGCCCTTGTGTCTTTGTTTAAAAGAGGAGATGGGGATGGGGTCGGGGGAGCAGCCAGCCCCCTTCGCACCCGCACTGCCGACCCGGCGCCACTGCCATAAGTGGGATACCCCCCTTTTTTCCCCATTCTCTAAGCCAAGGACTTTTTTCTGTAAATATTTTGCCCCAGTTATGTTATTCACAATGCACTCCTCTCATTTCCCAGTGACCAGTTTATTGGTTTCATGTAGTTCAAACTTCAGAACTTTATTATAGTGATTGTATTTTTGTATAGGTTGCATGCCTTGATGCCCTTATGAGTGTGTTTGTGGTGTATAAATAATATTAATAATAATAATGCACTGGAATGCACTGAGCTTTGTATTTTGGATAAAGCTACACACACAGGCTGCAATGTATTGCTATTGATAGAAAAAATACAAGTTGCAACTTTTGAAAGGTTGATAGTGTAAGTTTTACAACAATTTTGATTTTGCTGTAAACCTATTGTGGGAAAAATAGACTGAAAAAAGGTTCTGTCAAAAATGACATGTACTAAAAGAATGTAAAACAAATTGTAGATTCACAAAAAACAAGCATTGACAAAGCCAATAGGTCTCACCTATATAAAAGCTATTGGCTTGACAATGTGTTTTTGCTGTGTCATATACCAGTGTGGTTGCTGTTTAGCATGGCTAAAAATAGTAGCATGGAGGATTATAGAGTTGAGTGGGGAGTATTGCTATAAAGTGGATTTGTTTGAGTAGAGTGTTATAGAATAGAGTAAGGGAGTATAGTTGAGTAGAGTTCAGTGGCAGAGTGTCATAGAGTGCAGTGTCATAGAGTAGAATGGTGTTGATTGGAGTGGGGTGGAATAGGGTAGAGTGGGGTGGATTGTGGTAGTTTGCAGATTAGATTGGAGTAGAGTGGAGTGGATTGGAATGGGGTGGAGTGGGGTGGATTGGGTGAAGTAGGGTGGATTGGAGTGAGTGTATTGTATGGGGTGGATTTAAATGGGGTGAGGTGAATTGGATTGAGATGGATTGGAGTGGGGTGGATTGGAGTAGGGTATGTTAGAATGAATTAGGGTAGGTGGATTGAATTGGAGTGAAAGGGGTGGGGTGGGGTAGATTGATTTGGGGTACAGTGGAATGGATTGGAATGGGGTGGTTTGCAGTGGGGTGGAATTGGTTGGATTAGATTGGACTGGGGTGGATTGGATTGGACTGGAGTGTGGTGGGGTGGATTGAAGCAGGGTGAATTGGAGTGGGTTAGATTAGATTCATTGGACTGGAGTTGAGTGGGCTGGACTAGAGTGGGTTGGATTAGACTTGAGTGGGGTGGAGTAGATGGGGTGGATTGGATTGTGTTGGACTAGGGTGGACTGAAATGGGGTGGGGTGGGGTGGGTTGGAGTGGGATAGAGTGGGATGGATTGCAGTAGGTTGGATTGGAGTGGGGCGCATTGGAGTGGAGTGGATTGAAATAGTTGGATGGGATGGATTGTGGTGGGTGGAATGGAGTGGGCTGGGTTGGATTGGAGTGGGTTAGGGTGGATTGGATTGAGGTGGGTTTTATTAGGCTGGATTGGAGTGGTGTGAGTTGGAATTGTGTGGATGGAGTGGGGTGAAATTGACTGTGGTGGATTGGAGTGGGTGGATTGCATTAAGGTGGGGTGGTTTGAATTAGGGTAGGGTGAATTGGATTGAGTGGGGTTGATTAGATAGGGTGGGGTGGACTGGAGTGGGGTGGACTGGAGTGAGGAGAACTATAGTGCTGTAATTTGGATTGGAGTGGGGTGGGCTGGAGTGGAGTAGAGTGGTTGCAGTAGGCGGTTGCCCTAGAATGGAGTAGAAGGGACTGGGGTTGGGTGGATTGGAGTGGGGTAGATTGTGATGGACTGGAGTGGGGTGGATTAGGGTGGAGTGGGTGGATTGGATTGGTGTAAGGTTGATTGGATTCGAGTGAGGTAGATTGGACTGGGCTATATTGGATTGGTGTGGGGTGGGTTGGAGAGGAGAGAGGTGAGGTGAAATGGGATAGAGTGGGGTGGATTGATTTGGAGTGAGGTGGATTGGATTGGAGTACAGCAAATTGTTTTGGATTACAGTGGGGCAGTTTGGAGTGGGGTAGATTGTTTTAGGTTGGAAACAGGCAAATTAGAGTGGGACAGGTTGGAGTGGGGATCACTGGAGTGGGTCAGATTGGATTGGGGCAGTATGTTTTGGATTGGAGTGGGGCAGATTGTTTTTGATTGGAATAGGGCAGACTGGAATGTGGCAGATTGTTCTGGATAGGAGTGGGGCAGCTTTATGATGACTGGAGCGGAGTACGTAGATTAGGATTGGAGTGTGACAGATTGGAGTGGGCAGATTGTTTTTGTTTGGAGTGGAGGAGATCGAAGTGTGGCACATTGGAGTGGGGCAGATTGGAATGGGGCAGGTTGGCGTGGGACAGACTGGAGTGGGGTAGATAGTTTTGGATTGGAGTGAGGCAGATTGTACAGGGACAGACTGGAGTCGGGCAGGTTGTATAGGACTGGAGTGGGACAGATTGTAGTGGTGCAGTTTGGGGTAGTGCGATTAGAGAGGGGCAGATTGTTTTGGACTGGAGTGGGGCAGATTGTTTTGGATTGGAGTTGGGCAGATTGTCTTGGATTTGAGTGAGGCCGATTGTTTTGGATTGGTGTGAGGTAGACTGGAATGCTTGGAGATGGGGTAGATTAGAGTGGAACAAATTGTTTTGGATTGGAATGGTGCAGATTGGAGTGTGTCAGATTATTTTGGATCAGAGTGGGGCGGATTAGAGTGTGGCAGATTGTTTTGGATTGAGCGGGGCAGACTAGAGTGGGGCAGGTTGTTTTGGACTGGAGTGGTTTAGATTGTTTTGATTTGGAATGAGGCAGATTGGAGTGGGGCAGATTGTTTTGGATTGGGGTGAGGCATATTTGAATGAGACAGATTGGAGTGGGACAGATTGTTTTGGATTGGAGTGGGGCAGACTGGAGTGGGGCAAATTGTTTTGGATTAGAGTAGGGCAGATTGGAGTGGACTTAGTGGGTCATATTTGAGTGGGGCAGATTGTTTTGTGCAAGAGTGGGACAGATTGATTTAGATTGGAGTGAGGCTGATTGTTTTGGATTGGAGTGGGGCATACTACAGTGCTGCAAATTATTTTGGATTAGAGTGGATTGAGTGGGGCATATTTGAGTAGGGCAGATTGTTTTGTTTTTGGAGTGGGAGAGATTTTCTTGATTCGGGTGGTGCAGATTGTTTGTGATTGGAGTTGGGCATAACGTTTGGGACTGGAGTGAGGTAGACTGGAGTGGGGCAGACTGGTTTGGGACAGATTGTTTTAGATTGGAATGGGAAAGATATTTTGGCTTGCAGTGGGGCAGATTGTAGTTGGACAGATTGTTTTGGATTGGAGTGTTGCATATTGTTTTAGATTGAGTGGGGCAGACTGAAGTGAGGCAGCTTGTTTTGGATTGGAGTGGGGCAGTTTGGAATGGGCAGAATATTCTGGATTGGAGAGGGGCAGGTTGTTTTGGTTTGGAGTGGGGTAGATTGGAGTGGGGCAGAATATTTTGGATTGGAGAGGGGCAGATTGTTTTGGATAGGAGTGAGCAGATTGGTGCGAGCAAGATTATTTTAGATTGGAGTGGGGCGGGTTGTTTTGGATTGGGATTGAGGCAGATTGTTTTGAATAGGAGTGGGGCAGATTGTTTTGGTTTGGAGTTGGGCAGATTGATTTCAATTGGAGTGGGACAGGTTGGAGTGGGCAGATTGCTTTGGATTGAAGTGGGGCAGATTGTTTTGGATTGACGTGGTGCAGGGTGGAGTGGGCAGATTGTTTTGGATTGGCATGGGGCAAATTGGAGCAGGGAAGATTGTTTTGGATTGGAGTGGGGCAGATTGGAGTGTGCTACATTGTTTTGAATTGGAGTTGGGCAGATTGTTTTGTATTGGAGTGGGGCAGACTGCTTTAGATTGGAATGGGGCAAATTGTTTTAGATCTGAGTGGGGCAGACTGTTTTGGATTGGTGTGGGGTAGATTGCTTTAGATTGGGTTGGGGCACATTGTTTTAGATTGGAGTGAGGTAGATTGTTTTGGATTGGCGTGGGATAGATTGTTTAGGATTGGAGTGGGGCAGATTAGAGTGGGCCTGATCATACAGATTGGAGTGGAATTGGTTGGAAGGATTGCAGGATAGTCGATTGGAGTAGATTGGGGTGAGTGGTTTGGTTTCAGTGGGGTGGATTTATGTGGGGTGGATTGGCTTTGTCTCAGGTCAACTGAATTGAGTAGAGTGGACTGGATTGAGTGTGTGGATTGGTGTGGGATGAGGTGCATTGGCTTGAGTTGGTGTGGGGAGGATTAGATTGGAGTGGGGTGGACTGGGGTGTACTGCACAAATATGTGTTAAAGTATCATTTCTGAAATTACATATAAGAAAGAAACAATGTCGCTTTGTGAAATTTAGAACAAGATAATCATCATCTTTTGAAAACAGCTCCCATGAGCTAAAACAAAACAAAACGTGAGTGCAAAGTGAGAAAAGAAGGCTTGGCAAAATAAAAGAAAATAAAACTTTTCAATTGTGTTTGGCCAGGTGGGCAAGTTAGTGTCAGTCACACTCCTTTTCTTTGCAGGGCCCTAGAAATTAAAAAGAAGTACCTCAATCATGCCTGGAGCAGCTGATGGGCAATGATTACGTTGAATCAATCAGTGCTTGGTCCCTGCTCCATAGATAGGAATGGAAATTAAGCTTGGCCTGCAGTGAAGAATTATATGGCTGCAAAGAAGAGTGTCACGTAAGCCAACAAAGCCCTTTCTTACTTAACTGCGTCTTGCAAGCAAGATGCATGTGCTGGTGCATGCTTTCGCAAGCATGACACCAAAAATTAAATAAATATTGTGCCTTACAGGGAATAGGTAAGTCTAAAGAAAAAGGCCATCCTCTTATTAAAATAGAGAGGAGCATTTGCAACGAGGCGGGGAAGGGGAAACTATTCAGGGTTTGTTAGGATTCAGGGAAGGATAGCATTAAGGGTTAGTAATAGATCAGCAGGGTTCGGGGATTGGTGGTATTGATGAATAGATAGACACTTTGGAGTTTTGGAAAGTGTAGCATTAAGGGATAGTGTTGGGTTTCTAGGCTTCAGAAAAGGGAGCCTAGAAGGCTAGTAAATAGTTTGAGAGGGTATGACGGTACAGGTAACGATGGATTCCCTCTGAGACCTGCACTGACGCAAACCCTGGAAGGATACCCGGGGGCACCAAGGAACAAAGGATGCCTCAGTGCTCTAGAGTGCAGGAGACACGCCCGGTGCCGGTGTCTGTTCACCCTCTGAAAGGCATGTATAGTCTCTACCCTACCCCTAGGAAAGAAGTATCATCCAGGTCCCCAGTGCTTCCAGCGTGCCAAATGGGGACACATTGCTTGGAATTGTCGCCAATAACCACAACCACCCGAGCCTATGAAAGTGGGGTATTCTTAAGGGATGGTATTCTGGGCCGGTGGTGATAAAATCAGGTATATAAAACAAATAGAAGTGAATGCTAACCCCACCTCAGTATTAGTTGATTCATGGTGCAGACATTCCATTATTAGTGCAGATCAGATTTGACCTCAGCAGTGGAGTCCAGGAGAGAGGGTGATTATCACATGTGTCCATGGAGACAGCAAGGTATATCCTGTAGCAATGGTTGAAATTGACTGGAGAGGACAGAAGTAAAGGTGGGGCCATTCCAGATCTAGTGGAGGAAATGAAGAATGTTGAATATGCCTGATTCCCATTGCTTCTAGAGTTTGCCAGTTTGACAGAAACCCTTCAGACAAAGCTGAAAGAAGCCCCATTTAGTATCAAACAGATCCCAGATGGTAAGGGGAAAAAGCCACTGACCCATAACAAAAAGTGTAGACAAAACCGAGAATTAGTTCTGGCAGGATATACTAATACCAACCCTGTTTCTTCCTCAGCCAGTGGGAAAGTTCCAAAACCTGGCAGTTATCGTGCCGCCAAGAGAGAGTATCCCATACTGGCTCAGGCATGGCACAGTGCAGTGACTGATGGACAATGGAAGGTAAAAATATTCTTCAGTTCTAAAATGGGTCTGCTGTACAGAATCATGAAAAAGGTGAAGAGATACATACTCAGTTCCTTGTACCCCAACCATTTAGCCAATAGGTACTCCATTTGGCACATAGCCATGCAGGGGGAGACACTACAGGAGAGAAAAGGCAGAAGAATACCTATTACGATGCCTCTACTGGCCAGGGGTGTTTTCTGACAAATGCAAGTTTTGTTCTGCCTGCTCATGTTGTCAATTGGTAAATCCTCACATAATGTGAAGGCACTGCTACATTCTACGCCCATCATAGATGTTCCCTTTTCCCGAGTCAGGATGGACTTAGTGGGACCCTTAATGACGTTGACTTGGGGTTATCAGTACACATTGTTCCTGGTTGACTATGCCACAAGATACCCCACAGTGAACCCCCTGCAAAGTATGAGAACAAAGATGGATGCTCAAGCCATGATGCAGTTCATGTCTAGGATGGAATTCCAAAAAGAACTCCTTTCAGAACAGGGCACCCGCTTTATGTTTTACTTATTGGCACAAATATGCCAGTTCTTGGGAATCAAACAAATCTGCACCTTAGTATACCACCCCCAAAACAGATCGTCTTGTAGAGAGATATAACAAAACCATCAAGACCATACTGAAGAAATTGATCACTGAGTCTGAACTCAACTAGGAAGAAAAAATAACTTCCCTTAGTGCTATATGCCATTAGGTTCCACAGTCAGTCCTCCACCTACCATAGCCTGTTCGAGTTGGTGTTTGGACGGCAACCAAGAACACTCCTTGACATGGCAGCCAAACTACGGGAGGCAGAGGAAGAATAGGGCAGGGAATGCGAGAATACACACGCACCCTTAAGAAGAGGCTTCACACCCTGTGGGAGGAGGTACAGGTTCAGAGGGAAGAAGCTCAAGAAAGACAAAAAACAGGATATGATAAAGACAGCAAATTAAGAGAGGTGCAGGTAGAAGGCAAGGTACTTGTAATACTTCCCTCATTTGAGAGCAAACTGTTAGCCCGATGGGAGGGTCCTTCTCCATATTGGCACGTATTACTCTGGTAATGTATTGTGTAGCCATGCCCCTCTTCCCTGAGAAAGGTCAGATCTATCATATAAACCTTTGATAAAAATTTAAGGAATTAGACGAGGAGGAACCAACCATGACACGGCAATCCTTGTTTGCTACTAATTCCCAACCAGATGACCACCTTTCCCCCTCTAGACAAGGACCCAAAGAGTCCAACTGTCGCAATAGACGAAACATAGTCAGAGAAGCAGAGAGGACATATTTTAAGCCTGATTGATAATAATCTGGATGTCTTTTTAATTAAAAAAAACAGGAAAAACCCATTAGCGGTGCATGACATTCAGACTCATCCAGTGAAAATAGGGAGTCTCCGTCCCCTACCAGATACCAGAGGCCAGATGACGTGCAGTGGAAGATGAGATTGTTAAGATGTTAGAGTGGGATATTATGGAACCCACTATCCCTGTTGCTCTCCCTTTGGCGTAGTAACGAAATCCAATGGGACAGCGTGCTTTTGCAAAGACTTTCATCAACTAAATACCATTTCTGAGTTTGACATGTACCCCATGCCTCGACTAGGAACTGCAAATATATGTCCTCGTTAGACCTTACAAAAGGAAACTGGCAGATTCCCTTATCCCAACAGTGTAGAGAAAAAAACTGTCTTTCCAGCACCTTCTGGCCTCTATCAATTTAAGGTGGTCATCACCTTAGAATCATAAATGGTACAATCGTAACAAATAAAAGAAACATAGATGTGGCAACAATGTGAGTAAATAACAAAACTGGTTAAAACTGATGATGCTAGTATGGGCAGAGGCAGAAATAATACCTCTAACCAGACTAGTGTCATTTTCTGACATTAAAATCCCATGGATATGACTCCTGTCTTAGTTAAGACAGCAGTCATGCCCACCACCCCAATGTCCATGCCCAGGTGTCCTCTGAGCATGGCAATTTGGCCCAGTGCCATGTAGGGGGGCCCAGGTTAGGCCCCCATCCTCCGCTGTCCCTCTAGTGCGGGTGGGGGTATTCCTGGGGCTAGGGAATGGCACCTGTGGGCTCTTTCCATGGTCTCTGACCATGAAAAGAGGCCCACAGTTCCCCTAACGCCTGCCCTGACCCAGGCGTTAAATAATGGCGCTAAGCAAGCTTTGCACCATTATTTAAGCCGGCCTCCCTCCCGTATACCAGTTTTGCACGGGAGAATAAATAAGGTGCCTGGGCCTTAGGGTCAGTTTGTGCCCGGGAATGCCTACCTTGAATCTCATTGATGCAAGGTAGTTTTCCCCAGACAAAAAATGACTAACTCCAATATTTTAAATATAAATATGGAGTTAAGTTTGCACTGAAAAAGTGTCAAAAATGACACTATTTCAGCGCAAACAGAATTTATATATGTCCCTTAGTTTTTAAACTATTTATTTGAAGTCCATAATATCTGCAAAACACCAAAAATGTTTCCAAATGCTTGGATAGGCCAGACACTGTTTTGGATAATAGCAAGGTGTCATCAGCAAATAATAAACATGGTGTTTTGGATTCACCTATTTTTGGGGAATCATTTTCACAATCATACAAATAGGGTATGCAGGCGTTGATATATAAAAGAAAGAGTATGGGAGCCAAACACACCCCTGATTAATCGGAATTTCATCTGATAATGCACCATCTATGCCCCATCTGACTCTCGCTAAATTGCCACAATACCGTTTTTGTATCCTACCAAACTTCTAGGTACACAAATTCTGGACAGGGTCTCCTGTCCCTGAGTGTCTCCCACAGTTTGGCACAAGGGACCAGATCAAAAGCAGACTTAAGGTCCACTGAGGCTTCAACTAGTCTCCCAGAATCCAGATCAACAGATTTCCACTTTATTGTGAGAAACTGGAAAATGTGATCCACTGTAATTACCTTCTGTCTAAATCCTGATTGCAGGTGACACAAAACATTGCCTTCCAAGATCCAGTCCCAATGTCTAACTTGTATTTGATGGTAAAATATTTTCAGATTGTTATCTATCAGACTTATAGGTCTGTAGTTTCCAGGGACTGACCAGCCTCCCTTTTTGTAAATAGGGACTATTTTTGCACCTTTCAAGAAATAGGAGGATCGCTTCCTGCCAGTAAAGCATTAGACACCCGATTTATATAAGGAACCCAGTCTTCAGATCAGATCGGTCCAAATCTATAGGGATCTTATCTAACCCAAGGGTTTTCCCTGGTTTCTATGCCAAAATAGCTGCCTCAGTTTCCTTTAAAGTAAAGGCAGCAGTAGATCCAACCTTCCCTTTATTACAAATCACAATTGCTTCACCAGAAGCATTTGGTTGCTCAAACGCAGCTCTGTATAAGGTTGTAAAATGGAGGACCCAGTCTTTAGCAGAGATATGACAATTAGGTACAAGATTCTCATTATGCCTATTTTGGATTACCAGGAGCCAAAAGAGCTTACTGTCTTTTTCTCTGGAAGCTATGAATAACACATTCTATGTGGCCTCTTCCCATTTTGCTTTGCTCACTTTAAAATCAATCAATCAATAGCATCTGTATAAGAGCGCCTAGCCTGAACTATCACAGATCTATTCTACTGTTTTATCGCCTCTAGGAGGCTATTCTTAGCATGCTTGCAGCTATTATTGAACCACTTGTTAACCCTCCCTAAGTTTGACTGTTTTCTTCCTTCGACTTAGTTGACAAATAACGACTTCAAACAGCAAAAATACTCTTCATGCTTAGGTACTATTTCATCAGGGGAATTACCTCTGAACATAAATTCTGGAAGTTGACTAGTAGCCAAACCATGTGTTTTTGCTATTAGGTCCCCAGACTTCACAAAATTGTCCCATTTAATAGTGTACTGATTGCAAGACACCACTGTAAGAAAAGGCCTCTTTTTGACATGGCTAGCCAATCACTTTTTGCCTGATGTTGATGTGTCCTAGAAATTGTAGTGCTCAGGGCCCCTGCTAACGAGGTTCCCCTGGGCCAGAGCTCTTTCCCTAAATCTGTTGTGGTGCATTGGCACAATTGGATACATTCTTAACTACCACTATAAGTCCCTAGTAAGTAGGTACCTATGTGCCCAGGTCATGGGTTACTATGGGTAGGCCCCAGAGGGCAGTAGCACTGATTGTGCTACCCTTTAGGGCCCTGCATCCAGATGCACCCAGCACTGCCATTGGAGGATGAGTGTCCAGGTGTAAACCTAAAACACAAACACGACATGGCACACTGCATGGGTACCTGTCCACCATACACTGCATTTACTATGGGTAAGACACCCGTTTGGCAGGGCTTACAGCCCTGAGGAAGGGTGCTCCATATTATATGTGAGGGTACAGCTGCATGAGCAATATGCCCCAACTGCGTCCTTGCCAAACCTGGGACATAGTGAGTAAACTAAGTAGCCATTTTAATACATTTGTTGGACACTGATCAACATGAGTTTCCCAGCTACATGATGGCCACTGTGAACCCTGGGTTGTTTGGTATCAAACAACTCATAATGATAAATCCAAACTGGTGCTAGTATTTAATTTATCTCTAAATGTACCCAGGGGTCACGTTAGAGGTGCACCCTTCAAATGCTAACTATCCTGACATGGGTGCTGGCTGGTTCTATCCATCAAGCCACGACTAGACAGCCAATTTACAAACCTAGCGGGAGAGCCCTGTTTTCTGGTTTGTAAAACAATTCCCATCCTGGGTGGAGGTGCTAACACCCCCTCCTTTAGGAAAGTGCACTGCCCTGGAGGTGAGCTTTAAAGGGTTATTACCCTTGAAACTCAACCCCCCAGGCCTGCTGCTAGCAGCAGATGGCCTCCCCCTTTGCAAGCCCCCACTTTAGGTGGGAGCAAAGGTGGGAAACCACACAAAAGGTAGGTGGAGTGGCATCACCTGGCATGCACCACCCCTAAGGTATTGCCTGCAAGGTGTACCCTCCATTTAATTTCCTCCATCTTAGATGAAAGGAAAATAGCCAAATAGGTTTAGGGAAGTGATCCTTTGCACAGGAAGTGGTCATTATAGTAGGTGTAGCCACCCAAAGGTAAGTGCCCAATTGGACACTACCAGGTCTACCTCTAAAACACCCGCTAAATTCTGTATGTAGTAGGCAACCCTGGACCAAGAAATCTGACTAAAAAGGCAAAGAAGACCAGCCCAAAGACAAACCAAGAATTGTGGACCTGCTGCACAAGAAAAAGGTGCCAAACCCCGCCTGCTGCACCCAGGACCTGAAAATCACTGCTGCCGAGAAGTTGGACACTGGAAGGACTTCAAGGAACCCAGAGGACATTCAGGCTTCACCAATTGTCCAAGATCTCCCTCCAGAGCGGAGGTACAACTCTGCAACAAACAAAGAACCAGCAACCCAGTGAGGGTCAATACACCGCACGGTCAATATCTCCTGAACAGGAAGGCAGCCAGACTTAATGACACATCAACAACCATGAGGACAAATCCTGAAAGTATACCAAGTTTAGTGGCCCTGCACCCTCCAGTGGCCGGTCCATACCAATACACTGGGTACTGGTCAGTGGATGCCGGACACCCAGAAAACCAGCTCTCCCAGAGATGAAAAAGGACCAAGAGGAAGCCCCAGTCAAGGGACTTCAGGAGCACCCTGTCATCCCACCAGATTGTCCCCGTTGTCCTGTAAGCAGCCTTCAAAGAGACTTACCTCCAGCTCCAAAGAGCTCTATTGTGCACTGCTCCAGGATCACAAACTTGCTCTGCACCTGGCTGCTGTGTGCCCTACAACAAGGAACCAGCTGTGCCCCAAGGTCCCTCCTCCCTTGCGATGTCAACATTCCAAGGGGACCCCAGGTGCCACTTCAAAATCTGCAAGAACAGACCTTTTCCAAGTGGTACCCCCTCAGTGGCCCTGCACCCTCCCCAAGCGACTTCTCAACATTGCTCCCGTCGGAACTGAGAGCCACCTGAACCTCTCCAGCTGGCACAGTGTGCCCACTGATGACCTCGACCAACTTGCAAAAGAGGAACTTGGTAAACCTTGATTTTATATGCATTTTGAAAAGTGACTGCCTTTTGATTTCTATGGTGCAAAGTGACTCACAGAAAGACTGCATTTATTAAAACTTCAAAAACTCATATCTTAAAAAGTGCTTAAAATGAATATAAAAATTTGAAGTATTTCTGTAAATTGGTCTGGAGTTATTCCTTGTGTGTGTGAGATGATTGATTGATACTGTGAGTACAACAAATGCTTTGTACTTCTCGAAGATTAGCCTGATCGACCAAGCTTCCTCAAAAATTAGAGCATTAGGTGATCTATTTTTTGCCTCTGGAAACCAATATGTGGTTGCCTGGACCCCGTGCACAGTGTGCCTAGTTTTGCACACTATATAGAGGGCCGGCCTTCTACAACCTCTACTGGAAGCATGGGATCCTGCTCACTCATGCCCCTCCCCTGATCAAAGTACGACATATCCCAGTTCACCATAGTAAGGAAGTGATCACTATCCTAACGATTACCTATTCTCAGGTAAATTATCGTATGCCATATCCTTAAATCAATAAGAACATAGTCAATAAAACTACTACAATTTCCCCGAGTAAAGGTGGGCTTGGCAGGATTGTCCGAAGGGAAACATCCATGCACTGGTTGCAGTCCATACATCACAATTAGATCTATAATCTGAAATGTGGTATCACTCATTTTTGGAGGCTTGAACGTTTTAGAGAGGAGTGAGATTTCCACAATCTATCTTCCTCCTGTATGGGATCTAAATATGGAGGCTATGCTTCCAGTAGCGTATTAACATTTCCTGCAATAATAACATGACACTTAAAAGAGAACTCTGCCAAGAATGTGTTTAAGAAACTAAGGGGCATATTTATAAAAAATGATGCACAACTGCGATAGCACAGTTGTGCGTAAATTTTTTAAACACAAGCTGGCGACATTCCTTTGTGCCATATTTATAAAATTATGTAGGATAGCGCTAGGGAAAGGTTAGTGTGAAAAAAAGACACTAACATCTGCGACATGCTGTAAGGAAAAATTACGCTAATGCTGCAAAAGTGGCTCTACACTGTTTTGTGGCACGTAAACCTGTCCCAAAAGGGTTAGCACCATTTTTACACCAAATTAGCGTCAAAACAAAATGCAAGAACATGACGGGATCATCAGGCCAGGAGAGACACCAGAGAGACCCCAAACACCCAAGTGCCAGCCAGAAGGGTTCATAAAAGTCACAGGAGAAGGAGATGAGAAAGCACAAGTGTTGCTTTAGTGAGGAGGAGCATGACATCCTGGTCGAGAGGTGACGGAGCACCAACATCAGCTCTTCGTCATCTCCAAATTGCCAGTTGGTAAGAGGAAAGTCACTGAGGTCAAGAAGCACTGGCACGATTGAAAGTGCAGGACTAAAGAGAAACACGCCAGGAACTGTAAGGCAGTACTGCAGACTGGAAGTGGAAGTTCGGCTTCACAGGAGGATCTGGATGAGCTGGAGGAGATGGTTGCAGCAGTCATCCCCGAGGAGCTGATCCCTGAAATCGCAATACAGGACAGCGCACACTACCAGGAACCACCACAAATGCAGGGTAAGTTGCAGGGGGATATCTGGAACTCCACTAATCGAAGAAGGGGAAGGCACATAGGACACACTCAATGCATGCTATAGGGTTACATCAGAACACAAAGGCCCTTAATCAAGACACACCACACCCACCCAAGACACACACATGTACTGATGCTTTGGTTGGGCAATGCACTCCAAGATATACACAGCGTCAACATAGGCCACTCCCTATGGCTATATTCCACCACGTAAATATGCACCACATTGCTTGGTAGGCACATGCAAATAAAGTGGCTGTGTCAATACAACACCTATTGAATATAGTCAAAGCCCCTGTACCAACACAACATAGACATCAGAGACTAGGACGAAGTCAATACCACAACAGGGGTGGTGTCAGGGTGGTGTCTCTGGACAAAATGCTTCCCTTCCTCATTGTCGCATTGCCTTTACTCATGTGTAATGGCCATAAGGGACTTCCCCTGGCCCACAAACAAGAAGGGAATCAGATGCTATCTGATTAGGATACTATCAGAGGATCATACCCAAGTTCTCAGAAATGGCCGTTCCCCTGACCGACCTTCCAAATAACACCCAACCTAACAGGATAGCACTGTGAGCCTCTCAACAGCTTACCAGTTTCAACTGGCTTAATATGGCCCTATGAAATAATGCAACAATGCAACATTCTGGTGTTATTCTGCCATGATTTCAATAACCATTTATCCTGTAGAAAGATGCTTCTGGCTTGGTTCTGAGCACAGCCTTGTCTCAGTCTGATATGAATGGACTGTTACATCCCATAGTCTACATTAGCAGGAAACTTTTACCCAGGGAGGTGCATTACCCCATGGTTAAGAAGGAATGCTTGGCCATCAAATGGGTGATTGAGACACTGGAATACTATTTGCTGGGTCGTTCTTTCACATTTCTCACAGATCATGCTCCCCTTGCATGGCCAGCTTGCCATAAGGATACAAATGCCAGGGCGTTGCATTGCTTTTTATCTCTTTAACCATTTTTCTTACCGGTCCTTCATATTCCTGGGAGGTCTCAGACCACAGATACCCCAGGGGCAAGGAGGAACAAAGGATGCTGCACTGCTCTAGTATGCAGGACATGCCCCCAGACGTCTGTTCAACCTCTGATAGGCACATCATAGAGGAAGAAAGATGGCTGAGTTAAAACAATGGATTAGTCGTCAGCTTGGAAAGAAAAGATGGCTGTATTGGCAGTGTAGAGGACAGTGTGTAGGAGGACATCGGGCAGCAGATCCCTGGAACACCAGAGATGACACACACGGTGGCCGGAGCATAGGATGGAATATTACAGAGCCTGCCTGGAGAGCCCCCAGGGTCCCGGGCACCACACCATGTTCCAGGAGAAACATGGCTTGACAAGGTCCGTGCTGATATCAGAGGGTGCTGTGGCTGGGGAGATGTGGGGGGATTGAGAGAGACCCAGAAAGGCAGTGAACAGCTGAGTTTCAGAAAGCACGAAAACTGGGCAATAGCGGGCAGTTTGCAGTGGCAGTAGCACATAATCCTTACTCACTACAGATTCTGTTCTGTTCACGTCCCTCACTCCTTTCCCTTTTCTCTCCAAATCCTGAGGCAGTGTCAAATACATAAAGACTCACCTAGGTTCTTTCTTTTCTTTTCTTCTTATTCCGAGGCACACTCAAAGGGAGGACAGCATGGCAAACGGGTACCTTGAAAAGCCTAGGAGAGGCAGTTAGGAAACCAATCAGAGACAACGTATAAACCTTGACAGCAATTACCCTACAAGAAAAGACTGCAGAACCTGAGCTATTAGAGAGACCCTAATATACCCTCAACAAAGATTTACCTGTTTTTCTCATGATTCATAAGAGCATAGGGGGTGATTCTAACCCTGGCGGTCGGTGATAAAGCGGCGGCCAACCCGCCAACAGGCTGGCGGTCCCAAAAATTGAATTCTGACCCTGGCGGGAACCGCCAACACAGCCCGCCACATTAACACTCCGCCCGCCGCGGCGGTACAGACAAACAGCGCGGCGGTCACCGCCAACAGGCAGGCGGCAGACAATGTACCGCCCACAGTATCATAACTCACCAATCCGCCACCTTTTCCGGGGCGGGAGCTCCGCCGATAAAAACACGGCGGAAACAGACTACGAACGGGAAAACGCTCACCTCTACGCACTCCACGAGGAAGGAGGACAGCATGGAACCCGAATTAAACATACTACCTGCTCTCGTCTATCTGCTCATCTACCACGAGTACGAACGCCAGCGCAGACGACAACGGTGAGTACTGCACCTACGACACACGGGAGGGGGGAGGAGTAAAGCTTACGGGCACACACATATGCGACCCCCACCCCCCCAAACTATGTACACACCAATGCAGAGCAACAAGTCACAGTAACACCACCCAAACCCCCCCTGATAAATGCAAAGACATAATTAAATTGTGAATAAAAATTTATGTACAAATTAGGCTCTGAAAAGTTATGGTCATCTAGCCAAAAAATCATTATCAAAATAAGTCTATATACAGTGCAATGGATAACCGATGCAATTAGTCCTGCACATCAAAAGAAAATCGAAGTGTCCGTGGGCCAAAGTGTAACAACACAAGGGCAAAGCCCACACAGGAGACCTGAGTCCTCTGGAGAGAACACTGCAGGGGCATCTGAAGAAAAAAATACAGGCACCTCAGGGGGAAGGGAAGGGGGGGTCACCACAGCCACATGAGTCCACGACGCAAGAACCACGAAGGGGCCACCATGCCTACTGTGCCATCCTGGGAGTGCAAAGCCACAGTCTCTCAAGTCTCTACAGTAGGTGGGTTGCCCACTGTTCCATCCTGGGGAGTGCAAAGCCACAGTCTCTCAAGTCTCTACAGTAGGTGGGTTGCCCACTGTTCCATCCTGGGGAGTGCAAAGCCACAGTCTCTCAAGTCTATACAGTGGGTGGGTTGCCCACTGTGCCATCCTGGGGAGTGCAAAGCCACAGTCTCTCAAGTCTCACAAGTGGGTGGGTTGCCCACTGTGCCATCCTGGGGAGTGCAAAGCCACAGTCTCTCAAGTCACACAAGTGGCTGGGTTGCCCACTGTGCCATCCTGGGGAGTGCAAAGCCACAGTCTCTCAAGTGGATTACAGTCTCCACTGGTCAAGGAGGAGGCATGGTGGGCACAGTGAACCATTAACAGTGCTTGACAGGAAGGGCCCAGCGGAGCGGTGCTTGACAGGAAGGGCCCAGCGGAGCGGTGCTTGAGACGGCGGGGCCCAGCGGAGCGGTGCTTGAGACGGCGGGGCCCAGCGGAGCGGTGCTTGACAGGAAGGGCCCAGCGGAGCGGTGCTTGACAGGAAGGGCCCAGCGGAGCGGTGCTAGAGACGGCGGGGCCCAGCGGAGCGGTGCTAGAGACGGCGGGGCCCAGCGGAGCGGTGCTTGACAGGAAAGGCCCAGCGGAGCGGTGCTTGACAGGAAGGGCCCAGCGGAGCGGTGCTTGACAGGAAGGGCCCAGCGGAGCGGTGCTTGAGACGGCGGGGCCCAGCGGAGCGGTGCTTGTCAGGAAGGGCCCAGCGGAGCGGTGCTTGAGACGGAGGGGCCCAGCGGAGCGGTGCTTGACAGGAAGGGCCCAGCGGAGCGGTGCTTGAGACGGCGGGGCCCAGCGGAGCGGTGCTTGAGACGGCGGGGCCCAGCAGAGCGGTGCTTGAGACGGCGGGGCCCAGCAGAGCGGTGCTTGAGACGGCGGGGCCCAGCAGAGCGGTGCTTGAGACGGCGGGGCCCAGCAGAGCGGTGCTTGACAGGAAGGGCCCAGCAGAGCGGTGCTTGACAGGAAGGGCCCAGCAGAGCGGTGCTTGACAGGAAGGGCCCAGCAGAGCGGTGCTTGACAGGAAGGGCCCAGCAGAGCGGTGCTTGACAGGAAGGGCCCAGCAGAGCGGTGCTTGACAGGAAGGGCCCAG
Organism: Pleurodeles waltl; assembly: GCF_031143425.1. NCBI lineage: Eukaryota > Metazoa > Chordata > Amphibia > Caudata > Salamandridae > Pleurodeles > Pleurodeles waltl. Next base: position 770,714,730 of record NC_090437.1, read on the forward strand.
CAGAGCGGTGCTTGAGACGGCGGGGCCCAGCGGAGCGGTGCTTGAGATGGCGGGGCCCAGCGGAGCGGTGCTTGACAGGAAGGGCCCAGCGGAGCGGTGCTTGAGACGGCGGGGCCCTCTTCAGTGGTGCTCTTCTGCACGGCGGGGCCCTCTTCAGCGGTGCTCTTCTGCACGGCGGGGCCCTCTTCAGCGGTGCTCTTCTGCACGGCGGGGCCCTCTTCAGCGGTGCTCTTCTGCACGGCGGGGCCCTCTTCAGCGGTGCTCGTCCAGTAAGTCAAGGGAGCCAGACCTGGCCTGGACTCCCTGCTCAGTCGCCCTCCGACCGTGCTGTTGCTGGACCCTTCGGTGACGGAGTCCTGGGCCCTTTGGTGTTCTCCCTAACACCCGGGATGGGGCTTGTGGGCCCCTCCTGCTCTGCGCTCCTGCTGGCTGACTTCTCCGCCCTGCTGCCCTTTCGCTCCTTAGATGGGGCTCTCGGGCCCTTGCCTCCCCTAGCTGTTGTGGCTGGTGAAGTGGGCGAACTTGGCTCCTTGGGGGCAGCCGTGTCAGTCCTCTCACGGCGGCCCTTTAGTTTCCGGGTCCTCTTGCCTGGGGGGGGGCTGGCTGTCCCCTTGCTGCTGATTGAAGTGTCACTGCTGGCAAAGGGTGGACTCCAGAACCCATGCACCACAGTGACACTCAAAGCTGGGCTGGTGGTGGCTGAGGTGCTCTTGGGACTCTTTGCAGATGGAGGGGGTGGGTCAGTGGAGGGAAAGAGGTCAAGATTAGCGAGGAAAACTTTCTTAGGACCAAGGTAATAGGTAGGAGAAGTGGTGATGGGAGTGGAGGAAAAGGATGTGGTTGTAGGAGAGTCAGGTGTGCTGTCTTTGGGTGCAGGTGCTTGTGCTGGAGGCTGTCGTGAGGTGGATGGCTGTTGGGTGGGTGTCTGCCTGCGTTTGTGTGTCTTGGAAGAGGGGGTGACAGACACAGTGGGAGAGGACACAGGGGACGTGTAAATGGTAGTGGGGGTGGTGACTGCACGTGTGCGGACTGGACTGGAGGGTGTGCTGGTGATGGAAGCACTGGCTGATGGTGGTGTGCATGCAGGTGTGAGTGTAGACGTCACAGGGAGGGAGGAGGGAGACGAGGAGGAGGGGGACACAGAGGTGGTAGTGACTGTTGGAATGTCTGCATCTGGGTGTTGCTTGCGTGAATGCTTGTGGGTTCTGTGGTGCTTGTGTCTGGATGAGCTGCCCTTGGGTGTTGAGGTGTGTGCAGGCTGGTCTGATGGTGTGGATGGGATAGGCTGAGGAACAGGAGACAGAGACAGGCTGGAGGCAGTCAGGAGAGGGAGGCTGGAAACAGGGACAATGGCTGCCGTCAGTGCTGAGGCCAGAGCATTGAACGATCGTTGATGGGCAGCCTGACCCGAATGAATGCCCTCCAGGTAGGCATTGCTCCGATGCACCTCCCTTTCTACCCCCTGGATGGCATTCAAAAGGGTAGTCTGCCCAACAATGATGGTCCTCAGGAGGTCAATGACCTCCTCACTGAGGGAAGCAGGGGTAACAGGGGCAGGGGCTGAGGTGCCTGGGGCGAAGGAGACGCCCGCCTTCCTGGGCGAGCGGGAACGGAGCGTAGGCTGAGGGGCTGCTGGGAGGGCGGGGCTGGTGCGCTGGGTGGCGGCTGTACCTGTAGAGGCGGGGAGCCCGGATGTTGCCGCCACCGCTAGGGAGCTCCCATCCGAGGACGTGTTGCTGTCGCTGGTGTCACCACCGGTCCCCGTTGTGGTGCTCCCCTCGCCCTCCGGATCACTGGTGCCCTCGGTGTCTGTTCCTGGTCCCACCGGGGCCTTGTGACTTGCAGCTCCCTTGTGCTCCGATGCCAAATCTCCTCCACCTGATGATGCTAATGCACACATGCACAAGAAGATGAAGAAGAAGGGTGGGGGGACAAAAACGAAGACCAGGTTGAGTGCATGCAATGTCAACACCGTGGGCGGAGAGGACAGACACAGGAGCCTCATGCACTAAGCCGCGCATTCGGGGTACACTACTCAGTACTTCTGACTAGGACAACAGGTCTAGAGACGACAAAGGCGCACATGTGTGATGCTGGACCATCGATAGCTGTACTTGTCACCCTACAGAGGTGGGGGCCGGGAGCACAGGGCCATGCCTAAAGGAGAGGACTACACTACAGAAAGCGCCCTGGCCTAATGTCACCCACAACCCTCCTCCCCCACCCAGACGCCTCCACTGCGCAGAGAGATAGCAGAATGGGCTGATACTCACCCCCTTGTGTCTGCTGTGATGTCCTCAAGCGCCCATCCAAATCAGGGTAGGCCACCGCCAGGATCCGGGACATCAGGGGTGTCAGGGTACGACTGGCACCCCTCCTAGGTTGGGAGGCCATCCCCAGCAGTGACTCGGCGGTGTTCCTGGTCCCGCGGCGGATGTCCTCCCACCTCTTGCGGCAGTGGGTGCCCCGTCTGACGTGGACCCCCAGGGCCCGGACTTCCTTGGCGATAGCACGCCAAATGTCCACTTTCTGATGGGCGCTGACCTATTTGACATGTACAGGGTGGGAAGGAAAAATCATCAATTTTCTGCATGTTAGTTGCGATTGGCCCCCCCTCCCCAACCTTGCCATATGGCACATGCTCTCATCTGTCGTGCGTTGCACTCCTCATTCGCCCCCCACCCCACCAACTTACATCCACCCCACTCCACACAGGCATAGCCCATTCAATATGCACCCAGTGTACTTACCTGTTGGTCTGGAGGACCGTAGAGTAACGCATACTGGGGGAGGACCCCATCCACAAGTTTCTCCAACTCCTCAGACATGAAGGCAGGGGCCCTTTCCCCAGTCGCAGCAGCCATTGTCACTTCCAGACCAAGTTCACAGCAGCACTTGCAGTATAGGTCCTCTCCTGTGGAAGATCAGGTCTCGAGTGATTAAGCAGATAGAAAATGGCGGTCACGCCCGCGGCGGTGCGTACCGCGACCGCCGGCGCACCTCGTTATTGGCTCCTGAAACCCATAGGCTTCAATGTTAGCCAATGCGGCTTCGTATAGCGGTCTTCGACCGCCTACCGCCACGGTGTGCCTCGCCAGCGCATTGACCTCACATCCCATTGTCCCACTTCACAGGTCAGGCAGCCGCCATTTCAAGGGCCCATATGGCTTAATTTGTACTGCGTCACACAGGCCTAGGCCTTGCATTGCAACACATACACGCCTTTCAATACATTGATAATCGAGTGCTATGCATGCAGTGGTGAACGTACCTGTGATTTACTTGACTCTGTGCTCCATGTTGTCCTTCCTAGGCACCGTCCGCTGGGACTTGCGAGGAGAAGGATGAATCCTCGCGTGTACCGACCGCTGGTGGACCTGTCGACAATGGAAGAACACCATATAATACTACGATACCGACTTGACTGAGCCACTATACATGAACTGTGTGCCCAGCTGGAGCCAGCCCTGATGTCCCCCATCCGCCAACCCACAGGAATTCCCCCTCTAGTGCAGGTTCTGTCAGTCCTCCATTTTTTGGCAAGTGGCTCATTCCAGACAACAGTGGCCATGTCATCTGGAATGTCTCAGCCTATGTTTTCAAAAATCTTGTCTAGGGTGTTGTCTGCCCTGACGAAACACATGCGGCGCTACATTGTATTCCCTGAGGAGGTTGATTTGGCCACTGTGAAGGGTGATTTTTATGCCCTTGGACATATCCCCAACATAATTGGTGCCATTGATGGGACCCATGTGGCTTTAGTACCCCCAAAAGACGATGAGCAGGTGTACAGAAACAGGAAAAGTTACCATTCTATGAATGTCCAGGTGGTCTGTTTGACTGACCAGTACATCTCCCATGTGAATGCCAAGTTCCCTGGGTCAGTGCATGACGCGTATGTGATGCGAAATAGCAGCATCCCTTATGTGATGGAACAGCTACAGAGACAACGTGTGTGGCTAATTGGTGACTCTGGTTACCCCAACCTGCCTTGGCTATTGACCCCAGTGAGGAATCCCCGGACCAGGGCAGAGGAACGGTACAATGAGGCCCATGGGCGAACTAGGAGGATCATTGAAAGAACCTTTGGCCTCCTGAAGGCCAGGTTTAGGTGCCTGCATATGACAGGGGGATCCCTGATGTACTCACCAAAGAAGGTGTGCCAGATCATCGTGGCCTGCTGTATGCTTCACAATCTGGCATTGCGATGTCAGGTGCCTTTCCTGCAGGAGGATGGTCCAGATGGTGGTGTTGAAGCAGCTGTGGAGCCTGCGGAGAGTGAAGAGGAGGAAGACGAAGAGGACGACCCAGACAACAGGGACAGAGTTATCCAACAGTATTTTCAGTAGCACACAGGTAGGAATCACCCACGCCATTTAACATTTACTGAAAGCCCCCTGCATCTTTACTTTGTGTATTTCCCCCAGTTCTTTTAAACTGATGTTTGATTTTCCCTTCCCTTTTCAGTGCTGTATGACCCACTGCGTGACTTCTGCTTGGTTAGCCCATGGACTAATGCTTATTGACATCGGTATGTTATTATCACATAAATAACAGAACATTATTGAACAGTAATGTGTTATACATTTGTAAATAATACAGGCTGACTCCAGAATGATTTCAGTGCAATGAGTGATTTATTTTTAGTGCTAGATATTGGTACATGATATCAAAACGGTGATGGGTGAGGGTGGAGTTATGTCCATGGCAGAGTCCAGTTCTCGGTCGCACAGGTGCATTGTCCATATGCCTGTGGAAGGATGGAGCAGGGGCAGTTCAAGGTTGGACAGGGTGACACTGTGGGACAGTGGAATGACATCAGGGGGGATATTAGGCTGGCGGGGGTCTTGGCATCCTACTCTGTCTTCCTTTGAGATCTCAGGTTCCTCTTGCGGAGTGGTTGTTCTTCAGCAGGAGGTGGGGTTCTGGTGGCCCGTCGTTCTGTGGGAGCCTCCTGACCACTAGCGCCGGCGGAGGTGGTAGGCTGTTCCTGGCTAGTGACAGGGGCCCTTTGTGGTGCCACATGGTCCCGCAATGTGGTTTCTATACGGTTGAGGGCCTGGACTATGGTCCCCATAGCGGTAGCGATGTTCCCGAGTTCATTGCTGAACCCCATGTACCGTTCCTCCTGCTGTGCCTGGATCTCGGTGAACCTGGCCAGTACCGTCGCCATCGTCTCCTGGGAATGATGGTATCCTCCCATGATGGTGGTGAGGGCCTCTTGGAGAGTCGGTTCCCTGGGCCTGTCCTCCCCCCCCCTGTCGCACAGCAGCCCTCCCAGTTGCCCTGTTTCCCCGGGCCTCTGTCCCCTGGACGGTGTGCCCACTACCACTGCCCCCAGGTCCCTGTCGTTGTTGGGGTGTTGGGTCAGCCTGGGTGCCCTGTAGTGGCGGACACACCGCTGATTGACGCGTTCGCGAGACAGAGGCATGGGCCCGCTGGGTGGGAGCTGTGCTTGTGTTCCCAGAGGGGGTTGGGTCTGCTGTAGCCTGTGTCTGTGTGTGGGGAACCGACTGTCCAGAGGTCCCCGATGGTCCGGGCTGGTCATCAGGTTCTAGGTCGACAGAGCTGCTGTCCTCGCTGTGGGCCTGTTCTGGGGGTGGGATGGACAAATCTGGACCCTCCGTGGCGGTGTGTTGGCGTTCGGGCCCTGCAGGGGTAAAGGAGTATGGTTATTGTTTCGGTGTGTGCCATGGCGTGCATTTTGAGTGCCCTTGGCCCCCAGTGCTGGCATTCCCTTGTGGGAGGTGTTGTGAGGGTGGTGGGGGGGGGGGGGGTGTATGGGTATGTGCAATGGTCATGCTTTGGTGGTGGCTGTCTATGGTTTGTGTTGGCATTCAGGGGTTGGTGTGGTTTAGGGTGGGTTGTGCTGGTGAGACATTGGCAGGGAGGTTGTGTGCTGGGGGGTTGAGATTGGGGGTGAGGGTGGGGGGGGTTGGCATGCTGGTGGTTGGGGGGGGGTGAAGTAGTTGAGATTCGACTTACCAGAGTCCATTCCTCCGTGTACTCCAGCGAGGCCATCAGGATGCAGGATGTTTACCACCTCTTGCTCCCATGCTGTGAATTGGGGTGGAGTGGGTGGGGGACCGCCGCCAGTCTTCTGCACAGCGATGTTGTGTCGCGACACCATCGAGCGCACCTTCCCCCGTAGGTCGTTCCATCGCTTTCTGATATCTTCCCGATTTCTGGGATGCTGTCCCACAGCGTTGACCCACAGCGTTGACCCTGTCTACGATCCTTTGCCATAGCTCAGCCTTCCTTGCTATAGTGGTGTGCTGCACCTGTGTGCCGAAGAGCTGGGGCTCAACCCTTATAATTTCCTCCACCATGACCCTGAGTTCTTGGTCCGAGAACCTGGGGTGTCTTTGGGGTGCCATGGTGTGGTGTGGATGAGGTGTGGGGTGTTGTTTGTGGTGACGTGCGTGGTGATATGTGGTGATGTGTGCGTAGATGTGGTGTGGGTGATGAAGTTGGGTTCCTGTGTGTGTTGGGGTTTTCTATTGCTGTGCTCGCTCTCTCTATCTCTGTCTCTCTCGGAATACCGCGGTTGAAAGACCGCCGCGTGGATTCGTGGGTCAGAATGGCATGGGCGTGTTTGTGTTGGCGTGACGGTGGAGGTTTGGTCATCTCCAGTTTTCCGCGGCCCGCTGATGAGGCGGACTTCCTTGGATGTCGGATTGTTGGCGGTTTCACAGTTGGTGGTCAGAAAGAACGTGGCGGTTTACCGCGGCCGCGGCGGTAGAATGGCGGACTTCTGACCGGCGGTATGGGCCTTTTACCGCCGAGGTCAGAATGACCCCCATAGTGTCCTATGAACATCTCCAGCCTGGACCCTGTCACAGAGGGTTTATGGATTAGTAGAAATAAGGGATGATTAGAGGCTGTTAGGGTTCAGGGAAGGGTAGCAGTATTGGCAGGTTTGGGGTTTTAAGGGCTCAGTATGGAAGGTTTTAAGGGGCACTAAGGGGATATTAGGGTACATTTAGATATCTTGAAGAATGCACATGATAAAACTGACTTTTGACAACTTTTAAAATTTGACGTTTTGAAATTGTTATAGGTAATAATGAAGGACACAACATTACTAACTTGATAATTTCAACGCAACTTTAATGTAGTTGATTTTTAAAAAGTCAAATAAAGCCATTTTGACCCAGTTCAGGGGGAAATTCCCTTAGCAATGTGTACATTTTATTAGTTTGTGAATCAATATTGGAGGGAATGAGAATTCTACATACACATTACAAATCTCCTACACTGTTTTGCCTACAATTCTGGTTTCAGTTCACAAGGGTTGTTGCACATTATAGTGAAATGTACATGCTTGATCTCAGATTCCACATCCTTAACTCCTGGTTATTGAAGATTTTGAGTCTCAAAGTGCATACTTGACATCTTTATTGATAGAACCATAGGGCCAAATTTACTAATGTTTTACGCAACACAGGGCAACAAAGTTGCTGTTCTGCATAGTATGAAATGGAGACAGATCAGAAATGCTCCATTCCTACTAAAATTTGGTGCATTACTGCTCCCTCCTAGAGCTGTAACACTGTGTGCTGCCTAACAACAATGCAGGTGTCCTTGGGCCATGTAGAAAGAATGACTGGGTTACTGGCAGTATTTTATGCAGGAAAAAAAATCTTCTGCCACAAAAAAATCAAAAGAGGCATTTTTCTTTTTCTATGTGTGACGCATAATGCATATTATACAGAAAGGGGAAATAAAGAGGAAAAAATGTTTCTCCTTATTTCACCATCCTCTAGGAGGAGTACTGATTTGAGACAATCCCAGGTTTAAAACCTTTGTAAATCTGGAACAACATCAGATCCATGAGTGGATGGCCTGTAACACCCATGCTCCACTCACTGAACATCTATCAGCTCAAAAATGTATTGTAATGCAGCTCAAGAGGCTGCATTGGGTTACATTTCCTTATAAAGTTGGGCGAGGCACCACAAATTGCCCCCGGTTGTGGGTTTGTAAACCTGAACTAAGGAATTGTGCTTTTTCTGCAGCACAAATTGCTCATTGTGAAAGTTATGTATTTACAAATTACAAAGTCAAGCCGATTTAGATAAAATAAATAAATAGCTCAATTTACAAATAACATATTTACAAAGTTGGAGCTAAAGTTGATTAATGCTCTCATGGGTGTCATGTAACAGACAAGGGAGCATTGACAAGGAGTGCTATTGAGAAAAATGTCTTTGGAAGATAAGAATTTTAAGGTCCTTTTTGATGATCCACATAGAGGTGGTAGTGCAAAGATTTGGAAGTAGTGAATTCCAAATTCTCCTTGTGTTGCCTAAAAAAGATTTCACCAAGAATCTTACCATTATGATGGTTCGGAGGTTCAAGCAGCCGATTTTCAGCTTTTGATGAAGGTCTAGAGCCACCTAATATTTTGAGTTTGTTGGCTAAGGTAGGAAGGGGTGGAAGTGTGAATGCCTTCGTGGGTGATAGAAGCAGGCTTGAAAATAATCCTGGCTTCTATTGGAAGCAAGCAAAGAGTTAGCAGCATAGGTGGGATATTGTCACTTTTTCTGCCATTGTAGAAGAAGCATGCAACCGAGTGGCGCATACAAATTAAAGGACATAGGTGAGTCTTAGGTAGGCCTGCAAGGAGAGAATTACAGTAATCCAGTCTGGAGAGAACCAAGGATTGGACAATAGTTTTCAGGTCTTGTTTAATGTGCCTTCAGATCCCCCAGAGAAGGCGCAGTTGGAAGCATGCATTCCTGGCCATGGTGCAGATTTGGTATTGGCAGTCACATCTCACTCATCCCAGTGCCAAGCCCTGCATGCCATACCAATGCATGGACACCAATCACAGACCTGCGTCAACACTTATCACTAAAGAATGCACACTATAGGGAACTAATCATTACACCATACACCAACGTACACAAGTGAAAGATGCCAGGGCAAATACAAACAAAGAGGGCAACCCACAGAGGCACAATATGTCACACAGAAACAATAACACAGCATTTACATCCCCACAGGTATCCCAGGCAATGCCAGCGGATAGGAGGTGCCAGCACTATCCAGTCCCCCAACCAAAGAGGCACACAGTGATAACAGCAACTCTGGTCGCCTGGATTTGGATGACCAACCTGGCCCATCAGGGACCTCTGGACAGTCAGTTACCCAAGCACAGTCACACACCACCACAGAGCCTCCCCCACCTGGAAACACCAACACAGCACCCACCCAGTATACCCATACCTCTGTCCCAAGAACATGTCAATCAGGAGTGTGTCCACCACTACAGCGGCCCTAGGGTACACCTCGCCCCCATTACAATGAGGGACCTGGGGTCAGTGGGCACATGGTTCAGGGGACAGAGGCACAGGACAACAGGGAAACTGGGAAGACTGCTATATGTCAGGGGGAGGACAGGCCCCGGGAACCGACTGTCAAGGAGGCACTTGCAGAGATCCTGGAGCCTACCAATATTCCCAGGATACGCTGGGCCAGATCATGGACAACATGCAGGAGAACAAGTGGCTGCAGGAGGGACAGTATCAGGGGATCAGGGAGGACTTGCAGGCCATCAACACCACCCTGGTCTCCATAGCAGGGGTGCAGGTGGACATGGCCAACAATATGAGGGAGGCAGTCTCACAAAAGCGGCCCCTGCTACTAGCCAGACCTCTGAACTGCCTTCCACCTCTGCTGCCGCTAGTGGACAGGAAGCCCCACCACAGGACCAAAAGGCCACCAGCACCCCTCCCCCTGCAGAAGGTGAACCTCCCCGCAAACATTCCCTGCGATCCAGGCAGAAGCCAGAGACTGTTGCCAAGACCCCCACCAGGAAATGAGACTCTCCTGATTGTCACCTTTGTCTCCCACTCTGTCACCCTGTCCACCTTGAACTGCCATTGCTCCCCTTCTTATGTCCCCTTGGACTATGCACTAGTGCACCAAATAGACTGGAACAATACCCTGTACTTTCCTTAATCATAACCCCATCCCAATGCACTTGCCCCTCTTCTTCTTAGCACTTCAATAAACACCCTTTGAAAAATTCAAGTATGGAGTATGTCACATTTTTTAAGTATGTATTCGTTTAACCAGGTTCAAACATTGGAATTCAAATGTGCAGTAATGCCCACATAGGAAAGTCCTGTAGTTGGCTACAGTGATCACACCAGAAGTGATAGTGGGGCACCAACACATGCAAAATGAATTGCCAAAGGGTACAGTGAGTGGGCATGGAAGTGGGAAATAACAGCATGCCAATGCCAAAGATAATCTAAATAATGACAATGAAATGTGAAATAACACTGTCTTACCTGTGTGTCATTGGAAGTACTGTTGTATCACAGCTGTTCTGTTGTCCTCATCCTCATCCTCTGCCTCTGCCTCCTGATCCTCACTGTCCACAGGGTCCACTGCTGCCACACGACCATCTCCAGCCTCCTCATCCTGCAGAAAAGGCACATGGCATCTCAAGGCAAGGTTGTACAACATGCAGCATGCTACAATTATCTGGCAGACCTTCTTGGGTGAGTAGCACAGGGATCCACCAGTTAGATGGAGGCACCTGAACCTGGCTTTCAGGAGGCCAAAGGTCTGTTTGATTATTCTCCTTGTTCGCCCATGTGCCTTATTGTAACGTTCTTCTGCCCTTGTCCTGGCATTCCTCACAGGGCTCCGTCGCCATGATAGGTTGTGGTAACCAGAGTCACCTGCAAATATCAAAGGACAACATTTAGGCACACACTCTCCTATATGGCCCACACCATATGCATACACCAACATATACTGGGAGGGGACCAGGGCTCACCTATTAGCCGCACCCGGTGCCTCTGTAGTTGGGTCATCACATGTGGGATGCTGCTAATCCTCTGGACAATGGCCTCATTCACCGACCCTGGATACTTAGCATTGACATGGGAGATGTACTGGTCCACCAAGCACACCACCTGTACATTCATGGAGTGGAAACTCTTACAATTTCTGAACACCAGTTAATTTTTCCGGGTGGGGGGACAAATGCAATATGAGTTTCATCAATCGCCCCAATTATGTTGGGGATATGTCCCATTTCATAGACGTCAGCCTTCACTGTGGCTAAATCCTCCACCTGGGGGAAAAAAATGTAGCTGCACATGTGTTTAATCAGGGAAGATAACACTCTTGTCAGCACGTTTGAGAACATTGCCTGTGACATTCCTGCTGCCAAGCCCACTGTCACTTGGAAAGAACCAGTTGCCAAGAAATGGATCACAGATAAGACTTGCACAAGAGAGGGGATCCCAGTGGGGTGATGGATAGCAGATATCACGTCGGGCTCCAGTTGGGCACACAGCTCTGTGATTTCGGCCCTGTCAAGTCTATAGGTGAGGATAATATTCCTGTCCTCCATTGTTGCCAAGTCCACCAGGGGTATGTACACAGGGGAGTGTCTCCATCTCCTATTCGTCCGAAGCGGTTGCAGTCTAAGGGACAAATGAGTGAGGAGCCGGCCACAAAATGATCATTGGAACCACAACAGTAAAATGCATGATGTTAAATTATAATGGTTAAGTGGGATTTGTCCAGTATGTCCTATCTTTAACTGTGATGCAGTTATTATCCAGGGCCTGCCCCCCCGAAATGGCATCCACCTGTCCTGTGTGGAGGGACAGGTTGAAGTGAGGTAATTCCACTGACATTCTGCTCTGTTGCGGTAGGTGGTCGGGAACCGCTGTGCAACTCCTCATTGATTAACATCTGGGTGGGGTACAGTGGCCAATGGTGATATACGCTGGCGGTGATGGTATGCACCGCCACAGACGCCTCTTTCTATCTGATCACTCACTTGCTACCTGCCCTTCACCAGGAGAGGACCTACACTGCATGTGCTGCTGTGACCTGTGTCTGGAAGCTACCATGACCTGTGTGACTGGGGCAAAGGGCCCCTACCTTCATCTCGGCAGAGTTGGAGCGACTGGTGGAAGGGGTCCTACCCCAGTATGGACTGCTGTATCGGCCTACAGACAAACAGCTGAGTACACTGTAGGCATGATGCATGTGGCATGAATGTATAGAGTGCTGTGTGTGAAGGCCTCGTGAATGGAGGGTAGATGGATGTCCCCTGAGCGGCATACAGCTTGTGTGCTGGGCCTTGTGTGTGTAAACAGTGATGTGAAGGGGTATGGTGGGCCATAAGTGTAACAGGCAGGACTGTTTGACTAATTCCATTTTCCTGTGTATATTGCCTCTGCAGGTCAGCACCCATCAAAAGAAGGGTATATGGCGTGCCATCGCCAAGGATCTGAGAACCCTGGGGGTCTATGACAGGCGGAACACCCACTGTCGGAAATGGTGGTAGGACCCGAGACGCTGGGCACAGAAGTCGGCAGAAGCCCAGCTGGGCATGACCTCACAATGAGGAAGGGGTGCCCCTCGAACTCTGACCCCCCTCATGGCCCGCATCCTGGAGGTGGCCTATCCAGGGCTGGATGGGCACTTGAGGACATCACAGCAGCCACAAGGAGGTGAGTACAGTTCCCATCATTATAACTTAGGCATGGTAGAGGGTTATCTCGGTAGGGGATGTGTGTCAGTGGGTTCCCTTAGTCCAGCCCTGACATTACGGAGTACCCTGACTTTGCAGAGGAGGTCCCATGGTGTCCAGGGTTCTGAAGTGATCGACATGCTACCTAGCTCGTAGGCATCCACTACTGGTCAGGGCTGCGTGGGTCCCAGGTGTGTTGCATTTGGTGGTGTGTGCCCCTCACTATGCCTTGGTGGCTAGCAATATAACTGGTAGTGCAATACATAGTGCGTAGGGCTGTTCCCTGTGTGTGGGAGTGGTGTGTACCCCAACGGTGGTGTTGGTGCAGCCATTGACCAGGTGTCTCCTTTGTCTCTCCCCCCCTTTTTCTTTTGTCACCCTGTCCTTATGTGCATTAGCATCATCTGATGAAGGAGAGGAGGCACCGGTGACGGAGGGAGCTGCACCCCACAGGACCCAAGAGGCAGAGTCCACCAACAGTGAGAGCACCAGTGGAACGGAGGGCAAGGGGAGCACCATGTTGGAGACTGGGTGGGACAGTTCAGATTCTGATACCTCCTCCGATGGAAGCTCTCTGGTGGTGGTGGACACTTTTGTGACCATCCCAGCTACAGGTACTGCCGCCACCCCCTGTACCAGCACCACCCTCCTAACAGCCCCTCAGCGAGTTACCGGTGCCCGCTCCCCCTGGATGGTGGGCATCTCCTTCGCCCCAGGCACCCCATGCCCTGCCCCAGTTAGCCATGCTGCCCTGAGTGACGAGGCAATTGATCTCTGTAGGGCAATCAACCATTGTGAATGCTATCCAGGGGCTGGGAGACCAAATGCAACAAACTAAAGCATTTCTGGAGGGCATTCACACTGGCTTGGTGGCACAACAGAGATCGATCCAGGCTCTGGCTTCCTCTCTGATGGCAGCCATTGCCCCTGTTTCCACCTTTCCCCTCCAACTTTCTCTTCCCAATCCCATTTCCTCAACCCCAACCTATCCCAAGCACACAGGCAGACGAGCATGCACACAAGACAACACACAAGAGGAGCACAGGCAAACACAAGCACCACAAATCATCCCACAGGCACTCACACAAACACAAAACACCATCTAGATGCAGACATACCAACATCCACATTTTCCACTGTCTCCCCCTCCTCCTCCTCCTCTACCTCCCTCTCACTTTCGTCTACTCTCACACCTGTATGCACTATATGCTTATCCACTACCAGCATCATCACCACACCTAGCAGAACACACACCTCACTGGCAGACACCTCCACAACAGCCATGCACATGTCCCCTGTGTCCTCTCCCACTGTGTCTGTCACCTCCCTTCCCAAGGTACACCCAACAGCCATCCACCTCACAACAGCATCCAGCCCATGCACCTCCACCCAAACACAGTAGACAAACACCTCCTGCAACCACTCCCTCTTCCTCCACTCCCAAAGTGTCCCTAAGAAGTTTTTCCTCTCCATCATTGACCTCTTCCCTACCCCTCCCCCCTCTCGTCCTTCATGTCTGGCCAGGGTGGAAAAAACCAAGGCAAACACCTCAGCCACCCAGTCCACGGTCCCAGTAGTCTCCACACTCACTTGTGGCGGGAAAGGATCAAGGGCACCAGGAAGCCTCAAGGGAAGGGTTCCTGCCCCAGCTGCAGGCTGGAAGACCAAGGAGCCTGCTCCAGCTGCTGCCAGGATGGGCAAGGAGCCTGCCCCAGCTGATGCCAGGAGGGCCAAGAAGCCTGCCCCAGCTGCTGCCAGGAAGGGCAAGGAACCAGCAGGAAGGATAAAGGGGTCTGGTGCAGGGACTCAGATGGAGCCCCCACCAACCATGGTTGTGCAGCTGTCCGAGGCTGCAGAGGATGGACTGGAGCTTCCCCCCACCAACACCAGCAGCAGCACCACCACCACCACCACCACCCGAGGACAGCCATCCGAATCTGCAGGGAATGGGCTAGAGCTTCTCCCCACCACACCAGCAGTGGCAGCAGCAGCACCACCACCAGTGGGCAGCTGTCTGAGGCTGCAGGGGATGGCCTAGAGCTTCCCCCCACCACCAGCAGCAGCAGCACCACCACCACGAGTGGGCAGCCATCTGAGGCTGCCGGGGATGGACTGGAGCTTCCCCTCATCACCACCAGCAGCAGCAGAAGCACCACCACCAGTGGGCAGCCGTCGGAGGCTGCAGGGAATGTGCTGTAGCCCGTCCCCTCACCAGCAGCAGCACCACCACCACCAGTGGGCAGCCTTCCAAGGCTGCAGGGGATGGGCTGGAGCCTCCTCCCACCAGTGGCTGCAGCAGCACCACTACCACCACTGAGCAACCGTCACTGCCGCCGAACGGCATGTATCTATGGGCTGCTGTGCGACCTGCCCCCTGCAAATCCAGTGGGTAAGCCACCCACCAACCCCGCCTCCCCAGGATCAAGAGCACAGCACACGATACCCCTTCCAGAACAAGTGGGTAAGCCACCCACCAACCGTAGCCTTCCCAGGATCAAAAGAACAGGGCACGATGCCCCCTCCAGAACCAGTGGGTAAGTCACCCACCAACCCCAGCCTCCTCAGGATCAAGAGCACCGGGCACGATCCCCCCTCCAGATCCAGTGGGTAAGACTCCCACCTGAGAGACTGTGGCCTTGCACTCCCCAGGACCAAGTACAGGGCATGTGGGCAAGTCACCTACTTCAAAGATTGTGGCCTTGCACTCCCAGGACCGAGCACAGGCCATGTTGCCCCCTTCAGAGCATGTGGGGAAGTCACCCATTTGAGAGCACATTCCTGTTGTCCTTGCATCATTCCTCAGGGGTACGGGGTAAATATTTTTTATTATTGCAGCTGATTGTGTGTATGGGGTTGGGGGTGAGGGGGCTGTCTTGCGTGTGTGTGTCACTCTCTTTTTCCTCCCCCACTCCCGTGCTAGGCGGCTCTACTCAACGTGCTCGTCTTAGCTGTCGTTGGTGTTCGTGGTGGAACAGGACATAGAAAACCATTGGAAATATTTGCAGCTCGGGCTCCACGATGGCGTTGTTCTTCCCTGTGTCTCCAAAGGTGAATCCTTTCCCTTCTGTGCAGTGTTTCTTCCAGGCTTTTGATGTCATTGGTACCACTCTGGAAAAGGTGGCAGTTTGCTAACTCATACTACGGTGGGCAGAACATTGACGTCCGCCTGCCTGATGGCGGCTACCGCCGTGGTGGCTGTTGTTTCCATCCTGGCGGTCGGTGTGGTAAAGTGTCTGGCTATCTGAGTTCTTACTGCCATGGTCATAATTTGGCGGTACTTACTGCCAGTCTGTTGGTGGTATTGCCACCACTCTATTACTGACCACCAGGGTTGTAATGAGGGCCTAAGTCTTTTGTACAGGATGACAGCTAGTGACTTAGCACTATCAACAATCATAGGTTTCCTGTTAAGAAAGTTTTGATTATCCATCCATGATTAAATTGAAGGTGGGGCATTAGATGAGGAGATAAGAAGGAATTTAGTATTAAAGGGATTCAGTTTTAGGTGATGTGATTGTATCCATTTTTGGATCGAGTTGAGGATGGTGGCTAGAAGTGATATGTTATGGGTCAAGGAATCCTTGAGGTAGAGTTGGTAAAGGATGGCAGCTTCTTTTAAAATGGGCCGTAGCAATTCAATGTGAAGATTAAATAGAGTCTGTGCAAGGATAGTGTCTTGAGGGAGACCTTGATTCATTGCCTTTGGAGTTGAGAAACAGTTTTTGTTAGACCTGGCATCCTTGGCCTGGTCTCCTGAAACCTTTTGCCTCTACTTCCCAGGTTGTTGACTGTGTGCTGGACTCTGTTTTTTGCTGTTTTTGTTCTAGGCATTTTACAGTGCTAACCAGTGCTAAAGTGCAAGTGTTCCCTATGTGAAATTGTATGTGTGATTGTCTTTTCCCTGATTGGCATACTTGTTTTACTAGTAAGTCCCTATTAAAGTGCACTAGAGGTACCCAGGGCCTGTAAATCAAATACTACTATTGGGCTTGCAACACTGATTGTGCCAGCCACATGAAAAGCCCAGTAAAAATGTCTCAGACTTGCAACTGCAGTGTCTGTGTGTGCAGCTTTGCACAGTCAACTCAACCTGGCAAGTGTACCCACTTACCAGGCCCAAACCTCCCTTTTGTATACATGTATGGCACCCCTAGGTAGGTCCTAGGTAGCTCCAAGGGCAGGATGCAGTGTATTTTGAAAGTGGGACATGTACTTTTGTGGTTTTACATATCCTAATAGTGAAATACAGGCAAATTTGATTTTCACTTTTGCAAAACCTATCTATCTCATAGGTTAATATGGTGGCTGCCTTTAAATATCCTTATAGTGTAGTTCCCCTTTGAGAGCAGGTAGAAAAATTGAGTTTGGGAACTCACAATTTCAAAATACATCTTTTAGTGAAGTTGTTTTATGGACAGTTAGTTTGAAAATTTCACTTTTAAAAAGTAGTCATTTTCTTGCTTAAACCCTTCTGTGACTCTGCCTGTTTGTGTATTCCCTGTGTGGGTCGGACTGACAGTTGGGCTGTTTGTGAATCTCCTCTAGACAGTGGCAAAAAGGGAGCTGGGGTGTAGCCTGCATATCCTGATGAACCATCTGGGCTAGAGTGGAGAGAGGAGTGGTCACTTATACCTGAATGGGCTGTGCCTGCCCTCAAACAATGCAGTCTCCAACCCCCAGGCAGGATCCTGTGAACAACAGAGGCTTTCCTTTGAAGTAGGCCTACTTCAAAGGCAGAAAGAGGTATATGTCTTGGACCCAAAACTCCAGACTTTAGATCACTTCTGGAACCAAAAGGAACCTCTGCCAAGGAGAAGGGCTGAGTAGAAGTGCTGCCCCTGTCTGTGACTGTGCTGTGTTTGGCTATCCTGCAGTTGGTGCTTCTGCCTGTGAAAGGGGACAAAGACTGGACTTTTGTGTGCATTCCTGCTTGACAAGAATCTCCAAGGGCTTGAACTGAGCTTGCTTTCTGTTTTGGTGTCTCAGGCTTATCAAAGATGCCAGCACCTGGATTATCTGCTGAGAATCCTGCCCTGCCAAGTGATGCCGCATCCAGTCCCTGGGCCCTTGAAAGGTACAGTTGGCAGAACAAGGACTGAAATCCATGCACAGAACACCTTTTGGGGAAATTATTGGCACACCACCTGCAACGCTGCTAATAAACGATGCGTCACCCTCTTCTCTGCTAAGCATCATGGCTGGAGAAATGATGCAAAACTTGCTTGCAGCTGCTAATAACCACACAAACCCCACACAGCACGGTTTTGTAACACCGTGCAACTAGATTTCTCATGCATCGTCGCTGGGTGTCAAAGTCATTGTGAACTTGCGTGGATCCAAGGTGCCTTGTCCGGAAATCAACACATCGCTTTCTTGCGAGGGAGGAAGACGTCCCATCGCCGACCCGAGAAGAAAATGACACATGGCCTCATGTGTGTGGAAGGAATTGACGCATCATGTTTCCGATGCACGCTCACCTGTGCGGCTTTATTTTTAACGCAAACCATGTACTTTGTGTAAAATCAAAGTTTCCATTGTTTTCTATGGAGTAAGAGTTTTGTTCTTTTGAAAATTGATATCTTGAATTGTGTATGTTGTATTTTTGTTGTTTTGGTCTTGTTTGATTTAGGTAAATATTGCCTTTTTCACAACTGGTGTGGTGTCCATTTGTAGTGTTTTCACTGTATTACTGTGTGTGTTAGTAAAAATACTTTACACATTGCTTCTGGGTTAAGCCTTTCGCCGCTTGCCAAGCTACCAAGGGGGTGAGTGGGGTTAACCAGGTGTGTTTCTCCTTTGTCCTGACTAGAGTGAGAATCCTTGCTTGGACCGGGAGTAACCTGACTGCCAACCAAAGACTCAATTTCTAACAGTTTTTATTTTTAATCATCTGAGAATAATTCTAACCATTTCAGAACTACTCCTTCAATTCCCATTGTCTTTTAGAGTGTGAAGAAGTGTGTGATAGTTTACAGTATCAAAGCTCCAGGCTCTGTGCCCTTATTTGTCAGTCCACTTTCACAGCATTGCTACACTGTGAAATTGATTGCATAACGTTCATAGGACTGCCCACAATACCTTGTTTGTCAAAGGACCTTGAGTTTGTACTTTGTCATATTAATGCTTTTGAACAGAGCAAAATGACAATTATGTTGATAACGGGCTGGGCAGTTTCCATTGGTGTTTAGAAGTTGCATTTCATTTGAAGGCTTGCCTCTCAGAATCCATGAAAATGCTACATTTGCAAAAAAAGCTTTGCTTTTTAAGAGGTGCCCTGGTGTCCTTATATCACTAATTAATGTTTTTTATCTTCATCATTAAATATAGAAACTACAACTTAATCTGCAATGTAAACTTTGGCTTTATTCAACAAAACCCATTTCATTAGACTCAGATTCTTTTTTGTTATACCTAATCCTGAATGAAGAAATATGCATAAGTAAACCTAATAGGTCTTGTCTGTTAGAAATGTGGTCTTTGGTTGGCAGTCAGGTTACCCCCGTCAAAGCAAGGACCCTCACTCTAGTCAGGGTAAGTCACATACAATCCAAATTATCCTGTGCCCACCCTCTGGTAGCTTGGCACTGAGCAATCAGGCTTAACTTAGAAGGCAATGTATAAAGTATTTGTGCAATAAATCATGCAGTAACACAGTAGAACAACACAAAAATACACCAAACAGTGTTTGGAAAAATATATAACATATTTAACTGGTAAGATGCAGGTCAAAACGATTAAGATGCAACAAGTATATTTTGAAATATCATTGTAAAACTGATATAAAATGCCCTTAGTCTTAAAAGCAACAAATTTTTCTTGCAAGCACAAAGTTCCTGGTTTGCGTTCAAAATCTCCGCAAGGAACCAAAGATGAGGAGATGCGCGGAAAACAGGGAGGTATGCATCAATTTCTTGGGCCACACACGGCGATGAGTCATTTATTTTTCACTCAGGGAAGTCTTTTCGTTGATTTCCGGTGCTTGGACTTGGATCTTCTTCGGGTTGCGGGGTTTTCGGATGCCCCGGGGATGATACGTTGAATTCTGACGCTGGGAGGACAAAGTCACAGGGACTGCGTTGATCCGGTGGGCGTTGCGTTGAAATTTCTACTGCACTGCATCAATTCCTCTCAGGAAGTCCGGCTGTGTTGTTCCGCCTCGGCTTTTCGACGATCCAGTAGGCCATGTGTTGAATTTCCGGTCGCTATGCTGGCGCTGCATCAATCTTCTCCTTGTGAAGTCGGGCTGCTTCATTCGGGTTTGGTGTGCAGTGATTTTCTCACCGCGCTGCAGGCTGTGAGCTGTGCGATGTTTCTGGCAGGCTGTATGTTGATTTTAGCCGCACAGGGAGTTCTTCTTGTAGGAATGAAGTCTTTTTGGTCCTGAGACTTCAGGGAAGAGGCGGCAAGCTTTATCCAATCCCTTGGAGAGCACTACTCAGCACAGCCAGAGACCAGCAACGCAGCAGGGAAACAGCAATGCAACAGCCCTTCTCAGAGAGCAGTCAGAGTAGTCCTTTGGGCAGCCAGGCCATTCTTCTTGGCAGGTTGCAGGTTCTGGTTCAGGTTATTCTCCAGGAAGTGTCTGATGAAGTAGAGTGTCTACCTCAGAAGTGTCTAACTTGGTAGGGTCAGAGACCCTGCTTAAATTACCCAAATGTGCCCTGGAAGTAGGGGGGGCTCAAAAGAGTGGCTTAGAAGTGCACAAGGTCGCCTTTTAGTTCTATCCTCTCTGCCAGGGTCCCAGTAGGGGGTGTGGCATTCCTTTGCGTAAGGGCAGACTACTTTTCTTTGACATGTAAGTGTCAGGCCCTCCACCCTCCCAGCCCAGGAAGACCCATTCAATATGCAGATGTGTGCAAGTGTGACTGAGCATCCTGTGTTTGGGGTTTTCTTAGTGAATGCACAAGGGAGCTGTCAACTAAACCTAGCCAGACATGGATTGGAAGGCACAGAAGGATCTGAGTGTAGAAAAATGCTCACTTTCTAAAAGTAGCATTTTCTAAAATAGTAATATAAAATCCAACTTAACTATTAAGCAGTATTTTGTATCACCATTCTGGTCATACTAAATATGACCTGGCTACTTCTTTCAGATCAGGATCTACCACTCAAACAGTATATGAGGGTAGCCCTAATGCTATCCTATGAAAGGGGCAGGCCTCACAGCAGTGCAAAGATTACTTTAGGAGTTTTACACTACGAGGACATATAGAACACACATGTTCATGTCCTGCCTTTTACCTACATAGCACCCTGCCCTATGGGCTACCTAGGGCCTACCTTAGGGGTGACTTATATGCGGAAAAGGGGAGTTTAAGGCTTGGCAAGTACTGTTAAATGCCAAGTTGAAGTGGCAGTTAAACTGCACACACAGGCACTGCAGTAGCCCCAGGGGACTTGTACCCCTTCTCCATTCTACCTCCCACCAGTTTAGGGGTGATACCCTGACACCGGTCACTCAGCCCAGGGTCTGTACCCTGAGGCTGAACAGGGGACAAGGGTGAGTCCTTCCTCACCTTGCCCCGACATCTGGGCTCATGTACCCTCCTCTGGGGAGTGGTGCTGCCAGATGACTAAGCTGGGCACCCTTGGGGGTCACCCCTCTCAGTTCTCCTGACGTTAGGGGTAACTCATTCCCCAGAATGCAGTCTATGGGCAGCTTGAGACTAACTATGTCCCACCTCTGGGTCACCTCCCCACCCCACTCCAGGGACACCAGGGCCATGGGGCAGAAGAAATCCTCCCCATTGGTTGGAGTCACCCTACACACCTGGCCGGTGTACTGCTTTGGTGGAACTAGTCTCTCCACCATCATAGTAAAGCTAGTCCCTCAGAGCGATGACTGGGACCCCAATCACTCCCCTGGTAGAAGTGATGACTCCCACCATCAGGGATCACCAGCTTACCCTCTGAGTCTAACTCCCAACAGAAGGAGATGAAAGCATGGTCTACGACCTGCGCCTGGGGACTACTTCCCCTAAGGCCACATTGGCTACCCCTGTAGAGGTCCCACCAGTGGGGGATTTCTTTGGACAGACAGAGTCGGCTTTCCTGTGCCCTAGCTGGGAACACTCAAAGCAGCGGGGTTGGGAATGGGATGCTTTGGTACAACCGCCCACCAGAACACCACCCTGTTTCTCGGATGGGGCCTGAGAACCCTTTCCTTTCCCCCATTACTCTAGGACTTGTCTGGGTCATCCTAACTTCCCCCTCACTCTGTTGGGGGGAACCGGAACCACCCTTCTTGGAGTCACTCCCAGGTACTTTTTGGACACTCTGGTGCTAACCCAGAGGTCCACCTCCTCAGCAAGCTTTCTAGGATCAGCTTATTGTCAACCAGGTGCTGGTGCAACTCTGTAGAACAAATACTGAGCATATACTCTCTCAGAATTAAATTAAATAACCCTGTGTAATAATTCACTTTTCTGCCCCGCACCCATCCATTCAGTGCCTTACCAGAGAAATCAAAAAAGTCTACCCAGTTCTGTGTGGAGAGTTTGGTGCTGTCCCTGAACCTCTGACGGTACTTCTCAGAAGTCAGCCCAAAATTGGCAAGTAAAGTGGCTTTTATTGGTGCATATACATTTTGATCTCTCGGATCTACTGTAAGAAGTGTGTCCCTCCCCACTACTGGTACATACCACCACAATGCCACCCCACATTGCTCTTCAGGAATCCCTTGAGGCCTTATTGCAACTTCATAAGCAGTCAACCACTTATCAATTTCATCTCCCAGCACATAACTTGGCACTGCACTTTTGGGTATACAAACCTTCTTTTCCCCAACAGGTCCTGCATGTATGCTGCCACCATCACTGCTGGAATCAGACTGTATTACCTTGATATCCAGCTCTTTGAGACTCAGTTCATGAGCCAACAAAAGTTTATTTTCAACCAAGGCTCTCTCAGCTGCTTTGGCTTCTCTCTCTGCCCTCCTCTCCTCCTGTTGAGCTTCAATTTTTAACTTTGCCATTTGTAATTGAAATTCTCTCTCCTCCCTCCTTTCCTCTGCGGTCAGGCCATGGTTAGAGACACTGCTCCCTGGTTTAGCAGGGGGCACAATCACAGTGGTAACATCCTTCACTAATGGCAAATAATCATCTCATGTGCCATCCTCTGGACACTCCTCATCAACATTCTCATCAGAATGGGCTTCTGCCCATGCCCTCAGCACCATTTGGAATTTCTTCTTTCTGGAGGCCTTTTGGGTAGGTACTTCCATATCCTTGCAGAACCCCTTCAGCTGTTTAACAGTATATGTCTCCAGCATGGCTAGGTCAAAATCTTCATCTCCTCCTTCAGATCCAGGCAGAGACATGTTGAATGAGGATTTTAGTTAAAAATGTCAGGCAGAAAACGAAATTGCAGATAAGGATAAAAAATCAAGTTGGCCTTTAACTGTGGGTAGGTAGTGAACACTTAGCTATTATACGTCACAGCACAAATACAAGTCCTATCCTCACTGCTGATCACCAATTTTAGAAATGAGGTCTTTGGTTGGTAGTCAGGGTACCCTGTGTCCCCTGTCCAAGCAAGAACCCCCACTCTAGTCAGGGAAAGTCACACACGATCCAAATTATCCTGTGCCCACCCTCTGGTAGCTGGGCACTGAGCAGTCAGGCTTAACTTAGTAGGCAATGTGTAAAGTATTTGTGCTATAAATCATGCAATAACACAGTAAAACACCACAAACATACACCACACAGTGTTTAGAAAAATATATAATATTTATCTGGTAAGATGCAGCTCAAAACGATTAAGATGCAAAAAGTATATTTTGGTATATCACTGTAAAAATGACATGAAGTATCTTTAGTCTCTTAAAAACAACAAATGTCTCGCACAAGCACAAAGTACCTGGTTTGTGTTCAAAATCTTCGCAAGGAACTGCAGAGAAGGAGATGCGTGGAAAACAGGGAGGTGTGAGTCGAATTCTCAGGCCGCACATGGCGTTGCATCATTTATTTTTCATGCAAGGAAGGCTTTGCGTCAATTTCCGGCATTCGGACTTGGATCTTCTCCGGGTTGCAGGGTTTTTGGAAGCTCTGGGGATGATGTGTTGAAATCTGGCACTGGCAGGACGAAGTCACAGGGGCTGCGTCAATCCGGTGGGCATTTCGTTTAAATTTCTATCGCATGGCAGGCGCTCCCTTGATTCCTCTCAGGAAGTGATACTGTGTCATTCTGGCTCGGCTTTGCGTCGATCCAGTGGGGCGTGTGTCCAATTTCTGGTCGCTACACTGGCACTGCGTCAATCTTCTCCTTGCGAAGTCGGGCTGCGTCATTCCGGTTCGGCATGCAGTGATTTTCTCACCGCAATGCAGACTGTGCGCTGTTTCTGGCAGGCTGTGCATCGGTTTTCATCGCACAGGGAGTTCTTCTTGCAGGAATGAAGTCTTTTTGGTCCTGAGACTTCAGGGAAGAGAAGGCAAGCTCTTACCAAGCCCTTGGAGAGCACTTCTCAGCACAGCCAGAGAGCAGCAAGGCAGCAGGGCAAAAGCAAGGCAGAAGCCCTTCTCAGAAAGCATGAAAATAACAATGGTACACTGTTCCAACAGGCAAAAAATGTATACAGGCACTTCTATCAAAAAAGGGAGGAGCCCTCACACATCTTATTAGATGTCATGCTTCATCATGGGGCTCACTCCTCGTCAGACTGGCGCAGCAATATCTGACGTGCCCCTGAAGCAGGAGAGAAAAAAGGGAAAGTTAAAAGTTGGGAACACGGCCCCGGGGTAGGTCTCCGGACAGAGACTGACATTGATAAATGTACTTTGCCAGTCTAGTCGTCTGCTTTGTCCCATGAGGTTCTGTCCCTAATTGAGGATGGCTTTTCCTTAACATTTCCAGTATATTTGCATCCCATTGAGTAGGTCAACTCATTTATTTTGATTTGCCTCGTTACTTACAGGTATTGGTTGTATATAGTTTACATTTCAGTTCAGGAGAAGTTTTTTTTTCTTTTTGGTCCTGAAGATGCGCCATATGATCCGATTGGACTGTTTTGAGGCACAAACATGTTGACCTTATTTTATGGTTGAAGTTAATTCCTTCCACCATCTTCTAAGTAGAGTCCCGGAACATTATTTCCTCTTCACGCTACAATGTTTTTAACCTTGACTGGGACACTGCCACATTCAATAAAGTAGGGTTGGAGGATCCCTAGACAATTTTAACTTTCCCTTTTTTCTCTTCTACTTTGTTCTTGGTCTTTACTAGTAGGTTGACATTAATTCCTATGAGCTTCTTGCTTTGGCACACACTATCAGTTAAGATCTCTGGCCAAGGGCCCCCTTGTGAGACACGTCAGATATTGCAGTGCCAGTCTGACAAGGATGGAGCCCAATGATGAAACATGACATATAATAAGATGTGTGAGGGCTCCTCCCTTTTTTGATAGAAGTACCTGTATACTTTCTTTGCCTGTTGAAACAATGTACCATTGTTATTTTCATGATTACTACTAGGGAGAGTGTATACTGGACCATTGAATCTCCCTTGTCCCCCCTTTTTTGAGTGTACAACTTCTCAGAAAGCAGTGAGGTAAGTCCTTTTGGCAGCAAGGCAGTTCTTCTTGGCAGGTTGCAGGTTCTGGTTCAGGTTCTTCTCCAGGATGTGACTGATGAAGTATAGTGTGTAAATCAGAAGTGTCTAAGTTGGTAGGGTCACAGACTCTGCTTAAATACCCATATGTGCCTTTGAAGTGGGAAAGACTTCAAAGAGTGGCTTAGAAGTACACAAGGTCCCTTTCAGTTCCATCCTCTCTGCTAGGGTCCCAGTAGGAGTGGTGGTGTGGCAGCCCTTTGTGTGAGGGCAGGCTACTGTCCTTTGACATGTAAGTTTCAGGCCCTCCACCCTCCCAGCCCAGAAAGACCCATTCATTATGCAGATGTGTGCAAGTGTGACTGAGCATCCTGTGTTTGGGGTTGTCTGGGTGAATGCACAAGGGAGCTGTCAACTAAACCTAGCCAGACGTGGCTTGGAAGCACCCTGCTCTATGGGTTACATAGGGCCTACCTTAGGGGTGACATATACATAGAAAAAGGGGAGTTTAAGGATTGGCAAGTACTTTTAAATGCCAGGTCAAAGTGGCAGTGAAACTGCACACAGAGGCCATTCAATGTCAGGCCTGAGGCATGGTTTAGAGGCTACTTATGTGGGTGGTACAATCAGTGCAGCAGCCCCATTAGTAGCATTTAATTTACAGGCCCTGGGGACATGTAGTACACCTTACTAGGGACTTATAGTTAAACAAATATGCCAATTGGGAATGAACCAATATTACCATGTTTAAGAGAGAGAACATATGCACTTTAGCACTGGTTAGCAGTGGTAACATAATCAGAGTCCTAAAACCAGCACAAACAATGTCAGAAAAAGTAGAGGGAGGCAGGCAAAAAGTTGGGGGATGACCACCCTAAGGCTGTCAGGTCTAACAATATGATTGGGGGAGGAGGGAACAACACAAAACAAGATAGTGATTTGAAAGGTGCTATACATGCGAAAAGTAAACGCAATGTGTAGTGAGAAACAAAGCACATGCACTCATATGGAATGGTGAAAACAAAATAAAAATAGCAGTTCTCTAAATGTGACCAAGGGAAGGGTAGGAGTCATCCAATAATAAGGATGGTAAGGAAGCTGTGCTTCAGGGAGGAGACAATCACAAGAAGAGGGCAGAAAGCCATTCTGTAAAATGCAAGCAAATGTGTTTGACAATGAAGACAGTCAATGGTAGGCACTGGGCTGGCACGCAGCACACTGAACGCTTTTGGTATGGTCTATAAGAGGCCTCTCACAAACTAACAACCAAAGCATATCTACAAGCGAGACCTAAGATTTTGCCAATAGGCGAGAACTGAAAGGTTTGGTGCAAAATAGTGCCACCTCCTATCGAACAGATAGTATCTAACATTATCAAAGGAAATGTTTTTCTCAACTTTGATTTGTTCATATGTAAATGCAAACAATACTGAGGTCAACTATCGTGCAAGTTAATGTTCAGTCTGATATACTGAAGCTGATATGGATGCTTTGGAACCAGAACCCCTACACAATCAAGAAACTGATGTGCAGTTCTCCATTGGTGAACAGAGCACTTGGAAAGATCGAGTACAGGCGTGACCATTCTCAGAATGGCTGTCGAGTCATAATCATCAATTGCTATAGAATATATTATGCATGATCTGGGATTCATAAAGTAGCCACTTCGAAATATAGGCTAAAATGTCTGTGTCTCCATGAGCCTGTTAACAGGAAGCTTGCAATTCAAATACTGCAAAGCTCCTTTTATTGGCGCTACTATTCTGAGGCCTACTAGAACTAAAATGTAAATGTAAACCACTGGCATGAATCAGGCTAATAAAATGTCCTTATTCCGTCATACTCTCACTTATTTTATTCTGCTAAATCCAGTAAACCCGATTTGTAATTACACAACCAATATCTATCCTGGACTGCAAATATTCTCTAAAGAACAGAGCAGTACCACTCTTCCTAAATTGCAATTTTACAAGGTAGGTGTTCGTATTTGCCTGCATAAACACTTACTGGACCACTCGCATGATCACCAGTAAGACAGGCTGCTCTGACAAACTTCATGCTGTCCTGCATGGCCACCTGTATGACAGAGGTTCTTTCCTTAAGCATCTTATCCCGCCCTCATTTTAGCTTCAAATTCATGCATAAGGTTAGAAACGAAGACAAGACAACACCACAACTCTTGTACTTATGCATGACATTCACATAACACATAGGACACAACTACCTGCCTAGCTATGTGGGGATTTAGGGGCATATGTATACTCCGTTTGCGCCGAATTTGCGGCGTTTTTTTCGACGCAAATTCAACGCAAAACTAACTCCATATTTATACTTTGGCGTTAGACGCGTCTAGCGCCAAAGTTCATGGAGTTAGCGTAATTTTTTTGCGTGAACACCTTCCTTGCGTTAATGATATGCAAGGTAGGCGTTCCCATCTTAAAAAATGACTCCGATGCATATGCGTCGTATTTATACTCCCGGGCAAAAATTACGCCCGGGAGTGGGTGGGTCTAAAAAACCCGCATTAGCGCCGGATTTTAGCGCCTGGGTCAGGGCAGGCGTTAAGGGACCTGTGGGCTCAGAATGAGCCCAGAGGTGCCCTCCCCTGCCCCCAGGGACACCCCCTGCCACCCTTGCCCACCCCAGGAGGACACCCAAGGATGGAGGGACCCACCCCAGGGACATTAATGTAAGTCCAGGTAAGTATTTTTTTTTTTTTTAATTTGTGGCATAGGGGGGCCTGATTTGTGCCCCCCTACATGCCACTATGCCCAATGACCATGCCCAGGGGACAGAAGTCCCCTGGGCATGGCCATTGGGCAAGGGGGCATGACTCCTGTCTTTGCTAAGACAGGAGTCATTTCAATGGGGGATGGGTGTCGTAAAAAAATGGCGCAAATCGGGTTGAGGTGATTTTTTTGCCTCAGCCTGACTTGCACCATTTGTGGACGCCCATACGCCATTTTCCCCCTACACCGGCGCTGCCTGGTGTACGTCGTTTTTTTTTAACGCACACCAGACAGCGCCGGCGGCTAACGCCGGCTAACGTCATTGAATAAATACGGCGCCCGCATGGCGCTTCAGAATGGCGTTAGCCGGCGCAAATTTTTTTGGCGCAAAACTGCGTTTGCGCAGTTTTGCGTCAAAAAGTATAAATATGGCCCTTAGTTTTAATTAGCTCAAACTTACGCGCTTGGAGGAAGACCTCTTTGCGCTTTAGTAATAGGATTAATACAGAAATAGCTGCAAAGCACTTGAATACTGTGGCAGGGGGCAAAAGTGATGTAAATGCAATTAAAATGCATAACAATGCACTGTAGTGGGAGTGTATTCTACACTGGTAATCAATCTCAGTGTTCTGGTGTTACACATCAGCCATATTTGTATCTTCATGTATTTTCAACATATCCTGTAGTTGGGTGAGTAGGGCATATTTAGTTTGCAACTGCCATAGGGTACACTGCTTAATTTCTGCCAATAACTATAATGCCAGGAGGAAATCATCGCAGGCACTGAAGCAACAATTTTTAATGGTTCAATCTGCTCATTTTACTTCTTGCAGATATGGTTGGGATTCTGAGCTAAGGTGTTTCACTAGATGCACTTATCACATCTTTCTAGATGTCAAGAGTCTGGTTAGTTAACTTGATTCAGCTTAAATTATCTGAGGGAATCAAATGGGAGTTGTTACTAATTATACCATATGTAATATTCACATCTAGTTTTTCACTTTTACTGGACATAATTTCAAGTAATCTGGTCAACTGCTGTGCTCGCAACATACCAATGAATATATTAATGTAGCATTATTGCTCACGACTGATACTATGTTGGCAATTTGTCTTATGTTCAAAAAGTGGGGATCTTAAGAGGTGAAAGGAGTCTCACTATATTAGCTATAATGATGTTGGAAACGTCACCAACTTAAGGCAGAGTTTTATCATTAAAAGAAGGAGGAAGAAGAAGTGGCTTTGAAATGTTGCGCTAGAGGGCCTATACCAGTAGTTATAATTCTCACAGAAAAATCCAAAGGTTGAGTACTTTAAAGCACAAATATGTAATACACACCACAATGCTAGAACACTTAATACACCACTGTCTAACATTGCACCAGTTCCCTGCCACCTCATCAGGTTGCTCAGTTGGATGAAATGGTTACCACCAGTGGAAAATGAGTCTCAGATAAATCTTGCAGCAATAATCATTCCTCTTATTTGTTAATGCCCCCCTCTCCAATTAACCTTAAAATATCACATGAAGTCTGGTTTCGTGGTCCTTCAGTGACATTGATAGACATTCAACAGAAATCTTTGCATTCGACATTCCCTGTTCATTCACAGACGTGTTTGTTTGAAGCACTGCTGATTCTTTCAAATTAAACTATTGAGTACTTGTTATTTTTAAACCTAAATGCAAAGGGATAGCATTCTCCCATTCCCAGACATTTCAGCATGAATGAGGGGTCTTTCAGGGCACAAACAATTCTACCCAAAGTTCTCAACCTGATTGGTAAACCACTGGTTGCACTAATTGTAGTAGATATTTTGTTAACTGTTCATCAGTATACAGATGACACCAGTCTATACTTCAAGGTGTATTTTCTAAAAGACAGTAAGATACTGATCTTTTTTCTTGGTGATGTAATTTCTGTTATGTGAGAAAGTAGCCTCTTTCTAGCCTTGTTACCCCCATGTTTGGCCTGTTTGTGAGTATATGTCAGGGTGTTTTCACTGTCTCACTGAGATCCTGCTAGCCAGGGCCCAGTGCTCATTGTGAAAACCCTATGTTGTCAGTATGTTTGTTATGTGTCACTGGGACCCTGCTAGCCAGGACCCCAGTGCTCATAGGTTTGTGGCCTATATGTATGTGTTCCCTGTGTGATGCCCAACTGTCTCACTGAGGCTCTGCTAACCAGAACCTCAGTGGTTATGCTCTCTCTGCTTTCCAAATTGTCACCAACAGGCTAGTGACCAATTTCACCAATTCACATTGGCATACTTGAACACCCTTAGAATTCCCTAGTATATGGTACTGAGGTACCCAGGGTACTGGGGTTCCAAGAGATCCCTATGGGCTGCAGCATTTCTTTTGCCACCCATAGGGAGATCTGACAATTCTTACACAGGCCTGCCAGTGCAACCTGAGTGAAATAACGTCCACGTTATTTCACAGCCATTTACCACTGCACTTAAGTAACTTATACGTCACCTATATGTCTAATCTTCACCTGGTGAAGGTTGGGTGCAAAGTTACTTAGTGTGTGGGCACCCTGGCACTAGCCAAGGTGCCCCCACATTGTTCAGGGCAAATTCCTTGGACTTTGTGAAGTGCGGGGACACCATTACATGCATGCACTATACATAGGTCACTACCTATGTATAGCGTCACAATGGTAACTCCGAACATGGCCATGTAACATGTCTAAGATCATGGAATTGTCACCCCAATGCCATTCTGGCATTGGGGAGACAATTCCATGATCCCCCGGGTCTCTAGCACAGAACACGGGTACTGCCAAACTGCCTTTCCGGGGTCTCGACTGCAGCTGCTGCTGCTGCCAACCCCTCAGACAGGTTTCTGCCCTCCTGGGGTCTAGGCAGCCCTGGCCCAGGAAAGCAGAACAAAGGATTTCCTCTGAAAGAGGGTGTGACACCCTCTCCCTTTGGAAATAGGTGTGATGGCTGGGGAGGAGTAGCCTCCCCCAGCCTCTGGAAATGCTTTGATGGGCACAGATGCTGCCCATCTCTGCATAAGCCAGTCTACACCGGTTTAGGGATCCCCCAGCCCTGCTCTGGCGTGAAACTGGACAAAGGAAAGGGGAGTGACCACTCCCCTGACCTGCACCTCCCAGGGGAGGTGCCCAGAGCTCCTCCAGTGTGCCCCAGACCTCTGCCATCTTGGAAACAGAGGTTGCTGGCACACTGGACTGCTCTGAGTGGCCAGTGCCATCAGGTGATGTCAGAGACTCCTTCTGATAGGCTCTTACCGTTCTTACTAGCCTATCCTCCTTCCTAGGTAGCCAAACCTCCTTTTCTGGCTATTTAGGGTCTCTGCTTTGGGTAATTCTTGAGATACCAAATGCAAGAGCTCACCAGAGTTCCTCTGCATCTCCCTCTTCACCTTCTGTCAAAGGATCGGCCGCTGACTGCTCAGGACGCCTGAAAAACCGCAACAAAGTAGCAAAGACGACTACTGCAACCTTGTATCGCTTCATCCTGCCGGCTTTCTTGCCTGTTTCCTGGTGGTGCATGCTCTGGGGGCAGCCTACCTCCTTCTTGCACCAGGAGCTCTGAAGAAATCTCCTGTGGGTCGACGGAATCTTCCCCCTGCAACCGCATGCAACAAAAGACTGCATCACCGGTCCTCTGGGTCCCCTCTCAGCATGACGAGCGTGGTCCCTGGAACTCAGCAACTCTGTCCAAGTGACTCCCACAGTCCAGTGACTCTTCAGTCCAAGTTTGGTGGAGGTAAGTCCTTGCCTCCCCACGCTAGACTGCATTGCTGGGTACTGCGTGATTTGCAGCTGCTCCGGCTCCTGTGCACTCTTCCAGGATTTCCTTCGTGCACAGCCAAGCCTGGGTCCCTGACACTCTAACCTGCAGTGCACAACCTTCCGAGTTGTCCTCTGACGTCGTGGGACTCCCTTTTCTGACTTCGGGTGGACTCCGGTTCACTCTTCTTCTAAGTGCCTGTTCTGGTACTTCTGTGGGTGCTGCCTGCTTCCGTGAGGGCTCCTTGACTTGCTGGGCACTCCCTCTGTCTCCTCATCCAAGTGGCGACATCCTGGTCCCTCCTGGGCCACAGCAGCATCCAAAAACCGTAATCACGACCCTTGCAGCTAGCAAGGCTTGTTTGCGGATATTCTACGTGGGAACACCTCTGCAAGCTTCCTCACTACGTGTGACATCCATCCTCCAAAGGAGAAGTTCCTAGTCTTCTTCGTTCTTGCAAAACACCAAGCTTCTTCCATCCAGTGGCAGCACCTTAGCACCCTCAGCTGGCATTTCCTGGGCATCTGCCCACTCTCGACACTGTCGCGACTCTTGGACTTGGTCCCCTTGTTTCACAGGTACTCAGGTCCAGAAATCCACTGTTGTTGCTTTGCTGGTGTTGGTTTTCCTTGCAGAATCCCCCTATCACGACTTCTGTGCTCTCTGGGGGTTGTAGGTGCACTTTACACCTACCTTACAGGGTCATGGGGTGGGCTATTTTTCTAACCCTCACTGTTTTCTTACAGTCCCAGCGACCCTCTACAAGCTCACATAGGTTTGGGGTCCATTCGTGGTTCGCATTCCACTTTTGGAGTATATGGTTTGTGTTGCCCCTATACCTATGTGCTCCTATTGCAATCTATTGTAACTTTACACTGCTTGCATTACTTCCTTTTGCTATTACTGCATACTTTTGGTATTGTGTACATATATCTTGTGTATATTTGGCATCCTCATACTGAGGGTACTCACTGAGATACTTTTGGCATATTGTCATAAAAATAAAGTACCTTTATTTTTAGTATATCTGTGTATTGTGATTTCTTATGATATTGTGCATATGACACCAGTGGTATAGTAGGAGCTTTGCATGTCTCCTAGTTCAGCCTAAGCTGCTCTGCTATAGCTACCTTCTATCAGCCTAAGCTGCTAGAAACACCTCTTCTACACTAATGAGGGATAACTGGACCTGGTACAGAGTGTAAGTACCCCTTGGTACCCACTACAAGCCAGGCCAGCCTCCTACATGTTATATCCTTGAAACGAATACCCAACAAATGTGAGAAATTACCAGAGCACTCTGGCAACAAACTGTCCTCCCTGCCCAGAAGCAACTATTGTCGGTATGGTAAAACCCATGCAGTATCCCTGCATCCTCTATAACGGCAGACACACTTACAAGCTTCACTACTGGTGTCAAGCTCATATGCAGAACCACAGAGCCAAAGCTATGAACCAAATATTAAAGAGAATAAAAACAGCTTTTCCTGACATTGCCTTAAACCAGGTTGAACGATTTCTGACCCCTATAGAAGACAGTAACACCCTGGTAGTAGGCCATCCCTCAAGTGTTATTTTGCTTCAGATATATTGGTCATACACCGCAGAGTAAGACATTATTAATGGGAAATGAAATTCTATCATAGGTTGCTTAAAATGCATTGCCTCCATTAGCATCTGTTTGAAACCAGATGTTTCTTCAAGGCCCTTTCCACCACACAAAAATCAGTACATTTTGCTCAACTTTCTTACCAACATGAAAAGCTCATCCTCATTGGAGAACTAAGGGCTACCAGAAGAAACGCTCAGCTGATGCCAGAAATTCTGCATTCGTGCAATAAAGCATTATCCAGCTCTGTACAGAACTATAGAGATCTTTACCTGAAGATCTCAGACTCCAGCCTTAAAAAGGCCTGAAATATCCAATTGTTCAAATAACATGTTCTTAATTTCTGTTTGGCATTACCTACTATATTATCACTATAAATGTTGTTATAAAGAACTCTGATATTCTACGACTAGATCTATGGTTGGCCTATAAATACATTCAGAAATCAATCCATTATTAACCCCTTAGCTGCTGGGCCTTCCTTCCCCCAACCCCCACAGTGCTGAGCCCTTTTTTTGGCTATTTGGGGTAGTTCACGCTTAGGCCTTCATTACCTTTAGTCTACATAAGCTATCCATGCCAAATGTGCATCCTTTTTTCCCAACATCCTAGAGATTCTAAAGGTACTGGGAGTTTGTGGGTTCCCCTGGAGGAGGCCAAAAAAAAGCCAAAATACCGCTAAAATTTCGTTTTTTTCAGAAAAATGGTGTAAAAGGCCCCTGAAGAAAATAAATCATGTGTTTTTTTCCTGTGAAAATGGCATCAACAAAGGGTTTGCGGTGATAAAATCACCATCTTCACAGCTTTCAGGAACAGGCAGACCTGAATCAGAAAACCACAGTTTTCAACACAATTTAGGCATTTCACTGGGACATATCTGTTTTTACTATTTTTTGTGCTTCCAGCCTCCTTCCAGTTAGTGACAGAAATGGATGTGAAACCAATGCTGGATCCCGGACAGCTAAACACTTCTGAAAAGTAGATAACATTCTGAATTCAGCAAGGGGTCATTTGTGTTGATCCTTCAAGGTTTTCTTACAGAAAGTAACAGCTAAAATAAAATATATTGAAATTGAGGTGAAAAACAAGCCCTTTCCGGCCATGTTCTCTTCTGTAACTTTTTCCGTCTACGGCAGATTTCTGAAAGCAATATACCGTTATGTCTGCTGGACTCTTCTGGTTGTGGGGATATACAGAGCTTGTAGGTTCATCAAGAACCCTAGGTACCCATAGCCAATAAATGAGCTGTATCCTTGCAATGGGCTTTCATTGTATGCCCGGTATACAGCAATTCATTCGGTGAAATATAAAGACTGAAGAATAGGTATCAAGGAAACATTTGTGTTCCCAAAATGAGTACAAGATAAGGTGTTGAGAAGCTGTGGTTATTTGAACATCTCTGAATTCCGGGGTCCCCATACTAGCATGTGAATTACAGGGCATTTCTCAAATAGACTTCTTTTTTACACACTGTCTTACATTTGTAAGGAAGAATGTAGAGAAAGACAAGGGGTAATAACATCTGTTCTGCTATTCTGTATTCCCCTAAGTCTCCTGATAAAAATGGCACCTCACTTTTGTGGGTAGGCCTCCTGTCCGTGACAGGAAACCCAACATGGACACATCGCATTTTTACATTGAAATCTGACGTGTTTTTTGGAAAGTGCCTAACTGTGGTCCTTGGCCTGTAGCCCAGCCGGCACCTAGAGAATCCTACAAAACCTGTGCATTTTTTAAAACTAGATACATAGGGGAATCCAGGATGGGGTGACTTGTGGGGCTCTCACCAGGTTCTGTTACCCAGAATCCTTTGCAAACCCCAACATTTGTCAAATAAACAATTTCACCTCATATTTCAGTGCTGCAAAATTGTGGAATCTGAGAGGAGCTACAAATTTCCTTCCACCCAGCAATCCCCCAAGTCTCCCGATAAAAATTGTACCTCACTTGTGTGGGTAGGCAAAGTGCCCGCAACAGGAAATGCCCCAAAACACAACATGGACAAATCATATTTTCCCAAAGAAAACTAACCTGTTTTTTGCAAAGTGCCTAGCTGTGGTCTTTGGCTTCCAACTCAGCCGTCACTTAGGGAAACCTAGCAAACCAATAAATTTTTTAAAACTAGACATCAATGGGAATTCAGAATGGGTTGACTTGTGGGGCTCTCACCAGGTTCTGTTACCCAAAATCCTTTGCAAACCTCAAAATTTGGCAAAAAAACCTACTTTTTCGTCACATTTCGGTGATGGAAAGTTCTGGAATCTAAGCGGAGCCACAAATTTCCTTCCTCCCAGCATTCCCCCAAGTCTCCCAATAAAAATGGTACCTCACTTGTATTGGTAGGCCAAGTGCCCGCGACAGGAAACGCCCCAAAATGTAACATGAACACATCAAATTTTTACATTGAAAACTGACGTGTTTTTTGGAAAGTGCCTAGCTGTGAATTTTGGTCTTTAGCTCAGCTGATACCTAGGAAAACCTACCAAACCTGTACATTTTTTTAAACTAGATACATAGGGGATCCCAGGATGGGGTAACTTATGGTGCTCTCATCAGGTTCTGTTACCCAGAATCCTTTGCAAACCTTAATGTTTGGCAAAAAAAAAAAAATCCTCACATTTTGGGGTAGAAAGCTCTGAAATCTGAGAGGAGCCACATATTTCCTTCCACCCAGCATTCCCCCAAGTCTCCCGATAAAATGGTACCTCACTTGTGTTGGTAGGCCTACCGCCCGTGTCAGGAATAGAACACACAACGGTCAATATTGGACCTTTCATGAGGGCAACTGTTGACCCTGGGGTGATCCATTCCTGACGCAGGCACTAGGTACATGCACTCAAGAGGGGTAGTGTTTTTATCAGGACAGGTGGGAAAACACTGGGTGGTAGGAATTGTGTGGCTCCCAGCATATTCCTGTAGTTTGTGTGACAAAAATGCATGAACAAAATAGCAGGACTGTCTTCATCACCTCCCTCATAATCACTGGAAGAGAAGTTATCAAATGGGACTCCTCCGACTGAAAAATCACTCCAGAGCATGCTCCATTGTCCTATTCCTCAGATGCTGTCTCAGTATCTGCTGTCTCAGTCTCTGATCCTACATCAGAGCAGTCCTCTGTAACCCAAGTTGGGGCCTGAGCAGCAGTCATCCAACGAGATGCCATCTCTGCTACTGGCTAAACTGTCACTCTAAAACACTAGCCTACAAAGACAATCACAAAATTGCTGGTGTGTGTGTGTGCGTGATACCTGCATGTAGAGGTCACCTTACCTTACCTTCTTCCCTCAATCAGCAGGTTCTCTCAAGACACTCAAAAAAACACATTATTACTTTACCTTGTCACATACCAATCGTCACAATCTTTAGCGCCTCTAGCGCCTAGTCCAACAATCATCATTGGTTCTCCCACTCCCATTAACGCTTGCTCCGATTCCCTCACTACTACCCAGCAAAAGTGCATTTCATCTCTCCATAGCCCCCCTCGCACATTCATTTCATTTGTATTATAGTGCAGGTAATGGCGGGCTTTACTAATCCTCTCACCTATTCACAAATAATACAGTTTTGATCCTTGCAGTAGGCATATAAACCTTCTGCGCCACTTTATGGCATCAAAACTGCCACTAAACAAAAGTCAGATCCTTTTCTAGCAGAAACATAATCACAAGAGTTACTTGACGTTTTTATTGCTGCCTAAAAGCTACAGTTGAAACACGTCAGTTGAAGTATGTGCATTGCTTTCAAGACGCAAGCTGCAACTGCAAGAGAACTGGTGGCCAATATATATATACATATATATATAGAGAGAGAGATCACTTTTATATGTGGGTGTGGTTTTCCTGGGAGCCGATCGCAGCCCCCAGGGAAACCACACACGCACTGACAAACGTGATTGTTTTTTATATATATATATATATATATATATATATATATATATATATATATATATATATATATAGATAGATAGATAGATATATGTATATGTAGTAGTCCACAGTTGGTGGGACGATACCCACCAAACGGCTGCACCAATTCCTTCACCGACTCATGAGGATGAAGACGAATCAATGTTCAAAAGTAAATTTCATCTGCTTTATTCCATATCATTAAACCATAATCTCCTGGACGGAAAGTCTACGCGTTTCGGCAAACGCCTTCTACTGGATGTATGCATATGTATATATAGATCTATATATTTTTTTTAACAGCTTTATGGTTTCCTTGGGGTCTATAGTGGCCCCCAGAGAAGCCATACAGCTGTTAACAAATTATCGCCACCACAGGAGGTTGCCCTGCTCACGGGCGACCCCCTGTCAATTTCATGGTATTTTTGTAAAATATCTTTTTTTTTTTACACCTCTGGGAGCTGCAATCGGGCACGATCGCTCCCCCCAGGGGTAAACTGACTTTTTTTTAAAAAAATGGCACGGGGAGGCCCATTTTCCGAGTGGGCCGACCCCCACAAGTGAATTCCCTGGTGTCTAGTGGGGGTTTCCACTGCTATTGAGGGCCAGGAAACTCACTCAGGAAGGCCCTGTGTGAAAGGGGAGAATCTCCCCTTTCAAACAAGGCTTTCCCAATCGTCAGGAAGGCCCATTTGTGCCTGCTCCGGTCAGGAAAACAGACAGTGAAGGCAACACACCTCACAGCATGCTGACGTCACAAAGGGGCGGGTGGGGGCTCAGAGGGGGCACAAAATATCTTCTGTGTCTCTCTGGGTTTTTTAATTTTAAAAAATCCTCTGAAGCGATGCATCAGAGGATTTTTTGACCCCTCCCTGGTGTCAGCCACTGGTTGTGACCCGCACCAGGGAGGCAGTGCGGGCATCGGCTAGTGGTGGATGCCCGCACTGAAGCGGTTAACTCTGCACTATCCAATTGTCTTCAGTGGTGCTCCCAATATTCTATTATTTCCATTGTGATATATTATCCTCCACTACGGGCCCTAAAACCTCCTAATTATCTCCAACAAAATGAGAACACAATGGGAAGGCAATGACTTGCATAGAAAAACGTACAACACAGACACATCTCTTGTAAACATCTATTTCATCCCTGGTCTTCATTGTAACTTAAGAAAACAAAAAAGTGATGAGTGAAAGGCTTGAATTATTCTGAACCAATTGTAATTGCGCAGGTGCGTAACCATGACCATTGTTTTTTTGCCCACTGTGCTACAACAGACAGAAACCAGTCTAATGAAAATAAGCTTTTTAAGGTTTCTCTCTTGGGTGGTTCCTCAGATTTGGTTTGTATGACTCCAGCAGGATTACTCTGCAACCTCCACTTCGACTTCTGACCGAAGAAACTGCATCTTGTCACTCCAGGACCCGAAAATCTGCAACAAAGAAGCAAGACGCCTTCCGCAACATTGTAACCATGGATCCTCCCAGCAACTGCAACATTTCCCTGTCGTGCATCCTCTGAGGATAGCCCATCTTCAGCCTGCACCAGAAAGAAGAAGGAATCTCCCTTGGGTCAAAACAGTCATTCCTCTGCAGGCACCAACTGCAATGATGACCGGCTATGTTGATCCCCTCTCCTGCTGAGCCGCATGGATCCTGCATCAAGGGTGGCGGACATGTCTCTTCCAGCCGTCAAACTTGGGTGGATGTAAGCCCTTGCCTGCCCACGCAGGACAGTACCTCTATGCACCATGTCATTGGCAGCTGCCAAGCCTTGTTGACATCTTTTCCAAGTGATATTCAGACGCCTTGAAGCTCCCGTCCCCAGCACCCCGTTCTGCGATGCACAGCTCCCTGAGTCGTTCTCCAGCAGCGTGGGATCCCTTTTCATAGTGTTGCGTGGGCTCCTTTTTTGACTTTTGTGTTCCCATCCTTTGGGATGCCTGCAGGTGCTGCCTGTGCTCCTGTGGGCTCTCAGTGCTGTTGAGGTAGAGTCCACCTGGTCCTTCCAGGTCCCGGGCAGCTCCACTTTCCGGTAACCATGAGTTTTGCATGTGCCAGAGCTTGTTGCCAGAACCCGAAGATGCAAATCCGACTGCAATCCTTCTGGCGTACAACATCACCTGCATCCTCCAGGAGCTCAACTTCATCTTCTTGGGTGCAGTGCTGACTATCATTCAGCACCGTCCACTCATCTCTTGCACCTTCAGTCTGGTGGAAAGGGGCTTCTACCCTTCCTGGACGCTGCTGTGCTTGCTGGACTTGGCCCCCTTCTTCCACAGGTCCTCTTGTCCAGGAATCTACTGTTGGTGATTTGCAGTTTCTTCTGGGCTTTGCATTATTCTTCTTTTCTTCCATGTGGGTGTTCTGGTGTTCAGTGATTTACTCCTGCTTTCCTGGTCGCTGGGGGATGTTGAGGTACTTACCTTTGGGCTTTCCTAGTACTCCCATCTACACACTCCACTTACTTAGGTGGAGGACCGACTTCTTGCATTCCACTTTTTTTAATGTATGGTTTGTGCTCCACTCAGGTCACTTTTCTCTATTGTGATTTTTACTAATTGCACTGTTTTCTCTCTGTTTTTCTGCCTTTTTCTGCCTACTAGTATATATAATTTGTGTATTACTTACCTCCTAAGGGGATATAGCCTCTGTGCTATTTTTCGTATTTGTGTCACCAAAATAAAGTCATTTTATTTGTGTAAAACTGAGTGTTTTCTTTCATGTGTGTAAGTACTGTGTGTCTCTACAGTGGTTTTGCATGAGCTTTGCATGTGCCCTAGATAAGCCTTCGGCTTCTCATCTACAGCTATCTCTAGAGAGCCTGGCTTCTAGACACTGACTACACTGCACTAATAAGGGATACCTGGACCTGGTATAAGGTGTAGGTACCATAGGTATCCACCACACACCAGGCCAGCATGCTATACCCACTCATTGACCCACTCAAATACTAACACACCACCTCATAGACCCATTCAGACACTCATGCACCCACTCAAACACTCAAAGACCTACTCAAGACCCGCTCAGACATTCACAAACCCACTTACAGACCCACATAAATATTCACACACCCATTAACAGAGACACTCTCACACCTACTTTCACACCTAGAGACACCCTTTCACACCTAGACAGACACTCTCATACCCAGAGACAGCCTCTAAAACCTATTATCACACCCAGAGAGACAGACTCTGCAGCCCACTCCCTCCAGCTGTGTGTGGGGTTGGGTGGTTATAGGGGGTTGGCCGCAGGGCCATGTTGCCTACCCCTGCCATGCATGGCCAAAGACCATGTGCAGTGATGATTGGATTAGGGCAATGGTTCCCAAACTTTTTCAACCCGTGGCTCCCTTAACCTATTGGCTTTGGCTACCCGTTATGTCACTTTTTTTGACTGGTTGGGGGACGTAAGCTAGGACTCGGGAGCACTTCCATTTTTCTTCCTAAAAAATAATTGGGATGAAGCCAATAAAGGGCTTCTGCGATAGGGACTTGTCTTTAGTGACTTGGAGTACAAACTGCCAGTAATCTGCTGCAGGCCAATGCACAACATTTTTGTCGAGCTCTTTCTGCCTGCCATAGCGCTTTCTCCTTGCTCCTGGCAACTTAAAAAAAAATAAAAAAGCAGCACATTAGCATTTTTTATCTCAGATCCTGCAGCACTGCACTTGGAAGTCCCACATATGACACTAGACCTGATTCAGGCCTCAAGGGGAGAAATACATTCTCCTGATTCTTTTTTTTAATCTCCCACTTTCCTCTTAAATGTTGACATTTTTGTAATTTCATGATTACCCTCTTTTCTTGAGTAATTCCAGAACACGGACAGAAGTAACACTCCATCACTGTCATGACTGTGCCTGACCCTGCCTAAAAGGAAACACTCTTTATTTATTATGCAAGATGTCACGCGCTGGTTCAAACCATTCCAGACGCTGACAGCTGTGGATTCCATAACAACCCCACATGGCATTCCCACATGGGTTACTCAGGGCTGCAAATGCACATTACAAAACACTAACAAGTTTGATTTTTGCACCGTGATTCTTTCATTTTCATACTTTTTCATGGCTCTGTTCCAAACATAACATCTTAGAATGGAGCCATATGGTAGTAGGAATGAGAAAGAATCGCAGTGCAAAGTGCTTAACTTGAGCCAGTGCTTCCTGCAGGGCTTAATTTTAGCAGGTGATTTCCGGTTTTCTGCTTCAGACATTTAGTAAGAGCAAAAGATATATATGGGAAATGTGGAGGAAGAGAAAAACAAAAAATCATCACAAAGGGAGAAAGTAGAAAGCTGCATGAGTGAGCTGAAGGAGTAGAGAGTGGCTGTAAATGGATTAAAGAGGCCAGAGAAGACTCGCACATTTAAATGCAGCATCCGCTTGTTTCAAAAGAGAGCTTTGAGCACCAGCACACTTTTATTTACAAATTAACCACTGGGTTTCCAGTAGGGGGCACCAGCACTTATTTTTAAGAACTGTCACTTAGGCCCATATTTATGAAAAGTTTACGCCACACTGCATTATTTTTTAGGGCAAACTTACAAAATACAAATATATTCTGTAAGTTTGTGCCGCTTTCGCCTAAAAAAAATGAGCCAAATGCGGCAAAAACTTTTCATAAATATGGGCCTTAGTTTTCTGCATCAGGCATTTACTGCAATCAAAGGCACATATGGGAAAGACAAAGGAAGAGAAGGACGGAAAAGCTCCACATTGGGAGAAAGATGCAAGAGTGAACTGAAGGGGCAGGGAGAGGCTGTATATGGATTGGAGAGGACTAAGATGGCTTTATGATTACCGCTGCCTCAATGTTCTGTGCATGCATATTTAACTGTAGCAGCCACGTGTTTCAGAGGAGAGCTTTGATTTACGTTTTCATTTATAAATAATTAAACACTGAGTGGAAACAAATCAAACTTGATGGGTTTTACAATTTACTATGTAACTTTGCAAAACCCTAACAAGTTTAATTTATTTCCACTGTGATTCTTTCTTTTTCATACTACTGTTCGGTTCCATTCTAAATGTAGCTTGTCTTTAGAATGGAGCCATACAGTAGTATGAAACAGAAAGAATCATAGTACAGATATATCAAACTTGTTTTTGCAGTGTTACAATGTCTATTGTGAAATCCATCAAGTTTGGTTTGTATCCACTGGAAGTCTTTCTCTTTCATACTACCATGCAGCTCTGTTAGTTGTACGGTAGTATGAAAGAGAGACTCACAGTGGAAACAAATCAAACTTGACGGGTTTTACAACTTACAACATAACATTGCAAAACCCTAACAAATTTGATTTATTTCCACTGTTATTCGTTCTTTTTCATACCCTGTACAGCTCCATTCTAAATGTAATGTATTTTTAGAATGAGATCTTACGGTAGTATGAAAATGAAAGCATTTCAGTGCTCCCTAGAAGTGTGCGGCGCCCCTGGTGAGTTCTGATGGCGCACCAGAGAGCCATGGCGCACACTTTGAGGAACACTAGATTGGGTATAGTAATTCAAATACATAAAAAACAATTGAAAGTTACAGAAACATTATAGTTAGGAAGAAAACATAGAAATTCACTGAAAAAAAAAAAGGCTACAAGGACCTTATAGTTAGGGTCTGAATTTACTCGTACAAAACAATAAACTTACACCCTTGCCATGCACTGCTAATGACCCTAGATATTACAGCACTCATGACAACTTTTATAATGTCAAAAAAAATATCAATGAAACATTAGCAGTCAAATTATTGAAGAAAAAACTGTGCAAGGCAGGGGAACAAGTTATAGTTAACCTAGGGCGCGGGTTATAGTTACTTGAAATGACTCTGGCTATAACAGCTGCAATTCATAGGTTTTCTATGAGTAAATTCAGAACCTAACTATAACGCCCCATAACCTTTGGATTTTTCTGTGAAAAAATAAAAAACGTTTTGGTGCTTGTGTACCTCGTGCCCACCAGGTTGTTTTTTAATATATCAGTGGTGTTGAGGCAGAGCACATCTGAGGCTGCACGCTATAATGATTTATCTTTGGTGTGCATTCTACTGCACCTCTGTCAAAAAGTTGATTTTACCAGGTCTAAATGACAGCTTAGACTGCACACACAGGCTGCAATGGCCAGCCTTAGACAGGTTTAAAGATATACTTGACTGGGTGGAACAATCAGTGTTAATGGCCCACTAGTAGCGTTTAATTTACAGGCCCTGGACACATATAGTACCACTTTGCTGGGGACTTACAAGTAAATTAAAGTTACCAATTGGATAAAAGCCAAGCCTACAATGTTCAAAGGATAGGGCACAAAAACTGTAGCACTGGAAAAGTATGCAGAGTCCTAAAAGTCAACAAAAAAAGGTTAGGAAACCCTTTGGG
The DNA here is from genome assembly GCF_031143425.1 of Pleurodeles waltl. Classification (NCBI taxonomy): domain Eukaryota; kingdom Metazoa; phylum Chordata; class Amphibia; order Caudata; family Salamandridae; genus Pleurodeles; species Pleurodeles waltl. The sequence goes on from NC_090437.1 coordinate 770,758,169, forward strand.
AGAAAGTGAAAAGTTTAAGAATGACCCTGCAGAGAGGGTCAAGTCCAACAGATTGCATTAGCTAATAGAAAGTGTTACTGCCTAGGTAGAAGATTTAGAAGATGTGGACTGTGCAACAGCACATCCCATGGATTTGTTAAACACTTCTGAAGGTACTATCAAAAATAAGAAATCAGTTATATTGAAGAATAATGCAATGCAGGTTCTGGATGCATTAGAATATGCTGAAAAAAGAGGGGTTTGTATTAATGAGAAAGTGTTATCATTGTAGTTGAACAGTACATACAAATGTTACTTTATAATATAGCAACAAAATGAGTCGATTAAAGAATTCATTGCATAAGATTATTTGCTGCCACATGCAATTTCAGGCACATACATTATGAAAAAGTCCTGAGGGACCAGGTATTGAAGAAAACTAAAAGATAGAAAAATGAAGAAAGGGTTCTGGGTTTGTTTGGGACTATTGGGGTCTTTAGGAGTTTGGCGGACAGAATCATCCATCCGCCAAACTCCTGATGAGGAGACCGCCATGGTGCTGGTGGTCTCCCCACCAGCCCCATTGCAACTTTATCATTGGGCTGATTTGCAGAAACCAAAGTTTCTGCCAATCAGCCCAGTGGAAAGGTGCAGCAGCATTGTTTGAGGCTCATATTTGAGGTGGTGGCAATGCTGACGCACACAGGGTGCACCAGCACCCTTCAAATGCACACTGTCTGCACAGCAGACAGTGTAAATTTCAAGGGTGCTGGGCAGGGGGACCCCTGCACTGCCTTTGTCAGTGACATGGTAAGTGTAGGGCCCCCCTGTTGCCCCCTGCGCTTCTTCTCTGACAGCCTTTTCATGGCAGTCAGAGTGCCATGAAATGGGTGGTGGAGAACAAGGTTGTAATCAGCACTGAGGCACTGACCTCCACACCACCGTGGCTGATTACAACCATGGTCCCCGTCATCCCATTGGGATTGCTGATTCTGGTGGAGACAGTGTTCCAACACATAGCTTTATTCGGTTACTTTCAACCATAAAAGCAAAACAACCAACAATTGAATGAAAAAGGAAATATAAATTAGGTTAAAAAGAATAAGAATAAGATAAAAACATATATTTCAGCCTTAAAACACATAAAATTATTTTCCTTAAAAAAAAGCACCTAACCCCCTAATACCTAACATTTAAATAGACAAAGGGTTTTGTTTCAGTCTATGTGTATAGTTAAAATTTGGCAACTAAAACACTTATTTTTTTTTTTTTTTTTTTGGTCCTCATCATCATTATTTCCCCAGAAATTTAGTACGTATATGCCAAGCAGCTACAATATACTTACTAACCGCACAGGATAGAGGGAGAGAAGTTTCCCTCATCATGATCCTTAAGGCAACAATACAATGTCTTACCCCCATATTACTGCACACAGGTCGTAACAACTTCCGTCGCGCAATCAAATAAACAGGGCATATAAACATAAAATGTACAATAGATTCAGAAATTTGATTACAACTCGGACAAGTATCAGGACTTGCGGTCGCACTCCATGTGCTGCCATAGGATTTAAGAGGCAGACAGCCATATCTGAACTGAATATATAGACTCTTACTTAATGGGTCAAGAATTGTATCCATAAATGGTTCCAGATACGGGTACCATTTAAAATCAAAAAATTGTGAAGTCAATCTGCCGTGTGTTGAACACAGCAAGTAGTTTTCCCTGACATATATCCAGTAAACAATTTTTAAATGATTCTTCTGATCCTTCCTTATACTTTCTGGATGACTCCAAAACTCACTAAGACCCAATCTGTGGAACCATTTTGAGATGTGGCTAAACCAGGGAATGGTAAGTACATTTGGTCTGTCTAGAATGTCTTGAATAGACTCCTTGTATGTGGATAGCTCTGGGGTGGTCCATACACGGACCCAGAATAGCAATGGTCGTAGGGCAAATACATCAGAGATGCGTGAAAGGCCAAGGTCCCAGAACATAGGCAGCAGTGGGGTATTGCGAGGACAGGCCAGAGTCGACCTTACAAAGTTGTTTTCCCCCACTGCAAGCTTGCCAGTGTTCGAGGACCCCCAAATTTCAGACCCGTAGACCGCAGCGCTCTGTGCCTTTGCTTGGTAAATTTTAATAGTTGGAGTAATCACTCTCTCAGAAGTAGATTTGTGAAAGCGTAAAATGGCCCCAGATCTCTGCGCCAGAATAGCTGAACTTTTTTCAATTTGGGCCCCCCAATGCAGATTGTTGCTAATTCTCACCCCCAAATAATCTATGGAGCTTACCATACCTAGGGGGGTACCATTATGGAAAATTTAATATCTCTTAGTGGGGCCACAACCCAGGGTCATAAATTTAGTTTTGCTATGGTTGAGTTCAAGGCCATAGTCGCCACAAAACAAACTAAACTTATCCACAAGTACCTGGAGACCCATAGGGGTTCTGGAGATCAGGAGGGAATCATCAGCAAATAGCAAAATTGGAATTTTATGGTTGTTCAAGGATGGAGCATCATTTTGGCAGTTGGTAACGACTTGCACCACCTCGTTGATAAACAATGTAAATAGCGTTGGGGCAAGAACACAGCCCTGGCGTACTCCTCTCTTAATATCTATTTTGTCGGTGAGTTCCCCCTGCTTACCCCATCTGACTTGTGCAAATGTTTTTTCATGTAATCTTTGGATCAAATGCACTAGATTTCCTGGGATACCGATTTTATTTAATACTCCCCATAGTTTCTCTCTTGGGACTAAATCAAATGCAGATCTTAGATCTACGAAAGCAACATAAAGTTTTTGCTTAGATAGGGTGACATACTTCCAAAATAGTAATGACAGCCTGAGGACTTGGTCCATGGTGTTAGTTTTAGGCCGAAAACCGGCCTGTAAGGGGGATAAAATTTGGTTGTCTTGAATCCAATCGGTAAGCCTATCTAGGACCTGCTTAGCAAACGTCTTCTGAAGAATATCAATTAGGCTGATTGGTCGATAATTTGCAGGTGAACCTACATCACCCTTTTTGTGAATCGGTATTATTTCTGCGCCACGCCAGGAATCTGGAATAGGGCTACCAGCTGCTATGGCATTAGACAATACATTGATGTACCATGCCCATATCTTTGGTTCTGATTTGAACAGGTCCCCTGGCATCTTATCTGGACCAGGGGCATTGGCTGGCCTCAAAGAATTAATTGCAGCTGTTGTTTCGGCTAAAGTAAAAACAATGCTCTCAGTTGTGGTCTTGTTAACAGCCCAACACTCATCATATCCAGGGTCCTCCAGAGATTGTGGTGCAGGCAGAGCATAAATTCCAGAAAAATAGGACACCCATCTTTCGGGCTGTATGTACATACCAATGTCATCATTGCCCCTTTTCGAACTAGAGGTCAACAGCCGCCAGAAGGAACTATCATCTTTGTATTTGACTGCTGCAAGCAGCTTCTGCCATATCTCATTATCCCAGTCTTTTTTTGCTTGTTTCAGGGCATTAACATACCTACGTTGGGCCTCTTTAACGGCCACTTGGGTAGAGTTTTTTACAGCCTCATTTAGATTAGATCTTGCTCGCACACAATCCTGATTATACCAATCCCTACGAGGGGTGTCAACAGGTCTCGATTTGGAAGGGATTTCCCTATAGAAGATACCCTGTAGGGAATCCACCAATTTATTGTGGATAACCATAATGGGAATATCAGAGGCTTCTTGTTCCTCATAATCTGTGAAGAGTTTTAAAAAAAATGAATATATTTCCCCAATCAAATACGGGTTGGATTCCACCTTTGGCCAGCAGACCCGAGAACGTCTATGATTCAAATAAGGGAGTGGGACGTTAGTGATCGTAGTGTGCTGGACTCTTAAAAATGCATGGTTGGTCAGTACAAGGCACAGAGGATTATGATCGCTATCCAAGCGAGGTAAGATTTCCATGTCCAGTGAACTTGACCATAGCCTAATATCCACCAGAATATAATCAATAGTACTAAAGGAAAGCCCTCGCTTGAAAGTGATGGCTCGCTCTGAGTCAGATTTAGTGCGGCTGTTACATTCTCTCAGGCCATATTTCAGACAAAGGGAAGACAACTGAGATGCAACATGGGAAGCGGGCAAAAACGCCGTTTCCTTAGATTGGGGAATACCCCAATATTCGTCCTCCTCAGTAGTCAGATTGCTGATGGTGTTGTCCAACACAAAAGAACAATTAAAATCACCTGCTATAATCAGAAGATCTGAAGGGTCCAGAAGCTCTATATAGTCCGTCAGCTGGGTGAGAACCATTGATTCTGACCCACGGAGAACGGATCTTGCATAAGTATTCAGAACTATCATCCTGAATCCAGGTCGGAATATGAGTTGGACACCCAGCAGATCATAGGAATTAATCTTTATCATGGAGTGGTCACATTCTAGCCTATTATTCAATAGAATCATTAACCCTCCTATCTGTCTTCCAAAGCCACCAGAGGGAGGTTGTACAGCCAAAAAATAGGTTGTAAAGCCTTGTATGGATAGCTGTTCTGCAGACCAAGTTTCCTGAAAAAGACAGATATCTTGTTTATTAACAAGGCTTACCCAGTCCGGGTCGTCCAACTTTGACTTGATTCCTGCAACATTCCATGATATAATATTAATTTTGGGAGGTGTAAATATTGACTTAGTTCTCAATAGGGGGGCAGGAGATGGAGTCCCTGTAAGTTGACACTCATCATTTACTATTTTAGGAAGTACTGTGCAGGGGGCAATCAGTCAGTCTAATTCAAGAAGTAAAGGGGCAGGATTCACGGGTTTAGATGTTACAGAGTTATCTAAAGAAGAAATAACCCCAGCTGCGATGGTTCCGGATGTACAACATCCTCTACATAGCGGGGCCCCAGGCGGCTGAGTGCTAAGTCTAAGATTCGATTCCCTACCTGTACGTAGTATACCTGTCCGTGTATCAAAGGCCAGATCATTAACTAGACTACTGTCATTAAAAAGAATCAAAATATAATCAAATTCCGACCCTGACTGGTTATATCTATGGGCCTCACATATGTCAGACCGGATAACAGAGAGACAGTTCCTCTGGGAGCGTATCCAATAGATGACTTTATTAATTAGAGAGTCACTCGACTCTCTGTTACCCTGAGGTAGCTTTGGCACCCTAGTCAAATATATAATAGCATCTTCCCTCCTCCTTCTTAACCTTCCCTTGAGGTCACAGGGCTGCGAGAGTGTCAAATGATCAGGGTGAGTGACTGAAAGGGGACTAACACAACAACTTGCTGCAGAGGGCGTTCCTCCTAGTTTTAACTGAGGAGTTTTTGAGCGAGGGCTACCTTTATCCCCCCGTCCAAGGATGGATCCCCACTTGTTTACACCTAGTTTTAAAGCTTGCTCCTGGGTAGAAGACATGGTCTGACAAGCAGACCTACCATGCCTTGGGAAACTACCGTTACTTCCCTTAGTGAGGTTATCTGTAGAAGAAGATGTCAATTTATCACCTACGGTAAGAGAACTAGGTTTTTTTGTTTCCATCAGTAAATGAGAGGAAGGAACAGACTCATATGGCACAATGCAATTACAACCAGACTTTTGAACATGAAGTCCAGAGATTTTGTTCATCAGAGATATCAACAAACACTTAACGTCATCTAATTTCTGAGAAATGATAACCAACTGAGGAGCTTCGTTGTTGCCCATCTTCCCATCCAAAGAGTCTTTATCGATTCCTTCTACGAGTAAGGTTGGTAAAAGTCCAGGACTTACAGAATTAGAGGACAAAACCGAAAACCTATTTGAACAAGGAATGGTAATAGGAGGCGGAGACAAGCACCTCAGCTGAGGTGCACCTTCTACAGGTAAACATCCATTTGTTTCCACCAAAAATGGTGAAATCTCCACGAGTGAAGGAATTACACCCTGGGAGTGGGGGGGTGGGTGTAAATCAACCTTGACCTCTACTCTATGCGTCTGTATTTTTTTATTGAAGAGATCAGGAATTTTTTTTTGTGGAGGAATGATACCCGGTATAGAAGGGCCAGCAACAGAAGGGCTCCTCAGTATAGCCTCAACCTCTTCAAACAATGAATCAATTGTTTTGAATTGCTGTAAATTTGCAGGAGAACATCCCTCCACTTTCCCAACAGAACGTTTCTTGGGTTTTTTAACCCGGGACTGCGGTGCTGATACATCATCGGCCTTCCTCTTCCCCATATCGACTAACCAATAGCCCAGCTAAATAATTTCAAACACGTCTGAAAAACAAAAAGACCCCAAGAAGCGAGAAGTAATAGGGACTTGCTCCACTGACCCCTTTGGTGCCAAGTGAAGCTCGTGGTCAAGTAAGACTAAGCAAACTAAGCAAAGGGCATTCCTGAGACCTCTGTACCAGGACCAAGTATCAAAAACCAAACTTTGGGGGGGTGGCCCAGCCCAGTCTCCTCCGGGCGCAAGACGGGCGCAAGACGGGCGCGCCCTTGGCCCGGGCGCGTCCCGCGCGGCGGGAGCGCTATAGAAAGTTTAAAGGGCTCCTGCCCTGGCTTCTCCTCCCCTCAGGTGACGCGCTTCCCGCGGGAGCGCTATAGAAAGTTTAAAGGGCTCCTGCCCTGGTGGAGACAGTGGTATTGTGGATGTCTGACCACCAAACTCTTAATTTGATGGTCGGACCGTTAAAGATGCGGTGGTCCGGACCGCCACCACAGGTCTAGCAGTCTAGTTACTTCCAGATTTGTAATTAGACCCTGCATCTTAAAATTGCAACTAACATTGATGAAGGGATTCATTATTCTAAAACTTTCATCCAGGGAATAAGTGTTAGACCTACGGAAGTGAACGTGGCAGTCAGAAAACTGATGTTTCATAAACATAGAAGGTGTGAAGAACTAGAGTAAGAGTTAGTAAACCAATTACATAGTGTTATAGATGTGGGAGCCTCACACATTATGAAACTCTAAAGCTTTTCGGTTAATTGATAAGACATGTAATATGTGCTAGGAGGTGATTTTTGAAAGTTGTGTAAGTGAGCTTAATATAGAAACTTATGAACGAAGACAAAGATGGAAATGGTGAGGAGTCACTTATACCCATATAGTACTAAGCATTGTGTATGGTAGAATAGAAAACAAATGGCTACTGTAATCAGCATGAATATTCACATAATATTCCATTAAAAGTCATGACTTACTCAACAATATTTGGCCAGGAAAGCAGTTGAATCATGCAGATATCCTGGAGGGAGGATACACAACCACAATTTTGATATGTTAGACTGTTTGTGGACCACTGTAGAATTCAAACAGAAGTGCTTATAGGCAAAGTTGTTTGGTGCAGAGAATGAGGAGTCAGTTCTAGTTTGGCTACACCAAATTGACTTAGAATTAAAGTAAATACTAAGGTCGATCCTCTGTGGGTGTGTGACCTCCTAAATTGGGCTTAGGTGACACGTAGTAAGGCAGTGAAATCTACTACCCTCAGAGGTCGACTCAAATCTTTAACTCAGAGAGGAGAAATAAGATCATCAAATCAAACAATAAGAACTGATAGCCATAAACAACAACAAAAGTACAATAAGGAGTCAGTAATTTACACTCATCAGGACCTTTGTCACAATAAATCACTACACCAATTTAGTAAACGCGTCATTTAGTAAAGTTAAACATTTATTGCCTTTACATTAAAAATGCTAACGTCATGTAAATAATACACAAAAACAGATGATGGCAGTACAGAAACAATACAGGCTGTTCAAAACATCTGAATAATCTTAGTCTGACAAGAACAATCACCATTTAACACTCTAAAAGAATTATAGAGAATAATAATATTATTTGAGAAATAGCAATAGTTTTCATTAGTTGTGCAGTTGAATCAATCATAATCAATTAATAAACATTACATTCAATTATTCGGTTGAACATCCTTGCTACCAAATTCTAATTTGAAAAGTATTTGTGGGGATGGGCTTCGTCACATGCAAAAATTAAAATAAGGCAAAAATTTATATAGAAAACATCGAACTAGGCTCTAAAAAATTGTGATTGGATTTCTAAAGAAACCTGCAAAAGAAAACACATGAACATTGATTATACCTCTCTTAAAAGAGACAGCAGTTAGCAGAGTCTTCTTCAGCAGAGCACAGGAACAGCAGGTCTTCAGCAGTCTGCATCAGGAACATGAAAAGGGCAACAGTTCATTAGAGGTGGTCTTAAGATATCTGAAATGTTAATATTCAGACATGATAGTCATTTACAGTTCTGAACATAACTACAACTATATCACAACTCCACTAAATCATCTAGAACTTGGTCTAGTTAAAGTCTTAGAAATCACTAACTAGACTCCTATTGGACACAACTATGCAGTGTGAAAATGATCAACCAATTGAATTTCATTCTTCCTCCAATTTGTAACTTTCCTCATGGTTTCTTCAAGATGGGCCCATGTTGATGCTCTTCTCCGGACGACAGTTTCCGCAGAATATTAACATTGTAGAAAATAGTACAGAACACAACACTTTAGCTAACATTATTTCCTACCAGAAACTAAGACCCATTGTTAATACCTTCAATAGTAATCACAAGGAAGTACAGAATGAACAGAGTGAAACGTTCAGTAGATTTTCACTGTGAGGTTTCAATGGAATAGCCAATGAACAACATTTGCAGAAGATTTCAATGTAGTCCGCAAAACATTGCAACACTGTACTGTAGAAAAATACTAAAGCTTTTACCTTTTGGCTTATACTAATGCATGAAGAAATAAAACAATTGTATTATTCAAACCACATAATTTCATAATTAGCATTAAGTAATTCTTAATTAATATCATGCATTTCTAATCATTTTTGTAAATTATTTAGTCAATAATAATCTTGTCATTAGTTTTGTTGATTGAATATTAATTAGCCTTTGTCAGTACAAATGGTTATGTTTCATCATAATAGGTTTTCAAAGTTATTTATTATTTCACCTAGAACTCAAGATGGTGCACACCATGTCAACCACTTTTCAAACATGCACGTTTTATATTTCTAGCACAATTCTCTCTATTTAGGCTCTCTTAGTACACATCATTTATGTGATTTGTTTACTCATATTTTATTAATAATGTTTACTCTTTAACAATCTAGAGGGGGGATTCCTGTGGGATGGCGGATAGCTGAAATCAGGTCTGCCGCCAACTGGGCACACAGTTCCAGGATTGTGGTACGATCAAGTCTGTAGGTGATAATTACATGTCGTTCCTCCATTGTCGAAAGGTCCACCAGCGGTCTGTACACCGGAGGATGCCGCCATCTCCTCACCTGCCCCAGCGGACGTGCTCTATGATAGGAGAACAGCGAGCAGAGAGTCAACCAACACTGAGGTACGTAAACACAACTTAATCAGAAAATGTTTTAAAATCGACATATGGCTGTATTAGAGTTTAAGCAAGGCCTAGATATGTGTGACGCAGTCAAAAATAATGCCATGTGGCCCCCTGAAATGGCGGCTGCCTGACCTGTAATGTGGGACAAGGGGATATGAGGTAACTGCGCTGGCGTTGTACACCGTTGCGGTAGGTGGTCGAAGAACGCAGCGCAGTCCTGCATTGGTTAACATTGGACCCTATGGGTCCCAGGAGCCAATGACAATGTACGCTAGCGGTGACGGTACGCACCGCCGCGGACGTGACCGCCATTTTCTCTCTGCTCAATCACTTGATACCTGATCTTCGACAGGAGAGGACCTACACTGCAAGTGCGCTGTGACCTCAGTCCTGAAGAGACAATAGCTTGTGTGTCTGAGGAAAGGGCCCCTGCCTTCAGCACGGAGGAGTTGGTGAAACTAGTGGATGGGGTCCTCCCCATTACACGCTACTCTACGGTCCTCCAGACAAACAGGTGAGTACACTGTGTATGGGCAATACCTGTTTGGAGTGGTGTGGATGAAAGATAGTGGGGGGGGAGAATGAGCCGTGCATGAAACAGCGGTGAGTGCATGTGCGTCGTGGCAAGGGTAGGATGCAGGCTAATGACTGTGACAGTGCGGACGGTTATATCTTCTCCTTTTCCCCTGTACTATTCCTGTAGGTCAGCGCCCACCAGAAGAAGGATATTTGGCGTGCCATCGCCAAGGAAGTCCGGACCCTGGGGGTCTACCACAGACGGAGCACCCACTGCCGGAAAAGATGGGAGGACATTTGCCGCTGGAGGAAGAAGACGGCGGAGGCCGAGCTGGGGATGGCCTCCCAACGTGGGAGTGGTGCCCATCGCACCATGACCCCCTGATGTTCTGGATCCTGGCGGTGGCGTACCCGGAGTGGGATGGGCGCTTGAGGGCATCACAGCAGCCACAAGGGAGTACACTCTCATTCAGCTGATTAAGCGTGCATTGTAGGTGTCAGGGTGGTGGAGGTGTGCTGTGGGTTCCCCTGTGCCAGGGCGAGTTTAGTAGGCAAGGTCCCTTCTTAAGGCAGGCCCTGTAGCACCCCACCCCACAGGTGTACAGATCCAACTACACATAGTCAGGCTCCTATGACTTCCATGTGTGCAGCAATCGGGCATTGCCTTTTAACTCATGTCCCTGTGATTGATTAGGGAACTCCAAGTGCACGGCATAGTGCAGGGGGCTTCTGTGTCTGTAGTGTCCGCCAACGGTAGCGGTATTGCATGCACTGAACATGTCTTTCTACTTTCTTTCCCCCCCTTTTCGTGGTCTCCATGTTCTTGTGTGCATTAGCATCATCACGCGGAGGAGCAGTGCCACCGGAGCAGGAGGGAGCTGCATCCCACATGGCCCTCGAGGGCGAGACTACGGACTCAGAATTCACCAGTGGGACAGAGGGCGAGGGGAGCTCTACGGCGGAGACAGGAGCTGAGACCAGTGACACCGACTCCTCCTCTGATGGGAGCTCTCTTGCGGTGGCGGGCCCCTCTGTGCCCACCGCATCTACAGGTACAGCCGCCACCCCCCTTACCAGCACTGCCCTACCAGCAGCCCCTCAGCGTATGTCCCGTGGCCGCTCACCCAGGAGGGTGGGCATCTCCTTCGCCCCAGGCACCTCAGCCCCTGCCCCGTCAGCCCTGCTGCCCTCAGTGAGGAAGCCATTGACCTCCTCAGATCCCTCACTGTTGGGCAGTCTGCCATTCTGAGTGCCATCCAGGGTGTAGCGAGGCAGTTGCAACAGACAAATGCATACCTGGAGGGCATTCATTCTGGTCAGGCAGCCCAACAGTGAGCTTTTCAGACTCTGGCCTCAGCACTGATGGCAGCCATTGTCCCTTTGTCCAGCCTCCCCCCTCCAACTTCCTCCACCCAGACCCAATCCCCAGTACCTCAGCCTATCCCAAGCACACCATCAGACCAGCATGCACACACCTCAACACACAAGGGTGTCTCAGGCAAACATAAGCACCACACATCCCACAGGCACTCACACAAGCATCATACCCATGCAGACATACCAACAGCCACTGTCTCCACTGTGTCCCCCTCCTCCACGTCTCCCTCCTCCATCCCTGTCACGTCTCCACTCACACGTGCATGCACTACATCTTCAGCCACTAAGTCCATCACCAGCACGCCCATCACCACACAACGCTCATGTGCACTCACCACCCCCACTACCATTCACACATCCCCTGTGTCCTCTCCCAGTGTGTCTGCGAGCCCTCCTCCCAAACTACACAAACGCAGTCACACACCCACCCAACAGCCATCCACCTCACAACAGCCTCCAGCCCATGCACCTTCACCCGAAGTCAGCAAACGAACACCTCCTACAACCACTACCTCTTCCTCCACTCCCAAACCCCCTCCATCCACCCGTCCCAGTGAGTCTAAAAAACTTTTCCTGTCAAACCTTGACCTCTTCCCTACACCTCCCCCACCCCTTCTGTCCCCTAGGGCCCACCTTTCCAGGTCCCAACCCAGAACCTCAGCCACAACATCACCAGGAACAGTGGTGCCAGCAGTAACCGGCTTCTGGAGTACGCCAAGCAGCAGGGCAGCCAGTGTGCCAAGGAGCCAGGCAAAGGACATTCCCCCACCTCAAAAACTCAAGAAGTTGGCCACAGTCCAGAGGGAGAAGGCCGAAACACCTGCCACCAAGGGTTCTCCCAGGACTACAGTTGTGAGTGGCAAGACAGCTGCACCACCATCCAAGGTGGGGAAGGGCCCGAAAAAAAAAGGGAAGTCACCGTCAACCTGCACTGCGGACAAGACCGCCACCACCACGTGCACCGCCGCCACAGGCACCGCTGCCCAGGACACCGCCGCCAGCAGCACGCTCACTGAGCCACCAACCAGCACCGCTGCCCAGGACACTGCCGCCAGCAGCACGCTCACTGAGCCACCCACCAGCACCGCTGCCCAGGACACCACCGCCAGCAGCACACTCATTGAGCCACCCACCAGCACCGCTGCCCAATGAGCGCCGCAAGTACCGCCGCTACTGAGGCCGCCGCCAGCACCGCCAGCGGCCACACCACATCGTGTCCCAGTGGCACCACCGCAGACATGGCTGCCCTCCCCAGTGGTCAGTCGTACGTGGCTGGTGGTCAGTTCCAGGGGCCTGGACAGCTTCCATGTTGGCCCACCATCGGTGGAGTATCACATCCACTACCTCAGTCCTTGGCAGGATGAAGCACTCTGGGCACAAAGCCCCTTCCAGAACCAGTGGAGAGATACATCCACTACCTCAGTCCTTGGCAGGATGAAGCACTCTGGGCACAAGGCCCCCTCCAGAACCAGTGGAGTATCACATCCACTACCTCAGTCCTTGGCAGGATGAAGCACTCTGGGCACAATGCCCCCTCCAGAACCAGTGGAGACTGGTATCCACTTGAGAGACTGTGGCTTTGCACTCCCCAGGATAAAGCGGTGGGCAACCCACCCACTGGAGAGACTTGAGAGACTGTGGCTTTGCACTCCCCAGGATAAAGCAGTGGGCAAACCACCCACTGGAGAGACTTGAGACACTGTGGCTTTGCACTCCCCAGGATACATAAATGGGCATGGAGCCCCCTCGTGGAGCTGGCGTTGTGCACTCATCCGGCTGAGATGCACCCCCCCCCCTTCCCTTCCCCTTGAGGTGCCTTTTTTTTTCTCGATCTGATGCCCCTGCAGTATTCTCTCCGTTTGAATCGGGTATTGAGTGTGGGCCTGGCCCATGCATTTTGGGCCCAGTGGTCCACGGACTATGTAGGTGCACTACATGGACTTGAAATCTTGATGTACGTATTTGTTAATAGTGTATATATATTTGTGACTAATGGATTTTTCCTGATTACAATCGTTCAAATCATTTCCTTTTGTCCTTGCATTCTTCCAGGGGGAGAAACGGGGTGTAAATGGAATGTTTCAACATGTATTTGTGTGTATGTTGTTGTGGGTGGGGGTGTTGCGTGTTGCATGTGTGTATCACTCTCTTTCCATCCCCTCCCCTGTGTCGTAGGTGCAGTACTCACCTTGGAGGTCACCGCCGTCAGTCGTGCTCCTGGTAGAGGAGCAGGAAGAGAATAGCAGGTAGAATTTGGAGTTCCCGCTCCATGGCGTCCTGGTTCTTCGTGGGGTGTGTAGAGGTGAGCGTTTTCCCTTCCAAGTCCTGTTTCCACTGTGTTTTTGTTCGCGTTGAATCCGCCCTGGAAAAGTTGGTGGATTGGCCTTTCATAATGGTGTGGGAGGTACATTGTCTTCCTCCTGTCTGTTACTGGTGACCGCCATGCTGTTTGTTTGTACCGCTGTGGCGGTCGGAGTGTTAAAGTGGCTGTCTAGGTAGGCGGTTTCCGCCATGGTCGTGATTCAATTTTTGTTTTTCCGAAGGCCTGTTGGCGGTCTTACCGCCGCTTTACCACCGACCGGCAGGGTTGTAATGAGGGCCTCTGTGTCTTAGGATGGTGTGAAATACAAGCAAAAAATTGAAGAGGCGAAGCACTCTCCAACGTGATTCTGAAAATCTTGAGATTTAATATCAATGTCCAAATTCAATCCAGTCAATCATTCAGTATTAATGCCATAAGTCATGATCATGGTGTTTTTTTTGTTCCACTCAGACCCCACAGCCAACACGTGTTTTGTCCAGGGGATACCCCACTGACTTCATCGGGGCTGAAAATTTACCAAATATAAACCTCATAAGCAAATTTGGACAGTCATCAAGTACCAAAAATAATTTTTCGCCTTTAGACCCTTCACCATACCAAAAGTGGGATAGATAGATGTGAACTTATTGTGAAACAAGTACTATAAAGTAAAAAGCATAATATGGTGTCCATGCCAGGACAATCTCCCCAAATTGTGAACATCAATCTAAAAGTTCCCATAAAACTTACTAGCCTAAGTCCAGTCGTGTCTCAAACAGTAATAGGGTATAGACCGTGTAGTGTTAAAAATATATAAATAGAAGGAAACACTGAAAAATAACACTTAACCTCAAATAACTAAAATCTCTTCGTGTCAGACAAGCTTCGAGGAGTAGTTGTATGAAATATCCTGCCAGTGTTCATGCATACAAACAATGATGTGAAGTCAGGGATAGCCAATAAAGGTGTTACCTGTAAGTCAAATCCGCGTAACTCACATATCCTGAAATTGTGTAGTTATAAGTCTCCTATTAGAGAGTAATTTTAATGCTCCCCTCCGAACATCGCCTTCGTTACGTGGCCTTTCAAGTCAACTATTTCCAATTGTATAACACGTTATATTGTTAACAAAAAATGTTACCGCACTACGGCCATGAACATATTGCTATTATCCCAATAGCCATTAGCATGAAAACTCAAGAGAACCCACCTGAAGAAAGAATTCCGTAAAGGCATTCGCCATACCGGCCCGAGGTATAAACACTCTGTTACATTTGGGAGTGCGCAACCGGTCTCGCGTCCGGAAGTTCCTTATCAAGTCGACTAATGAAAATAAACAAAGGACTGAAAAAAAAACTCTATTACCAACCGCTAAGCCTGTGTATGGCATTACACGGAAGAAAGCAAAATAGAGAGGGGACTTCTGTTGAAAGCCCTTGGCCATTTTATATATGCCTGACGATATCCACTCGCCAATGACTAGCTAACACAGAGAAAAGACTGTGTAATTCCAATTCGACACGGAGAAGAAGGGATCCCATATAAAAAGTTATAGATTTCCACAATATTACAAGTACATAACAACCACCTCCATGGTGACCAAATGTAGGCAAGGGATAGATAGGTGCCCACCATTGAAGTAAGTGGTGAATAATAGTGATTACAACAAATGTTACAAGCATGCGTCTAGCACCACTCAGAAAATTAAAAATGAACAAAAGATAAAGCGAATTAAAATATATAGGGAAAAGGGTCTTTGTGATAAAGTAAACCGAAAATTCTAATCCCTCCTTAATAATAATTTGGTATTTGATGGTGTAAAATAATCAGTATATCAACATACTTAATGAAACAAAAATAATAAATCAAATAGTTACCGACCAATATGTAACCCACCCAATAATGGACATCAAACATTTGTGGACCATAAGCAGTATAGACATCTGTTTTGACAATCATAGGAATGATCATTCAGTTGTCAATACATAATGACGTAATCACTGTGACGTAAATTACAATAATGTGTGTTCATATACAATTCAACCATTAACTAAGGAAAGAAACAAATACATAAATCATGGTTAGTCATTTTCTATCACATGTTACCCTTAAGTGCCACCTTGTAGTATTTAAGTTCCCCTTAATCAGTGGCTATTGTATTAAGCAGCGATTAACTTCCTTAACTATACATGATCTTATATGTACAGTGCTACCACAGACAAAGAAGGAAAAAGAGTGAAATGAAAACGAGAATTTATAAAACTGGTGATGTTGAAAGTAAATGGTGTAAACCCAGATTGAACCATTGATGCAGAATATAAAAATAGAAAATAACTATAGAGAACAAAAAAGAATATCCATGGTTTATACTACACAGTAGAGTAGAAATACGTAGAAGTGATGACATGAAAACAACTTCCAAATGGTGATAAGAAAGACTCCCCAGAAAGCCCATATCTGTAAGGCGAAAAAATATAATATTGGAAAATAAAAAGGGAAAAGGAGAACCTACCCAATGGAAAATGAGTTTCCAACTAACAAATGTTACGAAGAGGTAAATTTGAATGCACTAAGAAGTCCTATTGGTGCAATTCTTGAGACCGTTAGGTAGGAGTCAGGTAGAAATTGAATGGAACAGACACAACCATAATAAGCCTATAGGAGAATAAAAAGAATCATGGAGAGAGGTGTAGAAAGCAAATACCCCTACTGCTGGCAATAACAAAGCAGTAAAAAAATGTATTAGTTAAGGACTACAAGTATTTCACACAGCCAGCCAAGGACCCAATAGTGTGTAGGCAAGCCTGTTACATCAGTATATATATGTAGTTGGTACAATTGTATATTATAAAGGCCGTCTGGAAATCACTCTTTCTCCTTCTTTGTCTGTGGTAGCACTGTGCATATAATTGCATATATTTGTCCAAAATGATAGAAGAATTCCTTTTGCTTTTTTCTTCTCTTTTTGTGTATACACTTTGCAGCCTTGAGGAAGTCTTGTTAACGAAACACGTGTTTGCTGTTGTTTCTCTTGATGGATACTACCTTATGGAATAATTTTGGATGAACAATAAATTCAAATACACAGCATTTTCGAACTGGAATCTTCATTGATACATACAGAAACAAATTGGATGTACATGGTGTGCCCTAGTATATACCTATGAACTTTCTAACATCATATGTTTTCCATATGATGCTATCTGCATTCTTGGTGGCTGGATGCTCACCAGTTGGTCACCCATCAAGTTACTTGCAAGTAACATATTGACTGCGTTATCTGGATTACATTGTACATAGGTATAGGAGGTGCGAACATTGTACACAGCCACTTTTCTTTGTTGTTTTCTTAGGAGATGGTTTCCTGGTCAGTACTGTCCCTTTTAGCTCTCATCCTCTGGCACATAGCATCCCTCCCACATACCCTATCCCCATGTGCCTGTGCCCCTGGCACAGTGTGTCCACTCCCATTAGTGGCAGGACCATCGTTGCCTGGGGTGACAAGGGGAGACTCAGGTACCTGTACGGTGGGACACACAATGGATGAGACAGTCCTTGGGACACAGGTATGGGGCGAATGGTTGCCTGAGATGTAGAAGAAACAGAGGTGGGAGTAGTCAATGTGGGCAGGGTGAGGCTGACAGCTATTGAATGGTTTGCATGTGAATGTGGTGGTGGGTGTGGTGTCTGTGGGTGTGCTTATGGTGGTGGTGGTTGTGCATGTGGGTGTGGTACTGGGTGTGGTGTCTGCAGGTGTGCTGGTGATACATATGAGTGTGGTTGTAGGTGTAATATATTTGTATTTTCTGGTGGTGGTGATGGTGGAGGCTGTGCATGTGAATTTTGTGGCGGGTGTGGTGTCTGTGGGTATGCATGTGGTGGAGATAGTGGTAGCTGTGTTGTCTGCATGTTGTTTGTATGTGTGCCTGTGCTTCTTGCTGTGTTTGTGTATATTTGTGGATGTGCGTCTTGTATGTGTTGGAGTGGGTGCTTGCAAATGAGTGAATGTGCTTTGGAAAGGGCTGAGAATAGGTAATTAGGATGGGAAAGGGTCGGTAGTTGGGACACAAGGCTGGGACGGTTGGAAGGCTGCTGTAAGTGAGAAGGCTATACCTTGGAATTACCTTGGTAGGCCAGATATATCACTGTGAATGCTTTCCAGGTAAGCTACCATGTGTTGCATCTAGAGATGTTCCTTAGGAGTTCATTAGCCTTCTTGCAGCAGGGGGACAAGGGCAAGGGGGAGATGCAAGGGAGGTGTCTGTTGTGAAGGAGACACCACCCCTTTTAGGGGGGTGGATTTGGCCAAGGATGGATCAAGAAAGAGGGTAGAGATGGGGTTCTGGGTGGCAGACAAGGATGGAGGTGGAACTGTAGCAGTAGGGTCTGCCACCACTAGGGACTGGTCTTCTGTGGAGGCCTCTGAAAATGCTGTAGATTATCTTGTGGCCCCTGTGCCAGTCTTCTCACCCTCCATGCCACTGGGTCCCTCAATGTCGGTGGTTTCAGCACCTGAACCACAGCGGCAAACTGCTTTCCCACCGATGTGGCATATGTCTCCTCCACCTGCTCCAGATGATGCGGAAATGACAGAGACAGAAGCTTTTTTGTATCTGTGTTAATTAGAAATGATTGTTAATTTTGATCACAAAACATTTTGAAAGTCTTCATATTTCACCAGCTTCAAGGCTCTCAAACTTGGATTCTTTATTATCATTATCTCATTCATTTTGGGAACATTTTCTGAAAACTTGTGTTCACAGTTTTATTATTCTAGCTCCTGTGTGATATATGACCTTGTCTCTTATCCATTTTTATTTCTCTGAAGGAACTCTTTCATACCTCTGATTGCTAGGGCTTTGTTGTTTAGAATACTGAAGTTATGCCACCAAAACTGACATAAACCAAAAATGCATTTGAAAAGTCTGTTTATAAGGCAAAAAAATCTGCATTATTTGCAATCGCAAAAAGGAAAATATGTGTGTTGGAAAGTGGATTATTAGTAAGGACAGGTAAGTACCTACACTTAGCAATAGGTCACTAACCTCCATTTAGGTCCAGTTAGGTCTCAATAAATTAAACTCAGCTCAACCCTTTGTAGCTTGGCAACGAGCGACAAGGCATAATTTAGGAGCCTGTTGTGTAAAACAGTTAAAAATAACAAAACAGTAAATAAGTAAAACATATACATAATAAAAATCCAACACCAATGTATAAGAATAGATTATACTATTAGCTTTAAAATGACACCAAAACAAATAAAATCGGATAAGGGGATCCGTAGATTTGAACTTTTCAAGAATTAGGCCCATATTTATACTTTCTTAGCGCTGCATTTGCACCATTTTTTTACGCAAAAGCGGCGCCAGCTTACAAAATACAATTGTATTTTGTAAGTTTGCGCCGCTTTTGCATCAAAAAGTGGCGCAAATGCGGTGCTAAAAAAGTTTAAATATGGGCCTTAATGTTTTCTATTGCATAGAAGCAAATAGCGCTCAACGGGTTTAAAAAGGTCAAAATGTAAAGGGACAAAGTCCATAGATCAGGCCACCCATGAGGCAACACTGTCACACTTACTTTCAGAAATGTTTCTTGATTCAGGAAGTGGTCCACAGCACCAGCCAAGAGTTCAGAGGCTCTGGATTGCCGCTTGGGGTCTGGGACTACAACTCCCACAATCCACCTGTTCAACTTATGGAGTTGCTCCAAACATCTACAAACTTCTGGATCTTCTTCTAGAGGTCCTTTCTGGGTCCTTGAAGTGTCCACAACTTGATCCAAGGTTCCAGAAGCTCTGAGGTGCTCCTTGGGAGTTGGGACTATAATTCCCAGAATACACCTGGTCAGAATTCTCGAATGGCCACTGGACATTGGTCAGCTGGGGTCTTCTTGCAGGACTTGATGCAGGGGACTCTGGGCAGCTCCTCTGTGTCTGTAGCAAACAGTGAGTCCCTTCTTGAAGCCGTAGAAGACAGGTAACGTCCTTTTAGTGATGAAGCCCAAGTGTGCAGCTGGAGCAGTCCTTCAGAGTGCAGTGTCCAGGTACAGGTCAGGGGTCCAGCAGGGCAGTCCTTCTTCTTCTTTGTCTTGTTACTGGTAGGGATCTGGCAGTACCTATGCTGGGGTCCTTAAACCTACATGCCCTACCATATTCTAGGAACTTATAGGTAGGTTGAAATAGCCAATTATAATAAGCCTAATTTGCATATTCATTTTACATAGTGCACAGGTCCTGGGTAGTAGTACCCAGGGCACCATCAGAGTCAGGAAAACACAGGCAAAAGTGAAAAATTGAAGCAAAAAGTTTGGGAGCCTCTGCAATCAGCCCTAATTTCTCACATGCCCAGGAGACTCAGCCCAACCCTGGGAGAGTCTTCTTGGCTTGTCAGGCAAGGAAGACAGTGAAGAAAACTGACTGTCCCTTTGCAGTGCCTAGTTTGCCTTACATCCTCCTATCATGGTAACTCCCTCTGGGTAGTGAACCTACTCCAACAGTGAAAGCACCCATCTTAAACTAAAACTTCCCTCTAGGGTGGTCTTCCTCCTCTCTCTCTGCTAACTTGGGTAGTGAGGTACCTACCTCACCTATCCCTAACTTTGCTAGGGCAACACCTAAATTACCCAAAGAGGTCACCCAACACTTCAGGAACCCCACATGACCAACAGGGTCAGGGGGTCTACTTTGCTTTTGGCCCTGGGTCTGCCTCTCAGACCAAGTGCTGTGCTGCCTTGAAGGCTAGCACCCAGCAGAGGCTTCTAACAGTTGTCAGCACCCAGAACTACACCCTAAGCTCTCCACTGACAGGTAGGTGAGCTGCTTTAGGGGCAACTGTGGGGTCCTGGCTCCTCTCTTGCTGTTTAGAGTGGGGGCTACCACCTCCTGTGGCACATACCCTCCTTCCACTTTCCCTTCTGTCAGTGCAGGGGCAACACCCTACATCTGGACAGCTGCCTGACTACTCAGGACCTCTTGGGATCAGGTAAGGCCTCACCAGTGCTAACGCTGGGCTCCCCCCTACTGGGGCAGAAGACCTTTTGCTCCTGGTTTAAGAGTGGCCTACCCTTTTGTTAACGCGTCCCTTTATGATAATTTACTACACATTAGGACTCGTTTTAGGCAAACAAATCTTTTGACCCAGTTGAAAGACACCTTAGGACGAGATAGCTAATCAATATGTCAATCAATACGTAAATAATGTCATCAATATTGATCACAACAATACATTTCACTTTAGTCAAAGTCATTAATCAATTCAAGACTCCACCATGACCTTGCAGTCATGAATAACCACACTTTGTTTTGTAGAATTTTATGAGTTTTATTCCCTATTAGTTACAATTCTAAAAGCAGATGCGTTAATCTCAAAACCAAGAAACACAATAGCATAGTCACAATATGGCAACTCTGATAAGATTTCATTAAGGCAAGAATCACAAACATTAAAACATAACACGGCGTAAACATAGATCAATTTAGAAGAGTGTCAATAATACGTTGGTTCAACAAAGCATAGATTCAGTCGTTTGTCTATTTGCGTCAATTCAGTGAACACCTGTCCTAACCACTAATTAGCATTGGCATGGTGGGCTTCATGCAAAACAATTTAGAACACCATTTTGGAAAACATCTAGCTAGGGTCACTGTCAAATAAGCAGTTGGTACCTAGAAAGGAAAAGCAAACAGACAAATCACAATTGCATTGTCATAGTTACCCTCCAAGGTTTAGGTCAGCAAACTTTTTTCAGTCTTCGTCTTCAGGACATCAGTTGATTCGTCCTCAGTTAAAACTCAGCTCCAGGGCAAAAGGGGCACTTCCCTCATAAGGAGGTAAAGTGTAAATGGGCAATCTAAGGAAGAGGATGGTTCTAAGTAAAATCAGCAAAGTCACCAAACAGAGTGAGAAAGTTTCGGGATAAAATCAATAGCATTCCCTAACCCACCTAAATGGCTCCCCGTGTCATGGGTTTTTATCCCTTTTTCGTTGTACAGTCCCCTAAAACTTAATTGGTTGAACGTTATACCCCACTATCTTTACCCAATCGGGAAATGGATTATTTCATTAATCTTTCACCCCATATTATTTTACAAGCTTTTTATTGGTCCACATCATTGACGTCTTCGGAGGTAGCACGTCCGGTATGATTTCATCCTTCTGTAATTCTTTGCACATCTTTTGGTCAGTAGCTCCATTGTCTTCACCGGTTCAAACGACCTTGTACATTACATTAATCTACACTGTTGCATTTTGCTTAATATTTTCTACAAGCAATATGGATTTCGTGAGAATGGATCTACTATGGTTACATTCAGCTTCTAGTTTGAAGAAAAACAAGAGGTCATGTCCGTTTGCGAGTCAGCACACTGCAAGATAGGAAAAATACATTTAATATGAGAGCCAAGCAGCTAAGCTTCGACTTATGCTAACGTAAGGCCTACAAGGATTTCAGCACAAATTCAATATTGCAATTATTAATTAGTATAAATCTTATTCAGTAAAAAAATTCATAAACATTTAGTTAATTTATTAGTCTACGCATACATTGGCGGCCACTCCCCGTGGTCACATTTCAAGTGCACGTTTAAGCAAAACTTAATTAGTATAGTTTCTATGTGGCATTATCACATATTAATTCACAAACATTTCATGTTAATATAGATTATATAAGCTACGCTCTCACTTTCTTTTCTTCTTTCCTTTTCTGGGAGACCCCTGTCTCCTGACTGTAGGGACTAGCTCCCCAGGGCTTTGGGTTGGGGGACACCCTGGGTGACCACCCCATCTGGGACCAGACTCACCTCTGGGAGGTCATTGCCCAGGATATGATCCAGGGGAGGTCAGCACTGACTACCACCCTAAACCAGTCAAGGATACCCTCCCTCTCGATGGGCACTATGGCTACAGGTTTGGAGGTTACCTTCCCTGTGGCTATCCTGACTTTCCTGGTCACCCCTGGGACATACATATCTGGGGTCACCAACCGGTCACTCACTATAGTGTGACTGGCACAGTGTCTCCAGGCCAGTGGTAGGGATCCAATTTACCTGAATCGAGTGGGAGTGCCTACTCCCACCCTCCTGGATCACCAGCTTACCATCTGGTCCTGTCTCTGAGCCCAATGTTATGAAGACTGCATCATCTGAGTAGTCCTGCTCTATGGCTACACTGGATATCCCAGTGCTAGCCACCTTCCTTGAACAGGTTGCATCTCCCCTGAGATGACCTGTCTGCTGATAATCAAAGTAAGCCTTACTGTCCAAGAGCTTTTTCAACCCTGGCTCTCCCTGTCTCTGCGTGTCAGAGTTGGAATGGGATTTACTCCCCTCCTTCTTAGGTTTCTGGGTTACAGATAGAGTCTCAGTGGTGGGCTTACCACCTCCCTCCTTAGGTTTTTGGGGACCAGAACCCCCTTTAGTGGAGTCTCCCTCCTGGGGCTTGACAACTACCCTGGCTCTCAACCACTCATCACCTGCCTCCCCCAGCTCTCTGTGGTTGGTCAGCTTAGAGTCCACTAGATGCTGGCATAACCCTTCTTGGATACAATTGGTCAACAGGGGCTCTCTCATGATCAAATTGTATAACCCCTCATTAGTATTTACTTTGTTACCATGTTTCCAGGACACTAGTGCCTTAAGTGAGGTGTCTACAAAGTCAGCCCAAGACTGGGTATTGACTTTCTGCTTGTCCCTGAACTTAATCCGAAGTCAAAATCTTCAAATGGCCACTGGACACTGGTCAGCTGGGCTCTTCTTGCAGGACGTGATGCATGGTACTCTGGGCAGCTCCTTTGTACCTGTAGCAAACTGGGAGTCCCTTCTTTTGAACAGTAGAAGACAAGCAAAGTCCTTTTAGTGGTGAAGCCCAAGTGTGCAGCTCATGCAGTCCTTTAGATTGCAGTGTCCAGGTGCAGGTCAGGGGTCCAGCAGGGAAGTACTTCTTCTTCTTTGTCTTGTTCCTTGTAGGGATCTGGTGGGGATCTGAGGTGTGGGTTCAGCTCTGCCATATTTATCCTTGCTCCTGGGTGAAAAACAGGGGGGTCCTGGTTCTCAAATCAGAGACAGGGGGGGTTGTTACAACATTGGCGGTAAAAGGCACTTACCGCCGTGCAGAAGACCGCCAATACACCGCCGCCGCGGCGGCATTCCGCCACAGCTATTATGACACACATCTTGGAATCCGCCGAAATTCAGACACCCACAAAACACCGCCACACCAAAGGTCAGTGATAAACTGTCGGAAACAAATCCTCCACCTCTACGCCAACAGAAACACGCCAATGCTATTACGACGCTCAAAATACACACACATCTCCAAAACACCGCCACATTGGACAATTCAAAATACACACACCTGATACACATACAAACAACACTCCCCCACACCAAACACAATATAAAACACACACCCACATCACCCACAAACCCCTACGACCAAAAATTTGACATGAAGGTGACAGAGAGAGAGCACAGAATAGACAACCCCACTACACAAAGGCACACAACACCATCACCCACACAACATCCACGCACAAAACACCACACACCACTACACTCACCACACTCATCACCACATACAACACCCCACACATCACCCACTCCACCCCATGGCACGCCAAAGACACCCCTGCTTCTCCGAGGAGGAGCTCAGGGTCATGGTGGGGGAAATCATCCGGGTAGAGCCACACCTATTTGGCTCACAGGTAAAGCACACATCAATAGCCAGGAAGATGGAGTTATGGCGCAGAATAGTAGACAGGGTGAACGCCGTGGGACAGCACCCAAGAAATAGGGAGAACATCAGGAAGAGGTGGAACGACCTACGGGGGAAGGTGCGTTCAACGGTCTCCAGGCACAACATCGCGGTACAGCGGACTGGCGGCGGACCCCCACCTCCTCCCCCACAACTAACAACATGGGAGGAGCAAATCTTGACCATCTTGCATCCTGAGTGCCTCGCAGGAGTCGGTGGAGGATGGGACACTGGTAAGTCAAATCTTAACTATCATATCCCCCACCCTACCTGCATGCTATCACACACCCCCTCCCCTATCACTACAACTTCGCAGTAATGTACCCATGACACAAACCACCCATCCCAACACCAAGCCCTGCATGACACAACTAAGCATGGACACCCCTCACTAAAGCATGCCTACTGCACATACCCAGTACACCCCCCCAACCATCACCACACAAACTCACACACAGGAATGCAGGCACTGGGGTACGCAAACACCCATCCATTGCACACCATTACACACACACATACAATAATCATGCTCTTATGCCCCTGCAGGAACCCGAAGGACCATCACCACACCAGAGGGTCCAGACAACACCACTCCACCCCTTGAAGAGGCCCACAGTGACGAGAGCAGCTCTGCCCTACTGGATCCTGATGACCAGCCCAGACCATCGTGGGCCTCGGGACTGTCGGTTCCCCTTGCACAGGCACAGCCCAACAACGACCTTCCACCCTCTGGTAACACCAGCACAGCAGCCACCCAGCGGGCCCAAACCTCCCTACCCAGGACAGGTCAATCAGTGGTGTGTCCACCACTACAGGGCACCCAGGCTAACCCACCACCCCAACAACAACAGGGACCTGGGGGCAGTGGTAGTGGGCACACGGTCCAGGGGACGGAGGCACGGGAACACAGGGGAACTGGGAGGGCTGCTGTGTGACAGGGGGCGGACAGGCCAAGGGAACCCACTCTCCACGAGGCCCTCTCCTCCATCATGGGAGCATACCACCACTCCCAGGAGACAATGGCGACGGTTCTGGACAAGTTGCAGGAGACCTTGCGCCTGCAGGACCAACTGTATTTGGGGTTCAGGGAGGAGCTCAGGACCATCAGCTCCGCCCTGGGCACCATCGTAGGGGTGCTGACGGACATACAGCAGACCTTGAGGGACACCGTGGCACTCCAAGGGGCCCCTGACACTAGCCAGGACGATGAAATGCCCACCACCTCCGCCGGCGATAGTGGACAGGACGCCCCGCCACAGGACCAACACACCAGCACCCCACCCCCTGCAGACGGACAACCACCACGCAAGCGGTCCCTGAGATCCAGGAACAGGACAGAGCAAGATGGCAAGACCCCCGCCAGGAAATGACACCACCCTGATTGTCCTCCCACTGTCCCACTTTGTTACCCTGTCCATACTTTAACTGACCCAGCTCCTCTTCCTATGCCCAGATGGGCAGTGCACCTGTGAGACTAATAGACTGGACTCTGCCATGGACATTCCTCCACCATCACCCATCCTCATTTTACAACCCCCTCCCATTTCTGAGCACTTCAATAAACACCCTTGAAACACAAAACAATCTGGAGTCAGTCTGTGATTTAGTAAAAATGTATTATCAATGACAGTGTCATAATGGGTGTACCATTCTAAAGCTAACATACCTATGTCACACATCACAAGCCCTTGAAGGATGCAAGCAGTTGACACGTAGGTAACCACAACTGTGAAACCGTAATGGAAGGGTACAACTCAGTTACCAAATGTTGACTTAAATCGAAAAACAGGATAGAGGTAGACGTGTGAAAGTTAATGTAATGCTAAAAATGAAAATGTTCTCACCTGTTGTAGGAAAGTACCATCTTGCCTGGCATGTTACCCCCATTTTTCACTGTATATATGTTGTTTTAGTTGTATGTGTCACTGGGACCCTGACAGCCAGGGCCCCAGTGCTCATAAGTGTGCCCTGAGTGTGTTACCTGTGTTATGACTAACTGTCTCACTGAGGCTCTGCTATCCAGAACCTCAGTGGTTATGCTCTCTCATTCCTTTCCAAATTGTCACTAACAGGCTAGTGACCAATTTCACCAATTTACATTGGCATACTGGAACACCCTTATAATTCCCTAGTATATGGTACTGAGGAACCCAGGGTATTGGGGTTCCAGGAGATCCCTATGGGCTGCAGTATTTCTTTTGCCACCCATAGGGAGCTCTGACAATTCTTACACAGGCCTGCCACTGCAGCCTGAGTGAAATAACGTCCACGTTATTTCACAGCCATTTACCACTGCACTTAAGTAACTTATAAGTCACCTATATGTCTAACCTTTACCTGGTAAAGGTTAGGTGCAAAGTTACTTAGTGTGTGGGCACCCTGGCACTAGCCAAGGTGCCCCCACATTGTTCAGGTCAAATTCCCCGGACTTTGTGAGTGCAGGGACACCATTACACACGTGCACTACACATAGGTCAATACCTATGTGTAGCTTCACCATGGTAACTTCGAATGTGGCCATGTAACATGTCTATGATCATGGAATTGCCCCCTCTATGCCATCCTGGCATTGTTGGCACAATCCCATGATCCCACGGGTCTGTAGCACAGACCCGGGTACTGCCAAACTGCCTTTTCAGGGGTTTCACTGCAGCTGCTGCTGCTGCCAACCCCTCAGACAGGTTTCTGCCCTCCTGGGGTCCAGCCAGGCTTGGCCCAGGATGGCAGAACAAAGGACTTCCTCAGAGAGAGGGTGTTACACCCTCTCCCTTTGGAAAAAGGTGTTAAGGCAGGGAAGGAGTAGCCTCCCCCAGCCTCTGGAAATGCTTTCATGGGCACAGATTGTGCCCATTTCTGCATAAGCCTGTCTACACCGGTTCAGGGACCCCTCAGCCCTGCTCTGGCACGAAACTGGACAAAGGAAAGGGGAGTGACCACTCCCCTGACCTGCACCTCCCCTGGGAGGTGCCCAGAACTCCTCCAGTGTGCTCCAGACCTCTGCCATCTTGGAAACACTGGACTGCTCTGAGTGGCAGGGCCAGCAGGTGACGTCAGAGACTCCTTCAGATAGGCTCCTTCAGGTGTTGCTAGCCTATCTTCTCTCCTAAGTAGCCAAACCCTCTTTTCTGGCTATTTAGGGTCTCTGCTTTGGGGATTTCCTTAGATAACGAATGCAAGAGCTCATCCGAGTTCCTCTGTATCTCTCTCTTCACCTTCTGCCAAGGAATCGACTGCTGACCACGCTGGAAGCCTGCAAAACTGCAACAAAGTAGCGAAGACGACTACTGCAACTCTGTAATGCTGATCCTGCCGCCTTCTCGACTGTTTTCCTGGTGGTGCATGCTGTGGGGGTAGTCTGCCTCCTCTCTGCACTAGAAGCTCCGAAGAAATCTCCTGTGGGTCGACGGAATCGTCCCCCTGCAACCGCAGGCACCAAAGAACTGCATCACCGGTCCCCTGGGTCTCCTCTCAGCACGACGAGCGAGGTCCCTTGAATCCAGCAACTCTGTCCAATTTACTCCCACAGTCCAGTGACTCTTCAGTCCAAGTTTGGTGGAGGTAAGTCCTTGCCTCCCCACGCCAGACTGCATTGCTAGGAGCCACGTCTTTTGCAGCTACTCCGGCTCCTGTGCACTTTCCGAGGGAATCCTTTGTGCACAGCCAAGCCTGGGTCCACGGCACTCTAACCTGCATTGCACGACCTCCTGAGTTGTCCTCCAGCAGCGTGGGACTCCTTTGTGCAACTTTGGGTGAGCACCGTTTCACTCCTCTTTGTAGTGCCTGTTCCGGCACTTCTGCGGGTGCTGCCTGCTTCTGAGAGGGCTCGTTGTCTTGCTGGGCACCCCTTCTGTCCCCTGACGCAATTGGCGACATCCTGGTCCCTCCTGGGCCACAGCAGCATCCAAAAACCCTAACCGCACGACTTGCAGCTAGCAAGGCTTGTTTGCGGTCTTTCTTCAGGAAAACACTTCTGCACAACTCTCCATGGCATGGGACATGCATCCTCCAAAGGGGAAGTTTCTAGCCCTTGTTGTTCCTGCAGAATCCTCAGTTTCTACTGTCCAGTAGCAGCTTCTTTGCACCCACAGCGGGCATTTCCTGCCCACTCTCGACTTGGTCGTGACTTTTGGACTTGGTCCCCTTGTTCCACAGGTACCCTCGTCTGGAAATCCATCGTTGTTGCATTGCTGGTTTTGGTCTTTCCTGCAGAATTCCCCTATCACGACTTCTGTGCTCTTTGGGGAACTTTAGTGCAATTTGCACTCACTTTTCAGGGCCTTGGGGTGGGCTATTTTTCTAACCCTCACTTTTTTCTTACAGTCCCAGCGACCCTCTACAAGGTCACATAGGTTTGGGGTCCATTCGTGGTTCGCATTCCACTTTTGGAGTATATGGTTTGTGTTGCCCCTATCCCTATGTGTCCCCATTGCATCCTATTGTAACTATACATTGTTTGCACTGTTTTCTAATACTATACTGCATATTTTTGGTATTGTGTACATATATCTTGTGTATATTTGCTATCCTCATACTGAGGGTACTCACTGAGATACTTTTGGCATATTGTCATAAAAATAAAGTACCTTTATTTTTAGTATATCTGTGTATTGTGTTTTCTTATGATATTGTGCATATGACACTAGTGGTACTGTAGGAGCTTCACTCGTCTCCTAGTTCAGCCTAAGCTGCTCTGCTAAGCTACCATTATCTATCAGCCTAAGTTGCTAGACACCCTATACACTAATAAGGGATACCTGGGCCTGGTACAAGGTGTAAGTACCCCTTGGTACTCACTACAAGCCAGTCCAGCCTCCTACATTGGTTGTGCAGCGGTGGGATGAGTACTTTGCAACTACTTACCACTTTTGTCATTGTACTTTTCATAAGAGAAAAATATACAAAACAAGTTCAGTGTATGTACACCTAACCAAAAAGTTTAGCTTTTCTCCTTTCACTTATTTTCTAAGTGCTGAAAAGTACCTCTAAACTTTCTAAAAAGTTCTTAAAAAGTTTTAAAAGTTTTTTCTGTCTTTCCAAAATGTTCTGAAAAACTTTTTTCTCACTTTTTCTATCACTTAAACACTTTCTAAAATGTCTGGCACAGGCCAAACTGTTGATCTGTCCAAACTTGCTTATGATCACCTTAGCTGGAAAGGAGCAAGGAGTCTCTGCATAGAAAGAGGTTTAAGTGTAGGGAAGAATCCCTCTAGAGAACTGTTAGTTAATATGCTTGTTGGACAGGATAAGGCCAGAGGTGCCACTTCTGTTGAAAAGTTAGCTGATGGTTCCCAATCTGACCCTGGGGCACCCCTAGCAAACGATTTAGAAAGGAAACTTCCATGCCTGCCCATTATCAGACAACCAAGCATAGCTGGTACTGATGTAGAGTCACACCATACTGATAGTGTTGTCTCACATCACAGTAAGAGTATTCCTTCTCATCATAGTAGAAGTGATGTTTCTGTTAGCCAAGCTGTTAGGGTGCCATCTGTTATGGACAGGTCTCCTTCTGGTCATTCTCACCATACTTCTGTTTCAAGGCATGTCCCACCCACCCACCCTGATGACAGAGTGTTAGAAAGGGAGCTCAATAGATTGAGAGTGGAACAAACCAGACTGAAGCTCAAGAAGCAACAGCTGGATTTGGATAGACAATCCTTAGAAGTGGAAAGAGAAAGACAGAAATTGGGTTTAGAAACCCGTGGTGGCAGCAGCAGTATTCCCCATAGTCATTCTGCAAAAGAGCATGATTCTAGGAATCTGCACAAGATAGTTCCCCCTTATAAGGAGGGGGATGACATTAACAAGTGGTTTGCTGCACTTGAGAGGGCCTGTGTTGTACAGGATGTCCCTCAAAGGCAGTGGGCTGCTATCCTATGGCTATCATTTAGTGGAAAGGGTAGGGATAGGCTCCTTACTGTGAAAGAAAGTGAAGCCAATGATTTCAAAGTTCTTAAGAATGCATCCTAGATGGTTATGGCTTAACCACTGAACAGTACAGGATGAAGTTCAGAGAAACCAAAAAGGAGTCTTCACAAGACTGGGTAGACTTTGTTGACCATTCAGTGAAGGCCTTGGAGGGGTGGTTACATGGCAGTAAAGTTACTGATTATGAAAGCCTGTATAACTTAATCCTGAGAGAGCATATTCTTAATAATTGTGTGTCTGATTTGTTGCACCAGTACCTGGTGGACTCTGATCTGACCTCTCCCCAAGAATTGGGAAAGAAGGCAGACAAATGGGTCAGAACAAGGGTGAACAGAAAAGTTCATACAGGGGGTGACAAAGATGGCAAGAAGAAGGATGGTAAGTCTTCTGACAAAGGTGGGGACAAATCTAAAAATGAGTCTTCATCAGGCCCACAAAAACACTCTGGTGGGGGTGGTGGGCCCAAATCCTCTTCAAATCAAAACAAAGAAAAGAAACCATGGTGCTATTTATGTAAAATAAAAAGTGATTGGACAACAGATCCCAGTTGTCCAAAGAAAAGCACCAAGCCTCCTACCACTACAACCCCTGCTGCTACACCTAGTGCCCCTAATAATAGCAGTAGTGGTGGGAGCAAACCTACTAATAGCCAATCCAAGGGAGTAGCTGGGCTCACTTTTGGTAACTTAGTTGGGGTTGGTCTTGTTAGGGAGACCACAGAGGCTGTGTTAGTCTCTGAGGGGGCTATTGATTTAGCCACCTTAGTTGCTTGTCCCCTTAACATGGATAAGTACAAGCAACTACCCCTAATAAATGGTGTTGCGGTGCAGGGCTACAGGGACACAGGTGCCAGTGTTACAATGGTAATAGAGAAACTGGTCCACCCTGAACAACACCTACTTGGTCACCAGTACCAAGTAACCAATGCTCACAACAACACACTTAGCCACCCCATGGCTGTTGTAAATCTCAACTGGGGTGGGGGTTACTGGTCCAAGAAAGTTGTGGTTGCCTCAGATTTACCTGTAGACTGTCTACTAGGGAATGATTTAGAGACATCAGCTTAGTCAGATGTGGAGTTGGAGGCCCATGCAGCAATGCTGGGCATCCCAGGGCATATTTTTGCTTTAACCAGGGCTCAGGCCAAAAAGCAAAAAGGACAGGGTGACTTGGATCCTGGAAGAATGGACCAATTGCTCCCTAAAGCTAGGGCTAGTAGAAGTAAAACACTACCTACTATCCCTCCCTCTACAGTGGATTCTACTTCTGAGGAAGAAGAATTTCCACCCTGTGCAGAACCTACACCAGAGGAGCTGGAAGCAGACACTGCTGAGCTTTTGGGTGAAGGGGGGCCTGCCAGGGAGGAGCTGAGTGTGGCACAGCATACCTGTCCCACACTAGAGGGTCTAAGGCAGCAAGCTGTCAAACAAGCAAATGGGGATGTCAGTGACTCTCACAGAGTTTACTGGGAGGACAACCTCTTGTACACTGAAGCAAGGGATCCAAAACCTGGAACTGCCAGGAGATTGGTGATTCCTCAGGAGTACAGAAAGTTCCTCCTAACTCTAGCCCATGACATTCCCTTAGCTGGACATTTGGGGCAAATGAAAACTTGGGACAGGCTTGTTCCCTTGTTTCATTGGCCTAGAATGTCAGAGGACACAAAGGAATTTTGTAAGTCCTGTGAAACCTGTCAAGCCAGTGGCAAGACAGGTGGCACTCCAAAGGCACCCCTTATTCCACTGCCTGTGGTTGGCGTTCCCTTTGAAAGGTTAGGGGTTGACATAGTTGGCCCCCTTGACCCTCCTACTGCTTCAGGCAATATGTTTATCTTGGTGGTAGTGGACCATGCCACCAGATATCCTGAAGCAATTCCTTTAAGGACCACTACAGCTCCTGCAGTGGCAAAGGCCCTCCTGGGAATCTTTTCCAGGGTGGGCTTCCCAAAAGAGGTGGTATCAGACAGGGGAAGCAATTTCATGTCTGCTTACTTAAAGGCCATGTGGAAGGAGTGTGGTGTTACATACAAGTTCACTACACCCTATCATCCACAAACAAATGGACTGGTGGAGAGATTTAACAAAACTCTCAAAGGCATGATTATGGGACTCCCTGAAAAACTCCGCAGGAGATGGGATATCCTGTTACCTTGCCTCCTTTTTGCTTACAGGGAGGTACCCCAAAAAGGAGTGGGCTTCAGCCCCTTTGAACTCCTATTTGGACACCCTGTGAGAGGTCCTCTTACACTTGTTAAGGAGGGTTGGGAACAACCTTTAAAAGCTCCAAAGCAAGACATAGTGGACTATGTACTTGGCCTCAGATCAAGGATGGCTGAGTACATGAAAAAGGCCAGTAAAAACCTTCAGGCCAGCCAAGAGCTCCAAAAGCAATGGCATGACCAGAAGGCTGTTTTGGTTCAGTACCAACCAGGGCAGAAAGTGTGGGTCTTGGAGCCTGTGGCCCCAAGAGCACTCCAAGATAAATGGAGTGGACCCCACATAATTGTTGAAAAGAAGGGTGAAGTCACCTACTTAGTTGACTTAGGCACTGCCAGGAGTCCCCTTAGGGTGCTCCATGTCAATCGCCTGAAACCCTACTATGACAGGGCTGATCTCACCCTGCTCATGGCCACTGATGAGGGACAGGAAGAAGAGAGTGACCCTCTCCCTGATCTCTTTTCTTCCACAGAACAAGATGCTCTAGTGGAAGGTGTAGTTTTGGCAGATTGTCTTACTGCTGAGCAGAAAGACCACTGCATAAATCTCCTAGGTCAGTTTTCTGAACTCTTCTCTACTGTGCCAGGTACCACTTCTTGGTGTGAGCACACTATAGATACTGGAGACAGCTTGCCTGTCAAAAGTAAGATCTATAGGCAGCCTGACCATGTCAGAGACTGCATAAAGCAAGAGGTACAGAAAATGCTTGAACTAGGAGTGGTTGAGCACTCTGAAAGTCCATGGGCCTCTCCTGTGGTACTTGTACCAAAACCTCATTCCAAGGATGGAAAGAAGGAAATGCGGTTTTGTGTTGACTACAGAGGTCTCAACCAGGTAACCAAAACTGATGCTCACCCTATACCCAGGGTAGATGAGCTCATAGATACACTGGCATCTGACAAGTATCTAAGCACTTTTGATTTGACTGCAGGGTATTGGCAGATCAAATTATCAGAAGATGCAAAAGCAAAAACAGAATTTTCAACCATTGGAGGCCATTACCAATTCACAGTAATGCCTTTTGGATTGAAAAATGCACCTGCCACTTTTCAGTGGTTGGTGAACACAGTCCTGTAAGGGCTGGAAGCTTTTAGTGCAGCATATCTAGATGATATAGCTGTCTTTAGCTCCAGCTGGGATGATCACCTGGTCCACCTATGGAAAGTTTTGGAGGCCCTGCAAAAGGCAGGCCTCACTATCAAGGCTTCAAAGTGCCAGATAGGGCTTGGAAACGTGGTTTATCTGGGACACCTGGTTGGTGGGGAACAGATTGCACCACTTCAGGGGAAAATCCAAACTATTATAGATTGGGTTCCCCCTACTACTCAGACTCAGGTGAGAGCCTTTTTAGGCCTCACTGGGTACTATAGGAGATTCATAAATAACTATGGCCCCATTGCAGCCCCTCTTAATGACCTAACTTCAAAGAAAATGCCTAAGAAGGTATTGTGGACAGCTAGCTGTCAGAAAGCTTTTGAGGAGCTGAAGCAGGCCATGTGCTCTGCACCTGTCCTGAAAAGCCCCTGTTACTTCAAAAAATTAATTGTCCAAACTGATGCATCTGAATTAGGGGTAGGGGCAATCTTATCACAACTTAATTCTGAGGGCCAGGATCAACCTGTTGCTTTTATCAGCAGGAGGTTGACCCCTAGAGAAAAGCGTTGGTCTGCCATAAAGAGGGAGGCCTTTGCTGTGGTCTGGGCACTGAAGAAGTTGAGGCCATACCTGTTTGGCACTCACTTCATTGTTCAGACAAACCACAAACCTCTACTTTGGCTAAAACAAATGAAAGGTGAAAATCCTAAATTGTTGAGGTGGTCCATATCCCTACAGGGAATGGACTATACAGTGGAACATAGACCTGGGAGTACCCACTCCAATGCAGATGGACTCTCCAGATATTTCCACTTAGACAATGAAGACCCATCAGGTAATGACTAGTCTTATTGTCCTTCGTTTGGGGGGGGGGGGTTGTGTAGGAAAGTACCATCTTGCCTGTTACCCCCATTTTTCACTGTATATATGTAGTTTTAGTTGTATGTGTCACTGGGACCCTGCCAGCCAGGGCCCCAGTGCTCATAAGTGTGCCCTGAATGTGTTACCTGTGTTATGACTAACTGTCTCACTGAGGCTCTGCTATCCAGAACCTCAGTGGTTATGCTCTCTCATTTCTTTCCAAATTGTCACTAACAGGCTAGTGACAAATTTCACCAATTTACATTGGCATACTGGAACACCCTTGTAATTCCCTAGTAAATGGTACTGAGGTACCCAGGGTATTGGGGTTCCAGGAGATCCCTATGGGCTGCAGCATTTCTTTTGCCACCCATAGGGAGATCTGACAATTCTTACACAGGCCTGCCACTGCAGCCTGAGTGAAATAACGTCCACGTTATTTCACTGCCATTTACCACTTCACTTAAGTAACTTATAAGTCACCTATATGCCTAACCTTTATCTGGTAAAGGTTAGGTGCAAAGTTACTTAGTGTGTGGGCACACTATGTGCACTTCACATAGGTCAATACCTATGTGTAGCTTCACAATGGTAACTCCGAATATGGCCATGTAACATGTCTATGATCATGGAATTGCCCCCTCTATGCCATCCAGGCATTGTTGGCACAATCCCTTGATCCCACGGGTCTGTAGCACAGACCCGGGTACTGCCAAACTGCCTTTTCAGGGGTTTCACTGCAGCTGCTGCTGCTGCCAACCCCTCAGACAGGTTTCTGCCCTCCTGGGGTCCAGCCAGGCTTGTCTCCTAGTTCAGCCTAAGCTGCTCTGCTAAGCTACCATTATCTATCAGCCTAAGCTGCTAGACAGCCTATACACTAATAAGGGATACCTGTGCCTGGTGCAAGGTGTAAGTACCCCTTGGTACTCACTACAAGCCAGTCCAGCCTCCTACACCTGTGTGTCACTGGAAATATTGCTGTATGACTGACTCCCTGTTGTCGTTATCTTCTTCATCAGCTTCATCCTCATCACTGTCCACAGGCTCCACAGGCTCCACAGCTGCTACAACACCGTCATCTGGATCATCCTCCTGCAGAAAAGGCGCCTGGCGTCGCAATGCCAAATTGTGGAGCATGGAGCAGGCGATGATGATGTCGCACACCTTCTTCGGTGAATAGAATAGGGATCCACCTGTCATATGGAGGCACCTGAACCTGGCCTTCAGGAGGCCGAAGGTGCGTTCGATCACCCTCCTAGTCCACCCATGGGCCTCATTGTAGCGTTCCTCTGCCCTGGTCCTGGAATTCCTCACTGGGGTCAATAGCCACGAAAGGTTGGGGTAACCAGAGTCCCCCAAAAGCCATACACGGTGCCTCTGGAGTTGACCCATCATATCAGGGATGCTGCTATTCCGCAGGATGTAGGCGTCATGCAGTGAGCCGGGGAACAAAGCATTTACCTGCGAAATGTACTGGTCTGCCAAACATACCATCTGTACATTCATGGAATGACAACTCTTCCTGTTCCTGTACACCTGTTCACTCCTGTGGGGGGGACCAGAGCTACATGGGTCCCATCAATAGCACCTATGACGTTGGGGATATGTCCAAGGGCATAGAAGTCACCTTTAACTGTAGGCAAATCTGCCACCTCAGGGAAAATGATGTATCTCCTCACGTGTTTCAACAGGGCAGACAACACTCTGGACAACACGTTGGAAAACATAGGCTGGGACATCCCTGATGCCATGGCCACTGTTGTCTGAAAAGACCCACTTGCAAGGAAATGGAGCACTGACAGCACCTGCACGTCAGGGGGGATTCCAGTCGGATGGCGGATTGGTGACATCAGGTCTGGCTCCAACTGGGTACATAGTTCCTGGATTGTGGCACGGTCAAACCGGTAGGTTACGATGACATGTCGCTCTTCCATTGTCAACAGGTCCACCAGCAGTCGGTACACCGGAGGATTCCGCCATCTTCTCATATGTCCCAGCAGACGGTGCCTACGAAGGACAACAGCGAAGAACCAGTCATTAGTCCTCCAGGTATGTACCCACAGTCACACACAAGACTACACCACTCACATAACCCTTCCTGTATGTGTGTTGAGTGTAGGCCTAGCTATGTGTGACGCAGTATGAAATGAAGCCATGTGGGCCCCTGAAATGGCGGCTGCCTGACCTCTAAACTGGGACAATGGGATTGTGGGGTAACTGCGCTGGCGTTACACACCGTTGCGGTAGGCGGTCGTAGACCGCGGCGCAATGCTGCATTGGTTAATATTGGACCCTATGGGTCCCAGGAGCCAATGAACAGGTGCACCGGCGGTGATGATGTGCACCGCCGCGGACGTCACCGCCAATTTCTATCTGTTCAATCACTACATACCTGACCTTCGACAGGAGAGAACCTACACTGCAAGTGCTGCTGTGACCTCGGTCTGGAAGTGACGATGGCTGCTGTGTCTGGGGACAGGGCCCCTGCCTTCACTGAACAGGATTTGGAGAAACTGGTAGACGGGGTCCTCCCCCAGTACACGCTACCCTACGGTCCTCCAGACCAACAGGTTAGTACACAGGGAGCATGTTGTATGGGCTAGGCCTGGGTGGAGAGGGCTGGTTGGAAGAGGGAAGGGGGCAGAGTCCATAGAACATTAATGCATGGGAATGAATGGGCAACATGGCCAGAGTAGGGAGGGGGCCACTCACAACGACGGTGCAGTTGGTAATGACTTTTGCTCTTTCCTTGTGCATGTCATGTAGGTCAGTGCCCACCAGAAGAGGGACATTTGGCGTGCCATCGCCAAGGAGGTCCGGACCCTGGGGGCCCACCAGAGACGGGGCACCCACTGCCGTAAGAGATGGGAGGACATTCGCCGCTGCAGCAAGAAGATGGCGGATGCTCAGCTGGGATGGCCTCCCAACGTGGGAGGGGTGCCCGTCGCACCATGACCCCCTGATGTTCCGGATCCTGGCGGTGGCCTACCTGGAGTTGGATGGGCGCTTGAGGACATCACAGCAGACACAAGGGGGTGAGTACAACCTCATTCTGCGGTGCAGTGGAGGTGTCTGGGTGAGGTGGGCTGTGGGTGTCCCTAGGCCAGGGCGAGTTAGGTAGGCAAGGCCCCTCCGTAATGTAGCCCATGTGGCACTCTACCCCACCTCAGCAGAGTGCCAAGTCGAGGTATAGTTGCCCCTGTGGCATCCATGTGCGCCGATGTCCACCATTGCCATATAGGCCATATCCCAGAAATTGCATGTGCAGAGGGCAGGAGCACGGCGTAATGCAGGGGGCATCTGCATTTGTCTTGTCCGCCAACGGTAGCGGTATGCCATGCACTAAAACCCTCTTTCTTCTGTCTCCCCCCCTTTGTCTGCTCTCCCTGTCCTTTTGTACATCAGCATCAACAGGCGGAGGTACAGTGGCACCGGAGCACGAGGGAGCTGCATCCCACATGGCCATGGAGGGCCACACCACAGACTCTGAATGCACCAGTGGGACGGAGGGCGAGGGGAGCTTCACGTCGGCCACCGGATCACCAAGCAGCGACACAGACTCGTTCGACGATGGGAGCTCCCTTTTGGTGGCGGCACCATCTGTGCCCCCCACCTCTACAGGTACAGCCACCACCTCCCCTACCAGCACCGCCCTCCCAGCAGCCCCTCAGCATTCGCCCCGTGCCCGCTCACCCAGGAGGGTGGGCATCACCTTCGCCCCGGGCACCTCAGGCCCTGCCCCAGTCACCCCTGCTGCCCTCAGTGAGGAGGCCATTGACCTCCTCAGGTCACTCACTGTTGGGAAGTCTACCATTGAGAATGCCATCCAGGGTGTAGAACGAGAGTTGTAACACGGTAATGCATTCCTGGAGGGCATTCATTCTGGTCAGGCTGTCCTTCAGCGAACCCTGCAATCTTTGGCCTCAGCACTGATGGCAGCAATTGTCCCTGTGTCTAGCCTCCCCCCCTCCAACTTCCTCCACCCAGACCCAATCTCCTGTACCCCAGCCCACCCAAGCACACCTACAGACCAGCATGCACACAAGTCAACACACCCAAGTAGCTCAAGCAAACATAGGCACCACACACACCACAAGCACTCACGCAAGCCACACCCACATACAGACACAACAACATCCACTGCCTCCACTGTGTCCCCCTCCTCCTCTTCTCCCTCCTCCCTCCCAGTGTCGTCTACACTCTCACCTGCATGCACTATATCTACAGCCACTAGGACTCGCACCAGTACACCCAGCACCACACCCCGCTCACCTGCACTCACCACCTCCACTACCATTTACACGTCCCCTGTGTCCTCTCCCAGTGTGTCTGTGACGCCCCCTCCCAAAGTACACAAACGCTGGCAATCACTCACCCAACATCCATCCACCTCACGACAGCCTCAATTACCTGCACCTGCACCCAAAACACCTAAAGTGACACCTCCGACAACCACTTCCTCTTCCTCCACTCCCAGACCCCCTCCAGCTACCCATCCCAGTGTTCGTCAGAAACTGTCCCTCTGTAAAGTTGACCTTTTTGCCCCCACCCCACCCCCTCCAATTCATCAGTCCCGTCATAGCGCCTCAGCCAAAAAGCCTCCAATACCAGTGGTGCCTGTTCAAGGTTTTTGGAGTGCACCGGCCACCAGGGCAGGCAGTAGGACCCGGAGCCAAGGCACTGGCAGCCCACCCCCTGTAAAGGCAATAAAATTGGAGAGTGGACGATGGGACCATGTTAAGACTCCAGGTGGGAAAGCAACTGACATGGGTTCCAAGGGGATTGGAGAGTCAGCTGTGACTCCACCAAAGGTGGGGAAGGGCCAGAGGAAGTCTGCCCAGACTGTTGTGAGTGTCACGGCGGAGAAGTGTGCCATCATTTCCGGCGGTCGAGACACAACCGCCAGCACCGTCGTTACTGGTCCAGAGACAACCGCCATAGTCACAGCCCAGGAGGGCCCCATTATCGTCACTGGTCCGGAGACCACCGCCAGAGTCACAGCCCAGGAGGGCCCCACTATCGTCACTGGTCAGGAGACCACCGCCCGAGTCACAGCCCAGGAGAGCCCCACTATCGTCACTGGTCAGGAGACCACCGCCAGAGTCACAGCCCAGGAGGGCCCCACTATCATCACTGGTCCGGAGACCACCGCCAGAGTAACAGCCCAGGAGGGCCCAGGTATCGTCACTGGTCAGGAGACCACCGCCACCGCCAGAGTCAGTGCCCAGGAGGGCCCCACTATCATCACTGGTCCGGAGACCACCGCCAGAGTCACAGCCCAGGAGGGCCCCACTATCGTCACTGGTCAGGAGACCACCGCCCGAGTCACAGCCCAGGAGGGCCCCACTATCGTCACTGGTCAGGAGACCACCGCCAGAGTCACAGCCCAGGAGGGCCCCACTATCGTCACTGGTCCGGAGACCACCGCCAGAGTCACAGCCCAGGAGGGCCCAGGTATCGTCACTGGTCAGGAGGCCACCGCCAGAGTCACAGCCCAGGAGGGCCCCACTATCGTCACTGGTCCAGAGACCACTGCCAGAGTAACAGCCCAGGAGGGCCCAGGTATCGTCACTGGTCAGGAGACCACCGCCACCGCCGGAGTCAGTGCCCAGGAGGGCCCCACTATCGTCACTGGTCAGGAGACCACCGCCAGAGTCACAGCCCAGGAGGGCCCAAGTATCGTCACTGGTCAGGAGACCACCGCTACCGCCGGAGTCAGTGCCCAGGAGAGCCCCACTATCGTCACTGGTCAGGAGACCACCGCCACCACCGGTGTCAGTGCCCTGGAGGGCACTGGGCAATGATGAAACGTCATGCCACACACCAATGTCCTTATCAGAACCGCCATGGCAAAGCACCGCTGAACTGTCCTGAACCGCCATGTCAAAGCACCACTGAACAGGGCAAAGACCTCCATGTCAATGCACCGCTGAACAGGGCACAGACTGCAATGGCAAAGCACCGCTGAACTGTCCTGAACCGCCATGGCAAATGACTGCTGAACTGTCCTGAACCGCCATGGCAAAGCACCGCTGAACAGGGCAAAGACCGCCATGTCAATGCACCACTGAACAGGGCACAGACCGCCATGGCAAAGCACCGCTGAACTGTCCTGAACCGCCATGGCAAAGCACAGCTGAACAGGGCAAAGACCGCCATGTCAATGCACCGCTGAACAGGGCACAGACCGCCATGGCAAAGCACTGCTGAACTGTCCTGAACCGCCATGTCAAAGCACCGCTGAACAGTGCAAAGACCGCCATTGCTAAGCACCGCTAAACAGGGCAAAGACCGCCATGGCAATGCACAACTGAACAGGGCAATGCACCGGGTAGGAATGAATGGCCCGCCACATCAGGCATCCTTATCCCATGTGCAGCTAGGACAGTGACAGGACACGACCTTTCACGGGGAGACTCATCCAGTCTGGGCACCAGTCCCCCCCAGTACCAGTAGAGACCTGCATCAACTTGAGAGACTGTGGCTTTGCACTCCCCAGGATGGCACGGTGGGCAAACCACCCACTATAGAGACTTGAGGGACTGTGGCTTTGCACTCCCCAGGATGGCACAGTGGGCAAACCACCCACTGTATAGACTTGAGAGACTGTGGCTTTGCACTCCCCAGGATGGCACAGTGGGCAAACCACCCACTATAGAGACTTGAGAGACTGTGGCTTTGCACTCCCCAGGAGGGCATGAATGGGCATGGAGCCCCGTCATGGATCTGGCTTTGCAGTCATCCGGCTGAGGTGCCCCCCCTTCCCTTCCCCCTGAGGTGTCTGTAGAATTTCTATCTGATGCCCCGGCAGTGTTCTCTCCGATTGTGGTCAGGTATCGTTTGTGGGCCTCGCCCATGTATTTTTGGACAGATGGTGCACGGACATTGTTATGTACATATCTGCACTACTTCTCGTCTTGTATATAATTCTGACTGATTTTCAAATATATATCTGTATATTTTTGTATGACATGTATATTGGCACATTACATTGTTTGACCGATTTTCGCTTTGTGTATTAATTCTTCCGGGGGGATTGTGGGTTGTTACTGTGATTTTTGTGAATGCATTGATGTGTATGTTGTAATATGCGAGGGTGGGGGTATTTGGTGTGTGTGTCCCTAACTTTTGCCTCCCCCATGTCGTAGGTGCAGTACTCACCGTTGTCTGCGGCGCCTACGTAGCTGTTGGTCATAGAAGAGCAGAAACACAAGGGCAGGGAGTATTTGGAGTTCCGGCTCCATGGATTCCTCATTCCTCGTGGGATATGTTAAGGTGAGCGTATTCCCATAGCAAAAGCTGTTTCCTCCGTGTTTTTATCCACGGTGAATCCGCCCCGGAAAAGGTGGCGGATTGGCGGGTTGTAATACTGTGGGCGGTACATTGTCTTCCGCCTGTCTGTTGGCGGTGACCGCCGCGCTGCTTTGTCTGTTCCGCCGTGGCGGGCGAAGTGTTAAAGTGGCTGTCTTTGTTGGCGGTTTCCGCCAGGGTCATAATTCCCTTTTTTTGTTCCCCCTGTGATGACCACTGCCTGGCAAGTGTGTCAAAAATCAATCCCAGGGAGCAACATTCTTCAAAAGTCCATCATGGCTGAAAATGATTTTTGGAGGTTAGATCTGGCTGAGCCCACCCACTGATGTGGCTACAAATCCTAAACACACCCCTCTCCTGCTCTCTCCTAATCTAATCAAGAGGCACCTACTTGTCTGGGGTTGCAGGGTCTGAGGGAGGTGCTGTTTGCTCCAAATGTCCTTCCCTGCCCTTGAAGACCTGTTTGCCAGCACTCCCCCCTTCCTGCTTCCCCATCTGCTGAGGCAGTTCTCCTCCCCCAGGCACATCCTTTGTGTTCAGCCCAGGCCACTTCATACCTCATCAAGCAGCCTGGCCAGGCTGCCAAAGGCTGACCAATCAGAGAAGGGCACTGCAGAGCTGAAGTTGGCAACTCTTCAGGTAGAGTTTAAAACTCCATACCTGAATTAGTTGTATTAAATCCAACAATTGTAAGTTGCAGGATTTATCATAAAAATGAATTTGATATGAAACTCGAGGTATCTCCCCATTTTAGCCTATAGAGGCCATTACTACAGTGAGGGAAAAACGAATGTGGCTATTTTATCTCATCAGGTCTTGTAAAACTATTTTTATAAGGTGCATGCTTATATTTACATGGCACCCAACCCTAGGGGAACACAGGCCACACCTTAGGGGTGACTCATATGTAAAGATAAGGTAGTTTAAGATTTTGGAAGTACTTTTAATTCCAATATCGTATTTGCATATAACTTAAATTTAAAAGCAGCCAGCAATGCAGACCTGCCTTTCAAATGACACTAGGCACCTCAGGAGTGCACCTATGGGTGCACTGCCTATGCTAGGGTCCTTAAACCACATGCCCTATCACATACTAGGGACTTATAGGCAGGTTGACAT
Organism: Pleurodeles waltl; assembly: GCF_031143425.1. Lineage (NCBI taxonomy): Eukaryota > Metazoa > Chordata > Amphibia > Caudata > Salamandridae > Pleurodeles > Pleurodeles waltl. The sequence continues at coordinate 770,800,980 of NC_090437.1, forward strand.
AGCCAATTATAATTAACCTAATTTGGATATTCATTTTACACAGAGCACAGGCCCTGGGACTGGGTAGCAGTACCCGGGGCACCATCAGAGTTAGGAAAACACCAGCAAAAAGTGAAAAATGGGGGCCAAAAGTTTTGATGCTTTGCAATCAGCCCTGTTTTCTCACAATGTGTGTCTACAAATTTTGAAGTATTGTCCCAATATTTCTATAAACTGAAATTCCTTTTAATATGTCTGCACATTTCACAGTGGTAACACTTACATCAAGTAACTAAAGTATGTTTCAAATGTACAAAATACGATATGAATTCTGTAGTGAAGTAGCTTACCAATGTGTCACACACTATGGGGGTCATTACAACATTGGCAGTAAAAGCCGCTTACTGCTGTGCAGAACACCAGCAACACACCGCCGCGGCCACGGAATTCCGCCACGGTCATTATGACCCACAGCCCGGAATCCGCCAAAATCCAGACAACCACACAAGTCCGCCACACCAAAGGTCAGTGATAAACTGGCAAAAACAAAACCTCCACCGTCATGCCAACAGGAATACGCCCACACTATAATGACGCACGAATCCACGCAGCGGTCTTTCAACCACGGTATTCCATTGGCGGTACACACTGCCGCGCTCAAAATACACACACATTTACAAAACACAGCCACATTGGACAATTCCAAATACACACACCTGATACACATACACACACCACTCCCACACATCTAATACAATATAAAACACACACCCATATCACCCACATACCCCTACGACCACAAATTGAGAACGAAGCACAGAGAGAGAGAGACACTACAATCTACAAACAAGCATCCACAGGCACACAATACCATCACCCACATAACATCCACGCACCCCACACAACACACCACTAAATATCACCCCACATATCACAACACACACCACCCCACACATCACCCACACCACCCCATGGCACGGCAGAGACACCCCAGGTTCTCTGAGGAGGAGCTCAGGGTCATGGTGGAGGAAATCATCCGGGTAGAGCCACAGCTATTCGGATCACAGGTGCAGCACACCTCCATAGCTAGGAAGATGGAGCTACGGCAAAGAATAGTGGACAGGGTCAACTCAGTGGGACAGCACCCAAGAAATAGGGATGACATCAGGAAGAGGTGGAATGACCTACGGGGGGAAGGTGCGTTACGTGGTATCCAGGCACCACCTTGCGGTACAGAGGACTGGCGGCTGACCCCCACAACTAACAGCATGGGAGCAGCAAGTCTTGGCGATTCTGCCTCCTGAGGGCCTTGAAGGAGTAGCTGGAGGAATGGACTCTGGTAAGTCAAATCTTTACTATTACATCCCCCACCCTACCTGCATGCCAACACATACCCACACCCTCGCCCTCACCCCATCACTTCTACTCCTCACAAATGTCCCAATATCACAAACCACACATCCCAACATCAAGCCCTGCATGCAACACCAAAGCATGGACACAGATCACCAATGCATGGCCACTGCACATAGCCATACACCCCCCTAAACCATCATCAAACAAGGTCCCACACAGGAATGCAAGCAATGGGGTACAGGGTTACCCACCCATTGCACACCATGGTACATACAGATGCAATAATCATGCTTTTACACCCCTGCAGGACCCCTACCCAACATCACCGCACAGGAGGGTCCAGACATGTCCTCCAACAGAAGAGGCCCACAGTGATGACAGCAGCTCTGTCCAACTGGATCTAGATGACCAGCCCGGCCCATCTGGGACCTCGGGACAGTCGGTTCCCCTCACACTGGCACAGGCCACCACAGAGCTTCCCCCCTCTGGAAACCCCAGCACAGCACCCACCCAGCGGGCCCATACCTCTGTCCCCAGGACACGTCAATCAGAAGTGTGTCCATCACTACAGGGAAACCAGGCTAACCCACCACCCCAACAACAACAGGGACCTGGGGGCAGTGGTAGTGGGCACACCGTTCAGGGGACAGAGGCCCAGGAACACAGGGGAACTGGGAGGGCTGCTGTGCGACAGGGGGAGGACAGGCCCTGGGAACCCACTCTCCACGAGGCCCTCTCCAACATCATGGGAGCGTACCATCATTCCCAGGAGACGATGGCAACGGTACTGGCCAAGTTTCAGGAGACCTAGCGGCTGCAGGAGGAACAGTATTTGGGCTTCAGGGAGGAACTCAGATCCATCAATTCCACCCTGGGCACCATCGTAGGGGTGCTGAAGGTAGTCCTCAACACCAGGAAGGTCACTGTGGCACAACAAGGGGCCCCTGACACTAGCCAGGACGATGAACTGCCCACCACCTCCGCCGGCGCTAGTGGAAAGGAGGCACCACCACACCAGCACCCCACCCCCTGCAGAGGGAGAACCACCCCGCAAACGGTCCCTGAGATCCAGGACAAAGACAGAGAATGATGCCAAAACCCCCGCCAAGAAATGAGACCGCCCTGAATGTCATCCTTTTGTCCCACCTTGTCACCCTGTCCATCCTCAAACTGCCCCAGCTCAACTTCCTATGCCCCTTTGGACAATGCACCTGTGAAACAAATAGACTGGACTCTGCCATGGACATTCCTCCACCATCACCCCTCACCATTTTACAGCATTCTCCAATATTGAGCACTAAAATAAACACCCTTAAAGCACAAAACAATCTGGAGTCTGTCTGTGATTTCCAAATAGTGTATTAGCAATTACAGTGACAAAATGCTCTTTCAATTGTAATGTCAACATACCTATGTCACACAGCTCTAGTCCATGAGGAAGCAAAGCAGTTGTCACACAGTGGGACCCACATCTGTGAAATCGTAAGGGAAAGTGACAACTCAGTGACCATACACTGGGTGAAAAGGACAGACACTAGAGAGGAAGAAGTGTTAAATTACATGTAGTAGGCAGGTTTGTCTTCTTACCTGTGTCTCACTGGAAGTATTGCAGGATAACCGAGTTCCTGTTGTCGATGTCCTCTTCTTCTGCTTCCTCGTCTTCACTGTCCACAGGCTCCACAGCTGCCACAACACCTCCATCTGGACCATCCTCCTGCAGAAAAGGCACCTGTCATCGCAAAGCTAAGTTGTGAAGCATACAGCAGGCCACGATGATCTGGCACACCTTCTTTGGTGAGTAGAATAGGGAACCACCTGTCATATGGAGGCAAATCAACCTGGCCTTCAGGAGGCCGAAGGTCTGCTCTATAATCCTCCTAGTTTGCCCATGGGCCTCATTGTACCATTCCTCTGCCCTTGTCCTGGGATTCCTCACTGGGGTCAGTAGCCATGACAGGTTGGGGTAACCAGAGTCACCTGAAAAAGGCGAGGGACAACTGTTAGACACACACTAACCTGTAGGGATATCCCCAGACCAAGACAACTATTCCCACTGATTTGGTTCCAGGTGCTCACCTAATAGCCAAACATGGCGCCTCTGGAGTTGCCCCATCACATAAGGGATGCTGCTATTCCGCAGGATGTAAGCGTCTTGCACTGAGCCAGGGAATTTGGCATTGACATGGGAGAGGTACTGGTCTGCTAAACACACCATCTGCACATTCATCGAATGATAACTCTTCCAGTTTCTGTACACCTGTTCACTCCTGCAGGGCGGACCAAGGCCACATGTGTCCCATCAATGGCACCTATGATGTTGGGGATATGTCCCAGGCCATAGAAGTCACCTTTCACTGTAGGTAAATCCTCCACCTAAGGGAAAACGATGTAGCTCCGCATGTGTTTCAGCAGGGCAGACAACACTCTGGACAACACGTTGGAAAACATAGGCTGGGACAACCCTGATGCCATGGCCACTGTTGTTTGAAAAGACCCACTTGCAAGGAAATGGAGTACTGACAGCAACTGCACTTGAGGGGGGATTCCTGTGGGATGGCGGATAGCTGACATCAGGTCTGGCTCCAACTGGGCACACAGTTCCAGGATTGTGGCACGATCAAGCCTGTAGGTGATGATTACATTTCTTTCCTTCATTGTCGACAGGTCCACCAGCGGTCTGTACACCGGAGGATGCCGTCATCTCCTCACATGCCCCAGCGGACGGTGCCTATGAAGGACAACAGCGAGCACAGAGTCAACCATCTCAGAGGTACGTACACACAGCTTACACAGAACATGATTCATAATCTCAAATTAGCAGGTATGAGTGTTGCGGCAAGGCCTAGGTATGTGTGACGCAGTTAAAAATAGAGCCATGTGTGCCCCTTAAGTGGCGGCTGCCTGACCTGCATAGTGGGACAGGGGTTATGAGGTAACTGCGCTGGCGTTGTACATCGTCGCGGTAGGCGGTCGAAGAGCGCGGCGCAATTATGCATTGGTTAACATTGGACCCTATGGGTCCCATGAGCCAATGACGATGTACGCCGGCGGTGACGGTATGCATCGCCGCGGACGTGACCGCTATTTTCTATCTGTTCAATCACTCGATACCTGATCTTCGACAGGAGAGGACCTACACTGCAAGTGCTGCTGTGACCTCAGTCTGGAAGAGACAATGGCTCATGCATCTGGGGAAAGGGCCCCTGCCTTCACATCGGAGGAGTTGGAGAAACTCGTGGATGGGGTCCTCCCCCAGTAAACGCTACTCTGCGGTCCTCCAGACAAACAGGTAAGTACACTGGGAGCATGCTGTATGGGCTATGCCTGTGTGGAGTGGGGTGGATGAAAGATAGGGGGGGAGAATGAGGCGTGCATGAAACGACCATGAGTGCACGTGCCACATGGCAAGGGTAGGGCTACGGGCCAATGACTGTGATGGTGCAGTTGGTAATAACTTCTATTTTTCCCCTGTACAATTCCTGTAGGTCAGCGCCCACCAGAAGAAGGATATTTGGCGTGCCATCGCCAAGGACGTCCGGGCCCTGGGGGTCTATCACAGACGGAGCACCCACTGCCATAAGAGATGGGAGGACATTCGCCGCTGGAGCAAGAAGACGTCAGAGGCCCAGCTGGGGATGTCCTCCCAATGTGGGAGGGGTGCCCGTCGCACCATGAACCCCCTGATGTTCAGGATCCTGGCGGTGGCATATCCGGAGTTGGATTGGTGCTTGAGGGCATCACAGCAGCAACAAGGGGGTGAGTACACTCTCATTCTGCTGATTCAGCGCACAGTGGAGGTGTCTGGGTGGGGGAGGTGGGCTGTGGGCCCTAGGCCAGGGCGAGTGTGCTAGTTAGGTCCCCTTTTTCAGGCAGGCCCTGTGGCACCCCAACCCACCTGGGTACAGTGCCAACTACACCTAGCCAGGCTCTTGTGACATCCATGTGTGCAGATGTCGGCCATAGCCTTGTAGGCCATGTCCCAGGGATTGCATAGTGGACCCCAAGTGCGCAGTGTAGTGCTGGGGGCTTTTGTGTCTGTCGTGTCTGCCAACGGTAGCGGTAATGCATGCACTCAACATGTCTTTCTTCTGTCGCCCCCCCCTTTCTGGGGGCTCCCTGTTTTTGTGTGCATCAGCATCATCAGGAGGAGGAGCAGTGGCACCAGAGCAGGAGGGAGCTGCATCCCACATGGCCCTGGAGGACGACACTACGGAGTCTGATTTCACCGGTGGGACGGAGGGCGAGGGGAGCTCCAGGGTGGGGACAGGAGCTGACACCAGTGACACAGACTTGTCCTCTGATGGGAGCTCCCTTGTGGTGGCGGGCCCATCTGTGTCCCCCTATCTACAGGTACAGCCGCCCACCCCCCTTCCAGCACCACCCTCCCAGCAGCCCCTCAGCCTTTGCCCCGTGCCCGCTCACCCAGGAGGGTGGGCATCTCCTTCGCCCCAGGCACCTCAGGCCCTGCCCCAGTCACCCCTGCTGCCCTCAAGGTCCCTCACTGTTGGGCAGTCTACGATTATGAATGCCATCCAGGGTGTAGAGAGGTAGTTGCAACAAACCAATATATTCCAGGAGGGCATTCATTCTGGTCAGGCAGCCCTTCAGCGAGCTTTTCAGACTCTGGCCTCAGCACTGATGGCAGCCATTGTCCCTGTCTCTAGCCTCCCCCTCCAACTTCCTAAACCCAGACCCACACTCCTATACCTCAGCCTACCCCAAGCACACCATCAGACCAGCATGCACACACCCCAACACACAAAGGAAGCTCAGGCAAACATAAGTACCACACATCCCACAGGCACTCACGCAAACATCACACACATGCAGACATAGCAACATCCACTGCCTCCACTGTGTCCCCCTCCTCCTCGTCTCCCTCCTACCTCCCAGTCTTGTCTCCACTCACACCTGCATGCACTACATCTATAGCCACTACTTCCATCACCAGCACATACACCACCACACCCGCTCACGTGCAGTCACCACCCCCACTACCATTCACACATCCCCTATGTCCTCTCCCAGTGTGTCTGTGACGCCACCTCCCAAGGTACAAAAACGCAGGCACACACTCACCCAACAGCCATCTACCCCACGACAGCCTCCAGCGCATGCACCTTCACCCAAAGTCACCAAACGTACACCTCCTACAACCACAACCTCTTCCTCCACTCCCAAACCCCCTTCAGCTACCCGTCCCAGTGTTCCCAAGAAACTTTTCCTGTCCACCCTTGACCTCTTTCCCTCACTTCCTCCACCCCGTCAGTCTCCTATGGCCCGACTCTCCAGGTCCCAAACTAGCACCTCAGCCACAACATCGGCGGGATCAGTGCTGCCAGTAGTCACCGGATTGTGGAGTGCACCATGCAGCTGGCAGCCAGTGTGGCAAGGAGCCACAGCACGGACAGTCCCCCACCTGTCAAACATCAAAAGTTGCCCAGTGCCGGGTGGGAGAGAGGGAAGGCACCAGCCACCAAAGCCGCTCCCAGGGGTACAGGTGGGAGTGTGGAGTCAGCTGCGACACCTTCCAAGGTGGGGAAGGGGCACAAGAAACCCTGTAAGTCTGGGAAGATTGGCAAGGCGGAGAAGACCGCCATCAGCCCCATAGCCCAGGAGGCAACCGCCATCAGCCCGCTGCCCAGGAGGTGACCGCCATCAGCCCCGCTGCCCAGGAGGTGACTGCCATCAGCCCGCTTCCCAGGAGGCGACCGCCTTCAGCCCCACTGCCCAGGAGGTGACTGCCATCAGCCCCACTGCCCAGGAGGCGACCGCCATCAGCCCCGCTGGCCCAGACAGGACCGCCAGCACAAGCCCTGTAGGCCCAGACAGGACCGCCAGCCCCGCAGGCCCAGACAGGACCGCCAGCACTAGCCCCGCAGGCCCAGACAGGACCGCCAGCACTGCTGGCCCAGACAGGACCGCCAGCAGCTGAGTCGCTGCCAAGGACACCGCCGCCACAAGCACTGCTGCAAAGGACACCGCCGCCACAAGCACCGCTGCAAAGGACACCGCCACCACAAGCACCGCTGGCCCATGAGCGACAAGAGCACTGACACTGCTGAGTCCGCCACGCACAGGATGAAGCACTCTGGGCACAAAGCCCCCTCCAGAACCAGTGGAGAAAGACTTCCACTACCTCAGTCCTTGGCAGGATGATGCATTCTGGGCACAAAGCCCCCTCCAGAACCTGTGGAGAAAGGCATCCACTACCTCTGTCCCTGGCATAATGAAGCACTCTGGGCACACTGGCCCCTCCAGAACCAGTGGAGAAAGGCATATACTACCTCAGTCCTTGGCAGGATGAAGCACTCTGGGCACAAAGCCCCCTCCAGAACCAGTGGAGAAAGGCATCCACTACCTCTGTCCTTGGCAGGATGAAGCACACTGGGCACCAAGCCCCCTCCAGAACCTGTGGCTTTGCACTCCCCAGGATAAAGCAGTGGGCACCCTACCCACTGTAGAGACTTGAGAGACTGCGGCTTTGCACTCCCCAGGATAAAGCAGTAGGCAACCCAACCACTGGAGAGACTTGAGAGACTGTGGCTTTGCACTCCCCAGGATAAAGCAGTGGGCAACCCACCCACTGTAGAGACTTGAGAGACTGTGGCTTTGCACTCCCCAGGATAAAGCAGTGGGCAACCCACCCACTGTAGAGACTTGAGAGACTGTGGCTTTGCACTCCCCAGGATTGAACAGTGGGCAAACCACCCACTGTAGAGACTTGTGAGACTGTGGCTTTGCACTCCCCAGGATTAAACAGTGGGCATGGGCCCCCCTCGTGGATTTGGCGTTGTGCACTCAACCGGCTGAGGTGCCCCCCTTTCCATTCCCCCTGAGGTGCCTGTTTTATTTCTATCTGATGCCCCTGCAGTGTTCTCTCCGTCATGTTCGGGTACCTTGTGTGGGCCTCGACCATGCAGTGTGGGCCCAGTGTTCCACGGACTTAAATGGAGCAATACCTGGACTTGTATTCTTGGTGTATATATTTGTTAATAGTGTATATATTTTTGTGTGCTGGATTACACTCATTTCCTTTTGTCTTTGCATTCTTCCGGGGGGGTCGGGGGTGTAACTGTAATGTATCAACATGTACTTGTGTGTGTGTTGTAGTGGGTGAGGGTGGGGGTGTTGCGTGTTGCGTGTGTGTGTCCATTTTTTTTCCTTCCCCCCTCCCCTGTGTCGTAGGTGCAGTACTCACTGTGGTCTTCGCCCCAGGCATTCGTGCTCCTGGTAGAGGAGCAAGAAGATAATGGCTGGGAAAATGTGAAGCTCAGGCTCCATGGAGTCCTGGTTCCTCGTGGGGTGTGTAGAGGTGAGCGTTTTCCCTTCGAAGTCCTGTTTCCGCCGTGTTTTTGTTCGCGGTGAATCCGCCCTGGAAAAGGTGGCGGATTGGTAGGTTGTGATAATGTGGGCGGTACATTGTCCTCCGCCTGTCTGTTGGCGGTGACCGCCGCGCTGTTTGTTTATACCGCCGTGGCGGTCGGAGTGTTAAAGTGGCTGTCTTTGTTGGCGGTTTCCGCCACGGTCGTAATTCCAATTTCTTTACCGCCGGCCTGTTGGCAGTCTTACCGCCACTTTAACACCGACCGACAAGGTTGTAATGACCACCTATGTATAGTTGACGATATTTAGAAACATATTTTTGTGATGGATTGACAAATGACTTCTTCAGCATAAGTAAATACTTAGGCCTTGATACATTTCTTATACACTTCAGTATAGAGCAAAAATGTTTTCAAATGTGACATCTAAATAATTATGGTTATTTGAAGTAATTTTTACCATTTGTAAATGTTTTATAAAATATGATGTCTTTCACTTTAGGCAAAAATGGGTACAAAATCACAGTAAATATTACATACACTGAATGATACATAATTATTTTCAGCAAAGATACACATGTAATTCACAATATGCTACAGATTACACACTTTGGCATCCGGACGCGTCCTGCACGGTTTACTCCTTTGTACTCTATTTAGGCTTATTATGGCCACCATCGATCACCTCAGTGCTATTTGACTGCTCCTAGTGATCCAAAACCACTACGAGTTCATTATATTTACCAACCGAATCTCTGTTTGCTTATCCTAAGACTTGAAAAAGTCTTGTAGACGAAACACGTGTTGGCTGTTTTGCTGTATGGACTATTGTTTCAATTGGTCATTCTGCTTGTAACTTTGACCATTTAATATCGTCTGGCTATTTGGATACATGGACTCACTATACATGTAGTCTTGGGGATTGAGAATCGGACTACCCATCTGCATCTATAATAAATCTCGAAAACGTCATCTTCTCTGACCGGACATCTACTTTATTCCTGGACATTTTCTGGATCTACGATACGGGTGTGCCCTGGCCACTCCTCTTTCATGCTACAGATTAGACCTTGATGCATTTCCACATTTTCCAAATGGGTCATGATTTGGGACTGATATTGACTTATCAAGACGGGATACTCCAACAAGTATGTGATGGAACTTTACATCTGCAAAGGTACCTTTGAGTATTAAATTTCTGACCATCAGGGATTTATCTTCTGGACATAATTAAGGACACTAAGGGGATCATTATGACCCCGACGGTTGGTGATAATGTAGCAGTAGTACCGCCAACAGGCTGGCGGTACATACCGCCAAATTATGACTTTGGCGGGTTGGCTGTAGCCAACCCGCCAATTTACCATACCAACCACCATGTCAGTAGCGGCCTCCGGGCTGGAGATAAGAATCTCCAGCCCGGCAGCTGCTCTTGTACTGGCGGCGGCATCATGACCCTGCCTACTTCCATGGTTTTCGTGGAGTTCACAATGACACAAAAACCATGGCGGTGGGCCCACCCAGTGACAGGGAATTCCTTCCCCTCCATCCACCTCCCCCCTTCCTATTCCCCTCCTTCCATACATGCGCACTCGCAGACATGCACCATGCATGCACACACTCACTCACACAGGCGTACACGCATACATTTGTGCATGCATCCATTCATTCTCAAACACATCCATACACACATTCACACTGACATTCAGACATGCATTCACATTTCCATTCATATATGCATGCACCCACACAAACAACACTACACACACATTTGCATTCACGCACACACTCACACACCCATGCACATAACACTCCCCAACCCCTCCCCTGTTGGAAAACCAACTTACCTCCATCCAGGGGATCTTCCGGCACGGGTTTGGATGGGGCACTACTAGCAGAACACCGCCAGGCCGTGTTATTTTTCATAATACGGCTGGCGGTTGTCTTCTGGCGTGGCGCGGCTGGTAGTAACAGCACTACCTTAACACCATCTGCCAGTATGGCCACAGCCAGATTTCCTCCCTTCTTGTGGCAGAAATCTGGCTTTGGTCATAATTTGGCAGACAGCTGTTAGCCGCAGCGATACTCTTTTGGCGGCCATCACTACGGCAGTAGGCAGAATTTACCACCAATCTTGAAAGGAGGGCCTAAATGTTGTTTGGGATATGCGTAACCCTGACACCAATGTGGGCACATTCCTATCTGGTTCAATCAATACAGTTTGCCCACTGAATTTATATTGGTTAAAAGAGTACGTCTTCATGCCAATCTGCTACTGTCAACAGAAGTTGACTTGAATCTTGCAGTAAAACATATTTATAACATCTTTTGATAAGGAATGATGCCATTGCACTCATGTTCCCAGTCCTTTTGGACCAGATGCTCATTATTGTTTGGTCATTGTACCAACTCACCACTGTGAAGCCATGAACATCAACTGTATCATGAGTGCTTTGCATGCCATGTCACCTGGAATAGGGCCTAGATTACCTACTCATATTAGTGATGGAGCATCACACCTGACACAATCCTCAAATGGTGCCCATTTGGCCCTCGTAACAAAGACAAAATGCAGCAATGTGCCTGTTACAAACAGTCCTTGACTTGTGATATGGAATCTAGTGGCATCCGTTAGCAAAAATCAATACAACTATCACATCATCAGGCACCTTCTGCTAACCATACACATCCAGAAACCCTTGTGTATGTTGGATGTGTGTAAACCTTCATTATGATACCATAAAACATTGCTGTAAATAAAAGTTAACTAACAAGAATAGGTAGAAACAATAACTCACCCCCTTGATGCTGCTGTTGGGCTCTCAACTGCCAGACCAACTTCTGGGCAGGATACAGCATGGATGCTGGCCATTAGAGGTGTCATGGTGCAGTGCATGTGCTTGCCTCAGTGGGAGGACTGGCCGAGCTGGACTTCATTTGACTTATGGGTCCAGCATTGTAGGTCCTACCACCTCTACCTGCAATACAGGCTGTGCCACTCAAAAAAAACCAGGGTCTGCACCTTCTTGGCTCAGCATTCCAGACTTTCCACTTATGATGGGCATTGACCTTTATGAATGAGAAAAAAGAAAGCAAGATATGTTCTAGGTAGTTTTGTTTTTTGAGCTAAAAAAGGCTAAACAATGTACATTATTTGCACCCCCGCCATGCACAGCTACATTGGCATAATGCCTAATCGTAAGAGTCAGATACTATGGTTATAACCACATACAATGACTAAGGGCGGTATGGAAGGGCTGTCATGTTTGTCAGTGAGAGCATGGTTTTTGTTGATGTATGAACAGGTGTCAGTGTAGGAATGGGACACACTTGTATGGCTGATTGATAGTCATGTGAACTTGAAGGCTAGGATATACCCTTCCACAAATATGGCACCATGACATGGCTAAAACATACAGCTCCTCGTTTCTCATAAAGTTGGAGATATTTAAATTGAAAAAAGAAAAATTCTTAGCTAGAAAGTGTTTTTGCACTTTACATTCGAGATATGACTGCAATTGTCACCTATTCTTGTCTACTATCCACTGAAAGTAAGGGGCATGCAGGTTGTAACATGAAATCTTGATATGTCAGTAAATAGAAATGAATAGTCACCTCATTCATTCAGGTGGCTTTTCTTTTCAATTTACAGTCATTTCAAACATTGATGATCATTATGTCCCCTGTCAAATTATTGAGTTGACTACACTCCCATTACAACACTTCACTCAGGAACTACAAGGAACAAATTAACCTGTGTCTTAAGAAGAAACAAGTGATTTAGAAATTATTTTTCCCAACAAACATGTACCTGTTCCTCTAGGTCCCCATGGAGCTGGTTGTACAGAGACAGAACCTCCATGGTGAGTAGTTCCAACTCCTCGGCTGAGAAGTGAGCATCCCTGACACCTGCTTTGCCTAGCATGCTGGCTCTCAGAGAATGAGAACAGCAGTAAATGTGAAGGAGGTGTTGGTGGCTGCAGTGTGAGATTGTAAGTGAGCTTTTTTCCTAATGTCACATACATGTATTCAACGGACGTGATCAACGACAGAGACGGACACAGCCATTGGCTTTCACGCATAGCCATACCACACATGTCAGCCTATGGCTGTGTCTGTTGTGGAGTGTTACACCTCCTATAAGGTCAACTTCCGCTGACATTCAGAGGATAGCCAATGTCCTGACACCAAGGTCAGATGGCCTCCATTTTAGGATGTGAACCAGTGTATTTTCAATTGTTAAGTGTGTCACTACTACTCAAAATGGTGGCTAGTTTGTGTACCAATGTAAAATATTGATAACACTGTTGATTTTCACACATTATAATGTAATGTGTTTTATCACAATAGTGATGTGGTCTATTTTATACTTCTGTTGATGGAATTTTATTTAAAAAAAAAAAAACTAAAATGAATGTGTAAATGATATTTTCTAAATATATCATTTACACATTAGAAAATGACATGCCAAAAAATGTTGTCCTAAGTTGCAAAATTACTAGTAAAGGATGTGCACATATATGTACCAAAAATATATATAACTTTACTGAGACATGAGATGTGTGTTGTTTGGCAAAGTATTGTTTCCCACTTTCATTGATAATTTGTCTTGTTCAAATGCAGATATATGAACCCAGGGAGAGGTAGAAGACAACAGCCTCTAGTCTTAAGACCTGATGGCACACATATTGTCTTGGTGCAACCACATGCAACGGAACAGGTCCACTGCAATTCGAAGAAATTCAATACTTTTAAACCACTGCATAAGGGCTAAACCTTGAAAGAAGGGTGAAACCAAGGAAGAGAAAGAGGAAGAAGGACCAGTTTGATGACAAATTCTTATTCTGAGAGGAAGGACTGTAGGCATCTACAGGGAGTGCAGAATTATTAGGCAAATGAGTATTTTGACCACATCATCCTCTTTATGCATGTTGTCTTACTCCAAGCTGTATAGGCTCGAAAGCCTACTACCAATTAAGCATATTAGGTGATGTGCATCTCTGTAATGAGAAGGGGTGTGGTCTAATGACATCAACACCCTATATCAGGTGTGCATAATTATTAGGCAACTTCCTTTCCTTTGGCAAAATGGGTCAAAAGAAGGACTTGACAGGCTCAGAAAAGTCAAAAATAGTGAGATATCTTGCAGAGGGATGCAGCACTCTTAAAATTGCAAAGCTTCTGAAGCGTGATCATCGAACAATCAAGCGTTTCATTCAAAATAGTCAACAGGGTCGCAAGAAGCGTGTGGAAAAACCAAGGCGCAAAATAACTGCCCATGAACTGAGAAAAGTCAAGCGTGCAGCTGCCACGATGCCACTTGCCACCAGTTTGGCCATATTTCAGAGCTGCAACATCACTGGAGTGCCCAAAAGCACAAGGTGTGCAATACTCAGAGACATGGCCAAGGTAAGAAAGGCTGAAAGACGACCACCACTGAACAAGACACACAAGCTGAAACGTCAAGACTGGGCCAAGAAATATCTCAAGACTGATTTTTCTAAGGTTTTATGGACTGATGAAATGAGAGTGAGTCTTGATGGGCCAGATGGATGGGCTCGTGGCTGGATTGGTAAAGGGCAGAGAGCTCCAGTCCGACTCAGACGCCAGCAAGGTGGAGGTGGAGTACTGGTTTGGGCTGGTATCATCAAAGATGAGCTTGTGGGGCCTTTTCGGGTTGAAAATGGAGTCAAGCTCAACTCCCAGTCCTACTGCCAGTTCCTGGAAGACACCTTCTTCAAGCAGTGGTACAGGAAGAAGTCTGCATCCTTCAAGAAAAACATGATTTTCATGCAGGACAATGCTCCATCACACGCGTCCAAGTACTCCACAGCGTGGCTGGCAAGAAAGGGTATAAAAGAAGGAAATCTAATGACATGGCCTCCTTGTTCACCTGATCTGAACCCCATTGAGAACCTGTGGTCCATCATCAAATGTGAGATTTACAAGGAGGGAAAACAGTACACCTCTCTGAACAGTGTCTGGGAGGCTGTGGTTGCTGCTGCACGCAATGTTGATGGTGAACAGATCAAAACACTGACAGAATCCATGGATGGCAGGCTTTTGAGTGTCCTTGCAAAGAAAGGTGGCTATATTGGTCACTGATTTGTTTTTGTTTTGTTTTTGAATGTCAGAAATGTATATTTGTGAATGTTGAGATGTTATATTGGTTTCACTGGTAATAATAAATAATTGAAATGGGTATATATTTCTTTTTGTTAAGTTGCCTAATAATTATGCACAGTAATAGTCACCTGCACACACAGATATCCCCCTAACATAGCTAAAACTAAAAACAAACTAAAAACTACTTCCAAAAATATTTAGCTTTGATATTAATGAGTTTTTTGGGTTCATTGAGAACATGGTTGTTGTTCAATAATAAAATTAATCCTCAAAAATACAACTTGCCTAATAATTCTGCACTCCCTTGTACTTCTTGAAAACTTTTGAATGCAGATTCTGGATTCAGTCACTAGTTTAACTCATCATCTCTAGGAGATAACAGAGTGTGGATTTGCTGATGACTTGCTGATGTCCCTAAACAAAGAAACTATACAGGTCTTGTTTGTGGATGCCACAGTAGTAGTTCCACAGTTGTGTGATACATAGGCCCTCATTTTAACATCAGCTGTACACACCGCCTACAGCCGCGGTGATGGCTGCCAACATATCGCCACGGCGGCTACCATCTGTCCGCAATATTATGAGCACTGCCTGACTTCTGCCACAATATGGGCAGAAATCTGGCAGTGCTCATTGTGGTGGACGGTGGTAAGCTGCCGCTGCTACCACCAGCACCGCCACACCAGAAGAATGCAGCCAGCCGTATTATGACCAGTAATACGTCCTGGTGGTGATCTGCTGGTGGGGCGCTGCTGGTGGTAGCAGTGCCCCTTCCCGTTCCATGACGGAAGTCCTCCTCACCCAAGCTACGTTGGACTTCTGACAGGGGAGGGAGGTGGGAGTGTGGGGGGTGCTGTGTGTGTGAGTCTGAGTGTGTGCATGAATGTCTGAGTGTGTGTGTGAATGTGTCTGTGTGTGTTGTTTGCATGGGTGTATGTGTGTGAGTGAATGCGGTTAAGAACGGTGAAGTGAGTGCGTGTCTGCATGTCAGTGTGATTGTGTGTAAGAATGTGTGTGAGCATGTCTGGAAGTATGCGTGAATGAATACGTGTATGTCAGTGTGTGAATGAATGCGTTTATGTCAGTGTAAGTGAATGGTGTATGTCTGGTGCATGTGGGTGTCTGTGTGCGTGTCTGCAGGGGGGTGGGGCACTGTGACTGTAGCATGGGTGAGGGAGGGGGGTGATGTGTGTGGCTGTGGGGGTGGGGTCAGTTGTGTGGTGTGTGTGTATGGGGGTGAGTGAGTGGATCGGAGGGAAATGGGGGTTAGTATGTGTATCGGGTGGGTAGGGGTGAGTTTGGGTGTAGGGAGGGTGGGGGAACCAGCTACAGGTGACAGGGAAGGAATTCCCTGTCACCGGTAGGGCCTACCGCCATGGTTTTCGTGGCTTTGTTAATGCCACGAAAACCATAGTGGTAGGCCGGCTCATAATGTCACGGGCATCTCCAGCCCAGCGGCTTGTACCGCCATGGCAGTATGAGTGGAGAAGTGGTGGGTTGGCTGCAGCCAACCCGCCAATCACATAATGTGGCAGTATGTACCGCCAGCCTGTTGGCAGTCATACCGCCACATTATCCCTGGTGGTCATAATTACCATGCAAGTGGTGAAAGGCTTTGGGTGTTTAGTGAGTTGAAGCAGGAGAAGCAATCTGCTTTGAAGACCATATGATGCTGCTAACGGAAGAATCCTAAATCACGTAACCCTCAAAGGGCTGGATGGGAGGTGGAGCGCATGACCAGCACCTCTAAAGACAGCTGCTGCTGAAAGGAAAAGAGGAACATAGAGAAAAGGAGGATCTAAATAAACACCCCTTGTATCTAGAGCATGCCACAAGGAAAAAGAAACATAAGTGTGAGCATAATTATAATTAATTTGCAAGCTTCTCTTTGCACAGGGATCAGTATGCCACTTGAGCTAATAATGAGGACCCTAGTCTCCTGGGGCTAGATAAATAAGCCCAGGATAGAGTTGTTGCAGTTGTAAACAATCCCAGAGCAAAGCCAAGGGGCTGGAGCTAATTACCCACCATGGTCCTCTGTGATTGCTAGGCAACCCTGTTAAAGGTAGAAAGAAGACCATCACTGTTGTGTGCTTTGTACTATTGAAAGAATATTGATGCCAATAGTAATGACATTTCAGTAGTGAAAGTTAGAAAAAGTGGATATTTTTTGGTACCATCCTACAATGTTCCATCACATTCTGAAAAGTTTTGCTGTCAATGACAGGCTTAAATTCTGTATTTTGGATCTATGGAGATTCCCTTGAAAAAGTCAAAGGGGAGTATTGTGTTTCTAGAGATTAGGGCTTGCTAGTGCACAAAGCATTAGATAGGCCTCTGGTATAAAGGGTTTCACCTACATTTTAGGGGATTATTAGGTAACTGAACTTTCCTATTGTTTGTGAGGCCTTTTAGAGGCTG
This sequence comes from Pleurodeles waltl, assembly GCF_031143425.1. Taxonomy (NCBI): domain Eukaryota; kingdom Metazoa; phylum Chordata; class Amphibia; order Caudata; family Salamandridae; genus Pleurodeles; species Pleurodeles waltl. Next base: position 770,818,187 of record NC_090437.1, read on the forward strand.
TCCTCTATGGGATTTCCATCTGCCACCTGTACACATTTGCCGATCTTTGAGTAAAATGTAGCCTTATTTGTTATAAAGTACTTTCCGTTTTAAAAGAAAAAGCACTGACTTTTCATCAATTATTATGTGCTGTTTATTAAATCGCTGAGTTCTGAGTCTCTAGCCCAGGGTCTGTCTATTTGTATTCTTGTGACGGCTCTAACTTGCTACTCTGACATTGAAGTACTGAAATGGGTACCAGGTTCCCATTTAGAGGATCTGCATTATAGGTTCCCAGGACAAAAAAGCTAAAGACACAGTTTGTTTTATTTGGGGGCCAGTCCCTCAACCAGGAAGACATTTCTCACAGTAAATGCATCTAGTAGAATATAACTTTTATGAATTAGTATTTACATAGTGTAGACATAGGTCAGTAGCAACAGAACACTGTAGACTTATAGGAGGTGTTGGTAGACGATGCAAGATTCAGAAAACAAATGCAGATTTGCACAATTACATTATTATTCCCATTTCACTTATTTTCCAATTGAGAAACTGAAAAATTAAATCATTTACTCAGAATCACACTTCTGTTTGGGAAAATGCGAAAGCCAAGAGAAGAACCCAAGTCCACAAGTTTCAAAGGTGACAGCTAAGCAGCAAGATCACATTACCACCAAGAGCAATAATGTGTTGTGTTTGTATGGCACAATGGGCCTATATTTATGTGCTTCATGGCGCAGGGCAGCACATCAAGTCACCTTACTGCGCTGCCCTGCATCGGAGGGAAAGAGCAGGAATTCACTGAATTTATGCACTGTGATGCATTTCTGTACTTTACACCTGTCCTAGTGCCCTTTTGGCAGCCTACCTCAAATGCATGCACTCTTGCACGATGGTGCAAGGGTGCCTGTATTGCAAGCAGGATTGGTTTTGGGCAGGAAGGGACACCTTCTTGCACAAAAACAATCCTGAGAGCCTTTTTAATCTATGTGTGCTGAAGAATGCACTATGAGCATACAAAAGAACTATGAGAAATAAAGATATTTCTTCTTGTTACGCCCCTCCTGGGGGGGAATATCTTTTTGTTACATTCCCATGTTTACAAGGTCTTGTAAATCTGTGAATGTGTCAAACTCCATGGATGTAGCATTGGAACACCCACGCAACACCCGTGGAAATGCCTTCTTGGCAAAGAGTAATGTAATGCAGCGATTTGTGCTGTGGTACACTGCTTGAGATTTATGATGCCACGGAGAGCCACCCAAGGTGGGCCTGCATGGCTTCATAAATCTCACTTAAGATTTGCATTGCTTTTTGGTGCAACACAAACCAGGCCATGTGTATGGCCCTATAATTCTTTAAAATACCAAGATTTTCAAAACATTCCTTTACTTAGTAACAAAGGCCCATAGTTATGGGCTTTTGGCCGAGGGCAGCGCAGCAAGTCATGTTACTGAGCTGCCTTTCATTAAAGGGAAAGAGCAGGAATGCACTGTATCTATGACATATTGCACACTCCTGTCCTTTTCCAATCTGCTGGTTCCATTTTGGAAGCCTAGCGCAAACTCAGGCACCCTTGCACCATGGTGCAAGAGTGTCTGCTTTGAAGGGCAGGACTTTTTTTGTGAAGGAAGGGACACTTTCCTGCACAAAAACAATCCTGGGTGGTTGTTTACCTCTCTGTGTGTGCTGCACAACGCAACACACATAGAAGGAGGAAATAATGAAGAGAAATAAAGATATTGCTCCTCGTTGTGCCTCCCCTGTGGAGGCGTAAGGTTTTGGCTCATTCCCAGGTTTACAAGGTCTTGTAAATCTGTGAATGCGTCAGAATCCATGGGTGCATTCACCACAATGCCCATGGGATGCCTCCCTTGCGTGGAGTGAGGCACCGCAGGGATGTGCACTGCCTTGCCTTATCCCATATCCATGAAGCCATTCAAAGCCACGCAAAGTGGCTTTGGGTGGCCTCATAGTGGAGTTCAAGGTTTGCATTGCCATTGCGTCACAAAAAGTGATGCAAAGGCGGCGTAAGGTGCTTATTAAAATGCCCCTAGGAGCTTTCTTTAAATCGTTATTCAACCAGCAGATATCCATTCCAGACCTCTAAAGTTATCAAAGAAAACGTTAAATTGTCTTATTAAGTTATGCATTTTTTTCAGACTAAGGGTATAATTGCTATCAGGATCTGTTAACAAGTATTTCTCTAAAACACGATAAAACAAGGGGCTGCGTGTGGAATTGCAGGCATTTTAAAACGTGACCCTGTTGTACTTTAAATAAAACCATACTACTCTCATCATCTTCTAAATGCCCCACAATGCCTCTGTCAGCAGTGTATTTTCCGTGTAGGTATTTCATTATTTATAATGAGATTATGTGAATTTACAATGGTTTTCTTTAACTGTCATTCTGAAAAGATCATCTGCAGATGATGTGGTCTCTTAAAATAAACATTCACGACCTAGAGTCAAGGAGCAAATCATTCCAATTATTTCGTATTACATTTACAATTTTCGTTCGCATTCTGTATTTGCAGTCAGTTACAGAAGCACGGTTGGAAGGTTTACTTCATGATTCCTAGTCTATTTTTTGTCCTAAGTAATGATTTTATTTCCATTAGAGCAAGCCGCCCAGTTAGCTAACCACTTCTTGTCAATCTTGAACTCTAAAACGCGTTGCTCATGGACAATTCCTATGTTCATTTACGCAGCCTCTAGAATTTTCTCTACAACAGGTCGTCAACGGCCCGCGACTTAGCATTGTATTTGAAACATTAACCAATAACAGATACATTGATATATTATTAATTTGTCAGTCAGTTGTATAGTCTAGTTTCATCCTGCTATATTTATCTAAAGGATATAACAACGAGAAGCAGTTTGCAAGCATATAGCAAATATTTACCAAAGTAATAACTCCTTGGCATTTAAAATGTATGCAGGTGAAATATGCGCACACAGTAACGCTCTGCTGGTGTCAAATAAATATGAACATGTAAATCCTCTTATACAAATCGCTATTCATCATCTCGGTGGATGCACAAACCAGCCTCAGTACACAATGCTATAACAACCAAGAGGGCGTTGACATTGTTTGATTGTTGAACACAGCTTAACTGCCGGCCTGCGGTGAATCAGAACAAGAATGCAATACATAGAACATGTTCGAGGAGTGCAATTCACATGGTGCTACTGTGTGTCACATATGATAACCTGGTTGTTATGTTGGGCTGAGCCATTTGAGAGGGGTGTGCTAGTCTCTTATGGCCGGTCGGGTCCCCATGTTTTGGACACAGTTTGATACGTCCCCTGACATAAGGGGACGAGACAATAAATGGATGTGTGGAGTTTGTGCCACAGGTCAGAATCTCACCAAACCCCTTTCGTGCGTGTTTTTATTTCCGCCACACACTACTGTGATGTGCATTAATGGGCATGAGCTAACAACTCAACAAACTGGTGAAGAGCGCTGGTCACGAACCCCAGTGATGATATCTGATGCTAGTGCATCATACGTGAAGGCACACCACCTCCTAGGCCCTGGCAGTCGCTTCTACGCTCACCCGCCACAGAGCTGCAGTGGTTCCTGCTGTTGCCGCCTCAGCATCGGAAAGCCCATCCGCTGGATCTACATGAGCTTCTCTAGCTCGCGGTGGTGAGTGTGTGCTCGAGAAGACCCCGCCCACTGTGCATCCCGCTGCCCGTCTCCCTGGAGGGAGCGTGCTGCTGACAGCCAGGGGGTGGTGCCACATTTCATCTCATGTGCTTGGCTGCCCCCATCACATCACGTGTGAGAGCAGCTTCCAGAAAGAAAAAATGAAAACACATAGCAAGTCACCGCGCGTCTCCAGGAGGGAGTGTGGAGTGAGGGCTGTGAGGTGTGGGGGCCCAGAAAAATAAAAAGACTGAGGCCCTCATTATGACTTTGGCGGTAAATCCCGCTTACTGCCGCGGTGATGGCCGCCAACATACTGTCGCGGAGGCGAACATCCGTACGCCATATTATGACACACACACACACTAAACCGACAGAATACTGCCACAAAAACATATCCACCAGACCAAAGGTTAATGTTGAACTGTCGGTACGAACACCTATACCGTTATGCCAACAAAACAAGGCCCTCCACATTATGACCCACAAATCACCACAGCGGACATTCAATGGCGGTAAACCATTGCCAGTATACAACAGTGTGGTCGGATTGGCCACCCAAATATACAACAACACAACATTGGCCAGTACTAAAAACACACACCTGACACTCTCCACACCCACCCATCCATAAAACACACCCACATTACCCACAACCCTTTCCAAACATGTAAAATAGCCAAGAGATAGCCATGCAAATCATAGATACAACTACACCCACACTACAAAAACCCATTCATCCATCACGTACCCCACACCCCAACACTTTACTCAACACCCACTGCACAACACACACCACACAACACCCATGTCCCCACAAAGGCACCCCCATTTCACTGAAGAGGAGTTGCGGGTCATGGTGGAGGAAATAGTCATTGTAGAGCCACCGCTGTTTGGAGCACAGGTACAGCAAATCTCCATTGCAGGGAAGATGGAGCTCTGGCGGAGAATCGTGAACTGGGTGAACAACGTGGGGCAGCATCCCCGAACAAGGGACAACATCAAGAAGAGGTGGAACGACCTATGGGGGAAGGTATGTTCCATGGCAGCAAGGCACCAGCTCGCCATCCAGAGGACGGGCGGTGGACCCCCACCTCCTCACCCACAGCTGACAGCATGGGAGGAGCAAGTCTTGGCAATACTGCATCCTGAGGGACTCATTGGAGTTGCCGGAGGACTGGACTCTGGTAAGTCAATATTTACTACCTATGCCTACATACCTGCATGCCACCACCACCCCTCACCCTGACACCTACTACTCCACTCCCCTCCACAGTGCACCACCACAAAATACTAAACTGAATGCCAAGCCCTGCATGCCATACCCACAGCATAAAAATCCCTCTCAGCCCTGTATGTACACCCACCACCAATGCATGCACAGCATGGAGAACTAACAATCCCACAATACATCACCATATACAAACAAAGGTGGCAGGGCAAAAGCAACAATATAGGGGAAGCTATAGATGCAGAATATGTCACAGACATGTAGCATAATACACCACTTACATCCCCACAGGTGCCCCAGCCAATCCCAGCGGCAAGGAGGTGCCACGGCAACCCAGTCCCCCACCAGAACATGCCCTCAGTGATGACAGCAACTCTGGACTACTGGATCTGGGTGAACTCCCTGGCCCATCAAGGACCACTGGTCAGTTGGATACTCCAGCCCACACCCAGTCCACAACAGAGCCTCCCCAATCAGTATCCAACACCACAGCAGCCACCTGACGTCCCCACACCTCTGTCCCAAGGACAGGTCAATCAACAGTGTACCCACCTGTACAGGGACCCCAGTCCACACCTCACAGCCAAGACAATCAGGGCCCTGGGGTCAGTGGCACTGGGAAAGCAAAACACAAATGATGGACGGAATGTGGAACCAATCAAACATTCACCCCCAGTCACAGATCTGGGTTTAATCCATTGTTTTTTTGCTCACCATGCCACCCCAGTTTAGACCCAGCCATATGCAAATCAGTCTTGACCCTGTTCCTCATGGGAACAGTCCGGCCTGAACTGCCTGGCCAGGTCCTCCCTGGACCTGAAACAAGCATCCTGGGACCAGTTTCAGGGTTTCACCCTTCATCAGCCAGGCTAGCTTGAATCCAGTGGCATAGTCAGCCCGGGACCCACGTCTGGGCATACCCAGTGCACGTAAGACAGCAAAAGCAAAGCAAAACACAAATGATGGACGGAATGTGGAATCAATCAAACATTCACCCCATTCACAGATCTGGGTTTAATCCATCGTTTTTTTGCTCACCATGTCACCCCAGTTTAGACACAGCCATATGCAAATCAGTCTTGACCCTGTTCCTCATGGGAATAGTCCAGCCCGAACTGCCTGGCCAGGTCCTCCCCGGACCGGAAACAAGAATCCTGGGACCGGTTTCAGGGTTTCACCCTTCATCAGACAGGCTAGCTTGAATCAAGTGGCATAGTGAACCTGGGACCCACATCTGGGCATACCCAGCGCACCTATGGCGGCAAAAGCAAAGCAAAACACAAATGATGGACAGAATGTGGAACCAATCAAACATTCACCGCAGTCACAGATCTGGGTTTAATCCATCGTTTTTTTGCTCACCATGCCACCCCAGTTTAGACCCAGCCATATGCAAATCAGTCTTGACCCTGTTCCTCATGGGAACAGTCCAGCTTGAACTGCCTGGCCAGGTCTTCCCTGGACCGGAAACAAGCATCCTGGGACCGGTTTCAGGGTTTCACCCTTCATCAGCCAGGCTAGCTTGAATCCAGTGGCATAGTGAGCCCGGGACCCACGTCTGGGCATACCCAGCGCACTTATGGTGGCAAAAGCAAAGCAAAACACAAATGATGGATGGAATGTGGAACCAATCAAACATTCACCCCCAGTCACAGATCTGGGTTTAATCCATCCTTTTTTTGCTCACCATGCCACCCCAGTTTAGACCCAGCCGTATGCAAATCAGTCTTGACCCTGTTCCTCATGGGAACAGTCCAGCCCGAACTGCCTAGCCAGGTCCTCCCTGGACCGGAAACAAGCATCCTGGGACTGGTTTCAGGGTTTCATGCTTCATCAGCCAGGCTAGCTTGAATCCAGTGGCATAGTGAGCCAGGGACCCAAGTCTGGGCATACCCAGCGCACTTATGGCGGCAAAAGCAAAGCTAAACACAAATGATGGTCGGAATGTGGAACCAATCAAACATTTACCCCCAGTCACAGATCTGGGTTTAATCCATCATTTTTTTGCTCACCATTCCACCCCAGTTTAGACCCAGCCATATGCAAATCAGTCTTGACCCTGTTCCTCATGGGAACAGTCCAGCCCGAACTGCCTGGCCAGGTCCTCCCTGGACTTGAAACAAGCATCCTGGGACCGGTTTCAGGGTTTCACCCTTCATCAGCCAGGCTAGCTTGAATCCAGTGGCATAGTGAGCCCGGGACCCACGTCTGGGCATACCCAGCGCACTTATGGCGGCAAAAGCAAAGCAAAACACAAATGATGGACGGAATGTGGAACCAATCAAACATTCACCCCAGTCACAGATCTGGTTTTAATCCATTGTTTTTTTGCTCACCATGCCACCCCAGTTTAGACCCAGCCATAAGCAAATCAGTCTTGACCCTGTTCCTCATGGGAGCAGTCCAGCCCAAACTACCTGGCCAGGTCCTCCCTGGCCCAGAAACAAGCATCCTGGGCCTGGTTTCAGGGTTTCACCCTTCATCAGCCAGGCTAGCTTGAATCCAGTGGCATAGTGAGCCCGGGACCCACGTCTGGGCATACCCAGCGCACTTATGGCGGCAAAAGCAAAGCATAACACAAATGGTCAGTGGCATTGGGAAAACCGTTTAGGGGACATAGGCACAGGGGGAAAGTGACACACAGAGGACAGCTATGCACCAGGGGGGGACAGGCCCAGGGAACCGACTATTCAAGAGGCACTCACCAATGTCCTGGGGACTTGCCAACAATCCCAGGAAAAAATGTGTCAGATGATAGACATCATGCCGGAGAACCAGTGGCTGGAGGAGGAACACCACCAGGAGATCAGGAAAGAAATGCAGGCCCTCAACACCACCATTGTCTCCATAGCAGGGGTGCTGGGTGATATGGCCGACATCAAGAGGGACTACACAGTACACCAGCGGGCTCTTACCACAGGCCAGTCAACTGAACAGCCCTCCACATCTGCTGCTGCTAGTGGACAGGAGACCCTACCATATGACTCACAGGCCAGCAGCAACCCTCTCCCTGTAGAAGGTGAACTATCCCACAAACGTTCCCTGAGACCCAGAAAGACACCAGGGACACTTGCAAAGATCAAGACCACAAAATGAGACCTTCCTGAATGTCCTCCCTGTGTTCCACTTTCTCACCTTGTTCTTTTTGAACTGCCATTGCTCTCCTTCATATGGCCCCTTGGACACTGTAGCTGCGCTACAAACAGACTGGACCAATATCCTGGTCTTACCTCTACCACTTCCCCATTCCATTACACTATTCCTTCCATATTTGTCACTTCAATAAACACTCTTGAACACAACATGAGTGATAGTGCTTTATGTGACAAAAATGTGCAATAATTTTAACTGTTTCCTTTTGTGCAATTGTCCTGAACTTTGCGATTCCATCCAAAAAATGGCCTGTAGCAGTTTGTAGTCATCACATCAGTACATAGTTGTAACCACATCAACATCTACAAAATGGTAAGGCATAGGTGAAAAATAAATAATCAGAGGAATGGTCAGTTCCAAGGTCTTACCTGTGTGTCACTGGAAGTATTGCAGTATGAATGAGGTCCTGTTGTCCACATCCTCATCCTCTGCCTCCTCATCCTCACTGTCCTCAGGGTCCACTCCTGCCAAAGGAGCATTTTCACCCTCCTCCTCCTGCAGATAGAGCATATGTCGTCTGATGGCCAGGTTGTGCAACATGCAGTATACAACAACTATCTGGCAGACCTTCTCAGGGGAGTAGCAGAGGGATCCACCTGTCAGATAAAGCATCTGAACCTGGCCTTCAGGAGACCAAAGGTCCTCTCAATTATTCTCCTGGTTCAACCATGAACATCATTATACCTATTCTCAGCCCCTGTCCTGGCATTTCTTACAGGGGTCAAGAGCTGTGACAGGTTTGGGTAGCCAGAGTCACCTGTAAGAATTGAGGGACAAACATTAGCCTTGCAGAAGGGTATGGGGGATGACTCCTGAAGCCATACACTGACATGCATTGGGTGGGGATTCAGGCTCCCCTGTTAGCCTCACCCTGTCCTCTGTAGTTGTGTCATCACATGTGGGATGCTGCTATTCCTCAAGACAAAGGTGTCATGCACCGACCCAGGATACTTGGCAGTGATGTGGGAGATGTACTGGTCAGCCAGGCACACCATTTGCACATTGAGTGAGTGGAAACTCTTCCGATTCCTAAACACCTGTTCATTGGCCTGGGGGGGGAATAAATGCTATATGTGTTCCATCAATGGCCCCAATAACATTTGGAATATGTTCCATTGCATAGAAACCAGCCTTCACATTAGCCAAATCATCCACTTGGAGGAAAGCGATGTCGCTGCACATGTGTTTGAGCAGGGCAGCCAAAACCCTTGCCAGCACTGTTGAGAGCATTGGGTGTGACATTCCTGAAGCCAAGTCCACTGTCACTTGGAAAGAGCCAATTGCCAGGAAATGGAGCATTGATAGGACCTGCACAAGAGGGGGAATCCCAGTGGGTTGACGGATATCAGACATCAGATTGGTCTCCAATCGTGCACCCAGCCCTGTGATTGTGACCTTGTCCAGTCTATAGGTGAGTATAATGTGCCTGTCCTCCAGTGTAGCCAAGTCCACAAGGGATCTGTACACAGGGGCTTGCCTCCTACTCCTATTACTCCTCAGTGGTTGGTACCAAAGGGACACAAGATTGAGAAGTGAGTGACAAACTGAACAATGGAAACACCACTTCAGTGTACATTGACCATGTATGTAACTGGACTATGTAAATGGCAATGTATGTACAACTGACATCAATGATGCAGCTTTCAATTTAAGAACGTTGACCTGCACCATAAAATGGCGACCGCCTGTCCTGTATGTAACTCTGCCGGTGTGGGGCGTCATGGCGGAAGGTGGTCTTGCACCGCCATGCTCATCCTCATTGGCTAAAATGGGGCTCTATGGAGTACAGTGTCCAGTGAGGATCACCGGCAGTGGTGATGGTGTACCCACTGTGGACGTGACCGCCATTTTCTGACTATAACCTCATTTGATTCCTGACTTTCCACAGGACAACACCTCCACTGCATGTGCTGTTGTGACCTGAGTCTGGAACATGCCATGGCCCATGCGACAGGGGAAAGGGACCCTGCCCTTACTTCAGAGGAGCTGAAGCGCCTGGTGGATGGGGTCCTACCCCTGTGTGAACAGTTGTATGGGCCTCCAGACCAACAGGTGAGTACACCATGGGAATGATGCATGCAACAAGGTTGCATGGAGATGTGTGTGTGCTGGCACTATGTCATTTGGTGGGGTAGTGCCAAGGACGTGCGGACCATGGGTGTCTATAGCAGGCAGAGCACTCACTACAGGAAACGGGGAGAGGACCTGAGACGCTGGGCACAGAAGACTGCGGAGACCCAGCTAGGGATGGCCTCCCAATGACGCAGGGATGCCCTTCGGAACCTAACCCCCCTGATGTCCCCCATACTAGCAGTGGCCCACCCAGAGCTGGATGGGCGCTTGAGGGCAGAACAGCAGCCAGAAGAGGGTGAGTAAAGCGTGTGTAACACCCATCTTTGTTGCCTGGCATAGGATGCTGGTGGTGGCTTTCAGTCAGTGGAGGCCCCTAAATGCCAGCTCATACTTTGCTTTGTGGTCCAGCTCAGGGTAAATGGGTTAATAGCAAAAAACTATTGCTTAATAGGTCCCAGGAGGGGTGCAGATGGCAGTGGTTGGCTTTCATCTTGCTGTGGTACCTAGCCAATGGAATTCCAGTGCAGTGCATAGCACTCAATCTTAGTCCCTGTGTGTGATGGTAATGCGTATGCCATCTTTGGTGTTGGTGCTGTAATTGATCCAGTGCTCCTTTTCTCTTCCCCTCCTCTATTTTCTTCTGTCATCCTGTCCATATGTGCATTAGCCTCATCTGGTGGAGGAGCAGGGGCACCGGAGATTGAGGGAACTGCAGTCCACGGGACCCAGGAGGCAGAGTCCACAGACGCTGACAGGACCAGTGCGACAGAGGGCGAGGGGAGCACTACAGCAGGGACAGGAGGTGACAACACTGACTCTGAATCCTCCTCCAATAGGAGCTCCCTGGTGGTGGCGGACATCTCTAGAACCACCCCAGCTACAGGTACAGCCGCCACCCCCCTTACCAGCACCGCCCTCCCAGTAGCATCCCACTGAGTTGGTGGTGCCCGCTCACCCAGGAGGGAGAGCATCTCTTTTGTCCCAGGCACCTCAGGCCCTGCCCCAGTGAGCCCTGCTGCCTTCAGTGAGGAGGCTGTTGACCTCCTGAGATCATTCTCTGTAGGGCAATCAACCATAGTGAATGCCATCCAGAGGCTGGCATCCCAGATGCAGCAATGCAATGCCTACCTGGAGGGCATCCACGGTGCATTGGCGGCCCTACAGAGATCGTTTCAGGCTCTGGCCTCCTCTCTGGTGGCAGCCTGTGTCCCTGGTCCTACCGTCTCCCCTCCAACTACTACTTCCCAGTCCCAGTCTCCTTGACCCCAACCCATCCCATGCACACATACAGACAAGCATGCACACAAAACATCACACAAGAGTGACACAGACAAGCACAGGCAGCAAACTTCAAACCACAAGCACTCACACAAACAACAGACAGCTGCACACATAACAGCATCCACTGCCTCCACTGTCTATCCCTCTGTTGGAAAATGGGTTATTGGTAAGGGCAGGTAAGTACCTACACTTAGCAAGAGGCCTCTAACCTCCACTTAGGTCCAGTTAGGTGTCAGTAAATTAAACAAAGCGTAAAGCATTAAAATATCACAAAACAGTAATTAAATAAAACACAGAAAACAGTTTAAAAATCCAAAACCAATTTATGAAATAGGCAATAATGTTATCTTTACAATGACACCAAAACAAATAAAATCGGATAAAGGGAACCGAAGATATGTATTTTTAAAAATTAATGCTTTTTAGCACTTAGAAACAAATAGCGCCAATCTGGTCACCTGGTCGCACCTCGACCGGGGCAAAGTCAAAGTTTGAGGCCGACCGCGATGGAGCCCTGCTCGGCTACAGCTCATGGGAGACCTTGGTCAAAAGTTTACCTTCTGATTTAGTTGTTTTTCCGGAGATTTTCATCAGTGGGACCAAGTTGGCAGTCCAATCCAACCTCCTGGAACTCTTCCTCGGATACGAGTCACAGTAGCCGTCAGTGGAGATTTTTACCTTCGGACTTGGGCCCTCATTACAACCCTGGCGGTCGGTGGTAAAAAGGCGGTAATACCGCCAACCGGCCGGCGGTAAAAAAAAATGGAATCACGATCATGGGGGAAACCGCCAACATAGACAGCCACTTAAACACTCCGACCGCCACAGCGGTACAAACACACAGCGCAGCGGTCACCGCCAACAGACAGGCAGAAGACAAAGTACCGCCCACCGTATCACAACCCAGCAATCCACCACCTTTTCTGGGGCGGAACCAACGCGAACAAAAACACGGCGGAAACAGGACTTTGAAGAGAAAACACTCACCTCTCCACACCCCACGAGGAACCAGGACGCCATGGAGCCAGAACTCCAGATACTCCCTGCGATGGTATTCCTGCTCCTCTATCAGGAGCACTAGAAACGGCGGCGATGACCACGGTGAGTACTGCACCTACAACACAGGAGAGAGGGGAGGGAGGAGGGAAACGAGAGTGACACATACACGCAACACCCCCACCCCACCCTCACCCATAACACCATACTCACAAATACATGCAGCAACATTACATATACACCCCCTTCAATAACGCAAGGACAAAAGGAATTGATGTGAACGAATGTAATCAATAAAAATCAGATAGTGAAATTTAAAAATTCAGTAAATACAAATATGTACAGCAACTACACAATTCCGGATATTACTCAAACATCATCCGTGGATCAGAGTCCAAAAAGGCATGGGCGAGGCCCACACATGACATCAGACTTCAAACGGAGAGAACACTGCAGGGGAATCAGATCGAAATGAAACAGGCACCTCAGGGGGAGGCGGGGGCACCTCAGCCTGATGACTGCACAACGCCACTGCTGCACGAGGGGGCTCCATGCACATTGATGTATAATGGGGAGTACAAAGCCACAGTCTCTCAAGTCTCTCCAGGGGGTGGTTTGCCCACTGCTTTATCCTGGGAGTGCAAAGCCACAGTCTCTCAAGTCTCTCCAGTGGGTGGTTTGCCCACTGCTTTATCCTGGGGAGTGCAAAGCCACAGTCTCTCAAGTCTCTCCAGTGGGTGGGTTGCCCACTGCTTTATCCTGGGGAGTGCAAAGCCACAGTCTCTCAAGTGGATAACAGTCTCCACTGGTTCTGGAGGGGGCATTGTGCCCAGAGTGCTTCATCCTGCCAAGGACTGAGGTAGTGGATGCCTTTCTCCACTGTTTCTGGAGGGGGCTTTGTGCCCAGATTGCTTCATCCTGCCAAGGACTGAGATGGTGGATGCCTTTCTCCACTGGTTCTGGAGGGGGCATTGTGCCCAGAGTGCTTCATCCTGCCAAGGACCAAGGTACTGGATGTGATACTCCACTGGTTCTGGAGGGGGCTATGTGCCGAGAGTGCTACATCCTGCCAAAGACTGAGGTAGTGGATGCCTTTCTCCACTGAAAGTCGTGCATCATGGAAGCTGGCCAGGCTCCTGGAACTGACCACCAGCCTCGGATGACTGACAACTGGGGATGGCAGCCATGTCTGCGGTGGTGCCACAGGCTCAGGATGTCGTGGGGCCGCTGGCGGTGCTTGCGGCGGGGTCAGCTGTGGCGGTGCTGGCGGCGGCCTCTGTGGCATCGGTGCTGGCGGCAGGCTCTGTGGCGGCAGTGCTGGCGGCGGGCTCTGTGGCGGCGGTGCTTGCGGCAGCCTCTGTGGCATCGGTGCTGGCGGCGGACTCTGTGGTGGCGGTGCTTGCGGCGGTCTCTATGGCATCGTGGCTGGCGGGAGCCTCTGTGGCGGCAGTGCTGGTGGTGGCCTCAGTGACTGCGGTGCTGGAGGCGGGCTCAGTGACTGCGGTGCTGGCGGCGGGCTCTGTGGCGGCGGTGCTTGCGGCGGGCTCTGTGGCATCAGTGCTGGCGGCGGGCTCTGTGGCGGCAGTGCTTGCGGCGGCCCCTGTGGCATCGTGGCTAGAGGCAGCCTCTGTGGTGGCAGTGCTGGTGGCAGCCTCAGTGACTACGGTGCTGGATGCGGGCTCAGTGACTGCGGTGCCTGTGGCGGGCTCAATGACAGCGGTGCTGGTGGCGGGCTCAATGACAGCGGTGCTGGTGGCGGTGCAGATGGTGGTCTTCTCCTCCGTACAGGTTGGCGTCGGCGTGGACTGAAGGTGTGACACTGGTCCAATTGTCGGTGCCACCATGCCCTCTCCTGACCTGCCCTTTATTTTCTGGCCCTTCCCCACCTTGGATGGTGGCGCTGCTGTCTTGCCACCCTCCCCTTTCATTTTCCCTGAGCCTTTGGTGCCAGGTGTTTTCTGCTTCTCCCTCTGGGATGTGGGCATCTTTTTAACTTTTGCAGATGGCGGAATGTCCTTGGCCTTGCTCCGTGGCACACTGGCAGCCCTGTTGGTTGGTGCACTCCAATATCCCGCAGTTGCTGCCACCACTGTGTCTGCTGATGTGGTGGCTGAGGTGCTGGGTTTGGGACCTGGAAAGCCTGACCCTGGGGGAGGGACGGGGGAGAGGTATAGCGAAGAGGTCAATATTAGCCAGGAAAAGTTTTTTAGACACACTGGGACAGGTAGATAGAGTGGGTTTGGGAGTGGAGGAAGAGGTAGCGGCCGTAGGAGGTGTACGTTTGCTGAATTTGGGTGAAGGTACATGGGCTGGAGGCTGTTATGAGGTGGATGGCTGTTGTGTGGGTGTGTGCCTGTGTTTGTGTACTTTGGGAGGAGGGCTCACAGACACACTGGTAGAGGACACAGGGGATGTGTGAATGGTAGTGGGGGTGGTGCATGCATGTGAGCGGTGTGTTGTGATGGGCGTGCTGGTGATGGAGGTAGTGGCTGAAGATTTAGTGCATGCAGGTGTGAGTGGAGACGAGACAGGGAGGGAGGAGGAGGACGTGGAGGAGGGGGACACAGTGGAGGCAGTCTTATGTTATGTTACACAATTTAAAGAGCGCATGGCTACCCTCGGGTTTCCCAGCGCTACGAAACCCTAACCACAGAGGGGATGAGAGTGAAAGGAATAAAAACAACTGAACCTAGAATAACCAAGTTTTCAAGGCCTTTAGAAATTCCAGTTCTTGCTCCATCAGCCGAAGATTAAGAGGCAGCGAGTTCCACAATTTGGCTCCTAAAAAGTTCAGGGAGGACCCACCCGATCTTGCTTTCTTTATTCTCGGTACGGTTACTAAAGCAAGAGTATCTCAAATCTCTATTCGGCCTATAAAAAGTGGCCAAGTTCCTAAGGAGCATAGGTCCTCTATCATGCAAAGACCTGTGGATATGACATAGAGCCTTAAATTTGATCCGCTGTACAACAGGCAACCAGTGCAAGGAGGCCAATCCAGCTTTCACAGAAGACCTTCTCGGGATGCTCAGTAATAAACGAGCTGCAGCATTTTGAACTCTTTGTAATTTATTTTTAACATATACTGGGGAGCCTAGGAAAAGGCCATTCCCGTAGTCTAGCCTTGAAAAAATAACAGCTTGCACAATGAGTCTTCTAGCCAGTGCTGGAAGAATTACAAAAATCTTCCTAGGAAGTCTCAGTAAGGCAAAGCAAGTAGTAGATATTTTCATAGCCTGCAGGTCTAGCGTTAGAAGGGGATCCAGACTGATCCCCAGGATCTTAACATGCTTTTTGGGAGGAGGGAACTCACTCAGGGGGTCATTCTGACCCTGGCGGTCATGGACCGCCAGGGCCAACGACCGCGGAAGCACCGCCAACAGGCTGGCGGTGCTTCTGGGGCCATTCTGACCGCGGCAGTAAAGCCGTAGTCAGAAAAGGGAAACCGGCGGTTTCCCGCCGGTTTCCCGCTGCCCCAGGGAATCCTCCTGCAAGCAGCGCCGCCATGGGGATTCCGACCCCCTTCCCGCCATCCGGTTTTCACCGCCAGAAACAGGATGGCGGGAACGGGTGTTGTTGGGCCCCTGGGGGCCCCTGCAGTGCCCATGCCCTAACAGGGCCCCATTAAGATTTTCAGTGTCTGCTTGGCAGACACTGAAAATCGCGACGGGTGCAACTGCACCCGTCGCACACCAGCAACTCCGCCGGCTCCCTTCGGAGCCGGCTTCCTCGTTGCTGGGGCTTTCCCGCTGGGCGGGCGGCCTTTTGGCGGTCGCCCGCCAGCCCAGCGGGAAAGTCAGAATGACCGCCGCGGTCTTTTCACCGCGGTACGGTCTTCTGGCGGTTCCCGCCAGGCGGGCGGCTTCCGCCGCCCGCGGGGGTCAGAATGACCCCCTCAGTGCCGAAGGACAGGTGCGAGAAATTCCAGGCCTTGGTTCAGGGCCCAGTATCATGACTTCCGTCTTCTCCTCATTTAGTTGCAATTTACTCTGAGTCATACAGCTTGAGACCGCTTGCATACAAGTAAGGAAAGCGGCTCCTTCTGAGGTCTCATTAGCAGAAAAGGCAACCACCAGTTGGGTGTCATCAGCATAGGGCACTAATGCTAACCCAAATGATTCCACCAAAGAGGCCAAGGGAGCCATATAAATGTTAAACAGTGTCGGACTAAGGGCAGATCTAGGACCTGAAAGGACCTGTCCTGTAGGAAGGAAGTAAACCAGTCAAGTGCCTGTTCCTTAATTCCGAGCTCCCTCATTCTCTGGATCAATACCTGGTGCTCTACTGTGTCAAAAGCTGCGCTCAAGTCCAGCATAATAATCACTGTGGTAAGACCCTGGTCAACCCTCTTTGTAGCCTCTTCCATAACTGCAATTAATGCAGTTTCCGTGCTGTGACCAGTTCTAAAGCCCATCTGAGTGGGATGGAGCAACCTATTCTCTTCTAAAAAGGTAGAGAGTTGCCAATTGATGTATTTATCCAGAATTTTAGCGGGGGTGGGCAAAAGGGAAATGGGTCTAAAATTCTTCAACACTGTCGGGTCAAGAGAAGGTTTTTTTAATAGCGGTTTCACTATAGCATGCTTCCAAGAGCTATGTACTACTCCTTTGGAAAGAGAATCATTAAGTAAATGTGTCAGCATCGGAACAATATCTTCCGCCCCCTGCACAAATATGTGAGGAGGGGCAGGGTCCAGGGGTATCCTTATTTCAGGGCACTCAAGAAATGTAACACTTGAGTTGTGAAGAGTGGATGTTGGTGTGTCTGCATGGGTATGATGCTTGTGTGAGTGCCTGTGGGATGTGTGGTGCTTATGTTTGCCTGAGCCACCCTTGTGTGTTGAGGTGTGTGCATGTTGGTCTGATTGTGTGTTTGGGATAGGCAGAGGTACAGGGGATTGGGTCTGGGTGGAGGAGGTTTGAGGAGGGAGGCTGGACACAGGGACCATGGCTGCCATCAGTGCAGAGGCCAGAGCCTGAAATGCTCTCTGTTGGGCTGCCACGCCAGAATGAATGCCCTCCAGGTATGCATTTGTTTGTGGGAAATGCCTCT
The DNA here is from genome assembly GCF_031143425.1 of Pleurodeles waltl. Classification (NCBI taxonomy): domain Eukaryota; kingdom Metazoa; phylum Chordata; class Amphibia; order Caudata; family Salamandridae; genus Pleurodeles; species Pleurodeles waltl. Next base: position 770,835,609 of record NC_090437.1, read on the forward strand.
CGACACCCTGGATGGCATTCAGAATGGTTGATTGCCCAACAGTGAGGGATCTCAGGAGGTCAATAGCCTCCTCACTGAGGGCAGCAGGACTGACTGGGGCAGGGCCTGAGGTGCCTGGGGCGAAGGAGATGCCCACCCTCCTGGGTGAGCGGCCACGGGTCACACGCTGAGGGGCTGCTGGGAGGGCGGTGCTGGTAGGGGGAGGCGGCTGTGCCTGTTGATGCGGGGGGCACGGAGGGGCCCGCCACCGCAAGGGAGCTCCCATAAGAGGAGGAGTCGCTGTCGCTGGACTCTGCTCCTGTCCGTACCGTGGACCTCCCCTCGCCCTCCGTCCCACTGGTGGCTTCAGACTCCGTTGTCTCACCCTCCAGGGCCAAGTGGGATGCAGCTCCCTCCTTCACACAAGAACAGGGAGATCACAAAAAGGGGGGGAAGACAGAAGATAGACATGTTCAGTGCATGCAATACCACTACCGTTGGCGGACACTACAGACACAGTAGCCCTCTGCACTACGGCATGCACTTATAGTTCCTAGATTATTCACAGGGCCATGGGGTACAAGGCCTATGCCTGATTGCTGCACACATGGAAATCACAGGAGCCTGACTAGGTGTAGATGGCTCTTACCACTGGTGGGGTTGGGGTGCCACATAGCCTGCCTCAAAAAGCGACTTTGCCTGCAAAGCTCGCCCTGGCCTATGGGAACCCACTGCCCACCTCCCCCACCCAGACACCTCGTAATGCGCGCAGAGTCAGATGGATGTGATGGTACTCGCCCCCTTGTGGCTGCTGTGATGCCCTCAAGTGCCATCCAACTCCGGATACGTCACCGCCAGGATACGGAACATTAGGGGGGTCATGGTGCGACGGGCACCCCTCCCACGTTGGGAGGCCATCTCCAGCTGGGCCTCCGCCGTCTTCTTGCTCCAGCGGCGAATGTCCTCCCATCTTTTCTGGCAGTGGGTGCTCCGTCTGTGGTGGACCCCCAGGGTCCGGACGTCCTTGGTGATGGCACACCAAATATCCTTCTTCTGGTGGGCGCTGACCTAGAGAAATAGTACAGGAGAAAAGGTAAAACTTTAACTGTCCAGACCGTCACAGTCATTGGCCCACATTCCCACCCTTGCCCTGACGCACATACACTCACCGTCCGCTCATGCAGGGCTCAGTTCCCCCCATGTATCTTCAATCCACAACACTCCAAACAGGCATTGCCCATGCAGCATGCTCACATTGTACTCACTTGTTTGTCTGGAAGACCGTAGAGTAGCGTGTAATGGGGGAGGACCCCTTCCACTAGCTTCTCCAACTCCTCCGAAGTGAAGGGAGGGGCCCTTTCCCCAGACACATGAGCCATTGTTGCTTCCAGACTGAGGTCACAGCAGCACTTGCAGTGTAGGTCCTCTCCTGTCGAAGGTCAGGTATCAAGTGAGTAAACAGACTGAAAATGGAGGTCACGTCCGCGGTGGTGCGTACCGTCACCGCCGGCGTACATCGTCATTGGCTCCTCAGACTCATAGGGTCCAATGTTAACCAATGCAGGATTGCGCTGCGTTCTTTGACCACCTACCGCGACGGTGTAGAACGCCAGCGCAGTTACATCAAATCCCCTTGTCCCACCTTATAGGTCAGGCAGCCGCCATTTCAGGGGGTCACATGGCATTACACCTATCTAGGCCTTGCATACACACAGTAACAGGCACATTGCGGATTGACAAATGTGTGCTAATGACTGTTTGTAATACCTCAGTGTTGGCTGACTCTCTGCTCGCTGTTCTCGTCCATAGGGCACGTCTGCTGGGGCAGGTGATGAGATGGCGGCATCCTCCGGTGTACAGACCACTGGTGGACCTGTCGACAATGGAAGAGAGACACGTAATAGTCACTTACAGACTTACAGACTTACAGACTTGATCGTGCAACAATCCTGGAACTGTGCCCAGTTGGAGCCAGACCTGATGTCAGCAATCCGCCATCCGACAGGGATCCCCCCTCTAGTGCAGGTCCTGTCAGTACTCCATTTCCTGGCAAGTGGGTCTTTTCATACTACAGTGGCCATTGCATCATGGATGTCCAAGCCTATGTTCTCAAACGTGTTGTCCAGAGTGTTGCTGCCCTGCTGAAACACATGCGCAGCTACATCGTGTTCCCTCAGGTGGAGGATTTGCCTACAGTGAAAGGTGACTTCTATGCCCTGGGACATATCCCCAAAATCATAGGTGCCATTGATGGGACACATGTGGCATTGGTACCCCCCTGCAGGAGTGAACAGGTGTACAGAAACCGGAAGAGCTACCAGTCAATGAATGTGCAGATGGTGTGTTTTTCCGACCAGTACATCTCTCCTGTGAATGCCAAGTTTCCTGGATCAGGGCATGACACTTACATTCTGAGGAATAGCAGCATCCCTTATGTGATGGGGCAACTCCAGAGGCACTGTGTGTGGCTAATAGGTGAGGACAAGGACCCTGTACCCTGTGAATAGTTGTCTGGGTCTGGGTTGTCCTTAAGGGTTAGTGTGTGTCTAACAGTTGTCCCTTGACATTTGCAGGTGACTCTGGGTACCCCAACCTATCATGGCTACTGACGCCAGTGAGAAATCCCCGGACAAGGGCAGACTAACGATACAATGAGGCACATGGGCGAACTAGGAGAGTGATTGAAAGGACCTTTGGCCTCCTGAAGGCCATGTTCCGGTGCCTCCATATGACTGGTGGTTCTCTCTACTACTCACCAAAGAAGGTGTGCCAGATCATTTAGGCCTGCTGTATGCTGCACAACCTGGCTTTGCGACAACAGGTGCCTTTTCTGCAGGAGGATGGTCCAGAAGGTGGTCTTGTGGCAGCTGTAGAGCCTGTGGACAGTGAAGAAGAGGAGGCAGAAGAAGAGAATGTCAACAACAGAAGCAACGTAATCCAGCAATACTTCCAGTGAGACACAGGTAAGAAGATGTCACTGCCTCACACATCTCATACTATTGTTTGAGCTAGCATAAGTCTGTCACTTTCACCCAGTGTATGGACCCTAACTTGTCACTTTGCCTTTCCATTTCACAGATGTGGGTCCAACTGTATGACCTCTGCTATATTACCTCATGGACAAGAGCTGTGTTACATTGGTATGTTGACAATACAATTGACATTGCTATATTCCATAGTTATTGCAAATACACATTTGTGAAAGCAAAGACTGACTCCAGATTATTTTGTGATTCAAGGGTGTTTATTTCAGTGCTAATTAGTGGAGGGGGTTGTAAAATGGGCAGGGGTGATGGTGGAGGAATGTCCATGGCAGAGTCCAGCCTATTTGTTTCACAGGTGCATTGTCCAAAGAGGCCTAGGAAGTGGAGCTAGGGCAGTTGATGGATGGACAGGGTGACAAAGTAGGACAGAAGGATGACATTCAGGGGGGTCTCATTTCCTGGCGGGGGGCTTGGCATTGTTCTCTGTCTTTGTCATAGATCTCAGGGACCATTTGCGGGGTGGTTCTCCATCTGCAGGGGGTGGGGTGCTGGTGTCGTGGTCCTGTGGCGGTGCCTCCTGTCCACTAGCGCAGGCAGAGGTAGTGGGCTGTTCATCATCCAGGCTGATGTCAGGGGCCCTTTGTTGTGCCACAGTGTCCCTCCTGGAGTTCACAAGGTCCTTCAGCACCCCTACAATGGTGACCAGGGTGGTGTTGATGGACTTAAGTTCCTCCCTGATCCCCAGATAGTGTTCCTCCTGCAGCCGCTGGGTCTCCTGAAACATGGCCAGTACCGTTGCCATCGTCTCCTGGGAATGATGGTACACTCCCATGATGTTGGAGAGGGCCTCGTGGAGAGTGGGTTCCCTGGGCCTGTCCTCCCCCATCGCACAGCAGTCCTCCCAGTTCCCCTGTTTTCCTGTGCCTCTGTCCCCTGAACCGTGTGCCCACTGTCACCGCCCCCAGGTCCCTGATTTTCTTGGGGTGGTGGGTTTGCCTGAGTTCCCTGTAGTGGTGGACACACTGTTGCTTGACATGTCCTGGGGACAGAGGGATGGGCCCGCTGGGTGGGTGCTGTGCTAGTGTTTCCTGAGGGGGAAGGTTCTGTGGTGGCATGTCCCAGTGTCAGGGGACCCGACTGTCCCGAGGTCCCAGATGGGCCGGGCTGGTCATCTTGATCCAGTTGGACAGAGCTGCTGTCATCACTGTGGGCCTCTTCTGTGGGTGGAGTGGACATGTCTGGAACCTCCTGTTCGGTGACGTTGGGTAGGGGTCCTGCAGGTGTGTAAAGGCATTATTATTGCATCTGTATGTGCCATTGTGTGCAATGGGTGGGTGACCCTGTACTCCAGTGCTTGCATTCTTGTCTAGGACCTTGTGTGATAATTGGTTTGGGGTCTGTGTGGGTATCTGTAGTGGACATGCTTTGGTGATGGGTGTCCATGCTTTGGTATGGCATGCAGGGCTTGTTGTTGGGATGGGTGGGTTGTGATAGTGGGACATTTGTGTGGTGTTGGAGTGATGGGGTGAGGGTGGGGTATGTGATAGAATGCAGGTAGGGTGGGGGATGTAATAGTTAAGATCTGACTTACCAGAGTCCATTCCTCCTGCTACTCCTGCGAGGCCCTCAGGATGCAGAATAGGCAAGACTTGCTCCTCCCATGTTGTTATTTGTGGGGGAGGTGATGAGGGTCCGCCGCCAGTCCTCTGTACTGCAATCTGGTGTCTTGAGACCACGGAATGCACCTTCCCCCGTAGGTCGTTCCACCTCTTCCTGATGTCATCCCTTGTTCTGGGGTGCTGTCCCACGGCATTGACCCTGTCCACGATCCTCCACCATAGCTCCATCTTCCTAGCAATGGATATCTTCTGCACCTGTGCTCCAAATAGCTGAGCCTCTACCCAGATGATTTCCTCCACCATGACCCTTAGCTCCTCCTCTGAGAATCTGGGGTGTCTTTGTGGTGCCATGGGTGTTGTGTGAATTGTGTAGGTGAGGGTGTGTAGGGTGATTTGTTGGGGTGTGTGAAGTGGAGTGCGTGGGTGCTGTATAGGTGTAGGTGGTGTGTGGCTCTGGTTTTGTCTGTAGTCGTGGTGTCTATCTCATATCAATGGTTTGTAGTCGTAAAGAGTTGTGGGTAATGTGGGTGTGTGTTTTATAGTGGTGTGAGTGTGTGGGTGTGGTGTGTGTATGGGTGTCAGGTGTGTGTTATTTAAATTGTCCAATGTGGTGTTGTTTTGTATGTGTGTGTGTATTTTGAGCGCAGAGGTATGTACTGTCAATGGTTTACCACCATTGGAAGTCCGCCATGGTGATTCGGGGGTCATAATGTGATGGGCGTAGTTCTGTTGGCGTAACGGTGTGGGTTTTGGTACCACCAGTTTATCATTGACCTTTGGTGTGGCGGACTTGTGTCTGTGGCTGAATAGTGATAGATTGGTGTGTGTGTGTCATAATATGGTGAACGGATACCTGCGGCGGTGGCGGTATATTGGCTGCAGTCAGCATGGCGGTAGGTGGGATTTACCGCCAAATGTCATAATGAGGGCCTGAGTTTTTTGCACAAGGAAAGGTAGAGAAAGGAAGCATATTGCAGCAATGAGCCAGGCATCAAAAGAAAAAGGCATCATACAGGATAATGACTCTCCTATGTGAATGCAGTATAACTGTAGCAAGCCAATAACTATAATTTTAGGTGTAAGCATAATCCCACAATACACACTACAGTGGATAACTAGCATCACCACCACCACCCTTGGCTCCCTGAAAAGGATGATAGACTGGTGAGCAATGTCGTTAAAGAAGAAAAAAGATTCACACAAGCACAGTTCAGCACCCGGATGGGATTCTTAACATGGTGTCCATACCCACTCTAGAACCATTTGTCGCGGATGGTCCACCGTCTCCACAGGCCGCCCGATGGAAAGAATGGCTTGGAGGATAGAAACCTATTTTTCAGCAATTGCATTGAACAATGATAGACAGCGTCCTATGCTTCTAAACCTGAGGGGGACAATGATACAGAAAATCAGCAAGTCGGCTGTTGAGGAAGGACTTCCTTTTACTAAATGCTAAAGAGGGCACTCACCTCATATTTTGAACCCCTCGGAAACCCAGACTACAAGAGGTTCTTATTTAGACAGGCCCATCGACTACCTGAGGAGTCGGTTGACACGTTCTACACAAGACTACAAGAACTGGCAAACACCTGTACCCTCCCGGATGCTGAAGATGATATAGGAGTGCAGTTCATCCAAGGGTGCCACTTTTTGAAACTAAAAGAAGGTTTCCTATAAGTGCCAGGCATGACAATGGCTGACATCCTCACCATGGGCAGGTCCAAAGAGCTGTCCTAGACTTGAGCTGCTCATATGGAGGCAGCACTGCAAAGACAGGTAAAAACTGAACTAGTTAATGCGATGGCCACCACATTTACAGACAAGAGGAAGACCCACCCAAAACCGAAATCCTCAGCAAAGGCGTGCTACATGTGTGGTGGTGTCTTCCCACACTCAGAACCATGTTCCACCTATGGAAAAAGATGCACAGACTGCAACAAACTCAATCAGTTTTCAAAGGTCTGTCGATCCACTTCAGCAACCAAGCCCACTTAGGCCATAGGTGTAAACTGCACCCAAAGTACACCACATCAGGAAGAAGATGATAACATGGATGATGACAATGACAGCGAGGGTGTGGTGCATGTCATCCATGCCATGCAGCCTGGGGGAGATCCCCAGCGGCATATACCAAGGTGTATCATCATAGTCACTGGTAAATAGGTATCTGCCCTCATAGACACTGACGCATCCATAAACATTCTGGCACAGTCTGTCCTCAAAAACTTGTCCATTCATCTGACACTTTGTCCTACCAGAACACAGATCTACGCTTTTGGGTCGCCAACTTCACTGCCCCTCGTGGGGGTATTTATGACCGAGATTGCCCATGGCCAGCAGTCCACCAGTGCCAAGGTATATGTCACCCGGTCTGGATCAGGCATGCTGCTGAGTTGCAAAACAACAGAGAAGCTACACCTGGTGTCGTTTGCTTTCAGTGTGCACCTGGGGACAGTTGATGATCTGGTGTCTGAATTTTCACAGTTGTTTGAGGGGATTGGATGCCTGAAGGGAAGACCTGCACATCGACGAGTCCATTCAACCAGTGGCGTTGAAACATCGACAGGTTGCATTTCATCTACGCCCCAAAGTGGAGGAAGAGCTGACAAAGTTAGAGCAAGCTGACATCATTGAACATGTCAAAGGACCAACCCCCTGGGTGTCAACCATTGTGATCACTCTGAAGCCTAAACAGCCAGAGGAAGTGAGGATATGTGTCGACATGAGACTGCCTAATGTAGTGATCTGAAGGGAGCGTCATCTCACCCCAACAGTAAATGACATTGTGGAGGAGGTCAATGGATCGAGATGCTTCTCAAAGATGGATCTAAGAGCAGGGTACTGCTACTGTCTCTGGAATCTAGAGCCATCACTACATTCTCAACCCATGTGGGACTCTGCAGGTATAAACGTCTTAGCTTCGGCATCTGAAGTTCCACTGAAGTTTTTCAGGACACGATCCTTGGCGTGCTTGCTGGTCTGGAGGGTGTACCCAATGTCAGTGATGATATTCTGATGCATTCTTGTACCACTGAAGAACATCTGGATAGGTTGCAACCACGTTCATGAGGCTGCGTAACAGTGGTCTGACCATTCATCGTGAGAACTGTGTGTTGCTGCAACCCGAGATTGCTTTCTTTGGATACCATTTTTCCGAGAATGGAGTAATGCCAGACCCAGACAAGGTCAGAGACATTCAGGCTTCCCCAGCTCCTCCATCGGATCCCAGAGTCCAGAGTTTTCTGGGGATGGTCACCTATTGTGGGAGAATCATTCAAAATCTCACCTTCCTCACTGCTCCTCTGAGGGAATTGACCAAGGCCAATGCTAGCTGGGAGTGGGGACCTGCACAGGAAGCTGCTTTCAGGGCTACCCTACAAACACTGTCTGCTCATACCACCCTTGTGCATTTTGATCCCTCCAATGACTCTGAACTCTCTGATGCAAGTCCAACTGACCTTTGTGCGGTACTGTCCCAGAAGGTACTGGATGGAGAATGGGCCTCAGTAGCCTACGCCAGTCTGGCTTTGACAGGTACTGAACAGCAATATTTGCATATTGAAAAAGAGGCAATAGCTGTTCACTGGGCTGCCGTCATTTTCACATGTACTTGTACGGCAATCCGTTTGTAGTTAACACCGATCACAAACCATTGATACCGCTTTTCAATGGATCGTCATCCAAACCACCTCCCCGTATTGAAAAAGGATCTTCCAACTACAAAAATATCAGTTCTCGCTAGTGTACTGGCATGGAGCCCACTACCCAACGGACTACTTCTCGAGACATGCTAGACCTGCTACGGCTAGTGAGGAGGAGGATGCCAAAGAAGTAGAAGAGTATATTTGAATGGTAGTGGAATGGTCCTGACCTCTGCCCCTCTCGTTAGAGGAAATCCGGACAGTGTCTGCAGTTGGTCTACCAGAAAATGGCACACCACCATAATGGATGATCTGTCAAAGCGAACTGAAGAGGCGCGTCTAACATTATCATCTTTCTACTCCACTAGGCAGGAACTAGCTGTGTCACTGGATGGATGTTTGCTGCGAGGACCACGTTCGGTGATTCCGTCGTCGCTGCAACAACGAGTGGTAGACCTTGGTCATTCATCACATCAGGGGTTTGTCAAAACCAGAGGCCATCACTGATATGGTTTCCTGAGCTTGACGAACAGGTGGAGTGCACTGTGTGGCACTGCCATATTTGCCAGACGGTTGGTCCTGCGGATCCCCCTGCTCCAATTATCACTGAGTCCATCCCGTCTGTTCCATGGCATCATGCCAGCATGGATTCTGGTAGCCTAACAGCTGGACGAGACATGTTAGTTGTCATTGATGACTTCTCCATGTACCTGGAAGTTGAAATTCTCAATTCCATCCCTAGTGCTCAAACAGTGCTACGCCTGGAAAAGATAATGGCCACCTATAGTCTCATAAAAGAACTCAGAACAGATGATGGCCCACCGTTTCCCAGCCAGGAGTTTCTAAGTTATCTGATCTTGTTGGGAATTCACCATATCAAAATAACTTCTCGCTGGCCAGAGGCGTATGGGGAGGCCGAAAGGTTTATGCGCACTCTAAACAAGGTTTTGTGCATTGCTGTGGCGAAAGGACAGACCATTGAGTTGGCCCTGTATGCTTTTCTGCGAGAGTATCAGCTCACTCCCCATAATACTACCAAGGTGGCTCGCAGTGTGTTATGCATGAACCGTCCTGCAGGTGACACAATACCACACTCTGAAAGTCCCTCAGCATTGAACGATCATGTGGCTGATAATCTAAGACAGCATGGGAGGCAGAATGCCCGTACGTCCCAACGGAGACGGGCTAAGGCCCGGCCATACATGTAGGAGACTTAGGCCCTCATTACAACCCTGGCGGTCGGTGTTAAAGCAGCTGTTATACCGCCAACAGGCCGCAGTAAAAAAATGGGATCACGACCACGGCGGAAACCGCTAACACAGACAGCCACTTTAACACTACGACCGCCACGGCGTTAGTAACAAACACCGCGGCGGTCACCGCCAACAGGCAGGTGGAAGACAATGTACCGCCCACCCCACCGCAACCCGCCAATCCGCCAGCTTTTCCGGGGCAGTACCAAAGCCATCAAAAGAACAGCGGAAACAGTGTTTGGAAGGGAAACCACTCATCACTCGACACTCAACGAAGAACCAGGACGCCATAGAGCCCGAGTTACAGGTCCTGGTCATGATGGTCTACCTCCTCATCTACCAAGAATATGAAAGACGGCGGCGATGACCACGGTGAATACTGCACCTAATATACAGGGGAGGGAGGAGGAAAACGAGATTGATACACACACACAACATGCAACACCCCACCCCCACCCTCACCCACAACACCATACACACAAACACATGCAGCAACAGTACATTTACATCCCGTTACCTCCTGGAAGAACTCTAGGACAAAAGGAATAGAGTTAAGTCAGTGTAATTTTAGAAATAGGAAGATCTACATAATGATAACTAAAACAGTATCTACAAAAATATACAATATGTACATAAGGCCATACAGTGTCCCTTCCAAATGTCCGTGGGCCACTGGGCCAAAAATCATGGGCCAAGCCCCACTTGACTCCTGCCTCAATACGGAGAGAACACTGCAGGGGCATCAGGTCGACAACACACAGGCACCTCAGTGGGGCGGGGAAGGGGGGTCACATCAGCCGGGTGATGGAAAAATGCCACTGCTCCTCGATGGGGCTCCATGCCCACTGCTTGGTCCTGGGGAGTGCAAAGCCACAGTCTCTCAAGTGGGTGGTTTGCCCACTGCTTGGTAAATGGGAGTGCAAACCTACAGTCTCTCAAGTGGGTGGTTTGCCCACTGCTTGGTCCTGGGGAGTGCAAAGCCACAGTCTCTCTAGTTGGTGGTTTGCTACTGCTTGGTCCTGGGGTGTGCAAAGCCACAGTCTCTCAAGTGGACGCCTTTCACCACTGGTTCCGGACGGGGACCTTGTGCCCAGTCTGCTTCATCCTGCCAAGGAGGGGTTGAGTGGATGCCTTTCTTCACTGGTTGTGGAAGGAGCCTTGTGCCGAGTGATGCATCACTTGGGTTGTGGCAGTTCACATTCCCTCACCTGGTTGTCTGAGGCACGGGGTTTCCAGGGACCAGGTTGCATGATAGTCCATGGAGGCAGGGCTAGACTCCATGCTGGCTGCAAACTGGTGGTGTTGCCGGTGCTGGTAGGGGTGCTGTCAGTTGTGGTGGGAGGCTCCAGCCCGTCTCTTGCAGCCTCGGAGGGCCGCCCACTGGGGATGCTGGTGCTGGTAGTGGTCCTACTGTCTACGATGCAGGTGGCGGTGCTTACGGCGGTGCTTGTGGCGGGGCTGCTGGCGGTGCTGGCCGTGGTGCAGGTGCCGGTGCTGTCAGTGGTGGAGGTAGGCCCCAGCCCTTCTCCTGCAGCCTCGGATGGTTGCCCACTGGGGATTCTGCTGCTGACAGTAGTGGTGGCAGCTGCAGTGCAGATGGCAATGCAGGTGGCGGGGCTTGCTTTGGGGCTTGTGGCGGGGCTGCTGGTGGTGCTGCCCGCGGTTCAGGTGGCGGGGCTGGCAGTTGTGCTGGTGGGCACCAGGCCTTCACCTGCAGCCTCTGACGGCTGAAGTGCCTTGCCTTGGGTTTTCTGCCCCTTCCTCACCTTGGCATATGCTGTTGTGACCTTGGTTCTGGCACCTGGAGTTTTGGAGGAGGCCTTGCTGGGTGAGTCGTGCTTCTTGCCCTTGCTGCATGTAGTCCCCCTCTTCACCTTGGGAGGTGGCAGAATGGTTTGGTCCATTGCAGGGGTTGGTGGCACACTGGCTGGCCTGACGGGTGTCCCTTTGAGCCTCTGGGAGTTGGAGGTAACACAGCGGATGTCAACTTGGTGGCTGAGGTGCTGGCCTGGGTTCGGGACACCCTGGGATAAGGGGAAGGACGGGGGAGCGGTAGGGAACAGGTCAATGTTTGCCAGGAAACACACTGGGGCTGGAGAAGGGAGAGGGTTTGGGAGTGGAGGAAGAGGGAGTGGTGGTAGGAGGTGTCTGGCTGCTGAGTTTGGGTGAAGGTGCCTGTGCTGGATGCTGTTGTGAGGTGGATGGCTGTTGGGTGGGTGGGTGCTTGTGTTTGTGTACTTTGTGAGGAGGGGTCACAGACAACCTGGAAGAGGACACAGGGGACGTGCGAATGGATGTGGGGGTGGCGACTGCCAGTGAGGGGTGAGTAGTTATGGGCGTGCTGGTGATGAAGGTAGTGGATGAGGATGTAGTGCATGCAGGTGTGAGTGGAGGCGATACTGGGAGGGAGGTGGACGAGGAGGAGGAGGGTGACACAGTGGAGGCAGTGGATGTTGGTGTGTCTGCATGGGTATGGTGCTTGTGTGAGTGCCTGTGTGATGATGTGTGGTGCTTGTATTTTCCTGAACCACTTCAGTGTGTTGATTTGGGTGAATGCTGGTCTGAAGGTGTACTTGGGATAGGCTGGGTTTGAGGGGATTGTGACAGGGTAGAGGAAGTTGGAGGGGGGAGGCTAGACACAGGCCCAAGGGCGGACATCATTGTAGAGGCCAGAGCCTGAAATGCTCTCTGTTAGGCTGCCATGCCAGAGTGAATGCTTTCCAGGTATGCATTTGTTTGGTGCAAATGCACTGCTACACCCTGGATGGCATTCAGTATGGTTGACTGCCCTACAGAGAGGGATCTCTGGAGGGCAATAGCCTCCTCACTGAGGGCAGCAGGGCTGACTGGGGCAGGGCCTGGGGTGCCTGGGGCAAAGGAGATGCCCACCTTCCTGGGTGAGCGGGCTGCTGAGAGGACTGTTCTGTTACGTGGGGTGGTGGCTGGACCTGTTGTTTGGGTGGGCACAGAGGTGTCCGCAACCGCCAGGGAGCTTCCATCAGAGGAGGAGTCAGTGTCTGTGGTCTCCCCTCCTGTCACCATCATGGTGCTCCCCTCACCCTCCGTCCCACTGGTGCCCTCACCCTCGGTGGATTCGGCTTCCAGGCCCATGGGGGATGCAGCTCCCTCCGTCGTCAGTGCCTCTGTTCCTCCGCCAGATGATGCTAATGCACACAGAGACAGGTTGACAAAACAAAAAGAGGGGAGACAGAGGATACACTTGGTCAATGCCAGCAACACCACTACCGTTGGCCGACACAACACACAGGGAGCAGCCCTATGCACTAGGCCATGCCCAACCAGTTACTAAGATAGTCATCAGCCCATGGGGTACAATGCCTAACGCCATCAGCTGCCCACCAGAAACCCACAGGACCCTGCCCAGCAGTAGATGCCCAGTAACACTATTGGGGTAGGAGTGCTTCAGAGCCTGCCCAACAAGGGACCTACCCTGCCATTTTTGCCCTGGCCTAGTGGCACCCATATCGAACATCCCCCACCCAGGTACCTCTTAATGAGCGCAAAGTCTGGAGCCAGTATCTGTACTCACCCCCTTGTGGCTGCTGTGATGCCTTCAAGCGCCCATCCAACTCAGGATAGGCTACCCCCAGGATGCGGAAAATCACGGGGGTCATGGTGCGACGGGCACCCCTTCCTCATTGGGAGGCCAGCTCCAGCTGGGCCTCCGCCGTCTTCTTTGCCCAGTGACTCAGGTCCTCCCACCTCTTGCGGCAGTGGGTGCTCCACTTGTCAAAGACCCCCAGGGTCCGCACCTCCTTGGCGATGGCACGCCAAATACCCTTCTGCTGGTGGGTGCTGACCTGCAGGGAAAAGACAGCCGATAAGGGAATTAGGGCCTCATTACAACATTGGCGGGCGGCGGTGGCCGCCAATGGGCCGCACTCCCGCAGTGCCCATTTGGACATCCCCGCTGGGCCGGTGGGCGGAAACCAAGTTTCCGCCCGCTGGCCCAGTGGGAATGTGGGCCGCAACATGGGAGTCGGCTCCAAATGGAGCCGGCGGTGTTGCGGCCGTGCGCGGTCGAAATAGGCCAGGAAGCACCGCCAGCCTGTTGGCGGTGCTTCTGTCATTTTAGCCCTGGCGGTCTAGTACCGCCAGGGTCAAAATGACCACCTTAGTCAACCATCCGGACCGTCAGACTCATGGCCCACCAGATCCCTCCCATCCCCTGATGCACATACATTGTCCACCTTACATGCTGCACTCTGGCCAGGACGCCTCTGCCCCCCCATATGTGGCTTACATACATGGCACTCCATACATTCATGGCCCATGCATTATGCTCACAGTGTACTCACCTGTTTGTCTGTAGGACCGTAGAGTAACGTGTACTGGATTAGGTTCCCATCCACCAGTTTCTCTAACTTCTCCTCAGTGAAGGCAGGGGTCCTTTCCCCAGACACATGAGCCATTGTCGCTTACAGACACAGGTCACAGGAGCACTTACAGTGTAGGTCCTCTCCTGTTGAAGGTCAGGTAGCAAGTGAGTGGACAGATAGAAAATGGTGGTCACTTCTGCGGTGGTGCGTACCGTCTCCTCCGGCGTACATCGCCATTGGCTCCTGGAACCCATAGGGCCCAATGATAACCAATGTGAAGTTGCGCCGTTGTCTTCGACCGCCTACCACGATGGTGCACAACGCCAGCACAGTTACCTCATTTCCACTCGTCCCTCCTCACAGGTCAGGCATCTGCCATTTCAGGGGGGCACAGGGCATGGCACCTAACTGCGTCACAGCAGACATTGGCACAGCAACTGGCAGCCGGGTTCAAATTTTGGTTATGTAAAGTAAACAAATCATCATTAGTGCAATAGATGTGGGAATATGACCTCTGCTCACCGTTCTCTTCCATAGGCTTCAACCGCTGAGGCTGAATATGAGATGGTGGCATCCCCCGGTGTACACACCCCTGGTTGTCCTTGCGACAATGGAGGACAGACACATTATCATTACATACAGACTTGATCGGGCCACAATCCAAGAACTGTGTGCCCAATTGGAGCCAGACCTGATGTCAGCTATCCGCCAACCCACAGGTATTCCCCCTCTAGTGTAGGTCCTGTCAGTGCTCCATTTCCTGGCAAATGGTTCCTTCCAAACAACAGTGGCCATGGCATCAGGGATGTCTCAGCCAGTGTTCTCAAACGTGTTGACCAGAGTGTTGTCTGCCCTGCTGAAACACATGCGCAGTTACATCGTGTTACCCCAGGTGGAGGATTTGGCCACAGTGAAAGCTGACTTGTATGCCCTGGGTCATATCCCCAACATCATTGGTGCCATTGATGGTACACATGTGGTATTTGTCCCCCCACCCCGGAGAAATGAACACGTTTTCAGGAATAGAAAATAGAAAAAGCTATCACTCTATGAATGTGCAGATGGTGTGTTTCGTGGACCAGTACATCTCCCATGTGAATGCCAGATATCCTGGCTCTGTGAATGACGCCTTTATCTTGAGGAATAGCAGCATTCCATATGTGACGGACCAACTCCAGAGGCACCGGATGTGGCTAATAGGTGAGCCAAAGGTCCCCAAACACTATGAGTAGGTGTCTGGGTATGGGGTTGTCCCTAAGGGTTAGTGTGTGTCTAATAGTTGTCCCTCGATATTTGCAGGTGACTCTGTTTACCCCAACCTCTCATAGCTACTGACCCCAGTGAGGAATCCCAGGACAAGGGCAGAGGAATGTTACAATGAGGCACATGGGCGTAGAAGGAGGATTATTGAAAGGACCTTTGGCCTGCTGAAGGCCAAGTTCCGGTGCCTCCATCTGACAGGTGGATCCCTGTACTACTCACCCAAGAAGGTGTGCCAGATCATCGTTGCATGTTGCATGTTGCATGTTGCACAACCTGTCCATGAGACGCCAGGTGACATTTCTGCAGGAGGATGTGCCTGGAGATGGTCTTATGGCAGCGGTGGAGCCTGTGGACAGTGAGGAAGAGGAGGCAGAGGAAGAACATCAATATCATTCAGCAGTACTTCCAGTGACACACAGGTAAGACACTGTAGGTTCACTTTACATTTCAGTTTTCTGTTGGACATTGTACATGGCAGCCTGATTTCCCGATGTGAGTGGGCACTGACTGTACCCTTTGGCATCTCTATTTTCAGATCTCTGTGCCCTACTCTGGCTCCTGCTATGTGTACTGCTGCCCACCAAAGGTCATTCCAAAGTATATTTCACTGTACATTTGAGTTGCAATGCTTTGATAATGTCGTACTAATACATTTGTGAATCATTTGACAGACTCCAGATTAATATTTGTTTCAAGGGTGTTTATTTAGGTGCTCATAAGTAGAGGGGTATGTGCAATGGGCTGGGGTGATGGTGGAGGATAGTCCATGGTAGAGTCCAGTCTCTTGGTATCACAGGTGCATTGTCCAATGGGGCATAAGAAGGGGAGTAATGGCAGTTCTAGGTGGCCAGGGTGACAGAGTGGTACAGAAGGGTGACAATCAGGAGAGTCTTATTTCCTGGTGGGGTCTTGGCAATGTTCTGCCTGGTTCACAGAGACCGTTTGAGGGGTGGTTCTCCTTCTGCAGGGGGTGGGGTGCTGGTGACCTGTTGGTCCTGTGGCGGGGCCTCCTGTCCACTAGCGCCGGCGGAGGTGGAAGGGTGTGCATCAGTTTGGCTATTGTCAGCCGCCCGTTGTTGTGCCACTGCCTCCTTCATGGTCTTGACCATGTCAGCCAGCACCCCAGCAATGGTGACCAGGATGGGGTAGATGTTAGTTAGGTCATCCCTGATCCCCAGGTACTGTCCCTCCTGTAGCCGCTGGGTCTCCTGCAACTTGGCCAGTATCTGGCCCATCATCTCCTGGGAATGGTGGTATTCTCCCAGGATGTTGGAAAGTGCCTTGTGGAGAGTGGGTTCCCTGGGCCTGTCCTCCCCCTGTCACACAGCAGTCCTCCCAGCTTCCTTGTTGTCCTGTGCCCCTGAAATGTGTGCCCACTGCCACTGACCCCAGGTCCCTGATCGTCCTGGGTTTGTGGGGTTGCCTGGGGTCCCTGTAGTGGTGGACACACGGCTGATTGATGTGTCTCGGGGACAGTGGTATGGGCCCGCTGGGTGGGTGCTGTGCTGGTGTTTCCTGAGGGGGGAGGCTCTGTGGTGGGTTGTGAATGTGGCTGGGTACCTGACTCTCCAGAGGTCCCTGATGGGCCAGGTTGGTCATCCTTGTCCAGGCAGGCAGAGCTTCTGTCGCGCCACTGTGGGCCTCTTCGGTGGGGGGCTGGATGTAGCTGGTACCTCCACTCCGGTGACGTTGAGTAGGGGTCCTGTGGGGATGAAAATTAAGTCTTATTGTGTCTGTGTGTGCCATCTTGTGCATGGGTGTGTTTTCCTGTGTGGTTGTGATTTCCCTGCCAGCTTTGCCTTGTGTGAGTGGTGATTTTGTGGGCTGGGTGAGTCTCTCTACTGAACATGCTGTGGTGATGGGTGTCCATGCAGGTCTATGTTGGGGGTCCATGCTTTGGTGTTGCATGCAGGGCTTGGTATTGGGATGGGTGGGTTGTGATAGTGTGGTATATGTGAGGTGGTAGAGTGATGGGGTGAGGGTAGGGGTTTGTGATGGCATGCAGGTATGGGGGATAAAGTAGTAAAGATTTGACTTACCAGAGTCTAGTCCTCCTGCTACTCCTGCAAGGCCCTCAGGATGCATTATTGCCAAGAGTTGTTCCTCCCATGTTGTTAGTTGTGGGGGAGGAGGAAGGAGGTGCGGGTCCACCACCAGTCCTCTGTACAGTTACCTGGTGTCTTGCAAACACAGAACGCACCTTCCCCCGAAGGTCATTCCACCTCTTCCTGATGTCATCACTTGTTCTTGGGTGCTGTCCCGCAGCGGTGACCCTGTCCACGATACTCCGTAATAGCTCCATCTTCCTAGCAATGGACGTCTGCTGCACCTGTGATCCTAATAGCTGTGGTGCTACCCGGATGATTTCCTCCACCATGAACCTTAGCTCCTCCTCAGAAAACCTGGGGTGTCTTTGGGGTGCCATGGATGTGGTGTGTGTGATATGTGTGACAATGTGTGGGGTGATGTGTGGGGTGATGTGTTGGGGTGTATGCTGTGAGGTGTGTGGATGGTGTATGGGTGAAGGTGTTCTGTGGCTCTGATTGAGTGGGTGCTCCTGGCTTGTGTCTCTCTGTGTTGGCAATCTTTTTCGTTGAAAGGGTTGTGGGTAATGTGCATGTGTGTTTTATAGCGGTGTGAGTGTGTGGGTGTGGTGTGTGTCAGTATGTCAGGTGTGTGTATTTTGAATCGTCCAATGTGGTGGTGTTTTGTAAATGTGTGTATTTTGAGCAGGGCGGTATGTACTGCCAATGGTTTACCGTGACTGAAAGACTGCCGCGGTGATTCGTGAGTCATGATACTGTGGGCGTATTCCTGTTGGCGTAACGGTGTGGGTTTGGCTATCGCCAGTTTATCACTGACCTTTGGTCTGGCGGACTTGTGTGGGTGTCTATATTGTGGCGGATTTCTCAGTGTGGGTCATAATACCCGTAGTGTAATACCGCCGTGGTCACTGTATTTTGGCGGCCATCAGAACGGCGGTAGGTGACATTTACCGCCACGGTTGTTATGAGGGCCTCAGTGTTGGTCAGGAGTCAACAGGCTAGGAGAAAGTTCTGTCTGCCAGTTGAAGCTGTCCCATGAGCTGTGAATAAGGTAAAAGGGACCCCGATCACTGCGCAGAAAGGAAATGATTTCCTAACAATGAATTTATTGTTCTTCAAGCAATATCAATCATTGGAGTCACTGCCAGGGAAGGATGGTGGTGACTTGCCAGACATCTGTGTGACTCCACGAGGACGGGGGACACCCGTACCTTCACCAAATAGGAGTACGGATCTGAGTCGGGCTGACCAGCGAGATGAGGTTCCGAAACAGGGCACAATGGATGGAGATCAGTCCGGGGGCTGTGACGAAGGAGCCAGTTGCCAGTCAGGCTCTGTACCATCCAATGAGAATACAGTTGTCCAGAGGCATGGTATCACCCAATATCACTTAAGACCCAAATCCCAGGTATCCACCAGACTGAAAGATTTTGTGGTAACATAGGCCCTCCTTACAACCCTGGCGGCCGGTGATAAAGTGGTGGTAATACTCCCAACAGGCTGGCGGTACTGACCACCAAATTATGACAATGGCGGAAAATCTCTGAAAGACAGCCAATGTACCACACCGACTGCCAGGGTGGAAACAGCAGCCACCACATCAGGAGCCACCTACAGTCAGGTGGAAGTCAATGTTCCGCCCACCATATTATAACCATACATTCCGCCACCTTTTCCGGGGCGGTACCAACGACATCAAAAGGCTAGCGGAAACTGAGCTCAGAAGTCAAAGGACTCACCATTGGAGACACAGGGAAGAACCACGCCGCCATGGAACCTGAACTGCATGTGTTCCTGATGTTATTCTATGTTCTGCTCCACCATGAACACCAACGCCGGCGAAGACGACAACGGTGAGTAGAGCCACCTAGCACACAAGGGAGGGGGGGAGGAAAACTAGAGTGACACACACACATGCACCACACACACCCCACACACATACACACACCATACACACAACCAGATGCATTAAATAAAACAATTTGACCCCGTAAGTCGGGTGAATAATGGAAGGGCAAAACGATTTAGCAAAAGTGTTTGTAATAAGATCAACACAGTAGAAATAATAGGTTACGCAAGATAATAGATATAGACATATGTACAGACAGAGGGACACAGCCCAGTCCTCAATTTTCGTAGGCCACATGGCCACAAGCCTAAGTCCAAGGCCACACATGTCACCTGCTTCAACAAGGAGAGAACACTGCAGGGACATCAGTTTGTAAATAGGCTGGCACCTCATGGGGACAGGGGATGGGGGACACCTCAGCCGGGAGATGTAACAAGACCACTGGTTCTGGAGGGGGCAACGTGCACTGTGCTTGATCCAAGGGAGTGATGGGCCACAGTCTCTCAGGTGGGTGTCATACCCAATGGTTCTGGAGGGGGCAACGTGCCCTGTGCTTGATCCTGGGGAGTGATGGGCCACAGTCTCTCAGATTGGTGTCATACCCACTGGTTCTGGAGGGGGCAACATGCCCTGTGCTTGATCCTTGTAAGTGATGGGCCACAGTCTCTAAGGTGGGTGTCTTATCCACTGGTTCTGGAGGGGGCAATGTGCCCTGTGCCTGATCCTGGGGAGTAATGGGCCACAGTCTCTCAGGTGGGTGTCATACCCACTGGTTCTGGAGGGGGCAACGTGCCCTGTTCTTGATCCTGGGGAGTGATGGGCCACAGTCTTTGAGGTGGGTGTCATACCCACTGGTTCTGGAGTGGACAGGCCACATAGAAGCCCATGGACGCAGGATTACATACCATCCACTGGCGGTGACGGCTGCACAGTGGTGGTGCTGCTGGTGGGGGGAGGCTCCTGCCCATCCCCTGCAACCTCGGATGGCTGCACAGTGGTGGTGCTGCTGGAGTGGGAGGCTCCTGCCCATCCCCTGCAACCTTGGACGGATGCCCAACCGTGATTGTTGGTGGGGGCTCCATCACAGTTCCTGGTGAAGGCTACTTGACATTCATGCCTGCTGGTGCAGGCTCCTTGATCTTCCTGCCTGCTGGTGCAGGCTCCTTGCCCTTCCTGCCTTTTAGGGCAGGCTCCTTGATCTTCCTGCGTCCTGGTGCAGGCTCCTTGATCTTCCTTCCTGCTGGGGCATATTCCTTGGCCTTTTGTGTGGCAGGTGCAGGCTCCTTGCCCTTCTTGACGGCTGGGGCTGTCTCCCTCCCCTTGAGGCTGGCTTGTGCAGGCTCCTTCCCCTTCATTACATGTTGCCTGGATCCCTTTCCACCATGAGGGGGTGTGGTTAGGACTGGGACCGTCAAATGTGTGGCTGAGGTGCTTGGCTGGGTTTGTGATACCCTGCCCATACGTGCAGGACTGGGGGTAGAGAAGAGGTCAATGATGGATAGGAACAGATTTTTTGGGGACTTTGGGGTGGAAAGAGTGAGAAGGAATGGGAGTGGAGGATGAGTGAGTGGTTGTTGGAGGTGTTTGCTGCTTTTGGGTGCAGGTGCATGGGATGTATGCTGTTGTGAGGTGGATGGCTGTTGGGTGTCTGAGTGTTTGTGTACTTTAGGAGGGGGGCAGACCCAGTGGGAGAGGACACAGGGGACATGTTCATGGATGTTGTGGAGGTGTCTACCAGTGAGGTGTGTGTTCTGCTTGGTGTTGTGATGATGCAGGTAGTGGATGATGGTTTAGTGCATGCAAGTGTGAGTGTGGACGCAAATGGATGGGAGATGGAGGAGGAGGAGGAGGGGGAGACAGTGGAAATAGTGGATGTTGTTGTGTCTGCAACTGAATGTTGTTTGTGTGAGGGCCTGTGGGATGAAGTGCGGTGCTTGTGTCTGCCTGTGACACTCCTGGGTGTTGTCTTGTGTGCATGCTCGTCTGCCTGTGTGCTTGGGATGGTTTGGGGCTGAGGAGAATGGGACTGGGAAGTGGAAGTTGGAGGGGGGACAATAGAAACACGGAGAATGGCTGCCATCAGAGAGGAGGCCAGAGCCCGAATCCATCTCTGTTGGGCCACCAGTCCAGTGTGAATGCCCTCCAGGAATGCATTAGATTGTTGCATCTGGGCTGCCATCCCCTGGATAACATTCACCGTGGTTGACTGCCCTACAGAGATGGATCTCAGCAGGTCAATAGCCTCCTCACTCAGGGCAGTAGGGCTCACTGGGGCAGGGCCTGAAGTGCCTGGGGTGAAGGAGATGCCCACCCTCCTGGGTGAGCATCCACGGGCAACTCGATGAGGGCCTGCTGGGAGGGAGGTGCTGGTACGGGGTTGGTGGATGTACCTGTAGCTGGGGTGGTCACAAAAGTGTCCGCCACCACCAGAGAGCTTCCATCGGAGGAGGTATCTGTGTCTGAAGTGTCCCCTCCAGTCTCCGCTGTGGTGCTCTCCTCACCCTCCATCCCACTGGTGCCCTCAGCGTCGGTGTACTCTGCCTCCTGGGTCCTGTGGGTTACAGCTCCCTCTGTCGCCAGTGCCTCTGCTCCTCCGCCAGATGATGCTAATGCACATAAGGACAGGATGATAAAACAAGAAAGGGGGGAGAGAGAGAGACAAAGAATACACTGGGTCAGTGGCTGCGCCAACACCACTGTTGGCATACACAGCACCCTCACACACAGAGAACAGGCCTACACAATATGCATTGCACTACCAGAGGAATAGCATGCCTCCAAGGCATGGGAAGGGGCACCCACCGCCAAATGAAGCACTACAGCTGCAGCTGTACTCTATCTCCTGGCAACTGTTTTTTTCCAAGTTACAGTGGGCTTGGTAGCAGGAATGTCACAGCCAATTTTCTCAATAGTGCTGACAAGAGTGTTGTCTGCCCTGTTAAAACACAGGTGCAGCTACATTGTTTTACTCCAGGCTGAGGATTTGGACACTGTGAAAGCCGAGTTTTATACAATGGGACATATCCCCAACATAATTGGGGTGATTGATGAAAAATAGATTGCATTTGTGCCCCCCTGCCAGAATGAACAGGTGTTCAGGAATCGTAAGAGTTTACACTCCATGGATGTTCAGATGGTGTGCTTGGCGGACCAGTACATCTCCCACGACAATGCCAAGTATCCAGGGTCAGTGCATGATGCCTTTGTCTTGAGGAACGGCACCATCCCAAATGTGATGGCCCAACTACAGAGGCACAGGGTGTGGCTAATAGGTGAGCCCTTGTTCCCACCCAGTATATGTTGGTGTATGGGTATGGTGTGGGCCATATAGGATAGGGTTTGGTTAAATGTTGTCCATCAATATTTGCAAGTGAGTCTGGTTACCCAAACCTATCATGGCTGCTGACCCCTGTGAGGAATGCCAAGACAAGGGCAGAAGAACATTATAATGAGGCACATGGGCAAACCAGAAGGATAATTGAAAGGACCTTTGGCCTGCTGAAGGCCAGGTTCCGGTGCCCTCATCTAACAGGATCTCTGTGCTACTCACCAAAGAAGGTCTGCCAGATAGTGGTGGCATGCTGCATGTTACAGAACCTGTCCCTCAGACGCCATGTCCCATTCCTGCAAGAGGAGGAGGCTGGAGATGCCCATGTGGGATCAGTAGACCCAGTGGACAGTGAGTATGAGGAGGCAGAGGATGAGGATCAGGACAACAGAACAAATGTTATCCGACAATACTTCCAATGATACACGGCATGCTGATATTTTCAACTTCTATGCTCACTTACTGTTCCCTCTGGCAATTCATTTTGCAGCTGTTGGTGATATGACAAATACTCCTGGTGTGATCACTGCAGCCAGCTACAGGCCATTAATTTAGGCTCATTCTCTGTACAGTTGATTTGCAATGTTTGTACCTGTTACAATGAATACATATTTGATATATGTGACATACTCCAAAAATGTTTTTTTTCAAAGGGTGTTTATTGAAGTGCTAATATATGGAGGGGCAAGTGCAATGTGATTGCGTGATGATGGAGAAAAGTCCAGGGCATTGTCCCAGTCTATTTGTAGCACAGGTGCATTGTCCATGGGTACATAGAAAGGCAACTGCAGTGGCAGTTCAAGGTGGACAGGGTTTCAGAGTGGGACACAAGGGTGACATTCAGGAGAGTCTCATTTTCTGGCGAGGGTCTTGACAAGTGTCTCTAGCTTCTGTCTGGATCACAGGGAACGTTTGCAGGGTGGTTCACCTTCTGCAGGGGGAGGGGTGCTGGTGGCCTGTGAGTCCTGTGGCGGGGCCACTAGCAGCAGCAGAGGTGGACAGCTGTTCAGATGTCTGGCTAGTGGTAGGGGCCCGCTGGTGTGAGACTGCCTCCCTCATAATGTTGGCCATGTCTGTCAGCACCCCAGCAATGGAGATCAGGGTGTTGTTGATGGCCTGCAAGTCCTCCCTGATGCCCTGGTACTGTCCGTCCTGGAGCCGCCTGTTCTCCTGCACATTGTCCAGGATCTGGCCCATTGTGATCTAGGAATGTTGATAGGCTCCCAGGATCTCTGCAAGAGCCTCCTGGAGAGTCGGTTCCCTGGGCCTGTCCTCCCCCGGCACACAGCAGTCCTCCCAGTTTCCCTGTTGGCCTGGGCCTCTGTCCCCTGAACCGTGTGCCCACTGCCACTGACCCCAGGTCCCTGATTTTCTTGGGGGTGAGATGTGCCATGGGGTCCCTGTACAGGTGGACACACTGCTGATTGACATGTCCTGGGGACTGGGGTATGGGAACGCTGGGTGAATGCTGTGATGGTGTTTTCTGATGGAGGAAGCTCTCTGGTGGTGTGTGACTGGGCCTAGGTAACCGGCTGTCCAGTGGTCCCTGATGGGCCAGGTAGGTCATCCAGATCCTGAAGACCAGAGTAATTGTCATCACTGTGGGCCTCTTCAGTTGGGGGACTGGATAGTGCTGGCATCTCCTCTCTGCTGACATTGGCTGGGGTACCCGTGGGGTTGTAAATGATGTGTTATGGTTTCTGTGTCTGACATATTGTGCATCTGTGGCTTCCCCTCTTTGTTTGGATTTGCCCTGGCACCTTTCACATGTGTATGTTAGTGTATGGTGGGATTGTTAGTTCTCTATGGTGTGCATGCTTTAGTGATGAGTGTCCATGCAGGGCTGTGAAGGGTGTCCATGCATTGGTATGGAATGCAGGGCTTGGCATTGGGATGAGTGAGGTGTGATGGTGGTGTGTGTGGGAAGTAGTGGAGTGATGGGAGTGAGGGTGAGGATATGTGATAGCATGCAGGTAGGGGGGTGATAGTAGTAGAGAGTTGACTTACCAGAGTCCAGTCCTCCTCCGGCTCCAGCCAGGCCCTCAGGATGCTGTATTGCCAAGACTTGCTCCTCCCATGTTGTGAGTTATGGAGGAGGAGGTGGGGGTCCACCGCCAGTCCTCTGGATAGCGAACTGGTGTCTTGCTGCAATAGAACGTACCTTCCCCTGTAGGTCGTTCCACCTCTTCCTGATGTCATCCCTAGTTCTTGGGTGCTGGCCCACGGCGTTGACACGATTCTCCGCCATAGCTCCATATTCCTAGCTATAGATATCTGCTGCACCTGTTCTCCAAATAGCTGTGGCTCTACCCTGACAATTTCCTTCACCATGACCCTTAGCTCCTCCTCTGTGAAATGGGGGTGTCTTTGTGGTGCCATGGGTGTACTGTGCGGTGTGTTGGTGAGGGTGTGTTGAGTGATGTGTCGGGGTGTGTGATGTGCAGTGCGTGAGTGGTATATAGGTGTGAATAGTGTGTGACACTAGTTGTGTCAGTGGTCTTCTGCCAGTAATTGTTGTTTGTAAAGAGCTGTGGGTAATGTGGGTGTGTGTTTTATAGTAGTGTGGGTGCATGGGTGTGGTGTGTGTATGGGTGTCAGGTGTGTGTTGTTTGAATTTTCCAATGTGGTGTTGTTTTGTATATGGGTGTCCATTGTGAGAGCGGTATGTACCACCAATGGTTTACCGCCATTGAATGTCCGCTGTGGTGATATTTGGGTCATAATGTGGTGGGTGTAGTTCTGTTGGCATAACAGTGTAGGTTTTGATACCGCCAGTTTATCACTGACCTTTGGTGTGGCGGATTTGTGTATGTGGCTGAATACTGACGGATTGGTGTGTGAGTGTCATAATAAGGTAAATGGATATCCGCCATGGCAGAGGTAAGTTGGCAGCCGTCAGCATGGTGGTAAATGGGATTTACCGCCGATGTCATAATGAGGGCTATAATTTGCAAAAAAAAGCTCCTCTTTGTTTTTGTAAGGTGTTTTTTTTTCTGGTATGTGTATTTTTCTTATGGCAGGTGTAGGAGGAATGTTATGTTGGGCCGAGCCATTTGAGAGGGGTGTGCTAGCCTCTCATGGCCGGTCGGGTCCCCATATTTTGGACACGGTTTGGTATGCCCCCTGAGGTGAGGGGATGAGATAATAAATGGATGTGTGCATTCGCGCCACAGGTCAGAACCCCACCACACCCCTTGAGTGCGTGTTTTTATTTCCACCACACAATTCGAAGGGCATTAATGGGCCTGAGCCAGCAACTCATCACCGGTGAGGAGCCGATATCAAACAGTGACATGGAATGCAAGCTAGAAACCCTTACAGTGGCAGGGTTCCAGCTCGCATTTGTACTCTCTAGCAGTCGTTCTGTATTAAAAGGTGTTTGAAAACACCCCAGGACTAGGGCAGCAGGCCTTATATTTATTTATGTTTTTTGAAGGGGGAAGTTGTTGGCTATAGGGGCAAAAATGCCTCTAGGCACTTCTCAGCATGACTCCATGCGCCTTCCTTGGCCCAGCCCTCTCCTCAAAACATTTCTTTTTTAAGTTGTCTCGTCGCATTTTATCAATCAATCACTCACTCAATTTGTAAAGTGTGCTACATACCCGTGAGGGTTTCAAGGCGCTGGGTGGGGGGGAGGGAAGAGGGTGCTGCTACTGCTCGAAGAGCCAAGTCTTGAGGAGTTTTCTGAAGGAAAGAAGGTCCTGGGTCTGTCGTAGATCCGACGGGAGGGTGTTCCAGGTCTTGGCGGCGAGGTATGAGAATGATCTGCCGCCAGAAGATTGGCGCTGGATGCGGGGGATGGAGGCGAGGGCGAGGTTGGCAGAGCGGAGTTGCCGGGTGGGGGTGTAGAAGCTGAGTCTGTTGTTCAGGTATGTTGGTCCGGTGTTGTGGAATGACTTGTGTGCGTGGGTGAGGAGCCTGAAGGTGATCCTCTTGTTGATGGGGAGCCAGTGAAGGTCTTTTAGGTGGGGGGTGATGTGGCAGTGGCGAGGGATGTTGAGGATGAGTGGGGCGGAGGCGTTTTGGAAGCGTTGGAGGCGTTGTAGGAGTTTGGATGAGATACCGGCGTAAAGGACGTTGCCGTAGTCGAGTCTGCTGCTGACGAGGGCCTGGGTTACTGTTTTTCTTGTTTCTGTTGGGATCCATTTGTAAACTCTGCGGAGCATGCAGAGGGTGTTGTAGCAGGAGGAGGAGATGGCGCTGATCTGCTTTGACATGGGGAGTGAGGAGTCGAGGGTGAAGTCGAGGTTTCGTGCGCTGTCGGTGGGGGACCCGGTGTGGTCGGCCACCATGAGTTGTCCCAGGTGGAGGGGGTGCGCCCAAGGATGAGGACCTCTGTTTTGTCCGAGTTCAGATTTAGCCGGCTGTCTCTCATCCAGTCGGCGATGGCTTTTAGTCCCTCATGGAGGTTGGTTTTGGCGGTGTGTGGGTCCTTGGTGAGGGAGAGGATGAGTTGGGTGTCGTCAGTGTAGGAGATGATGTTGAGGTTGTGCTGACGGGCCACTTGTGCGAGGGGGGCCATGTAGATGTTTAACAGCGTTGGGCTGAGGGATGAGCCCTGGGGTACGCCGCAGATGATGTTGAAGGCTTTGGATTGGTACCGGGGGAGGCGGACTCTTTGGGTTCTGCCGGCGAGGAAGGATGCGGTCCATTCAAGGGCCTGGTCCTGGATTCCTGCTGCGTGGAGGCGGGATTTTAGGGTGTGGTGACAGACGGTGTCAAAGGCGGCTGATAGGTCTAGGAGGATGAGGGCTGATGTTTCTCCATTGTCGAGGTGGCTTCTGATGTCGTCTGTGGCGGCGAGGAGGGCGGTTTCGGTGCTGTGGTTGCGTCTGAAGCCGGACTGGGAGGGGTCGAGGATGTTGTTGTCTTCGAGGTACCGGGTGAGCTGAGTGTTGACGATTTTCTCGATGACCTTTACCGGGAAAGGGAGCAGAGAGATGGGGCGGAAGTTTTTCAGGTCCTTGGGGTCCGCCTTTGGTTTCTTGAGAAGGGCGTTGATTTCGGCGTGTTTCCAGCTTTCCGGGAATATTGCAGTTTTGAAGGAGATGTTGATGGCTTTCCGTAGGTGTGGTGCGATTGCTGTGTCTGCTTTGTTAAAGATGTGGTGTGGGCAGGGGTCTGATGGTGATCCGGAGTGGATGGAGTTCATGGTCTTGCGGGTTTCTTCGTCGCTGATGATGTTCCAGGAGGTCAGTCGGCTGGAGCGGGTGGAGTTCGTGGTGAGTGGGGTAGGAGCGTCCGGAGTGTGAGGGGAATTGAAGCTGTCGTAAATGTCCGTGATTTTTCGGTGGAAGGTGGTTGCTAGGGCGTCGCATAGTTCTTGGGAGGGGGTGATGTCGTTGACAGTGGTGTTTGGGTTGGAGAGTTCTTTTACGATGCTGAAATGCTCCTTGCAGTCGTGGGCGTTTTTTTCTAGGCAGGTCTTGAAGGAGGATCTTTTTACTAGACTGATGAGTTGGTGGTGTTTGCGTGTGGCATCCTTGAGTGCCGTGTGGTTGTCTGGGGTGCGTTCGAGTAGCCATATTTGCTTGAGTTTTCGGCTGTGGCGTTTGGAGGCTTGGAGGTCATTGGTGAACCAGGTGGCTTTTTTGTTGATGTGGTTGTTGAAGGGTTTTCTGAGTGGAGCAAGGTGGTCGGCGCAGTCGTTGATCCATAGTTTGAGGTTGTGTACGGCGATGTCAGGGTCAGTGGGGTTGACAGGCGGTTTCTGGGCTAGGGCGTTGGTTAGGTGAAGTTCAGTGACTTTGCCCCATCGTCGGCGGGGGGGTTGTTCGGTGAGGTGGTGTTCTGTCTGCTTCTTGAAGGTGAAGTGGACGCAGTGGTGGTCGGTCCAGTAGAGTTCGGTGGTATGGTTGAAGGTGACGTGGTTGCTTGTGGAGAAGATGGGGTCAAGGGTGTGACCGGCTGTGTGGGTGGGTGTGTTGACGAGCTGTGCGAAGCCGAGGTTGGCGAGGTTTTCGGTGAGAGCGGTGGAGTTGGTCTCATTGTTGTTTTCGAGGTGGAAGTTCAGGTCCCCGAGGAGGATGTAGTCTGTGGAGGCGAGTGCGTGGTTGCTGGCCAGGTCGGCGATGGCGTTGCTGAAAGGTGCCCTGGGTCCTGGGGGTCTATAGATGAGTGTTCCTCTGAGCGTGGTGTTGGGGTCCGTGCGGACTTGGAAGTGAAGGAGTTCGGAGGCACTGAAGGAGTTGTCCAGGGTGGTTTTGACTTCGAGGATGGCTTTGTGGACGATGGCTATGCCTCCTCCGGTTCTGTTGGTGCGGTCTCGGCGAGCGACTTTGTATCAGTTCGGGATGGCTATGGCGATGTCGGGTGCTGAGGAGTCGTTCCACCAAGTTTCAGTTAGAAAGGCCACATCCGAGGAGGTGGAGTCGAGCAGGTCCCAGACTTCGATGGCGTGCTTGCGTGCTGAGCGGGTGTTGAGGGGTATGCAACGGAGGTGGTTGGTCTTGATCCTAGGAGGTATGTGGGCTCTGTTGCAGGTGAAGCTGCAGTTGTGGCAGGAGAAGGGTCCGTGCGTGCTCTTTGGAGAGGCCTGGAAGCAGGTGGTGTCTCGGCTGGTGTTGAGCGCGTGGAGGGTGTTGGCGTCGTATCGAATGCTGGTGGGGTGGCTGTTGCTGGGGCCAGGGGTCCAGGCGCTGGGCGCGGTCCAGGCGCAGACGGGTGCAGACAGGCTTGCCTTTGTGCCAGCGGGGCACCCGCTGCGCGGCCGCGGCTGCCATAAGAGGAGGGGAGGGTGGGAGTGACAGCTGGGAGGCGAGAGGCGGGAGGGCCTGACGAATTAGAGGCCAGGGGGTGGGGCCACAGGGGACGCAGCGGCGGGAAATTAGGTTAAAGGAACGGTGAGAAGGAGGGGGGAGGCGGGAGGGGCCGCAGAGGACGCAGCGGAGGGAAATTAGGCTAAAGGAACAGTGAGAAGGAGGGGGGATGCAGATGCTGGAAATTAGGCTAAAGGAACGGTGAGAAGGAGGGGGGAGGCGGGAGGGGCCAAAGGGGACGCAGCGGCGGGAAATTAGGCTAAAGGAACGGTGACAAGTAGGGGAGAGGCGGGAGGGGCCGCAGGGGACCAGCGGTGGGGAAAAGAAAGTAAAAAAATGAGGAGTGGAGGTGGCGCAGAAGGCGGAGCGGGGAGCGACCTGCCTGCAGAAGCAGGGTCAAAGGTTGCTCCCTGCTACCGCGCCGCAGCTGCCATAAGAGGAGGGGAGTGGCAGCTGGGAGGCGGGAGGGCCTGACGAATGAGAGGGCTGGGGGGTGGAGCCGCAGGGGACGCAGCGGCGGGAAATTAGGCTAGAGGAACGGTGAGAAGGAGGGGGGAGGCGGGGGGAGCCGCAGGGGATGCAGCGGCAGTAACTTAGGCTAAAGGAACGGTGAGAAGGAGGGGGGAGGCGGGAGAGGCCGCAGGGGACGCAGCGGCGGGAAATTAGGCGAAAGGAATGGTGAGAAGGAGGGGGGGAGGCGGGAGGGGCCACACGGACGCATCAGCGGGGAAAAGAAAGCAAAAAAATGCGTAGTGGAGGGGGCCCGGAAGGCGGAGCGTTTTATGTGATGAAAAAAAACACTGAAGTGCATTATGTTTACATTCTAGTGGACATAGTTCTAGGATTGCAAGGTTAAGGCAAGACGAAGTACAATAACTATGTGACTCAAGCAAATCAGGGTTATAATGACATTTGTAAGCAGAATCAACAGGGGTAACGTATCATACTAGTCCAAGAGTCAGAGCCGCAGCACTAGGGAATTGTTGCATTTCATAAGTGAAATATTACAGAGCAAAAATACTATGTTCATGGAGTGTTTTAATGTGTGTGATATATAAGTGTACTCTAGCAATCATTCACATTTTAGATCGGTAGTGTATGCGTATGGATCTCTCTGCATATCTCATTGCCTTTATAACACCTATATTGTGCCATCAGGCCACAAGTACACATGTTCACATTTCCACTGTCAGTGCCTCAGTAATTCTGGGGAAATGCTTAAGTTTTAGGGTAATTATGTTTTGATTACTAACAGTTTTCAAACCATTCGACAAGTCCCCATAATTCTTTCCGTTAAAGTATGCAAGCATATAATATTGTTTCCGTAAACCTTAGTGTTCATTGGTCAATATAGTATGAGTTATAGGGGCGAGATAATAAATGTGCCTCTCCTATTCAAATTTGCTTAAGAATATTTCTCTCTAATACAGCAAAAACTCTCTCCAAAATGAAACTGCATTTGGCACGAGAATGTAAAATTGCTGTATTTAAATTCTATGATTGGTCTCCTGTGTAAAACGTTGAAGCACTTTTTACAAAAGCAAATAAAAATAATGAGGCGATATCTCCAGAGCTGTGTTATGAACCACCTCCGGTACGAACTTTTGAACCTCAACTCGAATTCTGGTTGGCTGAAAATAGATGATAAATATATGTCTTCCATATAAACTTACTTTATGTTCACAAAACTTGTTTTAACCCCTTCGCTGCCAGGCCTTTTCCCCCTCAGGTGCCAGGCCTTTTTTTGGCTATTTGGGGAGGTTCGCGCTTAGGCCTTCATAATGTTTTGTCCACATAGGCTACCCACTCCAAATTTGCATCCGTTTTTTCCAACATCCTAAGGATTCTAGAGGTACCCAGAGTTTGTGGGTTCCCCTGAAGGAGACCAAGAAATTAGCCAAAATGCAGCAAAAATGTAGTTTTTTTCAAATAAATGGGGAAAAACGGCTGCAGAAGAAGGCTTATTTTTTTTCCCTGAAAATGGCATCAACAAAGGGTTTGCGGTGCTAAAATCACCAGGTTCACCAGCTTTTAGGAAGACGCAGACTTGAATCAGACTTGGCATTTTACTGGGTCATACTCCATTTTTACTATTTTTTGTGCTTTCAGCCTCCTTCCCCTTAGTGACAGAAATGGGTATGAAACCAAAGCTGGATCCCAGAAAGTTAAACATTTCTGAAAAGTGGACAACATTCTGAATTCAGCAAGGGGTCATTTGTGTAAATCCTACAAGGTTTTTCTACAGAAAATAACAGCTGAAATGAAAAAATATTGAAATTGAGGTGAAAAAAGCAGCCATTTTTCTTCATGTTTTACTCTATGTATTTTTCCTGTGATGTCAGATTTTTTAAAACAATATAACGTTATGTCTGCTGGACTCTTCTGGGTGCGGGGATACATAGGGCTTGTAAGTTCATCAAGAACCCTTGGTACCCAAAGCCAATAAATGAACTGCACCTTGCAATTAATTTTCATTCTATACCGGGTATACAGCAATTCATTTGGTGAAATATAAAGACTGAAAAATAGGTATCAAGGAAACCTTTGTATTTCCAAAATGGGCCCAGGATAAGGTGTTGAGAATTAGTGGTTATTTGCACATCTCTGAATTCCAGGGTGCCCGTACAAGCATGTGAATTATAGGGCATTTTTCAAATAAACGTCTTTTTTACACACGGTCTTACATTTGGAAGTTAAAAACGTAGAGAAAGACAAGGGGCAATAACACTTGTTTTGATATTCTTTGTTCCCCCAGGTCTCCCGATATAAATCATACCTCACTTGTGTGGGTAGGCCTAAAGCTCGCAACAGGAAACGCAACATGGACACGTCACATTTTTACATTGAAATCTGACCTGTTTTTTGCAAAGTGCCTAGCTGTAGATTTTGGCCTCTATACAGCCTGCACCTAAGGAAACCTACCAAACCTGCAAATGTTTTAAACTAGACACGTAGGGGAATCTAAGATGGGGTGACTTGTGGGGCTCTCACCAGGTTCTGTTACCAGAAATACTTTGCAAACCTCAAAATGTGACCAAAAATAAACTTTTTCTTCACATTTCGGTGACAGAAAGTTCTGGAATCTGAGTGGAGCCAATAATTTCCTACCACCCAGCGTTCCCACAAGTCTTCCGATAAAAATGGTACCTCACTTGTGTGGTAAGCCTAGCGCCTGAAACAGGAAATGCCCCAAAACACAACGTGGACACATAACATTTTCCAAATGAAAACAGAACTGTTTTTTGCAAAGTGCCTAGCTGTGGATTTTGGCCTCTAGCTCAGCCGCCACCTAGGGAAACCTACCAAATCTGTACATTGTTTTAAACTAGACACCTAGGGGAATCCAAGATGAGGTGACTTGTGGGGCTCTCAACAGATTCTGTTACCCAGAATCCTTTGCAAACCTCAAAATTTGGCCAAAAAATGCCTTTTCCTCTCATTTTCATGACAGAAAGTTCTGGAATCTGAGAGGAGCCACACATTTCCTTCCACTCAGCATACCCCCAGGTCTGATGATAAAAATGGTACCTCACTTATGTGGGTAGGTGCTCGTGACAGGAAATGTCCCAAAACAAAACATGGACACATCACATTTTCCCAAAGAAAACAGACCTGTCTTTTGCAAAGTGCCTAGCTGTGGATTTTGGCCTTTAGCTCAGCCGTCACCTAGGGAAACCTACTAGACCTGCACATTTTTGAAAACTGGACACCTAGATGGTGTGACTTGTAGCGCTCTCACCACGTTCTGTTACCCAGAATCCTTTGCAAACCTCAACATATGGTCAAAAAACAAGTTTTCTTCTAATTTTGGTGACAGAAAGTTCTGGAATCTGAGAGGAGCCACAAATTTCCATCCACCCAGCATTCCCCCAGGTCGCCCAATAAAAATAGTACCTCACTTATGTGGGTAGGCATAGTGCCCGTGACAGGAAATGACCCAAAATACAACCTGGACACATCACATTTTCCCAAAGACAACAGACCTGTTTTTTGCAAAGTGCCTAGCTGTAGAATTTGGCCTCTAGCTCAGCCAGCACCTCGGGAAAACTACCAAACCTGCACATTTTTAAAACTAGACACCTAGGGGAATCCAAGATGGGGTGAGTTGTGGGGCTCACACCAGGTTCTGTTACCCAGAATCCTTTGCAAACCTCAACATTTGGTTCACAAAACACTTTTTCCTCTCATTTTGGTGACAGAAAGTTCTGGAATCTGAGTGGAGCCAAAAATTTCCTTCCACCCAGCATCCCTCCAGGTCTCCCGATAAAAATGGTACCTCACTTATGTGGGTAGGCCTAGCGCCTCTAACAGAAAATGCCCCAAAGCACAACTTGGACACATTACATTTCCCCAAAGAAAACAGACCTGTTTTTTCCAAAGTGCCTAGCTGTAGATTTTGGCATCTAACTCAGCCAGCACCTGGGTAAACCTACCAAACCTGCACATTTGTCAAAACTAGCCACCTAGGGGAATCCGAGATGTGGTGACTTGTGCTGCTCTCACCTGGTTCTATTTCCCAGAATCCTTTGCAAACCTCAAAATGTGGTCAAAAACACTGTTTCCTCTCATTTTGGTGACAGAAGGTTCTGGAATCTGAGGGGAGCAACAAACTTCCTTCCACCCAGCATTCCCCCAGGTTTCCCAATAAAAATGGTACCTCAATTATGTGGGTAGGCCTGGCGCCCATGACTGGAAATGCCCCAAACACAACCTGGACACGTCACATTTTCACAAAGAAAATAGAACTGTTTTTTTGCAACGTGCCTACCTGTGGATTTTGGCCTCTAGCTCAGCCGGCACCCAGAGAAACCTACCAAACCTGTACATTTTTGATAACTAGACACCTAGGGGAATGCAAGATGGGGTGACTTGTGGGGCTCTCACCAGGCTCTATTACCCAGAATCCTTTGCAAACTTCAAAATGTGGTCAAAAAACACTTTTTCCTCTCATTTTGGTGACAGAAAGTTCTGGAATCTCAGCAGAACCACAAATTTCCTTCCACCCAGCATTCCTCCAGGTCTCCCGATAAAACTGGTACCTCACTTATGTGGGTAGGCCTAGCGCCTGTAACAGAAAATGCCCCAAAACACAACCTGGACACATTACATTTCCACAAAGAAAACAGACCTGTTTTTTCCAAAGTGCCTAGCTGTAGATTTTGGCCTCTAACTCAGCCGGCACCTGGCAAACCTACCAAACCTGCACATTTTTCAAAACTAGACACCTAGGGAAATCCGAGATGTGGTGACTTGTGGTGCTCTCACCAGGTTCTATTTCCCAGAATCCTTTGCAAACCTCAAAATGTGGTAAAAAAACACTGTTTCCTCTCATTTTGGTGACAGAAGGTTCTGGAATCTGAGAGGAGCAACAAACTTCCTTCCACCCAGCATTCCCCCAGGTTTCCCAATAAAAATGGTACCTCACTTATGTGGGTAGGCCTAGCGCCCGTGACAGGAAATGCCTCAAAACACAACGTGGACACATCACATTTTCCCAAAGAAAACAGAACTGTTTTTTTCCAAAGTGCCTAGCTGTGGATTTTGGCCTCTAGCTCAGCCGCCACCTAGGGGAACCTACCAAACCTGAACATTTTGGGAAACTAGGGAATCCAATATGGGGTGACTTGTGGGGCTCTCACCAGGTTCTGTTACACATAACCCTTTGTAAACCTCAAGATTTGGTCAAAAACACACTGTACCTCTCATTTTTGTGACAGAAAGTTCTGGTATCGGAGAGGAGCCACAAATTTCCATCCACCCAGCATTCCGACAGGTCTCCCGATACAAAAGGTACCTCACTTGTGTGGGTAGGCCTAGTGTCTGCAACAGGAAATGCTCCAAAACACAACGTGGACACATCACATTTTCCCAAAGAAAACAGAACGGTTTTTTACAAAGTTCCTATCTGTGGATTTTGGCCTCTAGCACAGCCGGCACCTAGGGAAACCTACCAAACCTGCACATTTTTAAAAACTAGACACCTAGGGGAATCCAAGATGGGGTGACTTGTGAGGCTCTCACCAGGTGCTGTTACCCAGAATCCTTTGCAAACCTCAAAATTTGGTTAAAAAAACACCTTTTCCTCTCAATTTGGTGACAGAAAGTTCTGGTATCTGAGAGGAGCCACAAATTTCCATCCACCCAGCATTCTATTAGGTCTCCCGATACAAATGGTACCTCACTTCTGTGGGTAGGCCTAGTGCCGGTGACAGGAAATGCCCCAAAACACAACCTGGCACATCACATTTTCCCAAAGAAAACACACTTTTTTTTCCAAGGTACCTAGCTGTAGATTTTGGCCTGTAGCTCAGCCGGTACCTAGGGAAAACTACCAAACCTGC